>NC_083226.1:185529807-186129807 GCF_032191835.1 Heteronotia binoei
CTTGGGTGAAGCTCCAGTCATTTCCCTCTTGCTGACAGGAAATGGCTTCTTGCCCCTCTGGGCTGACTGAATCATAGAATCACAGAGCTGGAAGAGACCTCCGTGGTCATCTAGTTCAACCCCCTGCACAATGCAGGGAACTCAAAATCCCCCCCCCCAACACAAACACATCCCCAGTGACCCCGGCTCCATGCCCAGAAGATGGCAAAAAGAAAAACCCTCTCCAGCCTCCTTGGCCTGAAGAAAAATTGCTGTCTGACCCCAAAGAAAGAGCCTCAAGAACTAAAGCATTCCTGCCCTCCTTCTCATGATCTGCCTTGCTGTCAGACAGCCATCTGCTTAAAAACCTCTGTGGGAGGAGAGCCCACCACCTCCTGAGGAAGCCTCTTCCACTGAGGAACCGCTCTCACTGTAAGGATGTCCTTGTGTTGTAGAGGACTGATTCTGAAGGGGGAGGGGGAGTCCCTGTTCATATGCTGAACATGAGCCAACAGTGTGATGCAGTGGATAAAAAAGCAAATGCAACTTCGGGCTGTATCAACAGAAGTCTAGTGTCCAGATCACGTGATGCGATGGTATCGCTTTACTCTGCTCTGGGAAGACCTCACCTAGAGTATTGTGTTCAGTTTTGGGCACCACATTTTAAGAAGGATCTAGACAAGCTGGAACAGGTCCAGAGGAGGGCGACAAAGTTGGTGAGGGGTCTGGAGACCGAATCCTATGAGGAAAGGTTGAAGGAGCTGGGGATGTTTAGCCTGGAGAGGAGGCGGCTGAGAGGTGATAGGATCACCATCTTCAAGTACTTGAAGGGCTGTCATCTACAGCAGGGGTGGCCAACGGTAGCTCTCCAGATGTTTTTGCCTACAACTACCATCAGCCCCAGCCATTGGCCATGCTAGCTAGGGCTGATGGGAGTCATAGACAAAAAACATCTGGAGAGCTACCGTTGGCCACACCTGATATAGAGGATGGTGTGGAATTGTTTTCTGTGGCCCCAGAAGATAGGACTAGAACCAATGGGTTGAAATTAAATCAAAAGAGTTTCTGACTCAACATTCAGAAGAACTTTCTGACCATTAGAGTGGTTCCTCAGTGGAACAGGCTTCCTTAGGAGATGGTGGGCTCTCCTTCCTTGGAGGTTTTTCAACAGAGGCTGGATGGCCATCGGACAATCGGACAGCAATGAAGATCCTGTGAATTTAGGGGGAGGTGTTTGTGAGTTTCCTGCATTGTGCAGGGGCTTGGACTAGATGACCCTGGAGGTCCCTTCCTACTCTTTATGATTCTAACAGGCTTCCTCCTTGGGAGGTGGTGGGCTCTCCTTCCTTGGAGGTTTTTCAACAGAGGCTAGATGGCCATCTGACAGCAATGAGGATCCTGTGAATTTAGGGGGAGGTGTTTGTGAGCTTCCTGCATTGTGCAGGGGGTTGGACTAGATGACCCTGGAGGTCCCTTCCTACTCTTCTATGATTCTAACAGGCTTCCTCCTGGGGAGGTGGTGGGCTCTCCTTCCTTGGAGGTTTTTAAAGAGAGGCTAGATGGCCATCTGACAGCAATGAAGATCCTGTGAATTTAGGGGGAGGGGTTTGTGAGTTTCCTGCATTGTGCAGGGGGTTGGACTAGATGTCCCTGGAGGTCCCTTCCTACTCTTCTATGATTCTAACAGGCTTCCTCCTGGGGAGGTGGTGGGCTCTCCTTCCTTGGAGGTTTTTAAAGAGAGGCTAGATGGCCATCTGACAGCAATGAAGGTCCTGTGAATTTAGGGGGAGGGGTTTGTGAGTTTCCTGCATTGTGCAGGGGGTGGACTAGATGACCCTGGAGGTCCCTTCCAACTCTTCTATGATTCTAACAGGCTTCCTCCTCGGGAGGTGGTGGGCTCTCCTTCCCTGGAGGTTTTTCAACAGAGGCTAGATGGCCATCTGACAGCAATGAGGATCCTGTGAATTTAGGGGGAGGGGTTTGTGAGTTTCCTGCATTGCGCAGGGGGTTGGACTAGATGACCCTGGAGGTCCCTTCCACTCTAGGATTCTACCAGGCTTCCTTGGGAGGTGGTGGGCTCCCCTTCCTTGGAAGTTTTTCAACAGAGGCTAGATGGCCCTCTGACATCAATGCGGATCCTGTGAATTTAGGGGGAGGGGTTTGTGAGTTTCCTGCATTGTGCAGGGGGTTGGACTAGATGACCCTGGAGGTCCCTTCCAACTCTTCTATGATTCTATGATTTTATGATTACCCTGAGCTGAGACAAAAATGCAGGAGCTGAAGGCTAAAGCACTGTGATCTAGCTCACACTTGCTCAGCTTAGAGGGAGCGCTGGCTCAGAGCCCCCCCCCCCCCCCTACAGCCCTCTTTCTCGCTTCCCTCCACAGAACTCGCTGCTCCACCTGCTGACGGGCAAGGAGAGGGAGTGGGCTAGAGCCACATTCCAGGCCCTGGACCAGCATGGGGACGGGCTACTCAGCGAAGCCGAGTGTCGGCGCACCCCACACACATGGTTCCGCAAGCGGCACAAGGAAGCCCCCTCCTGCAACGTCAGGTGAGGCCCTCCAGAGTGGGGTTGCCAGGTCCAGCTCAAGAACCATCTGGGGACTTTGGGGGTGGAGCCAGGAGGCTTTGGGGATGGAGCCTGGAACAAGGTTGTAATAAGCAGAATTGAACTCCAACGGGAGTTCTGACCATCACCTTTAGGGGTCTGCACATCTTTTCAATGCCTCCCCTCCATTTGGAATAACGGAGGAGAAGGGCACCTTCTTTTGGGGGCTCATAGAATTGGACGCCTTGGTCCAATCATTTTGAAACTTAGAGGGTATTCTGGGGAGAGGCACTAGATTCTATGCTGAACATTTGCTGCCTCTACCTCAAAAACCAGCTCCCCAGAGTCCCAATACCCATGGGTTGATTCTCCATTATACCCTAAGGGATTCTCCATTATACCCTATGGCAGGAGTGGCCAAGGGTAGCTCTCCAGATTTTTTTTCCCCTACAACTCCCATCAGCCCAGCCAGCACGGCCAATGGCTGGGGCTGATGGGAGTTGTAGGCAAAAAACATCTGAAGAGCTACCGTTGGCCGCCCCTGCCCTGTGGGATTCTCCATTATACCCTATGGGATTCTCGATTACGATATACCTTATGGCAAGGGTGGCCAACGGTAGCTCTTCAGATGTTTTTTTGCCTACAACTGCCATCAGCCCAGCCAGCATGGCCAATGGCTGGGGCTGATGGGAGTTGTAGGCAAAAAAGCATCTGGAGAGCTACCCTTGGCCACCCCTGCCCTATGGAAATTAGACATGTCTCTCCCCTCCTCCCCCCCGCAACTTTGATGACCCTGAAGCAGGGAGAGGGCCTCCAAACCGAGAGATCCTCCAAACCTAGAGATTGGCAACCCTACTCCAGAGCCACGCCCTACCCTGAGGAAGCCATAGACAACATGATGGGGGGTCCCCGTGACGGGGGCTCCTCTGGACAATCCGGGGGGAGTCTCCCCACAGTCCCCAGAGGTTTGCAGTGTGCTCAGAGTATCCCCCAACGACTCTTTGACTGCACCAGTTCTGGCGGACTTCCTCACGGTTGTGCTCCAGCTTCTCCAAGCAGTGTGGAGTTGGGGGCACCTTCCCAGGCGTCCTCTTCTGGGGGAGAGGTTGTGGCACACCCAGCAGCCAGGAGGACAGCCAAGTCGAGATGGAACCTGGAGATCTCCCAGAATTCCCCAGCCAACGGCTGCTTTGGAGGGTGTTCTGTGCAGCAGACAGGGGAGGTCAGGAGAATTCCCACCTGGACAGATTTCCCTGCTTCCCCCTCTGCTTCCCCTGGGACAGTGTCACGGCAGGGCTCTTAGGTGCCCTCTGATCAACTGAAAGTGTTTGGGATTTTCAAACTGCTTTAGCTATGTTGTGATTTGTTTATTATATGCTCTGAGCCCCACGACAGTGGGGGAGACGGTGGCTCAGTGGGTGGAGCATCTGCTTGGTAAGCAGGAGGTCCCAGGTTCAATCCCCGGCATCTCCAACTAAAAAGGGTCCAGGCAAGTAGGCATGAAAAACTTCAGCTTGAGACCCTGGAGAGCCATGAATGGGGCTGTGGCTCAGTGGTAGAGCATCTGCTCAGTAAGCAGAAGGTCCCAGGTTCAATCCCTGGCATCTCCAACTAAAAAGGGTCCAGGCAAGTAGGTGTGAAAAACCTCTGCTTGAGACCCTGGAGAGCCTCTGCCAGTCTGAGTAGAAAAGACGGACTTTAGGGAGGGACAGTGGCTCAGTGGCAGAGCATCTGCTTGGTAAGCAGAAGGTCCCAGGTTCCATCCCCAGCATCTCCAACTAAAAAGGGTCCAGGCAAGTAGGTGTGAAAAACCTCCACTGGAGACCCTGGAGAGCCATGAATGGGGCTGTGGCTCAGTGGCAGAGCATCTGCTTGGTAAGAAAAAGGTCCCAGGTTCAATCCCCGGCATCTCCAACTAAAAAGGGTCCAGGCAAGTAGGCGTGAAAAACCTCCGCTGGAGACCCTGGAGAGCCGCTACCAGTCTGAGTAGACAAAACGGACTTTAGGGAGGGATGGTGGCTCAGTGGTGGAGCATCTGCTCGGTAAGCAGAAGGTCCCAGATTCAATCCCGGCATCTCCAACCACTTTGAGTAGACAATGCTGGCTTTGATGGTCCCAGGGGGGTCTGAATCAATAGAAGGCATCTTCATATGATACAAATCAAATAACTAAATAAAGAATTTGTATCCCACGGAAGTCCCTCGCCTCCCCAAGCCCCACCCCCCAGCTCCACCCCAAATCACATTTGTCAGGTTTCTCCTCCCCCAGAGCTGCATGTTCTGAGAAACGCAGCCTTGCAACCCGGGCCACGTGTGCCCCCTCCGCTGTCTCCACCCCCGACCCCCTGAGCTGACAGTTCTGTTGCAGAGATCAGCTCTGCTGGAGCAAACGGCTGCTTTGGAGGGTGGGCGTGTACCTCTCTGAGGCCCCTCCCCTGCCCAGACTCCACCCCCAAATCACATCGCTCAGGGATCCCCCAGTCTAGAGTTGGCAGCCCCAGCATCGACACTGTGTTCTCTGAGAAATGCGGCCTTGGAAGGACACCTTCCAGTGCCGCAAAGAATGCTGGGATGCGGTTCTCAGAGGACGTCTGCCCACTTGGCACGACGGCGCTCCTTCGCTGGCACTGCACCTGGTCTAATCCTGGAGTGCCTCTGCCTCCCTTCCAGCATCAGCCACGTGAGCCCCATGTCGGAGAACAGCCCGGCCAGCGGCGGCGGTGGCAGCAAGAGCCAGGAGAAGGGGCTGCTGAGCACAGAGTCGGAAGAGGCAAGGTAAGCGGGGGGCGGGGGGGGCGGCTGGCGCTGAGTCATAGCTTTGCCCCATCGGCAGCCTGAGCTGCTGCCCCGTTTGCTCCCAGGGTCTGTCCACAAGCGCAGACTGCTTCAGCTATGGTGCCACCACGGGGCATGTCACAGTCTAGCAGTTAGGCCAGAGCATCAGGAAAGGGTGAAGCTAGGAGGGGACGGTGGCTCAGTGGTAGAGCATCTGCTTGGGAAGCAGAAGGTCCCGGGTTCAATCCCCGGCATCTCCAACTGAAAAGGGTCCAGGCAAGTAGGCATGAAAACCTCAGCTTGAGGCCCTGGAGAGCCATGAATGGATCTGTGGCTCAGTGGTAGAGCATCTGCTTGGGAAGTAGATAGATAGATAGATAGATAGATAGATAGATAGATAGATAGATAGATAGATAGATAGATAGATAGATAGATAGATAGATAGATAGATAGATAGATAGATAGATAGATAGATAGATAGATAGATAGATAATTTTATTTGTATCCCGCCCTCCCCGCCGAGGCAGGCTCAGGGCGGCTAACAACATCATACAAATTTCAATTATACAGAAAGCAAAAAACACAAAATTACATTTAAGCATTAAAATTCTGATTAGGTTTAAAATTAGTTAATTAAGTTAATAAAAGTGCTAATACTGTTCTTTAGGATGGCGGTTATCATTAACAATTTCTTCCTTCGTCAGCGAAAGCTAGTCGGAAGAGGAAGGTCTTGCAGGCCCTGCGGAATTGTTCAAGGTCCCGCAGGGCCCGCATTTCCTCTGGAAGTTGGTTCCATAGGCTCGGGGCTACAGAGGAGAAGGCCCGGTTACGGGTACATTGCAGCTTCACCTCTCTCGGTCCGGGAGTAGTCAACAAGTTTTTTCCGGCTGACCTCAGTGCTCTCTGGGGTTCATATGGGGGGAGACGGTCCCTAAGGTAGACAGGTCCTCGACCATATAGGGCTTTAAAGGTAATGACCAGCACTTTGTAACGAACCCGGTATGTAACTGGCAGCCAGTGCAGCTCGCGCAGTCCAGGCTGTATGTGCTCCCATTTAGGAAGCCCCAGCAACAGTCTAGCCGCCGCATTCTGCACCAGCTGCAGCTTCCGGGTTCGGTACAGAGGCAGCCCCATGTAGAGGGCATTACAGTAATCCAGTCTCGAGGTGACCGTTGCATGAAGTACCGTTGCCAGATCTTGGTGCTCTAGGAAGGGAGCCAACTGCCTTGCCCGCCTTAGATGGAAAAAGGCTGACTTGGCGGTGGCCCCAGGTTCCATTCCCGGCATCTCCAACTAAAAAGCCTCCAGGCAAACAGGTGTGAAAAACCTCAGCTTGAGACCCTGGAGAGCCGCTGCCAGTCTGAGAAGACAAGACTGACTTTAGAGAGGGATGGTGGCTCAGTGGTAGAGCATCTGCTTGGGAAGCAGAAGTTCCCAGGTTCAATCCCCGGCATCTCCAACTGAAAAGGGTCCAGGCAAGTAGGCGTGGAAAACCTCAGCCTGACCCTGGAGAGCCGCTGCCAGTCTGAGAAGACAAGACTGACTTTGATGGACCAAGGAGGGTCTGATTCAGTATAAGGCAGCTTCATATGTCCATATATGTTCATAACAGCAACGGAGAGTGATGAGAATCGGAGGGGCCGTGGCTCAGGGATGGAAGATTTGCTTGGCACACAGGTGCCGCGATCACGCACACAAAAATCATGCACCTTCGATCCACTTCCCAACTGGGTTTTGCCAGTTCAGGCAGTAAAATCCCGTTGAAAAGTGCATCGGAAGTGGATTGAAAGTGGATTATTTTGTGTGCATGGTCACAGTCAGAAGGTCCCAGGTCCAGTTCCTGGCAGCATCTCCTGTTAAGAGGTCATCGGTGATGCGAGAGACCTCCGTCGGAGACCCTGGAGAGCACTCCCAGTCTGAGTACTGGGATACTGACCTTGATGGGCTATGGATCCGGTTCATAGAATCATAGAGTTGGAAGGAACCTCCAAGGTAATCTAGTCCAACCCCCTGCCTTCAGTAGAAGACAGCTTCCTGGGTATATGTATGTACACACATACTAGAAGTAACTACAGTAGCGGGGGAAGAAAGTTGGCATGGTATAGCCTCATCAGATCTGAGAAGCTAGGCAGGGTCAGAACTTGGAAGGGAGACCACCAAGGAAGGCTCTGCAGAGGAAATCAAGGGCCAACCACTTCTGTTTCTCACTTGCTCTAAAGCTAAGCAGGGTGAGAACTTGGAAGGGAGACCACCAAGGAAGAAGAAGAAGATATTGGATTTATATCCCACCCTCCACTCCAAAGAGTCTCAGAGCGGCTCACAATCTCCTTTCCCTTCCCCCCCCACAACAGACACCCTGCGAGGTAGATGAAGATATTGGATTTATATCCCTCCCTCCACTCCGAAGAGTCTCAGAGCGGCTCACAATCTCCTTTCCCTTCCCCCCCCACAACAGACACCCTGTGAGGTAGATGAAGATATTGGATTTATATCCCGCCCTCCACTCCGAAGAGTCTCAGAGCGGCTCACAATCTCCTTTCCCTTCCTCCCCCACAACAGACACCCTGTGAGGTAGATGAAGATATTGGATTTATATCCCGCCCTCCACTCCGAAGAGTCTCAGAGCGGCTCACAATCTCCTTTCCCTTCCTCCCCCACAACAGACACCCTGTGAGGTAGATGAAGATATTGGATTTATATCCCGCCCTCCACTCCAAAGAGTCTCAGAGCGGCTCACAATCTCCTTTCCCTTCCTCCCCCACAACAGACACCCTATGAGGTAGATGAAGATATTGGATTTATATCCCGCCCTCCACTCCGAAGAGTCTCAGAGCAGCTCACAATCTCCTTTCCCTTCCTCCCCCACAACAGACACCCTGTGAGGTAGATGAAGATATTGGATTTATATCCCGCCCTCCACTCTAAAGAGTCTCAGAGCGGCTCCCAATCTCCTTTCCCTTCCTCCCCTACAACAGACACCCTGTGAGGTGGGTGGGGCTGAGAGGGCTCTCACAGCAGCTGCCCTTATATCTTCTTCTTCTTCTTCTAAAGAGTCTCAGAGCGGCTCCCAATCTCCTTTCCCTTCCTCCCCCACAACAGACACCCTGTGAGGTGGGTGGGGCTGAGAGGGCTCTCACAGCAGCTGCCCTTTCAAGGACCACCTCTGCCAGAGCTATGGCTGATCCAGGGCCATTCCAGCAGCTGCAAGTGGAGGAGTGGGGAATCAAACCCGGTTCTCCCAGATAAGAGTCCGCACACTTCACCACTACACCAAACTGGCTCTCCAAGGAAGACTCTGCAGAGGAAGGCAATGGCCAACAAGCTCTGTCTCTCGCTTGCTCTGAAGCTAAGCAGAGTGAGAACTTGGAAGGGAGACCACCAAGGAAGACTCTGCAGAGGAAGGCAATGGCCAGCCACCTCTGCTTCTCACTTGCTCAGAAGCTAGGCAGGGTCAGAACTTGGAAGGGAGACCACCAAGGAAGGCTCTGCAGAGGAAAGCAAGGGCCAGCCACCTCTGCTTCTCACTTACACCTTGAAAGCTCCTTGCAGGGACTAGAGGCCCTCCCGGCACAATTCACTCTTGTGACCTCCCACTTGCCACATTCCTTGGGGGTGTTCCCAGGTGGCTTTTCTACAGCAGGGGCTGCCAACGGTAGCTCTCCAGATTTTTTTTGCCTACATCTCCCATCAGCCCAGCCAGCACGGCCAATGGCTGGGGCTGATGGGAGTTCTAGGTTAAAAAACACCTGGAGAGCTACCGTTGGTCACCCCTGCTATACACTGTTTTCTGTGAACAAATGTGACAGTGTAATTGTAAAGCACAGACTGAGCCTCTCTAAACCTTTCTCAAGGTTTTACTCTTAAGATTAATTTTTATAAAATTGCAAACTTACCCAGGCTTTCTCTAATTTATTTCATTGCTAGAACGCTACTGTTCTTTCTCCATCTTCCAGCATTTCATTGCGTTCGATTTCCCTTTCACAAGTCCTGGATAAAAAAGCCTAGCAACACTGCACACCTGTTTCACTGTGCTGACTGCAATTTAAAGACACATTCAAGGTAGCCCCCTCGCAAGCGCCGGTTGTTTTCGACTCTGGGGTGACGTTGCTTTCACAACGTTGTCTTAATCCATGTATTACAAGACAGTTGCCATTCATTTCATTAACATTTACACAATAAGATCATTGTTATTCAATTTATTGGTTTAAAAATGCAATCCTAATAAAACGTGATTCCCGTCTGTCTACACAATATAGAAATTATAAAGAACAAGACAAGTCAAAATCTTGGTTCAGACTCCTAGGTTCCAATGGAATGGAAAGGAAAGGTCCCCTGTGCAAGCATCAGTCGTTTCCAACTCTGGAATGACGCTGCTTTCACCACGTTTTCACGGCAGACTTTTTACGGGGTGGTTTGCCATTGCCTTCCCCAGTCATCTCCACTTTCCCCCCAGCAAGCTGGGTACTCATTTGACCGACCTCGGAAGGATGGAAGGCTGAGTCAACCTTGGGCCGGCTAAATGAATCCAGCTTCCGCCAGAATCGAACTCAGATCGTGAGCAGAGAGTTCAGACCACAGTACTGCTGCTTTCCCACTCTGCGCCACGGGGCCGCTCGGTTCCAATGACTGGTATCTATCAATTTGGCCTCTTGTTGCAATAAGATCTTTTGAACATCAGTTTCCACAGCAGCCAGGTCGCACCTGACTCCCCAGCTGTCAAGGAGGGAGGGTGTCAGCACTCAGCAGCTCCCAGGGCTCCTCACAGCCTCATTAAGGAGCTCAGATCAGGCTCTTCCGTTGCCACAGCAACTGTTGGCAGGCAAACCCGGAGCCTCTTCTTCCCAGGGTGGGAGATGACACCCAGTTGGGCTGGGGAGTGGTGGGAGAGACTGAAAAACAGAGCCCCCCCCCCCAACCTCCACCATGCAGATTGGAGGGGGCACACAGAGGCCACAGCGAGACGGCAGCCCGCCCGTCGCACCCTCTCCACCACCATCTGCTCATCGCTTCCATCACTGCCTCCCTCGCCAGGCCTGCCAGCGAGCTGTCACTCAAGAGCTGGAGCAGATTGGCACCAGAGCAAGGAGGGGCAGCCATGCCTCCCCCCCCCCCCCCGAACTCCTCATGGCTCCTGAGCACTTGCTGAAAGAAGGTGCAGCCCCCGCAACAAGTTAGAACATAAGAACATAATAGAAGCCATGTTGGATCAGGCCAATGGCCCATCCAGTCCAACACTCTGTGTCACACAGTGGGCAAAAAACCCAAGCGCCCTCAGGAGGTCCACCAGTGGGGCCAGAACACAAGAAGCCCTCCCACTGTGCCCCCCCACCACCAAGCACCAAGAATACAGAGCATCACTGCCCCAGACATAAAAACATAAGAGAAGCCCTGTTGGATCAGGCCAGTGGCCCATCCGGTCCAACACTCTGTGTCACACAGTGGACAAAAAAGAAAAACAGGTGCCATCAGGAGGTCCACCAGTGGGGCCAGAACACAAGAAGCCCTCCCACTGTTGCCCCCCCCCCCTCCAAGCATCAAGAATACAGAGCATCACTTGCCCCAGACATAAGAACATAAGAGAAGGCATGTTGGATCAGGCCAATGGCCCATCCAGTCCAACACTCTGTGTCACACAGTAGCCAAAAAAAAAAAAAAAAAACAAGTGCCATCAGGAGGTTCACAAGTGGAGCTAGAAGCCCTTCCACTTTGCCCCCCCTCCACGCACCAAGAATACAGAGCATCACTGCCCCAGACAGGTCCAATAATATACTGTGGCTAATAGCCACTGATGGACCTCTGCTCCATATTTTTATCCAATCCCCTCTTGAAGCTGGCTATGCTTGTAGCCACCACCACCTCCTGTGGCAGTGAATTCCACATGTTAATCACCCTTTGGGTGAAGAAGGACTTCCTTTTATCCTTTCTAACCCGACTGCTCAGCAATTTCATGGAATGCCAACGAGTTCTTGTATTGTGAGAAAAGGAGAAAAAGACTTCTTTCTCTACTTTTTCCATCCCATGCATAATCTTGTCAACCTCTATCATGTCACCTCACAGTCAGCGTTTCTCCAAGCTAAAGAGCCCCAAGCATTTTAACCTTTCTTCATAGGGAAATTGTTCCAAACCTTGAATCATTCTAGTTGCCCTTTTCTGCACTTTTACCAATGCTATAATATCCTTTTTGAGGTGCAGTGACCAGAATTGCACACAGTATTCCAAATGAGACCGCACCATCGATTTATACAGGGGCATTATGATACTGGCTGATTTGTTTTCAGTTCCCTTCCTAATAATTCCCAGCATGACGTTGGCCTTTTTTATTGCAACCGCACACTGTCTTGACATTTTCAGTGAGTTAGCTACCACGACCCCAAGATCTCTCTCTTGGTCAGTCTCTGCCAGTTCACACCCCATCAACTTGTATTTGTAGCTGGGATTCTTGGCCCCAATACTCATTACTTTGCACTTGGCCACATTGAACCGCATCTGCCACGTTGACGCCTACTCACCCAGCCTCAACAGATCCCTTTGGAGTTCCTCACAATCCTCTCTGGTTCTCACCACCCTGAACAATTTAGTGTCATCCGCAAATTTGGCCACTTCACTGCTCACTCCCAACTCTAAATCATTTATGAACAAGTTAAAGAGGATGAGACCCAGTACCGAGCCCTGCGGCACCCCACTGCTTACCGTCCTCCACTGCGAAGACTGCCCATTTATACTCACTCTCTGCTTCCTATTACTCAGCCAGTTTTTGATTAGCCAGGGGGCAGAGAAAGTAAGAGAAAGTTGTTTGGAGCTTGAGGGGCTGGGAAGGCGAACGGTGCTAAAGAGGAGGCGGGGCGGGGCTGATGACAGATGGAGATGGGGTTGCCACCAGTCTCCAGGTGGGGCCTGGCCTGCTCCAGAGGACGGTGATCAATTCCAGGTCAGTTCTGTGGCATCCTGTCCCACTGAGGTTCCTCCCTGAACAGCCTCTTCCCCCAAGTCTCCAGGAATTTCACAACCCAGAGTTGGCAACCCTAGACTGAGGAGACAAGGGTGGAGGCTCTGGGGGGGAGGGGCTGAAGAAAGGGAGTCCGGAAGGAAGAGCAGAGGAGACTGCTGCAGGTGTGGTGGGGGGGCAGGCAGTTGCTACACAAAGGATGCTGGTTCCGGTCTTCCACATCCCAGTCTTTTGGGAGACAGTGTGGTGCCATCATGGTTAGGAGTGCCAGTCTAGTCTCTGGGAGACCTGGGTTCGAATTCCCCTGCATGCTCGCTGGGTGACCCTGGACCATTCACAGCCTCTTAGTTGAGCCTACCTCAAAGGGTTGTCGGGAGGATAAATTGGAGAACAGCATGATGCAAATCACTTTGGGTCTCCATTGGAGGGAAAGGCAGGGTAGAAATGAATCCAGTGAACAAATATCGGGCCAGACGGGCTCTCTGGTTGGGCTGCCATGGGGTCCAGTCACAGCCAGTTTGGTGTAGTGGTTAAGCGTCCGGACTCTTATCTGGGAGAGCCCTCTCAGCCCCACCCACCTCACAGGGTGTCTGTTGTGGGGGGAGAAGATAGAGGAGATTGTGAGCCACTCAGAGTCTCTGATTCAGAGAGAAGGGTGGGGTATACATCTACGGTCTTCTTCTTAGGTTCAAAGACTCTTATCTGGGAGAACAGGGTTTGATTCCCCACTCCTCCACCTGCAGCTGCTGGAATGGCCTTGGGTCAGCCATGGCTCTGGCAGAGGTTGTCCTTGAAAGGGCAGCTGCTGAGAGCCCTCTCAGCCCCACCCACCTCACAGGGTGTCTGTTGTGGGGGAGGAAGGTAAAGGAGATTGTGAGCCGCTCTGAATTTCTATCCTTGAAAGGGCAGCTGCTGGAAGAGCCCTCTCAGCCCCACCCACCTCACAGGGTTTCTGTTGTGGGGGGAGAAGATAGAGGAGATTGTAAGCCACTCTGAATTTCTATCCTTGAAAGGGCAGCTGCTGGGAGAGCCCTCTCAGCCCCACCCACCTCACAGGGTGTCTGTTGTGGGGGGAGAAGATATAGGAGATTGTGAGCTGCTGAGTCTCTGATTCAGAGAGAAGGGCGGAGTATAAATCTGCAGCCTTCTTCTTCTTCCTGCAATGCTGGCCTTCCTCTATGACCGGAGCCCGGGGGGGGGGTGTCCCACTGCTGTCTCCCCCCAGCTCCGTCCTGCTGACTCCTCTTTTCTCACCTTCTCCACAGCCGAACCGTCGACTGGCTCACCTTCCTGCGGGAGAATGCCATCTACATCCTGGCTGCGCGGCCCAACGGCCCTGCCATCCACCTCGAGCCTCTGGTGTGAGAGGGGCTCGGGGGACCATGGCAGAAGGCGTGCAGGGGAGGGCCGATGCCAGAGGGGAGCAGCCTCTCTGACTGCAAGGGGTGGACTTACAGGGATCCGTGTCTGACCTCCCCCTGCACTGGACATGCAGACTCTGCTTGGCTGAGACGGGACCCCCAGTTTTTATCAACAGTGTACTTTCCCAAGGCCAAACTGGGTCCCAGCAGCTCTCCCTCCTCATTCAGGCGGCCCTTCCCATCCTGCCTGGCGGGGACGGGCCCGGACTCCAACCGTCCATCCACATCTGGCTCCCGCTTCCTCCCAAGGGAACTGCTGCTGCTCGCTGCTTCCCGGCCTTCTCCAGTCCTGCGTTTCCAGCTGGAGCAGCGTGCCACACGTGCCGGCCAATAGGACCCTCATGGCGGCAGCCTTTTGGCTTCCGATTGGCTCGCGCTCGTGCGTTGCACCCGTATCCTGGTTGGTGATTGGCCTCAAGAAGAGCAAACGTCGGCATCACGGCCCCAGATGTTCAGATTTCCAGTGGACTGAACGACGACCCGCCTGATGCATTACAAGATGTCGCAACCTTACATCTCCCTGCGAGTTGGCGCCCACACCCTGATGGGTTCATGGAGAGACCAGGCAGAAAATGGGGCAGGGCCTATGGCTCAGTGGCTGAGCCTCTGCTTGGCATAGAATCATCGGGTTGGAAAGGACCTCTAGGGCAGGGGTAGCCAATGGTAGCTCGCTAGATGTTTTTTTGCCTACAACTCCCATTATCCCCAGCCACTGGCCATGCTGGCTGGGGCTGATGGGAGTTGTAGGCAAAAAAAAAATCTGGAGAACTACCATTGGCCACCCCTGCTCTAGGGTCATCTAATCCAACCCCCTGCACAATGCAGGAAACTCACAAACACCTCCCACCTGCATGCAGCAGGCCCCAGGTTCAATCCACAGCATCTCCCGTTCAAAGGACCAGGCAGGAGGGAATGGGAAAGACCCTTCTCAGCCTGAGACCCTGGAGAGCCCCTGGCAGTCTGAGCAGACAATACTGACCTAGATGGACCAAGGGGGGGTCTGAGGCAGCTGCGCATGTCCATGTCTGTGTCTGAAAGTCAGAGGGCCTCCTGGAAACTGGGGGAGGAGGGGGGCGCATTCCAGGGCCCCACGTTGGCAGCCGCTGGAGAGGGTGCCGCCCCCTCTGAAGTTCTGTGTCTCGCTCTCCCCTCCTTTAAAGACACAGGAAATGTCCCCACTAAGGTGTTGTGGAGTGTACAGCTGGTCTCCATTTCAGTTCTGTCCCCAGTTCAGCAGGACAGAGAGCAGCATGAGCCACTGACCCAATTCTGAGTGAGAAGGGAATTGTTTCCACTCCTGACCAACTCCCGCTGCGGTGTGAATGTAAGAACATAAGAGAAGCCATGTTGGATCAGGCCAATGGCCCATCCAGTCCAACACTCTGTGTCACATAAGAACATAAGAGAAGCCCTGTTGGATCAGTTCAGTGGCCCATCCAGTCCAACACTCTGTGTCACATAAGAGAAGCCCTGTTGGATCAGGCCAGTGGCCCATCCAGTCCAACACTCTGTGTCACATAAGAACCTAAGAGAAACCCTGTTGGGTCAGGCCAATGGCCCATCCAGTCCAACACTCTGTGTCACAGAAGAACAGAAGAGAAGCCCTGCTGGATCAGGCCAGTGGCCCCTCCAGTCCAACACTCTGTGTCACATAAGAACAGAAGAGAAGCCATGTTGGATCAGGCCAGTGGCCCCTCCAGTCCAACACCCTGTGTCACATAAGAGCATAAGAGAAGCCCTGTTGGATCAGGCCAATGGCCCATCCAGTCCAACACTCTGTGTCACATAAGAACATAAGAGAAGCCCTGTTGGATCAGGCCAGTGGCCCATCCAGTCCAACACTCTGTGTCACATAAGAACATAAAAGAAGCCATGTTGGATCGGACCAATGGCCCACCCAGTCCAACACTCTGTGTCACATAAGAACATAAGAGAAGCCATGTTGGATCAGACCAGTGGCCCATCCAGTCCAAAACTCTGTGTCACACAGTGGCCAAAAAACCAGGCACCATCAGTGGGGCCAGGACACTAGAAGCCCTCCCACTGCCCCCCAAGCACCAAGAATACAGAGCATCACTGCCCCAAACATAAGAAAATAAGAGAAACCATGTTGGATCAGACCAATGGCCCATCTAGTCCAACACTGTGTGTCACATAGTGGCCAAAAACCCCAAAGTTCTATCAGGAGGTCCATCAGTGGGGCCAGGATGCTAGAAGCCCTCCCACTGTGCCCCCCCCCAAGCACCAAGGATACAGAGCATCTTTGCCCCAGACATAAGAACATAAGAAAAGCCATGTTGGATCAGACCAATGGCCCATCTAGTCCAACACTCTGTGTCACACAGTGGCCAAAAAACCCAGGCGCCATCAGGAGGTCCACCAGTGGGGCCAGGACACTAGAAGCCCTCCCACTGTTGCCCCCCCCCCAAGCACCAAGAAGACAGAGCATCACTTGCCCCAGACTGGGAGTTCCAACGATACGCTGTGGCTAATAGCCATGGATGGACCTCTGCTCCAGATGTTGATCCAATCCCCTCTTGAAGCTGCCTCGGCTTGCAGCCACCGCCACCTCCTGCAGCAGGGAATCCCACGTGTTAATCGCCCTTTGGGTGAAGACGTGTGCAGAGGTCAGGATACCAGGACTGCCTTTGCCGAGCTGGGTGCGGCCACCTCCCCTTCCTGTTCCCCACTGGTGAAGCGGAGGCCCCAGAGGAGAGGGAGGGGAAGACGGAGGCCACCAACTGCTCCTTGGCCTCAGCGCCTGAGGGTCGGCAGGGCTGGACTCTCCACACGGAGCCCAGCTCGTTCACACACGTCCCCTGCTGCCTCCTGGCGCTTAGTTCCCCTTGGGGAGGAATGAACAAGAGTTCCTTGATGAGACCAAAACCCTGGGGCTGGGAGGGTTGCCAGGAGGAAGGGGTGAAGTTTGATGGCAATCCCCATGCTGGCTCCGGTCCTTTGACCTCCCCTGGGCCCACCCAGTGTGATCTTCCATTCCCCAGGCAGGCCGATAGTGCTCCATGGGGCCCAGCCTCTCCCCATCGGGACCCCTCCCCCCGATCACCTCAGCACATGAAGCAGGTAGCTGCACAGGCAAGCTCTCCCCCGAAGCACTCTGAGCACAGTGGGGGGGGGGGGGTGACAATTATCCCTCTGCGATGCAGGGTCTTGAGAGCAGAAATTCGGCTCTGTGAGCTCCTGCGTCAATTAGTGTGCTCTGGGGTCCTCCTTCCTGAGCTGAGACAATAATGCGTGAGCTGGAGGCTAAAAATCTGTGAGCTGGCTCACGCTAACTCAGCTTAGAGGGAATCATAAAGTTGGAAGGGCCCTCAGGGGTCATCTACTCCAACCCCCTGCACAATGCAGGAAACTCACAAACACCTCCCCCTAAATTCACAGGATCTTCATTGCTGTCAGATGGCCATCTAGCCTCTGTTTCAAAACCTCCAAGGAAGGAGAGCCCACCACCTCTCGAGGAGGAAGCCTGTTAGAATCATAGAAGAGTTGGAAGGGACCCCCAGGGCCATCTAGTCCAACCCCCTGCACAATGCAGGAAACTCACAAACACCTCCCCCTAAATTCACAGGATCCTCATTGCTGTCCGATGGCCATCTAGCCTCTGTTTAAAAACCTCCAGGGAAGGAGAGCCCACCACCTCTCGAGGAGGAAGCCTGTTAGAATCATAGAAAAGTTGGAAGGGACCTCCAGGGCCATCTAGTCCAACCCCCTGCACAATGCAGGAAACTCACAAACCCCTCCCCCTAAATTCGCAGGATCCTCATTGCTGTCAGATGGCCATCTAGCCTCTGTTGAAAAACCTCCAAGAAAGGAGAGCCCACCACCTTCTGAGGAGGAAGCCTGTTAGAATCATAGAAGGAAGGGACCTCCAGGGCCATCTAGTCCAACCCCCTGCACAATGCAGGAAACTCACAAACACCTCCCCCTAAATTCACAGCATCTTCATTGCTGTCAGATGGCCTTCTAGCCTCTGTTGAAAAACCTCCAAGGAAGGAGAGCCCACCACCTCCCCAGGAGGAAGCCTGTTAGAATCATAGAAGGAAGGGACCTCCAGGGCCATCTAGTCCAACCCCCTGCACAATGCAGGAAACTCACAAACACCTCCCCCTAAATTCACAGGATCTTCATTGCTGTCAGACGGCCATCTAGCCTCTGTTGAAAAACCTCCAAGGAAGGAGAGCCCACCACCTCCCAAAGAGGAAGCCTGTTCCACTGAGGAACTGCTCTTAACAGTCATAGAATCCTCCGTTAAAAACCTCCAAGGAAAGAGAGCCCACCAGCTCCCAAGGAGAAAGCCTGTTAGATTCATAGAAGTGTTGGAAGGGACTTCCAGGACCATCTAGTCCAACCCCCTGCACAATGCAGGAAACTCACAAACCCCTCCCCCTAAATTCACAGGATCCTCATTGCTGTCAGAGGGCCATCTAGCCTCTGATTAAAAACCTCCAAGGAAGGAGAGCCCACCACCTCCCAAGGAGGAAGCCTGTTCCACTGAGGAATCGCTCTAACGGTCAGGAAGTTCTTCCTAATGTTGAGCTGGAAACTCTTTTGATTGAATTTCAACCCATTGGTTTTGGTCCTACCTTCTGGGGCCACAGAAAACAATTCCACACCATCCTCTAGAGGACAGCCCTTCAAGGACTTGAAGATGGTGATCCTATCACCTCTCAGCCGCCTCCTCTCCAGGCTAAACATCCCCAGCTCCTTCAACCTTTCCTCATAGGACTTGGTCTCCAGACCCCTCACCATCTTTGTCGCCCTCCTCTGGACCCCTTCCAGCTTGTCTATATCCTTCTTAAAATGTGGTGCCCCAAACTGAACACCATACTCCAGATGAGGTCTTACCAGAGCAGAGCAAAGCAATACCATCACTTCACTTGATCTGGACACTAGATTTCTGTTGATGCAGCCCAAAATTGCATTTGCCTTTTTAGCCACCGCGTCACACTGTTGACTCATGCTCAGCGTATGATCCACTAAGACCCCTAGATCCTTTTCGCACAGACTACTGCTAAGACAAGTCTCCCCCATCCTATAACCATGCATGGGATTTTTCCTACCTGATTGCAGAACTTGACACTTATCCCTGTTAAAATTCATTTTATTGATTTTAGCCCGGTTTTCCAGCCTGTCGAGGTCATCCTGGATCCTGTTTCTGCCTTCTTCTGTGTTTGCAGCCCCTCCCAATTTAGTATCATCGGCAAACATTGGTGGTTGGGCAGATTCCGCAAGTTGGGTGGGTAGGTGAGCTGCCAGCCCCACCGCCTGCTCCCACCAGCCCTTCGTCCGGCCATGAAGAGCTGGGGGCTCCACGTGCTGCCTTGTTGTCTACCCCCTTGGGCCTGAATGCTAAGTTCTTGGCTGGGTGGGAGAAGAGGCCCCTCAATTGCGCAGGCTGCAAGGGCAGCTGGAGTCCTTTCGGGGTGGCGAAGGAGAACAGCCAGGACATGCCTCCCCCAGCCAGCGTGTACAAGCCACGCGCATTCCCTGCTGCTCCCGGTTGGTGAAGGGCACAGGAAAGCCGGGAAATGGGGAGGGAGCGCAGAGATACAAATCAGTCTTCTTTGGAACTTCAGGACTGGAAGTTGATCGCTGCAGGCCGAGCTCCAGGAAAGGTAAGAACATAAGAACATAAGAGAAGCCATGTTGGATCAGGCCAACGGCCCATCAAGTCCAACACTCTGTGTCACACAGTGGCAAAAAATGTTATATACACACATACACTGTGGCTAATAGCCACTGATGGACCTGTGCTCCATACACTGTGGCTAATAGCCACTGATGGACCTGTGCTCCATATTTTTATCTAAACCCCTCTTGAAGGTGGCTATACTTGTGGCCGCCACCACCTCCTGTGGCAGTGAATTCCACATGTTAATCACCCTTTGGGTGAAGAAGTACTTCCTTTTATCCGTCTTAACCTGTCTGCTCAGCAATTTCATCGAATGCCCACGAGTTCTTGTATTGTGAGAAAGGGAGAAAAGTACTTCTTTCTCTACTTTCTCCATTCCATGCATTATCTTGTAAACCTCTATCATGTCACCCCGCAGTCGACGTTTCTCCAAGCTAAAGAGTCCCAAGCGTTTCAACCTTTCTTCATAGGGAAAGTGCTCCAGCCCTTTAATCATTCTAGTTGCCCTTCTCTGCACCTTCTCTAAAGCTATAATATCCTTTTTGAGGTGCGGCGACCAGAACTGCACACAGTACTCCAAATGAGACCGCACCATCGATTTATACAGGGGCATTATGATACTGGCTGATTTGTTTTCAATTCCCTTCCTAATAATTCCCAGCATGGCATTGGCCTTTTTTATTGCAAACGCACACTGTCTTGACACTTTCAGTGAGTTATCTATCATGACCCCAAGATCTCTCTCTTGATCAGTCTCTGCCAGTTCACACCCCATCAACTTGTATTTGTAGCTGGGATTCTTAGCCCCAATGTGCATTACTTTGCACTTGGCCACATTGAACCGCATCTGCCACGTTGACGCCCACTCACCCAGCCTCAACAGATCCCTTTGGAGTTCCTCACAATCCTCTCTGGTTCTCACCACCCTGAACAATTTAGTGTCATCCGCAAACTTGGCCACTTCACTGCTCACTCCGAACTCTAAATCATTTATGAACAAGTTAAAAAGCATGGGACCCAGTACCGAGCCCTGCGGCACCCCACTGCTTACCGTCCTCCACTGCGAAGACTGCCCATTTATACTCACTCTCTGCTTCCTAAAACTGGCTGAGTAATAGGAAGCAGAGAGTGAGTATAAATGGGCAGGTAGAAGGGGAGTCGGGGCTTCCATCACACTGAAGGGGGGAAGGAGAGGTGTGGCCCTCAGCCTCTCCAGCTTCTTGCTCTCACCTCCATGCCCCTCCTCCCACAACCCCCTATGGCTTCCTTTCCCTGTTAACCTTAGCTACAGGGCTGTCCACAGGTCAAGCTTCTCTGCCCAAGAGCTGGGTGAGCGTCTCACCTCCCTTCTCTTCCTTTAGCCAGGCTTCAGGGGTGCATCATAGGTGAGAGATCTTCTTGCAGTCCAAGGGACTCCCAAGAGTCTTCTCCAGCACCACAGCTCAGAAGCTCAGAAGCATCTATTCTTCTGCATTCGGCCTTCCTTATGGCCCAGCTCTCACAGCCATACATTACTACTGAGAGTACCATCGCTTTGACTATATGGACTTTTGTTGGCGGGGTGATGTCTCTGCTTTTGATTATACTGCCCAGGTTTGCCATAGCTGTCCTCGCAAGGAGCAAACATCTTTTAATTTCATGGCTACAGTCGCCAGCTGCAGTGATCTTGGATCCCAGAAATGTGAAGTCTGTCACGACTTCCATGTCTTCCCCTTCTATTTGCCAAGGAGTGATGGGGCCAGATGCCATGATCTTCGTTTTTTTGATGTTGAGTTTCAAGCCTACTTTTGTGCTCTCCTCTTTCACCCTCAACAAGAGGTTCTTTAGGTCCTCCTCACTTTCTGCCATTCGTGTCATCTGCATATCTGAGGTTGTTGATGTTTTTCCCAGCAATCTTAATTCCAGCTTGTGCTTCATCCAGGCCAGCATTCCGCATGATGTACTCTGCATATAAATTAAATAAGCAGGGTGACAATGTACATCCTTGTCGAACTCCTTTTCCTATTCTAAACCAATCAGTTTATGGATCAGTTGTTCCATATCCCGTTCTGACAGCTGCTTCTCGACCCTTGTACAGGTTTCTCAGGAGACATGTGAGGTGGTCTGGTACTCCCATCTCTTTAAGGACTTGCCACAGTTTGTTGTGATCCACACCTGGGCTGCCCATTCCCTCCTGCGGGGCATCTGAGGGCTTCTTCTCTTTATGGAGGTGGAAGAAACCTCCCTCCCCACCCCCCACCCCCCACAGCAATGGCTTGTTTGAATGATTATTTGTCGGAGACGCTTTAGGCTGATCCTGCATGGAGCAAGGGTTTGGACTAGGTGGACTGTATAGCCCCTTCCAACTCTAGGATTCTGATTCTGCCCCCCACCCCCCGCCCAGTCAGAGAAGAAGATGATATTGGAAGATATCGGATTTGTATCCCGCCCTCCACTCCGAATCTCAGAGCGGCTCACAATCTCCTTTCTCTTCCTCCCCCACAACAGACACCCTGCGAGGTGGGTGGGGCTGAGAGGGCTCTCACAGCAGCTGCTCTTTCAAGGACAATCTCTGCCAGAGCTATGGCTGACCCAAGGTCATTCCAGTAGCTGCAAGTGGAGGAGTGGGGAATCAAACCCGGTTCCCCCAGATAAGAGTCCGCACACTTAACCACTACAGCAAACTGGCTCTCCCAGAAGCTGCCCTTTCAAGGACAATGTAAGGGCTATGGCTGACCCAAGGCCATTCCAGCAGCTGCAAGGGGAGGAGTAGGGAATCAAACACGGTTCTCCCAGATAAGAGTCAGCACGCTTAACCACTACACCAAACTGGCTCTCAGAGAAGCTGCCCTTTCAAGGACAATGTGAGGGCTATGGCTGACCCAAGGCCATTCCAGCAGCTGCAAGTGGAGGAGTGGGGAATCAAATCCGGTTCCTCCAGATAAGAGTCCGCACACTTCACCACTACGCCAAACTGAGCATCAGAGCAGGTGGGTGTTCCCTGTCCTCTGAGAAGCAAGAAATATGGAGGGGACAGTCGGAGCCCAAGGTCATGGGGAGGTCAAGGTCTCAGGCCAGTTTCTGCCCCCCCCCGCCCCCAAATGGGACTCAAAGGCAGGTGGTCACATTGGCCCTCCAGAGCAAAATTCCCCCCGTCTGCAGAACTGTCCGGCGCAGAGGTGCTTTTGAGGCATGCGGGTCTCAGTTCCAAAACTCCCCTTCTGTGAGAGACTCTTGGGGGGGGGTCCTTTTCACAGGATGCCCAAGAGAGGTAAACGCTTGTCGGGAAGAAGCCCCCACCCACCCACCATCCAGCGGTTCTTCCTCATTTCTGTACCAAGACAACTCCAATGCTGTGATCTGAATAAACTATGGGAAAAAATTGTTTTGGCATCATTTGTTCAGGTTTCACCAGCCGCAGAAGAAGAACAAAGAGCGGCACAAAGTCTCCCCTTCCCCCCCCCCTGCTTCCAGGGAGGGGGCTTCAGCAGGCCCGAGGGGCTTCTGCACTGGAGTTTCTGGCATTTCTTTCATTTGTGTCACTGATTCCAAATGGGACGGCTCGGTCCTTGGGTTGCATTATTGTTGCTCTTTTCATTATGGTTGCTTTCATTTGCATTATTCTTTCCCACGGGTAGAGTTGGCATCCTCCAGGCAACCCTTCCCATTGGTTTCAGTGGCTGACCCACCCTTGTACTATAATCTGTACCTCTCTGGTGTTCCATCCAAATTGAACAAAACCTTGGGGGGGAGGGGCTGTATATTTTCCAAGGACACCAGAAGAAGAAGAAGGACAATGATGATGATGATATTGAATTTATACCCCGCCCTTCACTCTGAATCTCATAATCTCAGGGTGGCTCACAGTTTCCTTTACCTCCCCCCCCTCCCAAAATAGACACCCTGTGAGGTGGATGGGGCTGAGAGAGCTCTGACAGAAGCTGCCTTTTCAAGGACAACTCCGTGAGTTATGGCCGACCTAAGGCCATTCCAGCAGCTGCAAGTGGAGGAGTGGGGAATCAAACCTGGTTCTCCCAGATAAGAGTCCACCCACTTAACCACTACACCAAACTGGCTCTCACAGAAGCTGCCCTTTCAAGGACAATGTGAGGGCTATGGCTGACCCAAGGCCATTCCAGCAGCTGCAAGGGGAGGAGTGGGGAATCAAACTCGGTTCTCCCAGAGAAGAGTCCGCGCACTTAACCGCTGCACCAAACTGGCTCTCCCAGAAGCTGCCCTTTCAAGGACAATGTAATGGCTACGGCTGACGCAAGGCCATTCCATCAGCTGTAAGGGGAGGAGTGGGGAATCAAACCCGGTTCTCCCAGGTAAGAGTCTGCACACTTAACCACTACACCAAACTGGCTCTCACAGAAGCTGCCCTTTCATGGACAATGTGAGGGCTATGGCTGACCCAAGGCCATCCCAGCAGCTGCAAGGGAAGGAATGGGGAATCAAACCCGGTTCTCCCAGAGAAGAGTCTGCGCACTTAACCACTGCACCAAACTGGCTGTCATGCTGAATTCCAGAAAGATTCAGGGGCCCCCTTTTTGAGGCAATGAAAGCCACCCACATTTAACGCTGAAGCCTGCAGGAGAATTGCTAGGAAAGCTTCCAAATAGGAACAAAGGTAGCCCTGCGGCCACTTAGCTTGAAGGAGCGTAGCAGGAGAGAGAGGCAGACGGACGAGGTGTTCGGTGGCGCAAGGAGGGTGAGGCGGTGAGGGGGACGGGCAGGCAGGCAGCAGGTGGGGTCCTCAGGGTGCCCGGAAGAACAGCCAATGAGGAGAGAGCAAACAGCAGGTTGGGGGGGGATTCAGCCCAGCAAAGCAAGGAAGAAAAGGGAAGGTCCCCTGTGCAAGCACCAGTCGTTTCCCACTCTGGGGTGACGCTGCTTTCACAACGATTCCACGGCAGACTTTTTACGGTGTGGTTGGCCATTGCCTTCCCCAGTCCTCTACACTTTCCACCCAGCAAGCTGGGGACTCATTTGACTTACCTGGGAAGGATGGAAGGCTGAGTCAACCTCAAGCCGGCTACCTGAAAACCCAGCTTCCACCAGGGATCGAACTCAGGTCGTGAGCAGAGCTTAGGACTGCAGGACTGAGGCTTTAACACTCTGCGCCAGAGAAGGCGGCAAAAAGTCTGACTCCATATCTCAGGAAGAAGAAGAAGAAGATATTGGATTTATATCCCGCCCTCCACTCCGAAGAGTCTCAGAGCGGCTCACAATCTCCTTTCCCTTCCTCCCCCACAACAGGCACCCTGTGAGGTGGGTGGGGCTGAGAGGGCTCTCACAGCAGCTGCCCTTTCAAGGACAACCTCTGCCAGAGCTCTGGCTGACCCAAGGCCATTCCAGCAGGTGCAACTGGAGGAGTGGGGAATCAAACCCGGTTCTCCCAGATAAGAGCCCACACACTTAACCACTACATCAAACTGGCTCTCCACACCAAACTGAGGAATGGAATGTCTCACACGTGCATGCAATCCTTGCGGTCATTCCAAGAGCCTCCCTTTCCCTTCCTGCTAAGGAAACAGTGCTCTCTCGCGCGCACATTCTCTCTCTCTCTCTCTCTCTCTCTCTGCTTTTGTGAGAAATACGCAGCCTGCCTGTAAAAATGGGGCCAATAAAGGCCAAAACCACAATAAGAAAACAAAACAAACTAAACTAAAGAAGATCATGCCCCCCCTCCTTTATAGGCTATCTGTACCGATAATTAATTTTGTTTTCTTATTAATTGCAATAATTAAGAACATGCCATTTTTGTAATTATTGCAATTAAGAACACAAGGAATGCCAAAATCTCACAGGCACCCCCCCACCCGACTCCAGCCTCAGCAGAAACGTCTTCGTCAAAAGGCTCAGCTCGGAATTCATTCGGGTGTTAAATCCTGCCACAGGCACATAAGCCCTCTTTTGCATAGTGCATAGTGCAAAAAATGGGGTGGAATTGTTTTCTGTGGCCCTGGAAGGTAGGACCAGAACCAACGGGTTGAAATTAAATCAAAAGAGTTTCTGACTCAACATTAGGAAGAATTTCCTGACCGTTAGAGCAGTTCCTCAGTGGAACAGGCTTCCTCCTCGGGAGGTGGTGGGCTCTCCTTCCTTGGAGGTTTTTCAACAGAGACTAGATGGCCATCTGACAGCAATGAAGATCCCATTGATTTAGGGGGAAGTGTTTGTGAGTTTCCTGCATTGTGCAGGGGGTTGGACTGGATGACCCTGGAGGTCCCTCCTAACTCTATTATGCTATGATTCTATGCTGAAAGGCAGCCTGTGCAGCGAAACCTCCCTTCCCTCCCCCCCATAAGAATGGCCGCCTCTAGCTGGACTCTGGACCAGCACGGAGCCCCCTCCTGCAGTCTCTGATTCATCCAAGTGTGCAACGGGCATCATAGTGGTGCTCTGTACTGTGGCCAGCTTGGGAGAGAGGAAAGTTGGTCAAGGTTAGAGCCAGCAGGAGCGATCTCTGCCGTGCAGGTTTGTTGCTTCTCCCAGCCAAAGAGCCGGAGGCCAAGAAGCGACGCTCTGTCCATGAGATCCTGGAAAGCAGCAGGCCGAGTTCAGGCTGCAGCATTCCAAAAGGGGCTGAGCACCCTTCCTTCCTTTCTTCTACGGTGAGACCCCTTACATGCCACACCTGTGCAGGCACCACTCTGCTGTGTCCTCAGGTGAAAGGTGTGTCATGCTGACTCCAGCCTTCCTTGGCATTCCCTACCTATTTTTGCTGCCACCAAAGGACCTCACCTTAGAATTCCTAGCTGATCCCAAGAATAGGATGGCTTCTATTTGGTAGAACGAGACAGCACACCGAGATGGGGGAGGTTGGCTCTGAGATAAAAGGGGATCCTTTGCTCTAAATAAAGCAGCTGTTTTCTCTTAAAATGTAAAGTTTATTTAAACATAAGACAGCATTAACAGTTTTAGTAATCTTTGTAAGCAGGCTTCTTTTGTAGCAGGAACTCCTTTGCATATTAGGCCATGCCCCCTGATGTAGCCATCTCAGATGGCCATCTAGCCTCTGTTTAAAAACCTCCAAGGAAGGAGAGCCCACCACCTCCCGAGGAGGAAGCCTGTTAGAATCATAGAAGAGCTGGAAGGGACCTCCAGAGTCATCTAGTTCAACCCTCTGCACAATGCAAGAAACTCACAAACACCTCCCCCTAAATTCACAGGATCCTCATTGCTGTCAGGTGGCCATCTAGCCTCTGTTTAAAAACCTCCAAGGAAGGAGAGCCCACCACCTCCCAAGGAGGAAGCCTGTTAGAATCATAGAAGAGCTGGAAGGGACCTCCAGGGCCATCTAGTCCAACCCCCTGCACAATGCAGGAAACTCACAAACACCTCCCCCTGAATTCACAGGATCTTCATTGCTGTCAGGTGGCCACCTAGCCTCTGTTGAAAAACCTCCAAGGAAGGAGAGCCCACCACCTCCCGAGGAAGAAGCCAGTTAGAATCATAGAAGAGTTCGAGGGGACCTCCAGGACCATCTAGTCCAACCTCCTGCACAATGCAGGAAACTCACAAACACCTCCCCCTCAATTCACAGGATCTTCATTGCTGTCAGGTGGCCATCTAGCATCTGTTTGAAAACCTCCACGGAAGGAGAGCCCACCACCTCCTGAAGAATCCTAGAGTTGGAAATGACCTCCACGGTCATCTAGTCCAACCCCCTGCACAATGCAGGAAACTCACAAAAACCTCCCCCTAAATTCACAGGACCTTCATTGTTGTCAGATGGCCATCTAGCCTCTGTTGAAAAACCTCCAAGGAAGGAGAGCCCACCACCTCTCGAGGAGGAAGCCTGTTAGAATTATAGAAGAGTTGGAAGGGAGCCTCCAGGGTCATCTAGTCCAACCCCCTGCACAATGCAGGAAACTCACAAACACCTCCCCCTAAATCAACGGGATCTTCATTGCTGTCAGATGGCCATCTAGTCTCTGTTGAAAAACCTCCAAGGAAGGAGAGCCCACCACCTCCCGAGGAAGCCTGTTCCACTGAGGAATCGCTCTAATGGTCAGGAAGTTCTTCCTAATGTTGAGCCGGAAATACTTTTGCTTTCATTTCAACCCACTGGCTCTGGTCATACCTTCCGGGGCCACAGAAAACAATTCCACACCATCCTCTACATGACAGCCCTTCAAGTACTTGAAGATGGTGATCCTATCACCTCTCAGCTGCCTCCTCTCCAGCTAAACATCCCCAGCTCCATCAACCTTTCCTCATAGAACTTGGTCTCCAGACCCCTCACCATCTTTGTCACCCTCCTCTGGACCCGTTCCAGCTTGTCTAGATCGTTCTTAAGATGTGGTGCCCAAAACTGAACACAATACTCCAGGTGAGGTCTTACCAGAGCAGAGTTAGCGATACCATCAGTTCACGTGATCTGGACACTAGACTTCTGTTGATACAGTCGAAAACTGCATTTGCCTTTTTAGCCACCGCATCACACTGTTGACTCATGTTCCGCATATTATCCACTAAGACCTCTAGATTCTTTTTGCACACACTACTGCTAAGAAAAGTCTCCCCCATGCTATAACCATGCATTGGATTTTTTCCTCTTTGGGAGGTGGATTTTTTCTACCTAAATGCAGAACTTTACATTTATGCCTGTTAAAATTCATTTTATGGATTTTAGCCCAGTTTTCCAGCCTGTCAAGGTCATCCTGTATCCTGTTTCTGTTGTCTTCTGGAAAGGGAGATGAAACCAGGGAGAGGCGCATCTGGGGTGGCAAAACTTAAGTGGTCCATGCAGCAGGTAGATCCAGGGGCCTGGGGAAAGTTCCTCCCGAAGTATCAACTGGGCTAGCCCTCTACAGCAAGAAAGGCACCTGCAGTCCTCTGGCACCTGCTTGAAGCCTAAACTATGCCCCGCATTCGGCCAGGCAAGAAGCCCCTTTCCTCTGGCTGAGGAAGTTCTGGACTGTCTCTTTGGACCAGAGAGGGCTGCCTCTTCCCTGATGCCCACTACATACTGGAATGCTGGGCTCAAGAGCGCCACGGCCCCCCTGAGCCGGAGGAAGATGTGCAGACCCCACTGTGGAACACAGCTGCCTCTAAGCTCGGCTGGGCCAGGGCACCCTCCAATGGTGTCTTTCCACAGCAAGGTTAGTAAATGCGGCTCACAACACTCTCCCATGCGAGCTGGTTGCACCATCTAGTGGCCAGTCCTGGAGTTGTCGTGCTAGAAAGGATAGATCAAAGCGGGCAGCCCTGTTGCTCTGAAGCCGTTGAACAAAGCAGGAGTCAAGTGGCACCTTTAAGACCAACCATTTTTTATTTAGAACATCAGCTTTCGTGTGCTCTTAAGCCCACTTCATCAGACGAGGAATCTAGCACAGGGAGCAAAGCCGTACAGAGCTGAGCAGAGCCATACAGAGCTGGTAGGCAGTGGCCCAGAATGCAACATGGCACAGATTTAAGTAGCTCCTGCTACACAGATCAAAGGTTTGCTCCATTTGTTAATTTTACTGCATACTGCTGTTTTGTTGCTTTCGCATGCTCCTGCTACTCAGATCAAAGGTTTGCTCCATTTGTTAATTTTACTGCATACTGCTGTTTTGTTGCTTTCGCATGCTCCTGCTACACAGATCAAAGGTTTGCTCCATTTGTTAATTTTACTGCATACTGCTGTTTTGTTGCTTTCGCATGCTCATGCGACTCAGATCAGAGGTTTGCGCAATTTGTTAGTTTTACTATTCTGTCATTGTACCCTTTTACATCTGCCTTCCAGATCATATCACTTCACTGTCATTGGTTCTTAAATCTGTGCCATGCTGCATTCTGGGCCACTGCCTACCAGCTCTGTATGGCTCTGCTCAGCTCTGTGCGGCTTTGCTCCCTGTGCCGGATTCCTCGTCTGACGAAGTGGGCTTAAGAGCTGACGTTCTAAATAAGAATTGGTTGGTCTTAAAGGTGACTTGACTCCTGCTTTATTCTAGAAGGGAGGCTGTTTTCTTAGGCATTCCTTTCTGGAGCCTTTTAATCACAAACCAGCCCTTTACACCTCCACCATCTACCAGCCAGTTTGGTGTAGTTTGGGAGAACCGGGTTTGATTTCCCACTCCTCCACTTGCAGCTGCTGGACTCACCTTGGGTCAGTCATAGCTCTGGTAGGAGTTGTCCTTGAAAGGGCAGCTGGTGTGAAAGCTCTCTCAGCCCCACCCACCTCACAGGGTGTCTGTTGTGGGGGGAGAAAATATAGAAGATTGTGAGCCACTCTGAGTTTCTGATTCAGAGAGAAGGACGGGGTATAAATCTGCAGTCCTCTATTCTTTTTTGCAGAGTGTGAGAGCTCTCTCTGCCCCACCCACCTCAAAGGGTGTCTGTTGTGGGGGGAGAAGATATAGAAGATTGTGAGCCGCTCTGAGTCTCTGATTCAGAGAGAAGGGCGGGGTATAAATCTGCAGTCTTCTTCTATTCTTTTTTGCAGACTTCAAATGAAGGAGTGGGGGCAATTCACCCAAGGCAACTCAGTGTGTTGTTGGTAGAGCTCGCACCTGGATCCCTTATTTCAGAGAGTCTTTGACCAACCACAGTTCCCAAGTTTGATCTTGGGAACTGGCACTGAAGAATCTTAAAGTTGGAAGGGGTCATAGAGGCCTTCTAGTCCAACCCCCTGCTCAGTGCAGAATCAGCCTAGAACAGCCCTGACAAGTGTTTATCCAGCCACTGCACCAAGACTGCCAGTGAAGGACAGCTCACCACCTCCCCTCGTAGCTGATTCCACTGCTGAACAACTCTTCACTGCAAAAATGTTCTTCCTCATATTCATTTGATACCTTCCCTCCCTTAGAATCCTAGAGTTGGAAGGGATCTCCAAAGCCATCTAGTCCAACCCCCTGCACAATGCAGGAAACTCACAAGCACCTCTCCCTCAATTTACAGAATCCTCATTGCTGTCAGATGGCCATCTAGCCTCTGTTGAAAAACCTCCAAGAAAGGAGAGCCCACCACTTCCAAGGAGGAAGCCTGTTAGAATCATAGAAGAGTTGGAAGGGACCTCCAGGGCCATCTAGTCCAACCCCCTTCACAATGCAGGAAACTCACAAACACCTCCTCCTAAATTCACAGGATCTTCATTGCTGTCAGGTGGCCATCCAGCCTCTGTTGAAAAACCTCCAAGGAAGGAGAGCCCACCACCTCCCGAGGAGGAAGCCTGTTTCACTGAGGAATTGCTCTAATGGTCAGGATGTTCTTCCTGATGTTAAAATCATTGAATCGTAGAGCTGGAAAGGACCTCCAGGGCCATCTAGTCCAACCCCCTGCACAATGCAGGAAACTCACAAACACCTCCCCCTAAATTCACAGGATCTTCATTGCTGTCAGGTGGCCATCCAGCCTCTGTTGAAAAACCTCCAAGGAAGGAGAGCCCACCACCTCCCGAGGAGGAAGCCTGTTTCACTGAGGAATTGCTCTAATGGTCAGGATGTTCTTCCTGATGTTAAAATCATTGAATCGTAGAGCTGGAAAGGACCTCCAGGGCCATCTAGTCCAACCCCCTGCACAATGCAGGAAACTCACAAACACCTCCCCCTAAATTCACAGGATCTTCATTGCTGTCAGGTGGCCATCCAGCCTCTGTTGAAAAACCTCCAAGGAAGGAGAGCCCACCACCTCCCGAGGAGGAAGCCTGTTTCACTGAGGAATTGCTCTAATGGTCAGGATGTTCTTCCTGATGTTAAAATCATTGAATCGTAGAGCTGGAAAGGACCTCCAGGGCCATCTAGTCCAACCCCCTGCACAATGCAGGAAACTCACAAACACCTCCCCCTAAATTCACAGGATCCTCATTGCTGTCAGGTGGCCATTTAGCCTCTGTTGAAAAACCGCCAAGGAAGGAGAGCCCACCACCTCCCAAGGAAGCCTGTTAGAATCAGAGAAGAGTTGGAAGGGACCTCTAGGGCCATCTAGTCCAGCCCCCTGCACAATGCAGGAAACTCACAAACACCTCCCCCTAAATTCACAGGATCTTCATTGCTGTCAGATGGCCATCTAGCCTCTGTTTCAAAACCTCCAAGGAAGGAGAGCCCACCACCTCCTGAGCAGGAAGCCTGTTCCACTGAGGAATCACTCTAATGGTCAGGACGTTTTTCCTAATGTTGAGCTGGAAACTCTTTTAATTTAATTTCAACCCATTGGTTCTGGTCCTACCTTCTGGGGCCACAGAAAACAATTCCACCCCATCCTCTATATCAGGGGTGGTCAAAGGTAGCTCTCCAGATGTTTTCTGCCTATGACTCCCATCAGACCCAGCCATTGGCCAAGCTGGCTGGGGCTGATGGGAGTTGTAGGCAAAAAAACATCTGGAGAGCTACTGCTGGCCAACCCTGCTCTATATGACAGCCCTTCAAGTTCTTGAAGATGGTGATCCTATCACCTCTCAGCTGCCTCCTCTCCAGGCTAAACATGCCCAGCTCCCTCAACCTTTCTTCAAAGGACTTGGTCACCAGACCCCTCATTCCAGACCCTTAATTTAAACCCGTGACTGTGAGTCCTCTCCTCCGCTGCCAATAGGAACAGCTCCCTGCCCTCCTCCTCTCAGGGACAGCCCTTCAGAGACTTCAAGAGAGCAATCATGTCTCTCCCCTCAGCCTCCTCTTCCCAAGACTGAACCTTCCCATGTCCCTCAGTCTTTCCTCCCTCAAGGACTTCTGGGTCTCCAGGCCCCTGAGCATCCTCGGCGCTCTCCTCTGCACCTGCTCCATTCTCTCTACATCCTTCTTGCAGCGAGGCCTCCAGAACTGCACACAAGACTCCAGGCGCGGCCTGACCAGTGCAGTGTAGGACTTTGTGTTGAACTCCAGGGAAAGGCCACCCAAAGCCAAGCTGGCTCACAACTTGGCAAAAGGGAGTGATCCGGGAATGTATGTCAGGGTTCAGCTTCAGCTCTTGCTAACCACCCCAGAGGGTCACAGCGTACCTGCCTCCTGAAGCCTTTCGGAAGAGACCACGGGGCCTTTGCATGGTTCCCTCATTGGAGCCAATGGCTTGGCTTGGCGTTGTTTGCTGGCGTCCTGCAAAGGAGGCCCTGATCGTGCCCAAGTAGGGAAACGCTGGACCTGTCAGGATGGCACACAGATCCCCATGCTCAACTGAAAGGAACTGTGGTTTGGCACACTGAGAAAGAGGCATTACAGATCCAGCAGACAGAAGCAACAAATCCCTTACAAAGAGTCATGCAGTGACAAAGCGGTAGAAATACACTTGGTATTTCATCCGTGTCATAGAATCATAAGAGTCGAATCATATAGTGTGGTGCAGTTTCCATGAAGGTGCTGCTAGACCACTTTCATCCCGAGAGTGGCGGGGCGCCGCTAAAACGCCTTGCTCTTCGGAGGTTTCAGTGTTTGTGAGTTTCCTGCATTATGCAGGGGGTTGGACTAGATGACCTTAGAGGTCCCTTCCAACTCTCGGATTCTGTGATTCTAAGAGCCAGGTTGCCTACACAATGATGTCATTTTGTGATGTCATCATGCCGTGTGCGCGCGAAATGACCAGAGCAGGGGTGGGGAGTGGCAGAAACCCTAGTGCCGGGCCTGTCCACAGGCCTTCCTTAGCCCCTGCCCTTCTAGCCTTGGGTAGCCATTCCCACCCTAGAATCTTAGAATCATAGAGTTGGAAGGGACCTCTAGGGTCATCTAGTCCAACCCCCTGCACAATGCAGGAAACTCACAAACACCTCCCCCTAAATTCACAGGATCTTCATCACTGTCAGATGGCCATCTGTTGTTGTTCAGTCGCACAGTTGAGTCTGACTCTTTGTGACCCCCTGGACAAAGTCACGCCAGGCCTTCCTGTCTTCCACCATCCCCCGAAGTCTGCTCAAATTCATGTTTGTTACATCCGTAACAGTGTCCAGCCATCTCATCTTTTGCCGTCCCCTTCTTCTTTTGCCTTCTGCCTTTCCCAGCATCAGGATCTTCTCCAGGGAGTGCTCCCTTCTCCTTTGGTGGCCAAAGTATTAGAGCTTCAGCTTCAGCATCTGACCTTCCAGGGAACAGTCTGGGTTGATTTCCCTTAGGGTTGGATCTTCTTGCAGTCCAAGGGACTCTCAAGAGTCTTCTCCAGCACCACAGCTCAAAAGCATCTATTCTTCTGCGCTCGGCCTTCCTTATGGTCCGGCTCTCACAGCCATACATTACTACTGGGAATACCATCACTTTGACTATATGGACTTTTGTTGGCAGGGTGATGTCTACTTTTTATTCTACTGCCCAGGTTCGCCATAGCTGTCCTCCCAAGGAGCAAACGTCTTTTAATTTCATGGCTACAGTCGCCATCTGCAGTGATCTCGGTTCCCAGAAATGTGAAGTCTGTCACTACTTCCATGTCTTCCCCTTCTATTTGCCAAGGTGTGATGGGGCCGGATGCCATGATCTTCGGTTTTTTGATGTTGAGTTTCAAGCCTACTTTTGCACTCTCCTCTTTCACCCTCAACAAAAGGTTCTTTAGGTCCTCCTCACTTTCTACCATTAGTGTCATCTGCATATCTGAGGTTGTTGATGTTTTTCCTGGCAATCTTAATTCCAGCTTGTGCTTCATCCAGGCCAGCATTCCGCATAATGTACTCTGCATATAAATTAAATAAGCAGGGTGACAATGTACATCCTTGTCGAACTCCTTTTCCTATTCTAAACCAATCGGTTGTTCCATATCCCGTTCTGACCGTTGCTTCTTGACCCTTGTACAGGTTTCTCAGGAGACATGTGAGGTGGTCTGGTACTCCCATCTCTTTAAGGACTTGCCACAGTTTGTTGTGATCCACACAATCAAAGGCTTTAGCATAGTCAATGTAACAGAAATAGACATTTTTCTGATACTCCCGTGCTTTCTCCGTAATCCAGCGAATGTTGGCAATTTGAAGATGAAGAAGATATTGGATTTATATCCCGCCCTCCACTCCGAAAAGTCTCAGAGCAGCTCACAATCTCCTTTACCTTCCTCCCCCACAACAGACACCCTGTGAGGTGGGTGGGGCTGAGAGAGCTCTGCCGGAAGCTGCCCTTTCAAGGACAACCTCTTGCAGAGCTATGGCTGACCCAAGGCCATGCTAGCAGGTGCAAGTAGAGGAGTGGGGAATCAAACCCGTTTCTCCCAGATAAGCGTCCGTACACTTCACCACTACACCAAACTCTCTCTCAGTTTGATTTCTAGTTCCTCTACCTCTCCGAAACCCAGCTTGAATTTCCTATAGCCATCTAGCCTCTGTTGAAAAACTTCCAAGGGAGGTTCTCCAGGGAAGGGGGACTAGAGAAGAAAGTGGGGCGGGGCTTCCAAAACCCCCTGGCCTGGCCCCCCTGGGATTGGTCCATCAGTGCCTGATTCTCAGCCCCTTCCCAAGAACTGCCCAAGATTCCAAGAAGGGCCAGAGCTAGAAAGTCAGCACCAGGAACTTTTATTGATTAAAAGCCGGAACACGGCTTGAAAGGATTAGAAGCCAGAACAAGGTACAAAAGCAGACAGTTCCCAGTGGGGCATCTCATAAAAAAAACCCCTCCCCCATCCCACCCCCACCCACCCCAGTCTCTCAAAGCAGCCCAGGCACAAGGAGAGGCCAACAGAAGCAGCCTGCCAGCAGGACTGTTGGTTCCGGTGCTCCCCACCAAGGCAGCAGAGGGCAAGGCAAAGGCGAGGGTGGCTGCCACCGTCAGGAGTCAGCTGGGGGCAGCTGCGGCCGTGGCGGGGACGGGAGACCGGGGCTGCCACCGAGAAGACACTGCAGCTGGGGAGATGGGTCAGCGGAAAGGGGTGGGGAGAGGCACTGCAGGGGAGCCCCTGGGGGGCAGGCTGCCGGCAAGTCCTCCTCAGCGGCCAGCCAAGCCAAGGAGGAGAGGAGGGTTGTGGCAGAAAGGCCCAGACAACTCTCCTGAGGGGCCTCGGGCAGCGAGGGGGGCTTGGAGTCTTCTTTGGTAGCCGAGGGCAGCTCTTGGACCTCCTCCAGCTCCCAGGGGGAGGCAGCGTGAGGAAGCGGAGGGTCTGGCTCCAGAACCTCCTGAGTGAGCAAGAGGGCTAGAGCAGCAGCTGAGTACGATTCGTCCTCCTGAGGGGCTGTGTCACCGGTGGAGGAGGGCGACTGGAGCTCCTCCAGCTCAAAAGAGGCCTCCGGGCACTGCCAGGGCAAGGCCTCTGCCGATCCAGAAGGGACGCCACAGACGACCACCGGAGTGACTGGGACGAGGAGTAGAGCTGGCCCTGGGGGGGCTGTGGGGAAACCCAGGCCAGGGCTGCCCTCCTGCCAGAGGGGCACCTGAAGAGGGTGTGGGGGGCTCCATGGGGAAGGGAACAGGGCGGGGGGAGGAGGCGAGGGATACGGAACCAGCTGGCAAGCCTCAGGGGTGGGGAGCAGTGCGGGGTGTTCAGCCGCAGAAGGCGGCAAAGGGGGAGCTGCCAGGAGGGGCGGGGGCATGTCCAGCCTGGGTTGGGGTCTCCCGGCTACTTCCGGCTGCTCTCGTTTCATGGCGAAAGAACCCATTCGGTACACCACACATCGGTAGCCCTCTGAGGCAGCCACATCCTTTGCCCCTGGCTTTGCTGGGCCACCAGCCTGACAAACAATCCTTTGGCATGGCTGGAGCTCCAGTCCGGTGAGAAGGCAGTCTGGGTCGCGGTCCCTCTGGCCAGTGGGGCTCCTGAGGCACGAGGGCAGGGCGGGGCGGTCTCCGCTTCCCTCTGCACTTCTCTGGGGCCCTGCGAAAGGGGAGCAGAGAGAGGGGTAACCACTGAGGAGGGAAGTTCTCGCCTGTGAGGGCGGTGCGGCTCTTTAGAATCATAGAGTTGGAGGGGACCTCCAGGGTCATAGAATAGAATCATAGAGTTGGAAGGGACCTCCAGGGCCATCTAGTCCAACCCCCTGCACAATGCAGGAAACTCACAAACACCTCCCCCTAAATTCACAGGATCCTCATTGCTGTCAGATGGCCATCCAGCCTCTGTTGAAAAACCTCCAAGGAAGGAGAGCCCACCATCTCCCGAGGAGGAAGCCTGTTAGAATCATAGAAGAGTTGGAGGGGACCTCCAGGGCCATCAAGTCCAACCCCCTGCACAATGCAGGAAACTCACAAACACCTCCCCCTAAATTCACAGGATCCTCATTGCTGTCAGATGGCCATCTAGCCTCTGTTGAAAAACCCCCAAGGAAGGAGAGCCCACCACATCCCAAGGAGGAAGCCTGTTCCACTGAGGAATCACTCTAATGGTCAGGAAGTTCTTCCTAATGTTGAGCCGGAAACTCTTATGATTTAATTTGAACCCATTGGTTCTGGTCCTACCTTCCGGGGCCACAGAAAACAATTCCACACCATCCTTTAGATGACTGCCCTTCAAGATGGTGATCCTATCGTCTATTAGCCACCTCTTCTCCAGGCTAAACATCCCCAGCTCCTTCAACCTTTCCTCATAGGATTTGGTCTCCAGACCCCTCACCATCTTCATCGCCCTCCTCTGGACCCGTTCCAGCTTGTCTAGATCCTTCTTAAAATGTGGTGCCCAAAACTGAACACAATACTCCAGGTGAGGTCTTACCAGAGCAGAGCAAAGTGATACCATCACATCACGTGATCTGGACACTGGTCTTCTGTTGATGCAGCCTCAAATTGCATTTGCCTTTTTAGCCACCGCATGTGGGGGGCACCGCCCCCTGACTCCTGGGCAGGGCCCCCTGACTTGCAGCCTGCTCTTTAAATCTTTTTTTTTTGCCAGAAGAGAGCTTATGAGAAGCAGCAAAGGTGCCCCCTGACTTTTTAGAAAGTCCCCTGACTTTTAAAATCCTGGCTACGCCCCTGGACCCCACCCCTCCTCAAGCCCCTAACTTGATGTATAATGTATTTTTATGCTGTGAGCCGCCCTGAGCCTGCCTTGGCGAGGAGGGCAGGATAGAAATATAAAGTTATGAAATATAAAGTTATTATTATTATAAGCCCTCCCCTCTCCGGTCTCCACCCCCCAGAATCCCCAGGTATTTCCCAGCCTTCCCTGGGGGTCTGAAGGTCTCCTGGAATTGCTACTGGTCTCCAGTTCCCCTGGAGAAAACGGCCCCTGGAACCACATTCGTTCCTGTTGAGTTCCCCAAACTCTGCCTTCCACAGGCTCTGCACCAAAGACCCAGGAATTCCCCAGTTCAGAGCTGGCAACCCCATTCCCCAGCCCCTTTGCCTACATCCAGCCTCCTCCCAGAAAGTTTGGGACTCCTCCTTCACAGGATCTTGCCCCTGGCCATCTCACCCTCCTCTGTTCCAAGCGCTCCATCAGCCAAAAGCCGTTCCTGAAGCACAGACCGGACTGCGGTGTCCGGCTCTTCCTCCGCCAGGGGGGCCGAGGCTCGGCTGGCCCCACACGCACTTCCGGTCAGCCCCTGCTGCCTGGGCTTCCTTTGGCCCACCTTCAGCACACACTTGGTGGCCTCCCACTCCAGGATGGCCTGCAGCTCCTCAGAGAAGGCGGTGGGGCTCAGCAGCCCCTGCAGCCGGGCATTGATGTAGCCGTTCAAGAGGGAGTTGGCTTTGGCACGACACTGCTCGGGAGAACGCCAGACGCCTGCTTGTCTCAGGACCGCCGACAGGACATGGGCACAGAGGGGGAGGCTAGAGGCAGGGCTGGCGGCCACCTTCCAGGCCAAGAGCAGCCTCTTCTCTTCTTCTGGGGACCAGGCTGGGCAGGAAGAAGGGAAGGAGGGAAGAGTTAGAAGCAGCAGCCGGCGCACAGGGAGCAGGCTGATTGAGGCTCCCCTATAGCCCCCACCCAGGACCTGGTAACCTTGTGGAAGCAAGAAGTCTATTCTCTGGCTTGCATCCACGCTCCTTCCTGATTCCTGATCCTGCCCTGCTTGAGTTCCTTGGCACCCTGACCTTTTGGCCTTTGGACACTGAACTCTGATTCCGGTTATTAAATTTGCAGATGATACTAAATTGGGAGGGGTTGCAAACAGAGTAGAAGACAGAAACAGGATACAGGATGACCTTGACAGGCTGGAAAACTGGGCTAAAACCAGTAACATGAATTTTAACAGGGATAAGTATAAAGTTCTGCATTTAGGTAGGAAAAATCCAATGCATGGTTATAGTAGTCTGTGCAAAAAGGATCTAGGGGTCTTAGTGGATCATACGCTGAACATGAGTCAACAGTGTGATGCGGTGGCTAAAAAGGCAAATGCAATTTTGGGATGTATCAACAGAAGTATAGTGTCCAGATCACATGAAGTGATGGTATCGATTTACTCTGCTCTGTTAAGACCTCTCCTGGAGTATTGTGTTCAGTTTTGGGCACCACATTTTAAGAAGGATATACAAGCTGGAATGGGTCCAGAAAAGGACAACAAAGATGGTGAGGGGTCTGGAGACCAAGTCCTATGAGGAAAGGTTGAAGGAGCTGGGCATGTTTAGCCTGGAGAGGAGGCGGCTAAGAGATGATAGGATCACCATCTTCAACTACTTGAAGGGCTGTCCTATAGAGGATGGTGTGGAATTGTTTTCTGTGGTCCCGGAAGGTCGGACCAGAACCAATGGGTTGAAATTAAATCAAAAGTGTTTCTGACTCAACATTAGGAAGAACTTCCTGACCATTAGAGCGGTTCCTCAGTGGAACAGGCTTCCTCCTTGGGAGGTGGTGGGCTCTCCTTCCTTGGAGGTTTTTCAACAGAGGCTAGATGAGCATCTGACAGCAATGAAGATCCTGTGAATTTAGGGGGAGGTGTTTGTGAGTTTCCTGCATTGTGCAGGGGGTTGGACTAGATGACCTTGGAGATCCCTTCCAACTCTATGAATCTATAAGGGGAGTGAATTTAGGGGGAGGTGTTTGTGAGTTTCTTGCATTGTGCAGGGAGTTGGACTAGATGACCCTAGAGGTCCCTTCCAACTCTAGGATTCTATGATTCTAAGGTGAGTGGGGAAGCGGTCTCTGCCTTTCGTCCTTCTCAACAACTGGCGGCAGTGAGTTCCACAGGCCTATGGATGTTCTTGCGCATTCCCAGGCAGGTGCAAGAGGCAAACTTGACCAGCATGGCTCAGACTAGCCAGATCTCAGCAGCTTCCGGCACCTAAGCAGGGTTGGCTCTGGTTAGTCCTTGGAAATCTAGGGCTGCCACGCAGAGGCAGGCAACAGCAAGCTACCTCTGAATGTTTCTTTCCTTGTCATATCATGATCCTGGGCCTACTGTGGCCTACAGGCTGCAGAGAAGCCTGCTAGGAGTTATTACAGAAAGCCTACATTTCCCAGAATCCTCTCTGCCCCTCTGATTGGGTAGCAAGGTTCTGGAGGGAAACTGGCCCAGAGAGGGACGGGATGTGGGAGGAGAGCATAAAAGGGCTAAGTACGGACAAGGTGTGTTCTTTCCTGGAGAGGCTGCAGGCAGGAAGGTTCTGTCTAGAGAGGTTGCAGACAGAGAAGGAGCGCTCTTTGGAGCAGGCAGTGGGAAGATCCCTCGCCCAAAGGAAGTGGTGAGTTTTGGTATTAGAGTAGGGACTTTCTAGCTAAATGTGTCAAGGCTTTTGTTTATTTGCACCAACCTTTACTGTTTCAGATTAACTATAGCACTAAATCTTTATCACCCACTTGTTTTTAGAGCACTAATAACAAACTTCTTTTTCTTATTATACTGCCTGGGTTGTCACGTCTCCTTGGTCACAGTTAAGAGGCGTTTATTAATCAGGAAGACGAGGGTGGTTGGGTGCTCTGGGCCCTCCCATGCAGACCCTTCTTAGAGTGGGGGAAGCCAGTAGAAGGCTGTGTGACAACCCAACGGAGTCTCTGTTCACCAGCTGTGGCATGATGGCCCTTTCCACCCCCAAAAGAGAGAAACTAATGGGCCATCCCACAAGCATTAGGACCCCTCCCTCCCAACTCCAGTTCACAGGGGGCAGAATCATAGAAGCATAGAGTTGGAAGGGTCCTCCAGGGTCATCTAGTTCAGCCCTGCACAATGCAGGAAACTCACAAACACCTCCCCCTAAATTCACAGGATCTTCATTGCTGTCAGATGGCCATCTAGCCTCTGTTGAAAAACCTCCAAGGAAGGAGAGCCCACCACCTCCCAAGGAGGAAGCCTGTTCCACTGAGGAATCGCTCTAATGGTCAGGAAGTTCTTCCTAGTGTTGAGCCGGGAACTCTATTTGATTTAATTTCAACCCACTGGTTCTGGTCCTACCTTCCGGGGCCACAGAAAACAATCCCACACCCTCCTCTATAGGGCAGCCCTTCAAGTCCTTGAAGATGGTGATCCTATCACCTCTCAGCCGCCTCCTCTCCAGGCTAAACATCCCCAGCTCCTTCAACCTTTCCTCATAGGATTTGGTCTCCAGACCCCTCTCCATCTTCGTCGCCCTCCTCTGGACCCGTTCCAGCTTGTCTAGATCCTTCTTAAAATGTGGTGCCCAAAACTGAACACAATATTCCAAGTGAGGTCTAACCAGAGCAGAATAAAGAAGGGGGTGATCTCGGGACGCGAAGAAGACAAAACCCCCGGCAGGGAGAAGAGAAGGCCATGCAGATGGGAGAGCTTGCCTGTGCAGAGGTGCCCTCATGGGTTAGGACATTCTAGTTAACGGGAGCAGAATGGCCTCCTAGTTCCTTAACCAGGCTCATGCCTCACGTCCGAGCAGCAGTTTGCCAGAAAGCAGATGCCAGAGTTGTGCCCACACACAGACACACAGTGCAGCTCTGGTACGCTCCCCGCGGGGCCATGATTAAGAGGAGCCGGCGGAACTTCCCCCTCCCTCTCGGCAGCTGCCACGGAAGGGGCCATTGGCAGAAGGCCGCGCCAAGTCCTACCCACCTCCTCCTGCGCTGCAAAAATCCAGCTTGTGATTTATAAGGAAGGCTTCCAGAAGCTGCCGGAGAGTCATGCCTTGGAGGGTCCCTCCGCTGTCCTCCCAGATCTCCCAGCCCCCGAACCAGGGCATCTGCAAGGGAAGGAAGCGGAGGAGAAGCTGGAGCCAGTGGGGCCTTGCCAGCAAAGTCGCTTCACGCTGCTGCTGCAATGAAGGTCATCGCTGCGGTCTATGCCAGATCACCTGCCCTCCTCCCCGTCCCCAGACAGCCGCGACCTTTGCCGTGCCCACCCTCCCCCTTACAAGCCGACAGGTGAGAAGCAAAACGGCCCTGGCTGCTCCAACTCCCTCCAGGGGAAACCTGGAGGCCTCCAGGAGACTGACCTTTGGCCCTAAGGGCACTTGTCGACTGGAACATGGGCAGATTCAGATTATTATTACAGTACATAACCCATAGAGACAATTTAAGAAGCCCATCCATTCAAATCAGATGTACAAAGTGCTCAGACTTTTAGGCATGGTTGTTACAGGAGAATAAAAGTATTTGGAAAAAAAAGGGAGCTTTGCAAAAAAAAGAAAAAATTTAAGATACACAAAGAGGATAAAAGCTCAGTTTCAAAGTCCCTCCTTACAAAATTGTCACGAATTTTCCTGGCAGCTGCCAGAAATCTGGTGCGATCATACATAAATTGGGGGTTAGAGTCTGCTAACAATAGATTTCTAGTTTTGGAGTCCAAAAGGCACCGGCATCTCTCTAGCAAAGGGATGAATATACTTGACATGTTTGCTTTTTGTATAGTCCACACTCAAGCAAAACATTTCCACTTTCTCTGTACAGCTAGGGCAAACCCCCTCCGCCATTGGCACCTTCCGTTCCTATAACAGCCTTCTACAGCTGCAGATTGCACTGGGCCATAGAAAAGGCTCTTCTGTGAGATGGCATTGCTAGAGTTGAAAGGTAAGGGGCTGGATTCCACCATCTCTAAAATCCGCCCTGGCAATGCCCACTGGGCTGGCCATACCAACTGGCAGGCAGAGGGAGGCACCCAGGGGCACCCAGCAAAAGAAGCAATTTGGCAGAATTTCTTCCCAGCATTTGGTGGCAGCCGAGAGGCTGAGTGGCAGAGCCTCCGGAAGTCACCGGGGTCAACAGTCGCCAAGTAACACCAAACAAAGCAGCAACACAGTATATGACAGTAAAAGAACAACCAGCAGCTGTGTACAAAACACACAACAAAGAAATATAAACAATGTAAAGTCTCTCTTTGTTGTCGCTGTTCTTTTGAAGACAATACCAAATGCACAGCATACAAAAAGAGCCCAAAGGAAAAGGACCCACAAAACTCAAAATTCAAACGTCCAGAAACGACTTAGTCTTTCAATCCTCTTGCTTAGTTCTCCAGCAGGTGCATAACGGAGATGTACTCAAGTGGTCTTCGTTGGTGTCAAAGGGGAAAGTACAGCAATTTGGCTCTACGAGGAAGCATTTCTATCCAAAACGTGATCCAAAAGTCGACTGGCACGTCAAGGAGAATTGCCCTTGGAGCCTGAATCCTTAAGGAATTTGGATACCACAGAGAATTGAACAAGAGGATTGAAAGACTAAGTAGTTTCCGGACATCTGAATCTTGAGTTTTGTGAGTCCTTTTCCTTTGTGATTTTTTTGTATGCTGTGTATTTGGTATTATTTTAAAACTAACAGAGACAACAAAGAGAGACTTTATATTATTGAGGTTCAATTCCCAGGAACAGGCAGCAGGTGATGTGAAAGGTCCTTTTTTGCTCTAAGACCCTGGAGGGGGCTGCAGGTCGGAGAAGCCAACTGCCTGGAAAGCCCAAGGATCCAATTTAAGTGAGGGCAGCTCCAAGGATTTGTTTCCTGGACTTCTGGGGGGGGGGGGCAGGTGTTGATGGTCAGAGATATGGTCTAGACCAGGGGTGGCCAAACTGTGGTTCGGGAGCCACATGTGGCTCTTTCGCACATACTGTGTGGCTCTCCAAGCCCCCACTGCCCCATAGGCTGGCTTGGAGAAGGCATTTCTCTCTTTAAATCACTTCTTCGAGCCAAGCCAGACTTTCTACCTCTCCCCCCCATCTATTGCCTGCCTCCTTGTCTTGCATCTCTCAAAACAGCTGATGTTCATGTTTTGCGGCTCTTAAACATCTGATGTTTATTCTGTGTGGCTCTTACGTTAAGCAACTTTGGCCACTCCTGGGCTAGACTCTTGGTCTAGAGACTGTAAACCGCTCTGAGACGCCTTCAGGTTGGGAAGGGCAGAGTATAAATCCCTTCTTCTTCTCCTCGGTCCCTCCGGGTCAGCCTTGTCTACTCAGACTGGCAGCAGCTCTCTCTCCAGGGTCTCCGGCAGAAAGAGGCCTTTCATGCATTGCCTCTTGCCTGGTCCTTTCAACTGAAAGATCCTGCCGGGGACTGAACCTGGGACCTTCTGCATGCCTAGCAGATGTTCTTACAGCATCAAGAAGGGGTTGGATAAACATCTGGAGCAAAAGTCCATCAGTACGTCTTAGCCACAGGGTCTAGATGAAACTCTATCTGGAGCAGGGATGCTCTGTATTCTTGGTGCTTGTGGGGGGGCACAGTGAGAGGACTTCTGGTGTCCTGGCCCTACTGATGGACCTCCTGATGGCACTTGGTTTTTTTGGCCACTGTGTGACAGAAGAGTGTTGGACTGGAGGGGCCATTGGCCTGATCCAACATGGCTTCTCTTATGTTCTAATCTCTGGGGCAAGTGATGCTCTGTATTCTTGGTTTTTGGGGGGCACAATGGGTGTCACGTTCTCAGGGTGCAGGCAGGCAGGAGTCCAAAGCCAGTCCAGGGAGTCAAGCAGGAGCCAAGTCACCAATGCAGAATCACAAACCGGAATCAGAAGTCGATGTCCAAAGGCCAAAAGGTCAGGGTGCCAAGGAACTCAAGCACGGCAGGATCAGGAAGGAGCGTGGATGCAAGCCAGAGAATAGACTTGTTGCTTCCACAAGGTCCTGGGTGGGGGCTATATGGGAGCCTCAATCAGCCTGCTCCCTGGGTGGCAGCGACTCTACTAGAACTCAGGGCTGAGAGATCTGAAGCATCGGCGTGCCTCATGTCTTCGCTCTGAAAGTTCTTTCCGGAGCCTGCTTCAAACTCTTGAGATGGGAGGAGGAGAGCTTGGAGGAGATTGATCGTCAACAGCTGACACTGGTGACTGGAGAGTGATTGATGGGCCACCTGCTGTTTGTTCAGCTGAGGAACTGGCTGGCAACTCTTCCAGGTCTGTTAACCCTTCCAGCTCCTCCTCATCAGGGCTCCTGACAGCAGGAGGGCTTCTAGTGTCCTGGCCCCACAGGTGGACCTCCTGATGGCACCTGGGTTTTTTGGCCAGAATCAGATACTTAGTTCAGCTGGTGGAACCAATTGCCAGAGGAAGCGCGGGCCTTGGGGAATCTTGGCCACGTCCGCAGGGCCTGCAAAACCATCCTCTTCCAGCTGGCCTTTAATTAACATGGAGCCCGCATGGTAGATGGGAGGCCGTCGCCCTGCAAAATGGAGTGATGCAATATTTCGACCTTCGTATCAAATGAAATGAAATGCTGTTTTCCATTATTGGAATGTATAATTGCATTGAATGTGCTATTTTATAGGATGTATTGCTTTACTACTGTGAAGTTTTCTGTTGTGAGCCGCTCTCAGCCTACCTCGACGAGGAGGGCAGGATATAAATCAAATCAAATCAATCAGGGGTGGCCAACGGTAGCTCCCCAGATGTTTTTTGCATACAACTCCCATTGGCCATGCTGGCTGGGGCTGACGGGAGTTGTAGGCAAAGGTGTGAACTTATTTCTCCGTTCCCCCCCCCACCCCCTGTATTTTATATTATAAAATTGCCTTTACTAGAATTGTCAAAACTAATAAGACAATTTTAACAATAGATTTATGCTATAAAATTTTAAAATCTGGATGATGTTTAGTTTAGACATAATAATACGGGGCAATTTATGTAAAGAAAGTATTGTAGAACTAAGCTTGTATTTTTTTGAAAGAATTTTTTATGCAGAACAAGGTCAAACTGTATTGTGCTCTCTACTCCCCCTACTCCCTACCCTCGATCTTTTTGAAATCAATACAACTTTTGAAAACTAGGGAGTTGTAGGCAAAAAAAACATCTGGAGAGCTACCGTTGGCCACCCCTGAAATAAATCATGGTTAGTACCGTCCCCTCAAACCGGCAGCAGCTGTCTTAGGCAGAGAAAGGTCTTTCCCATCACCTCCTGCCTGGTCCTTTTTGACTGGAGATGGCAGGGATTGAACCTGGGCCCTTCCTGTCCCAAGAAATGCTCTCCCACACTGACGATGCATGGGTCCTGCTCCCCCACACCCCCACCCACCATCACAAATATATTCTTTGTGCAGAAAGGCGGGGAGGGGGCTACTCACTTCCCGGCTGGCGCCCTGCATGTTGTCACCCTGCATGGCTGAGATGGGGAGAAAGACCACGTTGCTGGGGTTCCTTCCCAAACGCCAGAGATGAGCAGAGACCTTGCCGACGATGGCTGCGTAGCGCTGGCCACTGTACGGCGGGCTGGTGGCGTCCATCTTGTTCACAGCCGAGCACGAGCTGCTGCGTGGGCAGGCGGCAGGCGAAGGAGATCTGCTTCTTGAGCAGCCTCCAGTTGGCTTCCAAGTCCCTTGCGGCGGCCGAGACCAGCAGCAGCACGCAGACAGGCTGGGGAGGTCCGGAGGGGGGAGAGACTGAGAGACCCTGGTCAACAACCTCAGCCAGCAAGCGGAGGGGAAGGGCCTCCCACCCTCCCTTGCGTGGGCAGAAAAGCCAAGTACTCCCTAGCAGGGGTGGCGTCCTCATCCCCCGAGATGGGGCAGCTGCTCAGGCCAGCAGGGTTTCTGGTGGGGCCGCCTGCTGTTGACCCCCCCCCCAATCCCTCTTACAAGCTCTCCTTCCAGCTGCTGCTGTTACTGAGGAAAGGGCTGCAGGTGGCTGGCAGCACAGCCAAGGACATGCGGACAGGTATTATCATCATCACCATGAGGAGGAGGAGGAGGAGGAGGAAATTGGATCTATACCCCGCTTGTCAGTCAGAATCTCAAAGCTTCTTCCGAGCTTCTTTCCCTTCCCAGAACAGACCTCGTTGTGAGGCAGGTGGGCTCAGAAAGCTTTGACCGAGAACTGTTCTTGAGAGAACAGCTCTGAGAGGATTTGTGACAGACCCAAGGTCACACCAGCAGCCGCCCGGAGCCCGCCAGGGGAAGGCAGGGTATAAATTTGATAATAAATAAATAAATAAATAAATATATAGAGGAGGAGGAGGAGTGGGGAATCAAACCTGGTTCTCCCAGCTTAGAGTCCACACCACACCAAACTGGCTGACAGATCATAAAATCATAGAATTGTAGAGTTGGAAGGGACCTCTAGGGTCATCTAGTCCAACCCCCCGCACAATGCAGGAAACTCACAAACACCTCCCCCTAAATTCACAGGATCTTCATTGCTGTCAGAGGCCATCTAGCCTCTGTTGAAAAACCTCCAAGGAAGGAGAGCCCACCACCTCCCGAGGAGGAAGCCTGTTAGAATCATAGAAGAGATGGAAGGGACCTCCAGGGCCATCTAGTCCAACCCCCTGCACAATGCAGGAAACTCACAAACACCTCCCCCTAAATTCACAGGATCTTCATTGCTGTCAGATGGCCATCTAGCCTCTGTTGAAAAACCGCCAAGGAAGGCAATACTGAGAAGACAATACTGAGTTTGATGGACCAAGGGTCTGATTCAGTATAAGGCAGCTTCATATGTTCAAGGAGAGCCCACACTACCTCCCAAGGAGGAAGCCTGTTAGAATCATAGAAGAGTTGGAAGGTGCCTCCAGGGTCATCTAGTCCAACCCCCTGCACAATGCAGGAAACTCACAAACACCTCTCCCTAAATTCACAGGATCTTCATTGCTGTCTGATGGCCATCTAGCCTCTGTTTTAAAAACCTCCAAGGAAGGAGAGCCCACCACCTCCCGAGGAGGAAGCCTGTTAGAATCATAGAAGAGATGGAAGGGACCTCCAGGGCCATCTAGTCCAACCCCCTGCACAATGCAGGAAACTCACAAACACCTCTCCCTAAATTCACAGGATCTTCATTGCTGTCTGATGGCCATCTAGCCTCTGTTTTAAAAACCTCCAAGGAAGGAGAGCCCACCACCTCCCGAGGAGGAAGCCTGTTAGAATCATAGAAGAGATGGAAGGGACCTCCAGGGCCATCTAGTCCAACCCCCTGCACAATGCAGGAAACTCACAAACACCTCCCCCTAAATTCACAGGATCTTCATTGCTGTCTGATGGCCATCTAGCCTCTGTTTTAAAAACCTCCAAGGAAGGAGAGCCCACCACCTCCCGAGGAGGAAGCCTGTTAGAATCATAGAATCATAGAGTTGGAAGGGACCTCCAGGGCCATCTAGTCCAACCCCCTGCACAATGCAGGAAACTCACAAACACCTCTCCCTAAATTCACAGGATCTTCATTGCTGTCTGATGGCCATCTAGCCTCTGTTTTAAAAACCTCCAAGGAAGGAGAGCCCACCACCTCCCGAGGAGGAAGCCTGTTAGAATCATAGAATCATAGAGTTGGAAGGGACCTCCAGGGCCATCTAGTCCAACCCCCTGCACATTGCAGGAAATGCACAAATACCTCCCCCTAAATTCACAGGATCCGCATTGCTGTCAGATGGCCATCTAGTCTCTGTTGAAAAACCTCCAAGGAAGGAGAGCCCACCACCTCCTGTTCCACTGAGGAATCGTTCTAACGGTCAGGAAGTTCTTCCTAATGTTGAGCTGGAAACTCTTTGGATTTAATTTAAACCCATTGGTTCTGGTCCTACTTTCTGGGGCCACAGAAAACAATTCCACCCCATCCTCTATACCCAAAGTACCAATGTTGCCAGATCTTTAATTAAGCAAAGAGTTTGTGACATTGAACGCCACTGCCACAAACTCTTTGCTAGAAGGGCTTTTACTCTTGCCAGGTGCGATGTTATGCCATCTAAGGTAACAGAAGGGAGATATTGAAGGACCCCACACAGTGACAGAATCTGTACATGCCCCATTGGTGAGGTGGAAACACTGAAACATATTCTAAATTCATTGTCACCTCTATAAGGCAGCTTGGGACAAGACAATTCTCCCTATTTTGGAACAGTCTAAGGTGCTAACAGATAAGATATCTCTGGGGAAACGCCACCAATCACTAGAGCGACAGCGAGGTTTTGCACCCAAGTGATCAAAAAGAACAATAGTGTTAAATCAAAGGAGTTTTCTCTTTTGGTGTAGACTTTGTGGAGCCATTACAAATAACTACTGCTATATTGTTGTATTATATGGAGGAGAAGAAGAAGAATTGCAGATTTATACACCCTTCTCTCTGAATCAGAGACTCAGAACAGTTTACAATCTCCTATATCCTCTTCCCCCACAACAGACACCCTGTGAGGTAGGTGGGGCTGAGAGGGCTCTCACAGCAGCTGCCCTTTCAAGGACAACTCCTGCGAGAGCCATGGCTAACCCAAGGCCATTCCAGCAGGTGCAAGGGGAGGAGTGGGGAATCAAACCCGGTTCTCTCAGATAAGAGTCCGCACACTTCATCACTACGCCAAACTGGCTCTCACAGAAGCTGCCCTTTCAAGGACGATGTGAGGGCTATGGCTGACCCAAGGCCATTCCAGCAGCTGCAAGGGGAGGAGTGGGGAATCAAACTCAGTTCTCCCAGATAAGAGTCCGGACGCTTAACCACCACACCAAACTGGTTCTTGGGGAGGGGGGAAGAGAAGAGAAGTCTCTTACCCGAGACACACGTGGCAAGAAGCTGCACTTGGAAGAGGTGGCAATGCTGACCACGAACTTGGGGCTCTCGTAGTGGCGCCAGGGGGCCCCCGCCTGGGGCCTTTGGAGGGATGCCAGCAGCTGGGCATGGGCCGGATTCATCTGCGCAGTAAGGAAGGGAGGGAGGGGCAGCACAAGAGACAGGGAGCACCTGCCAGAGTTTTGGGCTGCCGGCCTTGAGAGAGGGGGAGCGGAAGTGGGAGACCTCAGCAGAGACTCAGTGCCAGACAATCCCCCCTCCAAAGCAGCCATTTTCTCCAAGGGGCTGGTCTCCGTTGTCTGGGAATAAGCTGTAATTCTGGGAGATTTCCAGCCCACCCCCCAGGAGGTTGGCAGCCCTCATTACGACTCGCACAACAGTTCAAATTGTGCAAAATAGGGAGGGTGGGCAGAAAAGAAGGGTATAAACGAGATCTTGGCCAGAACAGAACCTGGGATGATAAGGCAGGAAAGCAAAGGACACGGCAAGAACCAACACCGCCACGGCCAGGTCAGAAGGAAGCCGATGCACCAGCTGGCACAGGAGAGGCCCGGTGTCCTGGAGGCTGGCTGAGGGGGCGGTTCAGGCCTTGTGGGCTCTGCTGCTCACCCCCGACTAGCAGCAGGCCCAACGAGACCACCGTTGGTGTTCTTCAGGTCACCTGTAGGCACTTCTGCCATGCCCACCTCATCTGGGGAGGCATCACAAGGAGATGCTGCATGGTCTGGCCCCATAGCAGCCCTCTGCTCGCCCTTCCTTCCTTCCTTCCTTCCTTCCTTCCTTCCTTCCTTCCTTCCTTCCTTCCTTCCTTCCTTCCTTCCTTCCTTCCTTCCTTCCTTCCTTCCTTCCTTCCTTCCTCTTCTTTCTTTCTTTCTTTCTTTCTCTCTCTCTTTCTTCCTTCCTCTGCCTTCTTTCTCTCTTCCTTCCTTCCTTTCTCCTCCTTCCTTCTTTTCTTTTTTCTCTCTCTTTCTTTCTCTCTCTCTCTTTCTCTCTCTCTCTCTCTTTCTCTCTCTCTCTCCTTCTTTCTTTCTTTCTCTCTCTTTCTCTTTCTCTCTCTCTCTCTTTCTTTCTCTCTCTCTCTCTTTCTCTCTCGCTTTCTTTTTCTCTCTCCCTCCCTCCCTTTCTCCCTCCCTTTCTTTCTTTCTCTTTCTTTCTCCCTTCCTTTCTCCCTTCCTTTCTCCCTTCCTTTCTCCCTTCCTTCCTTCCTTCCTTCCTTCCTTCCTTCCTTCCTTCCTTCCTTCCTTCCTTCCTTCCTTCCTTCCTTCCTTCCTTCCTTTCTCTCTTTCTCCCTTCCTCTTCTTTCTTTCTTTCTTTCTCTCTTTCTCTCTCTCTTCCTTCCTCTCTTTCTTTCTTTCTTTCTTTCTCCCTTCCTTTTTCCCTTCCTTTCTCCCTTCCTTCCTTCCTTCCTTCCTTCCTTCCTTCCTTCCTTCCTTCCTTCCTTCCTTCCTTCCTTCCTTCCTTCCTTCCTTCCTTCCTTCCTTCCTCTTCTTTCTTTCTTTCTTTCTTTCTTTCTTTCTTTCTTTCTTTCTTTCTTTCTTTCTTTCTTTCTTTCTTTCTTTCTCCCTAATAGTTGTTAGCCTCCTTTCTACCTCACCCCACTCCAGGCTGCTAAAGGTATAAGCAAACGGTTCTAAACACACTAAGACATCTTAAAATCTCCATTAGGACTGGCAATACATCTAAAAATCTGGATTGGTCAACAAGACTGTTTTCTGCTGCCTTCTGAAATCTGAAAGTGAGGGGGACAGGCACACCAACAAGTGAAGGTTGTTCTATAATCGTGGGGCCTTCACTGAAAAAGCCCTCTCCCATGTGCCCACAGGAGAAAAATACGTTTCTTTGGTTGATCTTTATTTCCTCTTCCTGTGATCTTAATTCAGGGGCAGGAAAATCTGGGAGAGGACAGTTTTTCACCCTCCCAATCCCAACATTTTGTATCCACATGCCACGCCACGCGTGGCTTTAAAGGACAAAACGAAGAAGACTGTAGATCTATACCTCACCCTTCTCTCTGAATCAGAGTCTCCAAGTGGCTCACAATCTCCTTTCCCTTCCTCCCCCACAGCAGACACCCTGTGAGGTGGGTGGGGCTGAGAGGGCTCTCACAGCAGCTGCCCTTTCAAGGACAACCTCTGCCAGAGCTCTGGCTGACCCAAGGCCATTCCAGCAAGTGCCAGTGCAGGAGTGGGGAATCAAACTCAGTTCCCCCAGATAAGAGTCCACACCCTTAACCACCACACCAAACTGGCTCTCAATCAGTGCTTAGTGGCAGGTAGGCAAAGGGCACCAGAGTGGGGAGGCTGCCATGCCCCTCCTGAAGAAACTACCTGTTCCTGGAGTGTCTGCTTCACCTGGGGCGACAGGCCCCCCCACTTGCAGAGAATTTGCACAGCCACTGCAGATTTCCCCGTGCCATTCGGACCCAAGAGCAAGATCTCGAGAGGAAACGCCTCTGTGCCTTTCGCTGGCGAGGGCAACTCCTGGCTGTACAGGGAGAGAAGACCATAAGGGGGAGGGACTCTTCCCGGGATGAACGGAAGGAGCCAGAGAACATCCAGACTGGTCCAGGAGACACACACTGCCGTCTTCCCCATGCAGTGCCAAGGAAGAAGAGGGAGACAGTGCCCATCTAGAGGCAATGGCTGAGATACCCCAACCAAAACAGGTCATGGCCCACTCTCCATAGAGGGCAAAAGGACAGGTGCAGAGGGCCTGCCCAGCACCGCTGTAGACAATGTGCCAGACACACGCGAGGAGGGGAAGGGCTCAGCTGACCTCTCATTCTTTGCCGACCCAAAGGAGCCCAGGCAAGCGACAAGAGTCTCTGCTATTAAGTATTGGACAGGCCACAAGAGCGTAAGAAGAGCCCTGCTGGATCAGACCGGTCTATCTAGTCCAGCCTCCTGTCTCACACAGTGGCCACCCAGTTCCACTGGAGGGCCAGCAACAGAGCAGAGAGGTCGAGGCCTTCCCCTGAGAAGAACATCAAAAGAGCCCTGCTGGATCAGACCAGGGAGGGTCCATCTAGTCCACCATCCTGTCTCACACTGTGGCCAACCAGTTCCTCTGGAGGGCCAACAAGAAAACATAGAGGCCAAGGCCTTCTCCTGAGAAGAACATCAGAAGAGCCCCGATGGATAAGACCAGTGAAGGTCCATCTAGTCCAACCTCCTGTCTCACACAGTAGCCAGCCAGTTCCTCTGGAGGGCCAGCAACAGAGTACAGACACGGAGACCTTCCCCTGATAAGAACATCTCAGAAGATCCGTAGTGGATCAGGCCATTGAAAGTCCATCTAGTCAAGCCTCCTGTCTCACACAGAGACCAACCAGTTCCTCTGGAGGGCCAACAACAGAGCAGAGAGGCCGAGGCCTTCCCCTGAGAAGAACCTCAGAAGAGCCCTGCTGGGTCATACCAGTAAAGGTCCATCTAGTCCAGCCTCCTGTCTCACACAGTGGCCAGCCAGTTCCTCTGGAGGGCTAACAACAGGGCAGAGAGGCCGAAGCCTTGCCCTGAGAAGAACACCAGAAGAGCCCTGCTGGATGAAACCAGTGAGGGTCCATCTAGTCCAGCATCTTGTCTCACGCAGTGGCCAACCAGTTCCTCTGGAGGGCCAACAACAGGGCAGAGAGGCCGAGGCCTTCCCCTGAAAAGAACCTAAGAATAGTCCCGCTGGGTCAGACCAGAGAGGGTCCATCCAGTCCAGCCTCCTGTCTCACACAGTGGACAACCAGTTCCTCTGGAGGGCCAACAACAGGGCAGAGAGGCCAAGGTCTTCCCCTGAGAAGAATAACAGAAGAGCCCTGCTGGACCAGACCAGTGAGGGTCCATCTAGTCCAGCATCCTGTCTCATACAGTGGCCAATCAGTTCCTCTGGAGGGCCAGCAACAGGGCACAGAGGCCAAAGCCTTCCCCAGCCATTGACCATGCTGGCTGGGGGTGATGGGAGTTGTAGACAATAAACATCTGGAGAGCTACTGTTGGCCACCCCTGTTGTAGACTCTTGGGCCATTCCTCGCAGGGGCAGGGAACAGTGGCTCTCCAGATGTTTTTTGCCTACAACTCCCATCAGCCCAGCCAGCATGGCCAATAGCTGGGGCTGATGGGAGTTGTAGGGAAAAAAACATCTGGAGAGCCAACGTTCCCTACCCCTGCGGGGAATGGGCTCCAACCCCCTCTGGCCTCTTCCAGTTCTGCCATGTCCTTTGGGAGATCTGGTGACCAGAACTGTACACAGGATTCCAAGTGAAGCCGAAGCATAGATCTATACGGGGGCATCACAATTTGGCCTGTTTTACTCTCAGTCCCTTTCCTAATAATCCCAAACACAGAGAGGCAGGCTGGTCAATAGTTCCTGATCATTTGCTGCATTTAAAAAAAACTATTGGCCCCACTGATGGACCTCCTGATGGCACCTGGGTTTTTCGGCCAGTGTGTGACAGACAGAGGGTTGGACTGGAGGGGCCACTGGTCTGATTCAACATGGCTTCTCTTATGTTCTCATTGTCCCCCACCCTTGCCCTAGGAAACCCACATAGCCAAAAGACACTAAGAACTCCTTTTTATGTTGTCAGTTTCCAGCTGTGGCCTGGAGACCTCCAAGAATTCCAAGAGACCTCCAGCAGACTGCAGAGATCAGCCCCCTTAGAGAAAATGGCCATTCTGGAGAGCAGAATAGGGATGTGCAAAAAAAAAAAAATTGGTATTACACGGATTCGGAAGTATACGGGGGGAAAAAATTCGGAATCCCCGTATACTACTGAATACCGTATTCGGAATAGCCGCATATACGGTAGATGCGCGGCTATTTCCGAATATACGGCCCTATTATACCCTATGGGCCATTGAAATCAATGGCAAATAGGGTATATTTGAAGCCGCCTGGAGGGGAGGGGGTTTGAGGGAGAGCCCCCAAATTTGCAGGGGACCTGCAGGGGACTCTCCCCTCCAACCCCCCCAAGTCCCAAAAAGATTGGGCCAGGGGATCCCATTCCAGGGGCACCCAAAGAGGGTGCCCCTATTCCATCATTATACCCTATGGGCCATTGACATCAATGGCAACATAGGGCATAATTAGAGGCTACTGGGGGGCAGGGGGTTTGAGGCAGACCTGGCTGCAGCAAACCCAGATGCCAGCTCTCCAGCCCTGCCCCAAACAACACGGGGAGAGCTGGCCAACCACAACAAGCCTGCTGGCTCTGGGTCTCTCACCCAGGTGCCAGCTTCCCTGCCACAGAACACATAATCTACAGATGCCAGCTCTCCAGCCCTGCCCCAAACAACACGGGGAGAGCTGGCCAACCACAACAAGCCTGCTGGCTCTGGGACTCTCACCCAGGTGCCAGCTTCCCTGCCACAGAACACACAATCTACTCTATAAAAACAAGAAAGTGACCCAGCCCACACAGCCCACACACACCCTTGCCAACCCCCACACCAACCAGAGGTAATTTAAAAAAACCAAAACAAAACCAGCAGAATCACAAAAGGCCAAGCAACTCAAGTGTTTAAAAAGTGGCCTTTCACCAATAAGAAAACTTAGGCCAAATCAGTCAACAACACCCCCACCCCCAAACCAGGAAAAGTGACAACAGGAAAAAAAGGCCAAGCAAAGCAACTCAAGTTTTTAAAAAGTGGCCTTTCACCAATAAGAAAACTCAGGCCAAATCAGTCAACAACAACACCCCCACCCCTAAAACAAGAACCAGGAAAAGGGGGACAAAAGTGGCCTTTTAAACAATGAAAATTAGGCCAAACAGCACCCCCCCCAATAACCTGAAGAGAAAAGTAACACAGCAGCAACACAACACAGCAGCAACAAATCAAACACTGAAACAGTAAAAAAACTCAACTTTTAACAATACAGGAACTTCCCCCCCCCCCCAAAAAAAAACCCCTTCACCCTAACCCCAAGAAATCCAAGCCACCCAAATCAGGAGAAGTAAAAGGACACTGCACTTTTAAAAGTCCTCTCACTAAATTAAGATATGGGCAAATTAGCAAAAAAACCCCACCCCACCCCAGGCCCCCACCCCCAGCAGAACCTAACCCCAACCCCAACCCCAACCCCAAATAGGCTACCCTACCCACCCAGTACTCACCCACACACCCAAATCTGGACAAGTAAAGGGACTCTAGTCCTTTTACCAACAAAAACTAAAACAAGAACCCCAAAACTGTCTTACCTTGTCTTCTCTAATCCAGGGAAGTCTGGTAAGGCTGAGTGAGAGAGCAGCAGGCAGCAGCTGAAGCCAAGGGCCAGCCAGCAGCAGCACAATCTCTCTCACACCAACCCACATACACCAACACAGCAATGGAGGAGTCCACACAGCCAGGAAGACTCCTTAAAAAGGTTCTCTGGCCCTACAGAGAGCAATTTCAAAAAATAGCACTGCTCTCTGATTGGCCAGACAACAGTGCTTACTTGGATACCCAAGTAAGCAAAAGATCAAAATAACAACAATGTAGCTGATGGCTGGGCCATCAGCTACACAACAGCCCTGCAAAGCATGCATTTGCAATGCATTTTGCAAATGCATGCTTTGGATTGGCTGTTGGGGCTCCTCTTCCCCCTCCCCCCCCTCCCTGATCCCAGGGAGGCTATGGGAGAGGCGGGAAGAGGCCACTAAAGGCGGGAAAGTAGTCAAGCAGCTCCACTGAGGCTGCAGAAGCTACTTTCCCGCCTTTTCCATTGACAGCCGTATACTTCAGAATAGCTATTTGGCAGTATACAGCGAGCCGTATTCGGCTGCCGCATAATAGGCGGCAATGGGAATCGGCTACGGCCAATTCCGTATACAGCCGAATCAGTGTTGATTCGGCTGTATATACGGTTCGGCCGAACCGAATGCACATCCCTAGAGCAGAATACAAAGTATTATACCCCCGCTCCTCCCCAAATCCCACCTTCCTCAGCTCCACCCCCCCATCTCCCCCCCAGTCCCCCAAAGAAGCACCATGCGGCAGCACAGGAAATATCATAAAGTTGGAAGGGACCACCAAGGTCATCCAGTCCAACCCCCTGCACAATGCAGGAAAGTCACAAACACCTCCCCCTAAATTCACAGGATCTTCATTGCTATCAGATGGCCATCAAGCCTTCAAGGAAGGAGAGCCCACCACCTCCCGAGGAGGAAGCCTGTTCCACTGAGGGACGACTCTAATGATCAGGAACTTCTTCCTAATGTTGAGCCAGAAACTGATTTAATTTCAACTTGTTGGTTCTGGTCCTACCTTCTGGGGCTATAGAAAACAATTCCACACCATCCTCTAGATCAGGGGTGGCCAACGGTAGCTCTCCAGATGTTTTTTGCCTACAACTCCCATCAGCCCCAGCCATTGGCCACCCCTGCTCTAGATGACATCCCTTCGAGTACTTGAAGAAGGTGATCCTATCACCTCTCAGCCGCCTCCTCTCCAGGCTAAACATCCCCAGCTCTTTCAACCTTTCTTCATAGGACTTGGTCTCCAGACCCCTCACCATCTTCCTTGCCCTCTTCTGGACCCGTTCCAGCTTGTCTAGATCCTTCTTAAATTTTGGTGCCCAAAACTGAACACAATACTCCAGGTGAGGTCTTACCAGAGCAGAATTAGACCTCACCTGGAGTATTGTGTTTAGTTTTGGGTACCAAAACTGAACACAATCCTCCACAATACTCTTCTGTGCCTTAGGGATGCCAACTCCAGGTGTGGACATAGAATCATAGAATCCTAGAATTGGAAGGGACCTCCAGGGTCATCTAGTCCAACCCCCTGCACAATGCAGGAAACTCACAAACCCCTCCCCCTCAATTCATAGGACATACCTGGGCATTGGAGGGTGCAGTCTGGGAGAGCAGGGCTTCGGAAGGAGGGGCATTGCTGGAGGGGATCGTGCCGTGCAGCCCAACTTCCAAAGCAGCCATTTCCAGAAGTGGAACGAATATTTTAAATAAGTAAATAAGTGCAGTATGTAGTCTAGTCATCGGTTGTAATTTCAGCTTTCCAGCCCCAGCCTGGAAGTTGGCAACCCTATGCAGCTGGCCACATCCACCTTGGAGGGGGGGGGGGGTGAATCATCCCTTCAGCAAGACTGATCAGGAAGCCCTTCTGCTCCCCACCAGCTCCCTTCCAGAGAGCACCCCTCTCCTCCACCATGGTGCGACCCTCTTCCCCCCACCCCCCCACCCCGCCCTGCCCGTTCTTTCTCTGCTCGGCTCCAGCAGGACTTCTGCACCTCTTGCAGCTGCACAACACACAGCAGCTCGACAGCAACTCCAGAAGATTCCCAAGGACAGCAGCTCAACAGGGCAGGCTGGCAGGCTCCTTGGGAGAATTCTGCTGGCTGAACTCTTGCCCGTCACGCTCCTGTTAAAGACACAGGAGTCCTACTAGGAAAAAAGAAACAGCAACCAAAAAAAGATGCATTGGCAGCGAGAGAGAAAACCCTCTCTTTTGCGTCCCTTCACGGCCAGCGAGGACGGTGCCCTGCTCAGAGGAACAGCCTCTTCTCTCCCCACCCCCCATCTCACCTAGACATGTGTGAGCCACCACAAGCAAGCCCTGGATAAAGACACCTCCATGGTTACTCCGAGGGAGGAAACTTTTTATTCCCAGGGAACAGAGGGAGGCCACACCCAGCATGCCTCCAGGAAGGGGTAGGGAGCAGTGGCTCTCCAGATGTTTTTTTTTTGCCTACAACTACTGTCAGCCGCAGCCAGCATGGCCAATGGCTGGGGCTGATGGGAGTTGTAGGCAAAAAGCATCGGGAGAGCCACTGTTCCTACCCCTGCCCTAGGGGACTGGGGGGAGCCTCAGCCAATAGAAGCAAGAGAGGCTTGGCTCAGTAGCTCTGCTGTGCGATTGAGAGAGCCCGGCAAAGCAAACTATTCCTCCCCCCCCTTCCTTCCCAAGGGAGGAGCCTCAGCCAATGGAGAAAATAGAGACTTTTCTCCGTACCTCCTGTGCAATTAACTGAGCAAGCCTTGCAAAGCAAACTTTGATGCAGAAGGAAGCAGATGACTGGGGCTGATGAGAGTTGTAGGCAAAAAAAATCTGGAGAGTCACTGTTCCCTACCCTTGCCGGGAACTCACTGGCCCTGCCCTCTGCAGAGATTAGCCTCCCCTCAGCTGTGGGCCTGGGGGGCCAGAGCAGTCCTCTCTCCCTGGGGCAAACAGGAGTCAGGCCCTGGAGGCAGTGGCTGGACACAGCTGGGGCATTCTCAAAGCAGCTGGGGCTGCCTCCACGAAGCCACCTGTCCCTTGAAGGAGGTCCACAAGGTGCAGGTGACAGAACCCTGCAGCCAGCAGGCGAACTGGAGCGGGTCGCAGAGGCCAGAGAATCCCAGTCAGGTTCCTAATTTCCACAGCAAGGGGGTTGCGGAGCTCTCCCAGAATTATCATGGGGCCCACCCAGGTTGTGATGGGCTCAGCTTCTGGAAAAAAGAATTCTGTGCCAAACCTGGAGCGGGGAGGGGCTTGATTTGAGGACTGGTAAAAACCACCTGCGGTACATGTAAAAGCCCCCCCAGGGAATTGGGCCTTGGGTTATTTCAATTGGTTGTTCACAGCCAGTTACTAATTCAGCTCCTTGTTCTCTCCCTTCCCACCCCTGCACTTAGAATCATAGAATAATAGAGTTGGAAGGGACCTCCAGGGTCATCTAGTCCAACCCCCTGCACAAGGCAGGAAACTCACAAACACCTCCCCCTCAATTCACAGGATCTTCATTGCTGTCAGATGGCCATCTAGCCTCTGTTTCAAAACCTCCAAGGAAGAAGAGCCCACCACCTCCCGAGGAGGAAGCCTGTTCCACTGAGGAATTGCTGTAAAGGTCAGGAAGTTCTTCCTAATGTTGAGCCGGAAACTCTTTTGATTTAATTTCAACCCATGGGTTCTGGTCCTACCTTCCGGGGCCACAGAAAACAATTCCACCCCATCCTCTATAGGACAGCCCTTCAAGTACTTGAAGATGGTGATCCTATCACCTCTCAGCCGCCTCCTCTCCAGGCTAAACATCCCCAACTCCTTCAACCTTTCCTCACAGGACTTGGTCTCCAGACCCCTCACCATCTTCATCGACCTCTGGACCCATTCCAGTTTGTCTATATCCTTCTTAAAATGTGGTGCCCAAAACTGAGCACAATACTGCAGGTGAGGTCCTTGATCTCTCCCTTCCCGCCCCTGCACTTAGAATCCTAGAATCCTAGAGTTGGAAGGGACCTCCTTCCAGGGTCATCTAGTCCAAGCCCCTGCACAATGCAGGAAACTCACAAACCCCTCCCCCTCAATTCACAGGATCTTCACTTGAGTAGTCTTGGCTGGTCTGAAGATTGATATCTTAATTGATTGTCCACAATCAGTTACACATGGAGTGTCAGTGTATTCACCGTGACTCAGGACCTCATCTGCATCACATCATCCTGGGGTGTATCAACAGAGATGTAACATCCAAATCACAAGATGTTATATTCTTGCTGTAACCTATGCTGGTTAAGCCCAGGGTCAGAGTTCCTGTTGCCCTATGCCCCACCCTGTCCCGCCCCAGCCCCGGGAAGGTGAGGGCGAGGTCGGGGCAGCAGCTCTGAGGAGCGCACGAGCCTCTGTGCCACCTCGCCACTCTCAGCTTCCCACAGACCCAGGAAGCCCAGAGTGGGGGGACAGGGCGTGGTCTCCTATGAGCCCACCTTCACTTGCATTAGGAATTAGGCATTTCTTCTGACTCACCTGTGTCACAACCAGCATCCAGATCGGCTTAGGTTTAAGAACATAAGAGAAGCCATGTTGGATCAGGCCAATGGCACATGCAGTCCAACACTCTGTGTCACACAGTGGCCAAAATATATATATATATATATATATATATATATATACATATATATATATATATATATATATATATATATATATATATATATATATATATATATATATATATATATATATATATATATATATATATATATATATATATATATATATATATATATATATATACATACACATATACACACACACACTGTGGCTAATAGCCACTGATGGACCTCTGCTCTATATTTTTATCCAAACCCCTCTTGAAGGTGGCCATGCTTGCAGCCACCACCACCTCCTGTGGCAGTGAATTCCACATGTTAATCACCCTTTGGGTGAAGAAGGACTTCCTTTTATCCCTTCTAACCCGACTGTTCAGCAATTTCATGGAGTGCCCACGAGTTCTCGTATTGTGAGAAAGGAAGAAACGGACTTCTTTCTCTACTTTCTCCATCCCATGCATTATCTTGTAAACCTCTATCATGTCACCCCGCAGTCGACGTTTCTCCAAGCTAATAATAATATTATTATATTTTTAATATCTTAATTTGTAATATCTTACCAGCACGAAATGTTGGGGAAGTATCATAACTAATCATCTGTTCCTGAAACTACAAAGGCTGAGATTTAGAAGTCAGCAGATGCTGAGCTGCCTGAAAAGGCAGGGGGAGAGTGGGGGGGGGGGGATGGAGGAAGGTTGCAGGGAAACCACCTTTCTTTGCAGCTTCACAGGTGTGGGTTCGCTTGCCCTCTTGTGGCCAGCAGTGGGAATGACTTATCTCTCCCACCTGGATAGATCCTGTTGGTCTGAAGCAATTGAACTGGTGGGCAGTGGTTAAGCATGCAAAATGGTGCAGTTAAAACAGCAAAGCAGTGAAATGAACAAACTGAAAGGAGATGTGGTCAAATTGAAAGGGCATTTGGTCTGGATAGCTTCTGCACAGGAAAACAAAAGAGGCAGTTACCATGTCAGAATTGAAGAAGGTGCCACAGGGCAATAAAAGCAGTCTGTTAATTGCTCTCTGGTTCTTAAAGTCTGCGTTAAACTGAGAACTATTTTCTCGGAAGTGTCCTTGTTACCTAATTCTTCTGGGTGGCAGGCTGAACCTTTAGGATGCCATGGTGGTGTCCAGATTATGGAATGGCCTCCCTGGGGGATGCATCTTCTACCCCCTCACTTTTCATCTTCTGGAGGCAGTTGAAAGATAATTGCATCGCGGGCCGTGTTTGACTATTTTAGGTTTTATCTGTTGGCAATCCTAAGTGGACACTTTAAATTGTGGCCTTTTATGTTTTTTTTTAAGTCATTTTTTTATTTATTTACAGTGTAAGCTGCCTGGAGTTCCCCAAGGCTGAAAGGGGGCTAAGAATGAAGAATTCTGGAGGAAGTGAAAGTCTGCTCACTGTCTTTGCAGTTTGGGTGCATCTTAAAAAACTTTTTTAAAAAGACTGGGGAAGGCCATGGCAAACCACTCCGTAAAAAAGTCTGCCGTGAAAACGTTGCGAAAGCAACGTCACCCCAGAGTCGGAAACGACTGGCGCTTGCACAGGGAACTACCTTTACCTTTAAGAGCCCCGTGGCACAGAGTGTTAAAGCTGCGGTTCTGCAGTCCTAAGCTCTGCTCACAACCTGAGTTTGATCCCTGGCGGAAGCTGGGTTTTCAGGTAGCCGGCTGGAGGTTGACTCAGCCTTCCATCCTTTCAAGGTCGGTCGAATGAGTCCCCAGCTTGCTGGGAGGAAAGCGTAGATGACTGGAGAAGGCAATGGCAAACCACCCTGTAAAAAGTCTGCCGTGAAAACGTTGTGAAAGCAACATCACCCCAGAGTCGGAAACGACTGGTGCTTGCACAGGGGACTACCTTTAAAAAAAAAAGTGAATTAGGTAACAAGAACATATCTGAGAAAATAGTTCTCAGTTTAACGCAGACTTTAAGAACCAGAGAGCAATTAACAGACTGCTTTTATTGCCCTGCGGCACCTTCTTCAATTCTGACATGGTAGCTGCCTCTTTTGTTTTCCTGTGCAGAAGCTATCCAGACCAAATGCCCTTTCAATTTGACCACATCTCCTTTCAGTTTGTTCATTTCACTGCTTTGCTGTTTTAACTTTGCACCATTTTGCATGCTTAACCACTGCCCACCAGCTATGTGTAGCTCTGCTCACTGTACATCCTTCCTTCGTCTGCATGCGTACGAAAGCTGACATTCTGAGTAAAATCTGGTTGGTCTTAAAGGTGCCATGGGACTCCAACTTTGTTCAATTGCTTCAGACCAACAGGATCTATCCAGGTGGGAGAGATAAGTCATTCCCACTGCTGGCCACAAGAGGGCAAGCGAACCCACACCTGTGAAGCTGCAAAGAAAGGTGGTTTCCCTGCAACCTTCTTCCACCCACCCCCCTCCCCCTGCCGTTTCAGGCAGCTCAGCATCTGCTGACTTCTAAATCTCAGCCTTTGTTGTTTCAGGAACAGATGATTAGGTGTGATACTTTTCCAACATTTTGTGCTGGTAAAATTACAAACACAAGCAGATCTGGATGCTGGCTGTGACACAGGTGACTCAGAAGAAATGCCTAATTCACTGCCAGGGCTATTTGTGGACCATTTTGATCCAGATTCCACGATAGATGTTGCCATGATCTGGGGATCTCTGAAGGCCACTGTGTCCTGGATCTTTGTCCATCCTGGCTTCTAAAATCATTTAAAGACCACATTGGCCCTTAAATCTGAAATCTATCTTAAATCAGCCATAGAATCATAGAGTGGGAAGGGACCTCCTGGGCCATCTAGTCCAAGCCCCTGCAGAATGCAGGAAGCTCACAAACACCTCCCCCTACATTCACAGGATCTTCATTGCTGTCAGATGGCCTTCTAGCCTCTGTTCTGATCCAGCATGGCTCTTCTGATGTTCTTCTCAGGGGAAGGCCTCAGCCTCTCTGCCCTGTTGTTGGCCCTCCAGAGGAACTGGTTGACCTCTGTGTGAGACAGGAGGACACTGGACTGGATGGACCCTCCCTGGTCTGACCCAGCAGGGCTCTTCTGATGTTCTTCTCAGGGGAAGGCCTCGGTCTCTCTGCCCTATTGTTGGCCCTCCAAAGGAACTGGTTGGCTGCTGTGTGAGACAGGAGGCTGGACTAGATTGATCACTGATCCAGAAGGGCTCTTATGACAATTTTCTGGGGGAAGCTTAGTATTAAAGCTAGCTAATTTCCAAATGTGGGATGCACGCTTTTCGGTCACACTGGGGTTCCTTGAGGAGTGTGTGTTTATGTGCACACACACACAACTGTGTAGATCTATATGTCCCATGGCACTTAGGCTGCCACTGTCTCTATTGTGCTTCCTCTTCAAAGTCAGCCTCCACCTTTGCGAAGAAAATGGCAGTTCGGTTTGACTGACGCACAGCCCACCTCTGCCTTCCGCCCAATCCGTGAGGCCTGAATGACGCTGAAGAGGCAGGATCCGTCTCTATTACGATTTTTTAGATTCCCAGGCACTGACGTTTCCTGCTCTTCGGAGTAACCTGGAACGCTCAGCAGAACAGCCTGTTCAGAGCACACCAAAATGTCTCATTCCCTTTCCTGCCTTGCCGCCTGGGGCCGAGTGCGAGCTGATATAAATACCCGGGTACAACTTGGTGTCCTGGCACAGAGGCCCATTTTTAACGCACAGGCTGAAGAGTGTTGCAAGACTTGGAAGATGGCGTTCCACTTTGTCAAGCTGGTGAACTTCAGACCCTTCTCTTCTCACCAGCATCTCCATTGAAAAAGGACCAGGCAGGAGGTGAGGGGAAAGACCCTTCTCAGCCTGAGGCCCTGGAGAGAGCGCGGCTGCCAGTCTGGGTAGACAAGGCTGACCTGGAGGAACCCTGAGGGGGGTCAGGTTCAGTTTAGGGCAGCCTCGGGTGGGGTCACGTGTTCTGCAGGGTCAACCAGGAAAGGCCCAGGTGGGGTCAGGACATCTCCCATAATAACTGATCTCCGGACAACAGAGACCCGCTCTCTTGGAGGAAATGGCTGCTCTGGAGGGCAGATTCTATCCTATTATATCAGGGGTGGCCAAACTTGCGTAATGTAAGAGCCACATAGAATAAACATCAGATGTTTGAGAGCCACAAGGGAGGGAGGGAGGGAGGGAGGGAGGGAGGGAGGAAGAAAGGAAGGGAGGAAGGAAGGAAGGAAGGAAGGAAGGAAGGAAGGAAGGAAGGAAGGAAGGAAGGAAGGAAGGAAGGAAGGAAGGAAGGAAGGAAGGAAGGAAGGAAGGAAGGAAGGAAGGAAGGAAGGAAGGAAGGAAGGAAGGAAGGAAAACAGATGGGAAGGGAAGGGAAGCAGAAGTCGAAAGAAAGCAACTTTAATTGCATTCGCCAAGCCAACAGCTGCCTTGGCTTAGAGATGTGACTTATGGACAAATGCCTTCTCCAAGCCAGCCAACAGGGTGCGATGGAGGTCTTCAAGAGCCACACAATATGTATGAAAAAGCCACAGTTTGGCCACCCTTGTATTATACCCAGCTGAGATTTCACCCCCAAATGTCCAGGATTTCTTCAACCATAGCTGGCAACCGGGGGGTGGGGGGACACTTCACATGAAGCTGCCTTTTGCTGAATCACAGCAGCAGTCCATCAAGATGAGCAATGTCTCCTCAGATGCTACTCAGGCATTTCACAGGACGAAAACACCAGTTTGGTAAAGTGGCTAAGAGCACAGCTTCTAATCTGGGAGCACCGGGTTTTATTCCCCCCCCCTCCTCCTCCACGTGCAGCTGCTGCGTGACCTTGGGCTATTCCCGGTTCTCTCCGAACTCTCTCAGTCCCCCCTACCAGCCACAGGGTGTCTGTTGTGAGGAGGGGAAGGGGAAAGAGATTGTGAGCTGCTCCGGGACTCCGAGTGACGGGTGAGGTATAAATCCAATCACTTCTTCTACATCTCCTTCTGCCTGGTCCTCTTTAGCGGGAGATGCCAGGGATAGAACCTGGGACCTTCTGCATGCCAAGCAGAGGCTCTACATCTCAGCCATGGCCCTTCCCGACAGAGCCATGGGATTGGTCTGATGTGGCTCAAGACTTCAGATCTTTAAGGAAAGGGAGGGCATTTAAAAGGATACTCAGTAGTTGCATAGATCCAGAGGAGTTAGCTGTGTTAGTGCATTGCTGCAAAATAGTAAAGAATCCAGTTGCAACTTTAAAACTAACAAATTTTATTGTAGCATAAGCTTTCGAGAAACACAGCTCTCTTTGATGCATCACTTTTAAGACTAACAAATGTGATGGTGGCAAAAGCTTTCAAGAAACACAGTTCTCCTTGTCAGATGCATCACCTTTAAGATTAACACATTTTAAGGTGGCATAAGATCTCAAGAAACATTGAAACTTGTTAAGTCTTAAAGGTGATGCATGTGATGCAGAGAGCTGTGTTTCTTACAATCTTATACTACCACAAAATTTGTCAAGTTTTCAAGTTGCTACTGGACTCTTTACAATTATTCAATAGTTGCAGGATCTTATTCCTGCTGTCCTTTTTGGACTGCCCGTCTTCTCTCCTGCTCCTCGGTCCCCAGGAAGACTGTGGGAAGAGCAGGAGCTGCTCTGAAAGCCGTCCAGGAGACGTCCAAAGAGTAACTGGCACAAGGCTCCACCACCTTCCCCCCTTCCAGCTACCAGCATAGAGAGGACTCTGAGTGCCACAGAGTGTTGGACTGGATGGGCCATTGGCCAGATCCAACAGGGCTTCACTTCTGTTCTTATGTGAAACAGAGTGTTGGATTGGATGGGCCACTGGCCTGATCCAACATGGCTTATCTGATGTTCTTATGTGACACAGAGTGTTGGACTGGAGGGGCCACTGGCTTGATCCAACAGGGCTTCTCTTATGTTCTTAAGTGACACAGAGTGTTGGACTGGAGGGGCCACTGGCCTGATCCAACAGGGCTTCTCTTATGTTCTTATGTGACACAGTGTTGGACTGGAGGGGCCACTGGCCTGATCCAACAGGACTTCTCTTATGTTCTTCTGTGACACAGAGTGTTGGACTGGATGGGCCATTGGCCTGATCCAACATGGCTTCTCTTATGTTCTTATGGCCCCACTGATGGACCTCCTGATGGCACCTGGGTTATTTTTGCCATTGCGTGACACAGCTTGTTGGACTGGATGGGCCATTGGCCTGATCCAACAGGGCTTCTCTTATGTTCTTATGTGACACAGAGTGTTGGACTGGATGGGCCATTGGCCTGATCCAACATGGCTTCTCTTTTGTTCTTATGTGACACAGAGTGTTGGACTGGAGGGGCCATTGGCCTGATCCAACAGGGCTTCTCTTATGTTCTTATGTGACACAGAGTGTTGGACTGGATGGGCCATTGGCCTGATCCAACATGGCTTCTCTTTTGTTCTTATGTGACACAGAGTGTTGGACTGGAGGGGCCACTGGCCTGATCCAACAGGGCTTCTCTTATGTTCTTCTGTGACACAGAGTGTTGGACTGGAGGGGCCATTGGCCTGATCCAACAGGGCTTCTCTTATGTTCTTATGTGACACAGAGTGTTGGACTGGATGGGCCATTGGCCTGATCCAACATGGCTTCTCTTTTGTTCTTATGTGACACAGAGTGTTGGACTGGAGGGGCCATTGGCCTGATCCAACAGGGCTTCTCTTATGTTCTTATGTGACACAGAGTGTTGGACTGGATGGGCCGTTGGCCTGATCCAACATGGCTTCTCTTTTGTTCTTATGTGACACAGAGTGTTGGACTGGAGGGGCCATTGGCCTGATCCAACAGGGCTTCTCTTATGTTCTTATGTGACACAGAGTGTTGGACTGGATGGGCCATTGGCCTGATCCAACATGGCTTCTCTTTTGTTCTTCTGTGACACAGAGTGTTGGACTGGAGGGGCCATTGGCCTGATCCAACAGGGCTTCTCTTATGTTCTTATGTGACACAGAGTGTTGGACTGGAGGGGCCACTGGCCTGATCCAACAGGGCTTCTCTTATGTTCTTATGTGACACAGAGTGTTGGACTGGATGGGCCACTGGCCTGATCCAACATGGCTTCTCTTATGTTCTTATGTGACACAGAGTGTTGGACTGGAGGGGCCACTGGCCTGATCCAACAGGGCTTCTCTTATGTTCTTATGTAACACAGAGTGTTGGACTGGAGGGGCCACTGGCCTGATCCAACAGGGCTTCTCTTATGTTCTTCTGTGACACAGAGTGTTGGACTGGAGGGGCCACTGGCCTGATCCAACAGGGCTTCTCTTATGTTCTTATGTAACACAGAGTGTTGGACTGGAGGGGCCACTGGCCTGATCCAACAGGGCTTCTCTTATGTTCTTATGTGACTCAGAGTGTTGGACTGGAGGGGCCACTGGCCTGATCCAACAGGGCTTCTCTTATGTTCTTATGTTCTGATGCTGGGATAGACAGAAGGCAAAAGAAGATGGGGACGTCAAAAGATGAGGTCTGGACAGTGTTACTGATGTAACTAACACAAACTTGAGCGGACTTCAGAGGATGGTAGAAGACAGGAGGGCCAACTGGCGTAACTTGGTCCATGGCCACAGGAGGTGGTGGCGGCCACAAGCATAGCCACCTTCAAGAAGGGTTTAGATAAATATATGGAGCACAGGTCCATCAGTGGCTATTAGCCACAGTGTATGTGTGTATATAAAATTTTTTGCCACTGTGTGACACAGAGTGTTGGACTTGATGGGCCGTTGGCCTGATCCAACATGGCTTCTCTTATGTTCTTATGGGGTTGCAAAGAGTCCGACTCGACTGTGTCGCTGAACAACAACAAAAAGAAGGCACAACTTTTTTTGTCATGCAGACTCTATGCCACTCTTGTTGTCCACTGAGAGAAGAGGGACTTGCTGAAAGTCTCCCTTGGGAAGTGTTGTTGGGTCCAATTCAGTAGCCTGTCCTCTCCTGCCCGGGCTGCTGACAGAACATATCAGAAGATGGTTTCTTTCACACGCCCAACACGGAGGTGGGAAGATGCCCAGAAATCCTCCATCCCGCAGGAGAGTTCTGTGATATTCTAAAACACACAAGCCAACTTCGTTCGCTAAGAGAAAACTCATTTCGTCTACCCTGTAGCCCTTGGGACCAAGTATGGCAGTTTTTGCCACGTGTCAGCAGACACACTCCTGGGCTTTTGAACGCACAGAACTGAGCTAATCCATGGCTCAGCACTTGCCAAAACTCCAGGTCTTGTTATGTCCAACACATTTCAAATTGGATTGAATCCAAGCTCACGAATAGGGGAATTCATGAAATGCACCTGGCTCATTTTTGATATACGTGGAAGAATCTGCATTTTTTAAAACTTGTGGAGGTGCAGAGCCGTCGCCTGACTGCTGTGGTTAAATGGCTGAGGATGAACAAGTCGAAGCAGGATCCTGACAAGACAGAGGTGAACTTGGATGGAAAAGCTGAGCTCTTTGGAGGATCTGGTGCGTCCTTCTCTTGACGGGGGCCAGTTGACACAAAATGCATTGGCTGTTTCCTGCCTAAATGCAGACATTTATTCCTGCTAAAAGTCATTTTGTCTTAGCCCAGCTTTCCACCCTGTCATGATCATCCTGTATCCAGTTTCAGTCCTCTACTGTATTTGCAACCCCTCCCAATGGAATATCACCAGCAAGTTGAACGAGCATTCCCTGTTGCATTGTTTCTGGCTGGTCAGACTGTCTTAAGGGACTTGCTATATTTTGTAATCCACCTTGAGCCCCAGTGGGAAAGGTCGGCTACATGTGGAGCAAATGCATAAGCCCTGGCTAGACCAAGTTTTTCCTAGCAGATGGCAGAAACCACAGTCAAGGCCTGATGGCAAGGGGGAGAGAAGGGAGGGGGACAAACGACCTTGGAAGGGACCTCATTGCATGGCATGCCTGTGTGCCATGAGCCCTGACGAGGGGGAGCGGGAAGGGTTAAGAGACCTGGAAGAGTTGCCAGCCAGTTCCTCAGCTGAACAAACAGCAGCTGGCCCATCAATCACCCTCCAGGCACCAGTGTCAGCTGCTGACGATCAATCTCCTCCAAGCTCTCCCCCTCCCATCTCAAGAGTTCGAAGCAGGCTCCGGAAAGAACTTTCAGAGCGAAGACATGAGGCACGCCGATGCTTCAGATCTCTCAGCCCTGAGTTCTAGCAGAGTCGCTGCCCCTCAGGGAGCAGGCTGATTGAGACTCCCATATAGCCCTCACCCAGGACCTGGTAACCTTGTGGAAGCAACAAGTCTATTCTCTGGCTTGCATCCACACTCCTTCCTGATCCTGCCCTGCTTGATTTCCTTGGCACCCTGACCCTTTGGCTTTTGGACACAGACTTCTGATTCCGGTTTGCGATTTTGCTTTGGTGACTTGGCTCCTGCTTGACTTTGACCTTAGACTGGCTTTGGATTCCTGCCTACCTGTGCCCTGAGAACGTGACACTGTGCACAGTGCCCTGCGAGGGGAGGATTTCGTCTGGCTCCCCCTAGTGGTGAGCCGGCTCTGCTCAAGAGCCCTGCAGGTCCCCCATGGAAGCCTCGTCCGTGCAGAGGGCAGGAGCGCCATGAGTGATGCGGCTCACACCGGTGTTTCTAAAGAAGAAGGACTGGGCATGACAGAAGCGGAAGGCACCAGCGATGCTGCAGCCCCTGAGGCTGGACTCCTCCTCCTGCCGGTTCCGGTGTGGGGTCAGACTGGTGTTCGCTCCTAATGCTCCTCCTCAGAGGACCAGCAAAAACCTACACCAAGAGAATGAGCTGCTGACACACACACCCCCATTCACAGATGGCCCCTCGCTCTCAGCCCTTGGCCTTCAAAGGGGGCAGAGGCGGCTCAGTGTGACCTACCTCGCAGGGGTGTGCTGAGGGTCGGGAAGGGGAAAGCAGGCGCCAGGCCTTACCTCCTCCTACTTTCCAGCTTGGCCTACAGACACCGCAGGCTGCCCGCTACTCCTTTCACGAACGCACTCTTCACAGCGCCTGTTTTTAAAATACTTCTTTATTTTTAAATATTAATACAGGACATTACAAAAATCAGAGGAAAGAAATACCAAAAAACTGCTATAAAACCACGAGGGGGCTCGCTGAACCGGAGAAAGCCCCCGGCAGCGCTGCCACCTTCTCCGCCAACTCTGACCGGCCTTGCCCCGGGATCGACAGCCCCAGAGGTTTTTTTGTGTTAAAAACAAAACCACCACACGTACACACACGCTCCCACCCACGCACGCACACCCAGCCACACCCGCTCGGGAGGGAGCAGCAAAAGGCCTCGTCTGAACCGTTCAGATGCTCGAGTCCGATGGTCGATCGAGTCAAATACTGTGTGGACAGTTTTAATCTTTCCCCTCCCCTCAAAAAAATTGCACGTTAAAAGACTCCGACGTGTTAGATTCTGTACAGCTATACAGGGAGTGGCTGGGCTTTGCGCCTGCTGGCACACCAGCCCTCCTGCACATAAAAGACTTCTTAGCATAGTGGCAGCTCTAAAAATCAGCTGATGTGAGTGCTGTGAAACCCCCAGGATGAGAGGCATAAGCCCAGCCTCAGTGGGCTGAGCAACCCACTCCCCCGCCCCCCACCCAGGGAGTCACCCGTTCCAGGCTAAATAAATGCCTCAGTTCAAAAATGCGAAGTCAGGGACCCTGGGGAAGGGAGTTTTGGCACCACATTTCGGGGAGCGGGGGGGGAGGGGCTTCTGAAAAGCAGCTCTGAAGCCTCCCTGAAGTCCAGCCCCCTTAATACCTCAGCCCCCTCCCCTCCCCCCCCCAACAGGTGAAGCAAAGTTTAGCTGGCAAGAAGTAGCGTTGGCTTAACAATTTCTCCCTCTGAAACGGTTTTTGAAAGACAGTGCCGTTAACAGCCAGGCCCAGCTTCTCAAGCAGTTGGCACGCCCCTCCGTCCTGCCCCACCCCCTGCCCACAAAGGCCATGGGGCAGGTGCCAAGGTCTCTGCAGCCACAAACACCAGCCAAGGCGATTCTCCTGGCCTCTGGCCCGGGAGGGGAGGGAGGGAGAAGCCCCGTCCCAAGAGAGTTCAGCGTGAGCCACTCTGCACAACCCAAAACGGAGGACAGGAAAGAGACTGACCCTGGCAAGGTTTCTATTCGAGTAAGTGTGAGCGGCAGGAGTTCAAGCAGAGCCAGAGGCCGCTGGGTCCTTGGCTCTTTGGCAGTGCTGGCCGGAGGGGCACCCGGCTCTCCCGTGGGTGCCGAAACGGAGGCGTGGCCTGGTTTGGCAGAGGCAAAAGTCTGTGCGCTTCGAAGAGGAGAAAGGCTTTGCCGTGCAGGAGAGCTCGGCTCCGGGTTCAAACTGGCCTGCTCCGGGCGTGCCGGACTAGGCTGGCTTTCAGCATGAGCCAGTCCCCGCCCCCGGGCAGCAGGAGGAAGAAGATCTTCAAATGCCCCCACGAGAGCAGGAGAGCTGCCGGAGTCCAACTCGCCCCAAGGCTACTTCCGCAGTGCAGAAGGGTCAGGTGTCCGGCAGAAGCAGCCCGCTGAGTGGCACAGGGTGGGGGCCGGGGCTGCAGCTCCCCCCCAGCCGGAAAGGCAGGTCCAGGGAAGGGCGGGGCAGGGGAGAGCGCAGACAAGCCAGACCAGAGCGCCTCCTGGGAACGGAGGGCGTGGTCTGCAGGGAGCGGCAGAGGGCAGGCCACGAGTCGAGCCTGGTGAAGTATTGCAGCTGGCAACTGGCAGGCGCAGAGGAGGCCGGCCCAGGGGTGGGGGCGGGGGGGCGGGGTCTAGGAGCAGGGGAGGTGTTGCTTAAGGATCTGCCGCGTCTGGGGGGCTATCCGGTCCGGGAAACGGACTTTGAACTCGACGATCAAGTCCCCGCGCTGGGTGGGGGCCTTGGGAAAGGGCAGCCCCTCCCCACGCAGTCTCTTCACGGTGCCCGGCTTGATGATGTCGCTGCAGGGCAAGGGGATGACGCGCCCGTCGACGGTGGGAATGTTGACGGTGCAGCCGCACAAGGCCTGCGGGGAGACACAAGGGGGAAGCGACAACAGCGTCAGTTGGGCAGGAACCAGAACTTTCCCCCAGGAAGGGGGCTCAGGAAAGGAGGCCACACACAGAATCCTAGAGCTGGAAGGGACCTCCAGGGTCATCTAGTCCAACCCCCTGAACAAGGCAGGAAATCCACAAATGCTGCCACCAATGTTCCCTCTAAGCTGCAGAGCCTTGTGAGTAAAAACTCTGCTTAGAATCATAGAGTTGGAAGGGGTCTCTAGGGTCATCTAGTCCAAGCCCCTGCACAATGCAGGAAACTCACAAACACCTCCCCCCAAATTCACAGGATCCTCATTGCTGTCAGGTGGCCATCTAGCCTCTGTTGAAAAACCTCCAAGGAAGGAGAGCCCACCACCTCCTGAGGAGGAAGCCTGTTAGAATCATAGAAGAGTTGGAAGGGATCCCCAGGGTCATCTAGTCCAACCCCCTGCACAATGCAGGAAACTCACAAACACCTCCCCCTAAATTCACAGGATCCTCATTGCTGTCAGATGGCCATCTAGCCTCTGTTGAAAATCCTCCAAGGAAGGAGAGCCCTCCACCTTCCGAGGAGGAAGCCTGTTAGAATCATAGAAGATATGGAAGGGATCCCCAGGGTCACCTAGTCCACCCCCTTCACAATGCAGGAAACTCACAAACACCTCCCCCTAAATTCACAGGATCTTCATTGCTGTCAGGTGGCCATCTAGCCTCAGTTGCAAATCCTCCAAGGAAGTAGAGCCCACCACTTCCAAGGAGGAAGCCTGTTAAAATCACAGAAGAGTTGGAAGGGATCCCCAGGGTCATCTAGTCCAACCCCCTGCACAATGCAGGAAACTCACAAACCCCTCCCCCTAAATTCACAGGATCCTCATTGCTGTCAGATGGCCATCTAGCCTCTGTTGAAAAACCTCCAAGGAAGGAGAGCCCACCACCTCCCAAGGAGGAAGCCTGTTCCACTGAGGAATCGCTCGAACGGTCAGGAAGTTCTTCCTAATGTTGATCCGGAAACCCTGCCAGCCCCAGAGCTGCTCAGAGTCCCGGGGGTCCAGCAACAAAGTCTGAGCAAGAGCAACATTTCGAAAAGCTCTGCAGCCTCTTCGTCCCCAGGGAGGTCACTCCAGAGGCTTCCGCAGCCCCCTCAGCAGTTGGTCTCACAGCCTCCGGCGACCAACAGCCTCCAGAAGGCTGCAAGAACCGAAGAGACGCAGAGGGCCCCTTCCAGGAAGAGAAGGCTTCCAGATATTGACTCCACAAGGCCCCGAAAGGAAGCAAGAAACCATCGAGCAGCACCTACAACATCGGGGTTGCCGGACCGATCCAGAGGAGCCCCCCCCTCCCCCAATTCTCATCCCTCCCTTTGCTTTACACCTTGGGGGAGTCGGACGTGCCTAGCTGAGTGCAATCAACAGGAGTGAGCACCAGCCAGTGGCCTGGCACGCCCCAGAACAACCAGCCGCTGTCCTTTTAGAGACAGCACAGCCCTGTACTGCCTCGCCCAGGCAAGAAGAGAGGAACCACTACACCAAACAGCTCAGCGCCCACCTAGAGCTTTGTGAGTATTGACAGCTGTGCGAGGAGGAGGAGGAAGAGAAGCAGCTGGATTTATGCCCTGCCCTTTATCTCCTTCCCCCATGACACCCTGTGAGGTGGGTAGGGCTGAGAGAGCTCTCCCAGAAGCTCCCCTCTAAAGGACAACTAGGGCTGACCCAAGGCCATTCCAGCAGCTGCAAGTGCAGGAGTGGGGAATCAAACCCCGTTCTCCCAGGTAGAGTCCGTGCACTTAACCACTACACCAAACTGGCTCTCTTCTGGTGGGGCTGAGAGAGCTCTCCCAGAAGCTGCCCTTTCAAGGACAGCTCTGCCAGAGCGATGGCTGACCCAAGTCCATTCCAGCAGCTGCAAGTGGAGGAGTGGGGACTCAAACCCGGTTCTCCCAGATAAGAGTCCACACACTTAACCACTACACCAAACTGGCTCTCACAGAAGTTGCCCTTTCAAGGACAACGTGAGGGCTATGGCTGACCCAAGGCCATTCCAGCAGCTGCAAGGGGAGGAGTGGGGGAATCAAGCCCGGTTCTCCCAGATAAGAGAGCTATGGCTGACCCAAGGCCATTCCAGCAGCTGCAAGTGGAGGAGTGGGGGAATCAAGCCCGGTTCTCCCAGATAAGAGAGCTATGGCTGAGCCAAGGCCATTCCAGCAGCTGCAAGTGGAGGAGTGGGGGAATCAAGCCCGGTTCTCCCAGATAAGAGAGCTATGGCTGACCCAAGGCCATTCCAGCAGCTGCAAGTGGAGGAGTGGGGGAATCAAGCCCGGTTCTCCCAGATAAGGGTCTGCACACTTAACCGCTACACCAAACTGGCTCTCACAGAAGCTGCCCTTTTAAGGACAATGTGAGGGCTATGGCTGACCCAAGGCCATTCCAGCAGCTGCAAGCGGAGGAGTGGGGAATCAAACCCGGTTCTCCCAGATAAGAGTCCGCACACTTCACCACTACACCAAACAGCTCAGCGCCCACCTAGAGCCAAGGAATGGAAAGCCTTTCCCTGCCTTCCGCTTGCTTCCTGGATGACAAGGAGCGGCCTCCTGGCACAGCCAGCCTGCAGAAGAGAGGCGGAAGAGAGTCCCCAGCAGCCTCTGGACTTGGAGAGGGCAGGCGGTTCTTCCTTGCAGAAACACGGTTGTACCCCACCAAGGACGAGGAGGAGGAGGACGGGCCCAGCCAGCCAGCCAGCCAGCTAGCGCTCCCCGGCCCCCCAAGCCCACTACATTTCATCCATAATTTCCAGAGAAGAGGCTGGCAGGAGTCAGCAGAAGAACAGGCCGTGCACTACACAACGTGCACGGAAGATGGCAGGGCAAAGCTGCACAGAGGAGTGGGAAGACCCAGCGTGGTGTCCTCAGGCGAACCCGCCAGCTCCGAAAGCAGCCCCAGAAAACCAGCCGCTTGTGGAGAGAAGGAAGAGCAAGCCAGCCCCGGGGGAGGCAGCCAGGCAAGCAGGAAGGAGGCGCAAACCCTGCAACCGCAGAATCCCTGCCCAGCTCCAGCATGGAAGGAGGGGCGTTCACAAAAGGTGTCTGAGGGCCCTTTGGGGTCCAGAGGGGAGGGGGGGCCCTTAGACACACACAAAAGAGGGAAAGGGAGGGCATGCTGAGCCTCGCCAACAGACTGTCCTCTTTTGGAGAAACTGCTGCCCTGGAAAGATGCGTGTTCCCCCCCCCCACACACACACACACACACCAGCCGAGGTTAAGCCTGGCAGAAAGCAACTGGCTGTCAGGAGGTGCTCAGGCCAGCTCCAAAAGTGGGGCAGTGAGGGCCGCTGTGGGGCTGGGATTGCCTCACTCCCTTCAGGCTAGCTGGAAAGGGGGCCCCTAGCCAACCCAGAAGCCACAGGGGCTCATCTCCTCCCCCCCCCCCAAAAAAAAATAAAACCCAGTGATGACTCCCCCTTTGCTTGGCCTACTTGTAAATGCTGGACCGAATTAGGGAGCACCGGTTCCCAAAAGAGAGAGAGAGACTAAAGCAGCCCCTGAGAGAGAAAGCAGCCCAGTCAGCGGGAAACCAAGGAGCCAGAACTCAGCCAAGGAGTCAGAATACGCACCCAGGTCCCTTGGCAGCCCCTCTCTGCTACCAACAATACTCCAGCCCTCGAGGTGCCAGGAAAGAAGGCTGCAATGGCTCAGTCAAGGGGAAGAAAACAGTTTTTTCAGCCCCCTCCGTCTTGCCCGGGGCCAATTTACTATTTCTCTACAGTGCTCAGGTCACCCGAGTATTCCCTGCATGTCTCTCCCACCAATCCAGACCTGCCAACCAATCCAGACCTGCCAACCAGCGTTCCCTCTAAGCTGAGTGAGCGTGAGCCAGCTCCAAGATTTTGAGCCTCCAGGTCACACATTTTTGCATTAGCTCAGGAAGGATAACCCCTGAGCACAATAATTGATGCAGGAGCTCACGACATTAATGCCAGGAGCTCACAAAGCAGAATTTTTGCTCACAAGACCCTGCAGCTGAGAGGAAACGCTGCTGGCAACCTGGCTTCTTCAGGCCACACCCCGGGGCCTCACCTACCTCCCACCCTGCCCTTCTACAAGGCAGAGACACAGCTGAAATGTAATGTATTAGTGCTGTCTGAATAACACTGTAGGTGTAGTGGTTAAGTTTGGTGCAGTGGTGAAGTGCGCGGACTCTTATCCGGGAGAACCGGGTTTGATTCCCCGCTCCTCCACTTGCAGCTGCTGGAATGGCCTTGGGTCAGCCAGAGCCCTCACATTGTCCTTGAAAGGGCAGCTTCTGTGAGAGCCAGTTTGGTGCAGTGGTGAAGTGTGCAGACTCTTATCTGAGAGAACCGGGTTTGATTCCCCACTCCTCCACTTGCACTTGCTGGAATGCCCTTGGGTTAGCCATAGATCTCTTATCTGGGAGAACCGGGTTTGATTCCCCACTCCTCTACTTGCAGCTGCTGGAATGGCCTTGGGTCACCCATAGCCCTCACATTGTCCTTGAAAGGGCAGCTTCTGTGAGAGCCAGTTTGGTGCAGTGGTTAAGTGTGCGGACTCTTATCTGGGAAAACCGGGTTTGATTCCCCACTCTTCCACTTGCAACTGCTGGAATGGCCATGGGTCAGCATAGTGGTTTAGTGCACAGACTCTTATCTAGGAGAACCAGGTTTTCCTGACTCCTCCACTTGCAGCTGCTGGAATAGCCTTGGGTCAGCCATAGCTCTCTTATCTGGGAGAACCGAGTTTGATTCCCCACTCCTCCACTCGCAGTTGCTGGAATGGCCTTGGGTCAACCATGGCCCTCACATTGTCCTTGAAAGGGCAGCTTCTGTGAGAGCCAGTTTGGTGTAGTGGTTAAGTGTGCGGACTCTTATCTGGGAGAACTGGGTTTGATTCCCCACTCCTCCATTTGCAGCTGCTGGAATGGCCTTGGGTCAGCCATAGCCCTCACATTGTCCTTGAAAGGGCAGCTTCTGTGAGAGCCAGTTTGGTGTAGTGGTGAAGTGAACGGACTCCTATCCGGGAGAACGGGGTTTGATTCCCCACTCCTCCACTTGCACCTGCTGGAATGGCCTTGGGTCAGCCATAGCTCTGGCAGAGGTTGTCCTTGAAAGGGCAGCTGCTGTGAGAGCCCTCTTGGCCCCACCCACCTTACAGCGTGTCTGTTGTGGGGAGAGGAGATTGTGAGCTGCTCTGAGTCTCTGATTCAGAGAGAAGGACGGGGTATACATCTATGGTCTTCTTCTTAGGTTCAAAGACTCTTATCTGGAAGAACGGGGTTTGATTCCCCACTCCTCCACTTGCAGCTGCTGGAATGGCCTTGGGTCAACCTTAGCCCTCACATTGTCCTTGAAAGCGCAGCTTCTGTAAGAAGCTGTAAGTTTCTGTGGTGTAGTGGTTAAGTGTGTGGACTCTTATCTGGGAGAACCGGGTTTGATTCCCCACTCCTCCAGTTGCAGCTGCTGGGATGGCCTTGGGTCACCCTTGTGATGATGTTGCTCCCCTCTGCCCACTTCGCGGCACAGAGCTGACTCTTGGGCAATGCTAAACTAAACTAACCTGTTGGGAGTCTTGTGAGCAAAAATTCTACTTTGTGAGCTCCTGGGTTCAAAGTGGTGAGTGACTGCATACATTAAGTTTGCTCTGGGGCAGTTTTTTCCTGAGCTAAGACAAAAATGTGTGAGGACTTGGGAGGGGCTCTTCACGTGCCACCCCTTGCTCCGTTAGGGATGCATCCTGCCCTGTCCTCCCAGGTGCAGACAACCCTCAGTGGCCTCCGCTTCTTCCAGCACTTCCCAGAGCTGAACAAGAGAGACCCTTTACCCATGGAGGGCCCACGGTTCTGCTTCACAGTCTACCGGGGATAGGCAAGGAACAGAGGGAATGCTTATTAAATTTGCAGATGATACTAAATTGGGAGGGGTTGCAAACACAGAAGAAGACAGAAACAGGATCCAGGAGGACCTCGACAGGCTGGAAAACTGGGCTAAAACCAGTAACATGAATTTTAATGGGGATAAAGGCAAAGTTCTGCATTTAGGTAGGAAAAATCCAATGCATGGTTATAGGATGGGGGAGACTTGTCTTAGCAGTAGTCTGTGCGAAAAGGATCTAGGGGTCTTAGTGGATCATATGCTGAACATGAGTCAACAGTGTGATGCGGTGGCTAAAAAGGCAAATGCAATTTTGGGCTGTATCAACAGAAGTCTAGTGTCCAGATCACATGAAGTGATGGTATCGCTTTACTCTGCTCCTCACCTGGAGTATTGTGTTCAGTTTTGAGCACCACATTTTAAGAAGGAGCTAGACAAGCTGGAAGGGGTCCAGAGGAGGGCGACGAAGATGGTGAGGGGTCTGGAGACCAAGTTCTATGAGGAAAGGTTGAAGGAGCTGGGGATATTTAGCCTGGAGAAGAGGCGGCTGAGAAGTGATAGGATCACCATCTTCAAGTACTTGAAGGGCTGTCATAGAGAGGATGGTGCTGAATTGTTTTCCGTGGCCCCAGAAGGTAGAACCAGAACCAATGTGTTGAAATTAAATCAAAAATGTTTCCGGCTCTACATTAAGAAGAACTTCCTGACGGTTAGAGCGGTTCCTCAGTGGAACAGGCTTTCTCGGGAGGTGGTGGGCTCTCCTTCCTTGGAGATTTTGAAACAGAGGCTAGATGGCCACCTGACAGCAATGAGGATCCTGTGAATTTATGGGGAGGTGTTTGTGAGTTTCCTGTGCTGTGCAGGGGGTTGGACTAGAATACCCTGGAGGTCCCTTCCAACTCTATGATTCTAAGAGCGACGCCCCCCTAGACCCTTTACCCGTGGAGTGCCCAGGGTTCTGCCCCACAGTCTACCAGGGCAAGGCAGCTTTTCCCAGGGAAGAGGGAGGAACGAAGAACCACGCGCAGAGAGCAGAGCACCAGAGATGCTGGCAACATCAGCCCGCACACCCCTCGCCCGTATCTCTTAGCACAACAAAGACCCCCGTTGGGAGCCCGGCACCTCCAGCACTCCCGCTGACTTCTCCCCCGTCCTCATCCTAAACCAAAGACGGACCCACCTCTTTCAGGCTGATCATGGCTGTGTAGATGATGTTTGTGCCGTCCCGCCTGAAGTGGGCGTGTGGCTTGTCCTTCAGGATGAAGACGATGTCGGCGGGGATGTTGTCGGGCGTGGCATCCCCCTCCTTGGGGAAGGTGATCTTGGTGCCCTCTTTCCACCCGCGCTTGATGACGACATTCAGGATCTTGTCCTCGGCCCGCACGGTCCGCCCGTCCGGGTTCAGCCGCCGGCGGGTGATCTTCATCCGCTTGGTGGCGCCGTGGTAAATCTCCTCCAGGGAGACCTTCAGCTCGTGGACCACGGGGGGGTCCTGCACCTTCCGCCGCATGTGGATGGGCTCCGGGTGCCGCCGGTGGACGCCGCTGAGGCCGTTGAAGCCGAAGCGCCCAAAGGCACTGAAGGGGTCATCGCTGTCCTCGTCCACGTCCATGTCATCGTGGTCGAAGCCGTTGAAGACGCGGGAGCGGCCGCTGGTGAAGAAGATGTCGAAGGGGTTCGAGCCCCCAAAGAAGGAGGCAAAGGTGGCGTGGGGGTCTCCGTGGAAAGTGTAGTGGAAATTGCTTCCTGTGTTGCCTGAGGAGCCGCCCCCGGTCTTCAGCCCTGGAGCAGGAGAGAGACATCGGTCAGGAGAAGGAGAAAGCAAATGGGACATGCAGCTGGAACCCACACTTCGCCACCAGGCAGGCTGACTGGGGCCTAATTTTCTGGCTCCTTCTAACCACAGCGGGTGGAAGAGAAGAAGACGACGACGACTGCAGATTTATTCCCTGCCCTTCTCTCTGAATCAGAGACTCAGAGCGGCTCACAATCCCCTATTTCTTCTCTCCCCACAACAGACACCCTGTGAGGTGGGTGGGGCTGAGGGGGCTCTCCCAGCAGCTGCCCGTGCGAAAGCAACAAAACGGCAGGAAGCAGTAAAATTCACAAACTGAGCAAACCTTTGATCTGAGTAGCACGAGCATGCGAAAGCATAAAACAGCAGTATGCAGTAAAATTTGTGAATTTTACTGCACTCTGCTGTTTTGCTGCTTTCGCATGCTCATACTGTCATTGGTTCTTAAATCTGTGCCATGTTTCATTCTGGGCAACTGCCTGCCAGCTCTGTATGGCTCTGCTCAGCTATGTATGGCTTCGCTCCCTGTGCTGGATTCCTCGCCTGAGGAAGTGGGCTTAAGAGCACACGAAAGCTGATGTTCCCAATAAGAACTGGTTGGGCTTAAAGATGCCACTTGACTCCTGCTGTGTTCAGCTCCCACCTAAAGTTTCCCATGAAGCACCACAACAGGAAATCCTTCTGAAAGAGGACTTGGGAAGGCACGGGGTTGACAAGTGCCCAGGCCCAGCCCTGAAGAGCCCTGACCCACCATGGGGGGGGGGCTTCCCTCTGCCCACCCCCCCCACTGCCAACATACTCCGGGAAAAGCCACTGCTGCTGAGCAGGAGGAGGAGCAGAGGAAGGAAGTGGGGGGAGGGACCAAAGAACGGAGTTCCTGGGGAGCGGGGAGGCCTTCAGCAGCCACAAAGATGGCCGGTGAACAGCACTTGGGTTCCTTCTCGCAGCCGGCCCCCGCCTGCAGCTGGCAAGCTTTTAATGGCAAAATGCCCAAGACTGCCAACATCTTTGAGGGCTCACGCCGGGCATGGAAAGAGGAGAGAAAGCTCTTTGGCTGCACCCAGGAATCCTCCCCAAGAGGCAAAGGGAGATGCCCAAGCCTCTGTCTGGTCCACCCAGCGACTTTTCTCTCCAGCTCCCAAAGGCCACTTAAGGATTAACAGGCAGAGCAGCCCCTCAACTTCTTTCTTTGCATTTAGCCTCTTTGCCCTTTCTGGATTGCCCCCAGAAGGAAACTAAGGGAAGCCATGTTAGATCAGGCCAATGGCCCATCCAGTCCAACACTCTGTGTCACATAAGAACAGAAGAGAAGCCCTGTTGGATCAGGCCAATGGCCCATCCAGTCCAACATTCTGGGTCACATAAGAACATAAGAGAAGCCCTGTTGGATCAGGCCAATGGCCCACCCAGTCCAACACTCTGTGTCACATAAGAATATAACAGAAGCCCTGTTGGATCAGGCCAGTGGCCCATCCAGTCCAACACCCTGTGTCACATAAGAACATGAGAAGCCCTGTTGGATCAGGCCAATGGCCCCTCTAGCCCAACACTCTGTGTCACATAAGAACAAAAGAGAAGCCCTGTTGGATAAGGCCAATGGCCCATCCATTCCAACACTTTGTGTCACATAAGAACATAAAGGAAGCCTTGTTGGATCAGGCCAGTGGCCCATCCAGTCCAACACTCTGTGTCACATAAGAACATGAGAAGCCCTGTTGGATCAGGCCAATGGCCCATCCAGTCCAACACTCTGTGTCACATAAGAACAGAAGAGAAGCCCTGTTGGATCAGGCCAATGGCCCACCCAGTCCAACACTCTGTGTCGCATAAGAACATAAGAGAAGCCCTGTTGGATCAGGCCAGTGGCCCATCCAGTCCAACACTCTGTGTCACATAAGAACATGAGAAGCCCTGTTGGATCAGGCCGATGGCCCATCCAGTCCAACACTCTGTGTCACATAAGAACGGAAGAGAAGCCCTGTTGGATCAGGCCAACGGCCCATCCAGTCCAACACTCTGTGTCACATAAGAACATAAGAGAAGCCCTGTTGGATCAGGCCAGTGGCCCATCCAGTCCAACACTCTGTGTCACATAAGAACATGAGAAGCCCTGTTGGATCAGGCCAATGGCCCATCCAGTCCAACACGCTGTGTCACATAAGAACAGAAGAGAAGCCCTGTTGGATCAGGCCAGTGGCCCATCCAGTCCAACACTCTGTGTCGCATAAGAACATAAGAGAAACCATGTTGGATCAGGCCAATGGCCCCTCCAGTCCAACACTCTGTGTCACATAACATAAGAGAAGCCCTGTTGGATCAGGCCAGTGGCCCATCCAGTCCATCACTCTGTGTCACATAAGAACATAAGAGAAGCCCTGTTGGATCAGGCCAATGGCCCCTCCAGTCCAACACTCTGTGTCACATAAGAACAGAAGAGAAGCCCTGTTGGATCAGGCCAATGGCCCATCCAGTCCAACATTCTGGGTCACATAAGAACATAAGAGAAGCCCTGTTGGATCAGGCCAGTGGCACATCCAGTCCAACATTCTGGGTCACATAAGAACATAAGAGAAGCCCTGTGGGATCAGGCCAATGGTCCATCCAGTCCAAGATTCTGGGTCACATAAGAACATAAGAGAAGCCCTGTGGGATCAGGCCAATGGCCCATCCAGTCCAACACTCTGTGTCACATAAGAACATAAGAGAAGCCCTGTGGGATCAGGCCGATGGCCCCTCCAGTCCAACACTCTGTCACATAAGAACATAACAGAAGCCCTGTTGGATCAGGCTAATGGCCCATCCAGTCCAACACTCTGTGTCACATAAGAACAGAAGAGAAGCCCTGTTGGATCAGGCCAATGGCCCATCCAGTCCAACACTCTGTGTCGCATAAGAACAGAAGAGAAGCCCTGTTGGATCAGGCCAGTGGCCCATCCAGTCCAACACTCTGTGTCGCATAAGAACATAAGAGAAGCCCTGTTGGATCAGGCCAGTGGCCCATCCAGTCCAACACTCTGTGTCACATAAGAACAGAAGAGAAGCCCTGTTGGATCAGGCCAATGGCCCATCCAGTCCAACATTCTGGGTCACATAAGAACATAAGAGAAGCCCTGTTGGATCAGGCCAGTGGCACATCCAGTCCAACATTCTGGGTCACATAAGAACATAAGAGAAGCCCTGTGGGATCAGGCCAATGGCCCATCCAGTCCAACACTCTGTGTCACATAAGAACATAAGAGAAGCCCTGTGGGATCAGGCCGATGGCCCCTCCAGTCCAACACTCTGTGTCACATAAGAACATAAGAGAAGCCCTGTTGGATCAGGCCAATGGCCCCTCCAGTCCAACACTCTGTGTCACATAAGAACATAAGAGAAGCCCCGTTGGATCAGGCCAGTGGCCCCTCCAGTCCCACACTCTGTGTCGCATAAGAACAGAAGAGAAGCCCTGTTGGATCAGGCCAGTGGCCCATCCAGTCCAACACTCTGTGTCACATAAGAACATAAGAGAAGCCCTGTTGGATCAGGCCAGTGGCCCATCCAGTCCCACACTCTGTGTCACATAAGAACAGAAAAGAAGCCCTGTTGGATCAGGCCAACGGCCCATCCAGTCCAACACTCTGTGTCACATAAGAACATAAGAGAAGCCCTGTTGGATCAGGCCAGTGGCCCATCCAGTCCAACACTCTGTGTCACATAAGAACATAAGAGAAGCCCTGTTGGATCAGGCCAGTGGCCCATCCAGTCCAACATTCTGGGTCACATAAGAACATAAGAGAAGCCCTGTTGGATCAGGCCAATGGCCCATCCAGTCCAACATTCTGGGTCACATAAGAACATAAGAGAAACCCTGTGGGATCAGGCCAATGGCCCATCCAGTCCAACACTCTGTGTCACATAAGAACATAACAGAAGCCATGTTGGATCAGGCCAGTGGCACATCCAGTCCAACCCTCTGTGTCGCATAAGAACATAAGAGAAGCCCTGTTGGATCAGGCCAGTGGCCCCTCCAGTCCAACACTCTGTGTCACATAAGAACATAAGAGAAGCCCTGTTGGATCAGGCCAATGGCCCATCCAGTCCAACATTCTGGGTCACATAAGAACATAACAGAAGCCATGTGGGATCAGGCCAGTGGCACATCCAGTCCAACCCTCTGTGTCGCATAAGAACATAAGAGAAGCCATGTTGGATCAGGGCAATGGCCCATCCAGTCCAACACTCCGTGTCGCACAGTGGCGAAAAAACCCAGGTGCCATCGGGAGGTCCACCAGTGGGGCCAGGACACTAGAAGGCCTCCCACTGTGTGCCCCCCAGATGCGCCCCAATGAAACTGCTACGCAGAGCTCTCGAACAGGTTTTCCACGAACCCCCATCACTTCTTGAGCAGAAGCTAAGACGGCTGCAATCATGTCTTTCCTGTCACCACGATGACATAATTAGATGCTTCAGTCAGACACAGAGAGAGAGGGAGGGGGAGTGCGCACGCCAGCAAAGCTTCTGCCAGGGCTGAGCCTCTATTTGGGGGCCAAAGCGCAAAGCCATCTGCCGTCTCTGTATCTCGACGCTTCCCTCAGGAGTCAGGCCCCAGTGTTCCTATCCCCCACCTGCTCCGGGGAACATGTGCCTTCTCCAAAATTTTGCCACCCACTTCTTTTTAAAAACCGTTTAGGCCATAAGGATGCAGCGCACCTTTTAACAGCCTGGAAGCGGCAGGAGAGAGACCGGAGACAGCGCAGGGTCTGCACACCCTCCTGAGCCCCTCCCTGCCCTTCTCGCACGCTTCATCAACAAGGTAATCCGAATCTCCCATCAACGCTCGGCTGCCGCCGTCTCTGACTCTGTCGTTTTTTTAGAAAAGATCTCAGGAGCAAGCTGTACGTGCAATGAGCGCGCAAATGCTCGCTCCGTCGGCCTCGTTTATTCGGATCAAAGAATCGGCCAGAATGTGCTCGCACCGGGCCAGCCGATCTGCCAGAGACTGTTTATTCCCAGTCTCCTGCACAGCGAGTCCCGGACCGATCTGGCTGATCCACGTGCCTGCTATTCCCAGCCCCCTCCCCTCCCCGGCACAACGGGCCCGCGGAACCTGCCACGCTCCCTGCCAACGGCCAGGCCTGGCTTACGAAACGAGGAGCTATGACTAAAATTGGGAATGGCTGCAACGCACAGAGAGCTACAGGCACACACACACTCACTCACTCACTCACTCCCAGGGCAACATGTACTGAAAAGGAAGTGGAGCACCGGCAGAAGGCAGAAGCCAAGACTCAGCTATGCCACGGGGGACGTGTTTCCCCCCACAGTCCATCACGGGGGCCTCTCTTCTTGGAGCAGCCTAGAAGGAACCGACCCTTCTCCACAGGCAGGCAGCCTGCCAATTTCCCCGAGAAGTAAACCTCCCAACGAGGGCAGATCCAGCTCTCCCCACCCCAGCCTCCAAGGGGGTTTCTCCCCACTTTCCCCCAAATGCTGTCGCTGCTGAGAGAACGGCCCCCTTAGAGAAGCCGGCGGATTCCACACGGGGAAGGTATCCCAGAAACCCCCTCTCTGCCATGGCTTCTATGGGCCTGAACCCACAGGGAGGGGCCACGAGGCACAGCCAGATAGGGCCCCGTCATCAAGACTCCACCTTCCCGGGGTGGGGGAGTCAAACAGAGTGTAGCCAGACCGCTCAGCCGACCCCCTTACCTTCCTCCCCGTACTGGTCGTAGACGGCCCGTTTCTTGGGATCGCTCAGGACGTCGTAGGCCTCGGCAATCTCCTTGAACTTGTCCTCGGCGTTGGGGTCCTTGTTCTTGTCCGGGTGGTACTTTAAGGCCATTTTCCGGTAGGCTTTCTTGATCTCGTCTTCGTTGGCCCCTGACTGGATCCCCAGGGCCTTGTAGTAATCCTTCCCCATCGTGGCAACGGTCCCTGCCACCGACTCTTTATTCCTGCAGGGAGAGAAATGGGGAGAGGGGGTGTCAAAAGAGGGCGGGGGAGCAAGAGTTCCACTCCCTGGCCTTGCTCGTCCCAAGGCCCTTTCAGACTCTTCAGGTCAGATTTGGGCACAGGGAAAACTTCTGCCGATCTGCGGCTTTCAGCCCTTCTCTGACTGTTCAGCCGGCGAAAGGCGCACTTAGCCTTCCCGTGTGAGACTCACAGGGGCAGAGAGCTCTGCCAGAGGGGCCTGTGTTGTTTCAGCGAGAGCAGGAATAGGAGCCGCACGTGACCCTGTAATCGGAGAGGGAGGCCGCTTCTCCTCCACAAATAGGTGTGCAGGGAAGGAACCTTGGGAGGAGGCAAGCGGCCCAGGCCGGCTGCCTCTGTCCCAAAACTGCCAGGAAGGGCTTCTCCACGTCCCTGCCGGCAGGGGCCGGGAGGAGGACAGGCGGGGGAGCCGCTGAACACAAGCCTCCCGAAGGCACACAGGGCTCCGTATCCAAGGAGCGCTTTTGTCTTCCTGTGTGCCGATTGCCTTAAAAGAACTTCTCCAAACAGCACCGCGTGGGGAGTTCACACGGGGACACGTTCCCACCATGTACCAGCGGAAAGACGGCCGAGGAGAGAGAGCTGTTAGACGGAGACATCTTGCAATGGTGGGAGGTTATTTTTAAAGCGTTTGCAGGCCGGGCATCTGCAGGGCCCCTGGGAGGGCAGCAGAGAAGCACAGAAAGGGAGCCGGGTGTCTCCTCTCCTTCCCAGAGGGCAGGCAGGAAGAGAACACGGTGCACCCCGCCCCCTCCACGCAAGGCTACAGGTTGGATTCCCCACTCCTCCATTTCAACCTGCTGGAATGGCCTTGAGTCAGCCATACCTCTAGCAGAGTTGTCCTTGAAAGGGCAGTTTCTGTCAGAGCTTTCTCAGCCCCACCAACCTCATAGGGTGTCTGTTGTGTGGGAGGAAGATAAAGGAGATTGTAAGCTGCTCTGAGACTCTGATTCAGAGAGAAGGGTGTGGTATACATCTACAGTCTTCTTCTTAGGTTCAAAGACTCCTATCTGGGAGAACCGGGTTTGATTCCCCACTCCTCCACTCACAGCTGCTGGAATGGCCTTGGGTCACCCAAACGTCTCCGATTCGTTGGCCTTTCCAAATAGGAGAGGCGCTTCAACCCTTGAATCATCTCGACTCTCCTCTCCCGCATTTTTTCCCCGCTGTGCAATATCCTTTTTGAGCTGCAGTGACCAGAACGGCACACAGCCTTCCAAAGAGGGCCAGGCCACACAGCTGCACTTGATGACTGGCTGGTTTCTTCTCAGCCCTTTCCTGAACCGTCCCCATCGGGGAGCTGGGGCTTTTGTCACTGCTGCCACTAAGTGGGTTGACACTGCCACGGAGCTGTCTGCTGCAACCCCTTTCCCTCTCTGTCTCAGCCAGCTAAGACCCCACCAGCAGAGGCTGGGATGGATCGTTTGTTCCCCTGAACAGCTGCTTCTGGGCCATCCTGAAGGCCTCCCCAGCCCTGAGAGCACCTCAACCAGCGGAACTCCCACTTCACAGAGGGGGCAACAGAGAGAGAGGCCGGCCTGAGGCTGCCTCGTGCATTCATCTACAAGAGCTTTTGAGACTTGAAGAACGCAAGAACATAATAAGAGTCCTTCTGGGTCAGACCCCAGGCCCATCAAGTCCAACCTTATGGTCACACAGTGACTGACCAGGAAGGAAGAAGGAAAAGAAGAGGGAAGGGAGGACAAGGAGGAGGAGAAAGAAGGAGGAGGAGGAGAAGGAGGAAGGAGGGGGAGAAGGAAGAAGAAGAATGAGAAGAAATTGGATTTATATTCCACCTTTCACTCAGAGTGGCTCACAATCTCCTTTACCTTCCTCTTGGGGCTGAGAGGGCTCTTCCAGAAGCTGACCTTTCAAGGACAACTCGCACCAGAGCTCTGGCTGACCCAAGGCCATTCCAGCAGCTGCGAGTGGAGGAGTGGGGAATCAAACGCAGTTAAGTCCTCGAACTTAGCCACTACACCAAACTGGTACAGTCCGCCAGCTGGTACCTTCGTGCCCTTCACTGAAACCCACGACTGCGAGTCCTCTCCTCTGCTCCCTGCCCTCCTCTAAGTTCTCCCCCCCCCAGAACCGTCGTCTTTTAAGGTGCGTCTGGACTCAGCTCCAGCTGTTCTGCTACAGACCGAAATGGCCGTCCTCTGAAACTGTCAGCGCTCAAGAAGACTCGTCATTAAAATCCTGGCTGCGTAATCTCAGAGGTCTGCTTGTGGAATCCCACGATTCACAAATGCTCTCAGTGTTGCCAGCAGATGCTGCCAAGAAACACAAGCCCCCCCTCGCCCACTGCTTCCTTTGCCCCCCCATGCCTGGAGACCCAGGCTATCCAGCTGGAGGTGCCCTGCCTTTCCACGAGGCCTTGCGTGGGACGCCCAGGAACACAGCCACCCCCCCCCAAGAAGTCGCAGGGGTGAAGCGCCCAACACTTCCCCCAAAGGCTATTTCTCTCATCCGACATCACAGGAGACATCTTTTCCTTCACAACTGGGAAAGCATCTGGTGGCAGGAAACTGGGATTTCAAAAAGCACAGCGAGGAAGGAAAATGCGTCCCAAATTCACAGTCCTGAGCGTCTTTTTAATTGGGGGGGGGGGGGTGGAGGGGAAGCGCTGAGGAGTCCATTGGCCCATTCCCACTTCATGTCTCCTGCAGACCCCAAAGTGGCAGAGAGACTGAAGAGCCTGAAGAGCCCGGTGGCCACAAGCCAGTGTGGTGTAGTGGTGAAGTGCACGGACTCTTATCGGGGAGAACTGGGCTTGATTCCCCACTCCCCCACTGGAATTGCATTGGGTCAGCCATAGTGGTTAAGTGTGCAGACTCTTATCTGGGAGAACCCGGTTTGATTCCCCACTCCTCCACTTGCAGCTGCTGCAATGGCCTTAGAATCATAGAATCATTGAGTTGGAAGGGATCTCTAGGGTCATCTAGTCCAACCCCTTGCACAATGCAGGAAACTCCCAAACACCTCCCCCTAAATTCACAGGATCCTCATTGCTGTCAGATGGCCATCTAGCCTCTGTTGAAAAACTTCCAAGGAAGGAGAGCCCACCACCTCCCAAGGAAGACTTGGGGCAGCCATAGCTCTTGTAGGAGTTGTCCTTGAAAGGGCAGCTTCTGGGAGAGCCCTCTCAGCCCCACGCACCTCACAGGGTGTCTGTTGTAGGGAAGGAAGGGAAAGGAGATTGTGACCACTCTGAGATTCGGAGTGGAGAGCAGGATATAAATCCACTATCATCATAAATCCAACATCAACCTCCCTGCTTGGGGCCAGAGAGCTCCACCATCTTGTGGACGGCTACAGGGGTCAGCAGAGTAGGGAAGGAACTGCCCGGCCTCTTCCCACCAGCTGGGCCCCAAGGCCCGGATCCTCTCCTCACCCCCAGCCTACCCCTCCTCCAAGGCAATCCGTGCCAAATTCCTCTCGGCTTCTGCGCCATCTCTACATCTTCCATCTGTTTCATAAAGGCCAGAGGCGTTTCAAATACCAACGCTGCCTCGGTGGCTTCGTCCTGAACGCTGGATTCCTTCCCGTCCCTCCACCCGCGACTTCACAAAGAGCAACACGTTGAGCCAAATATTTATCTCCTTCTTGGCAACCGGAGGCCGTGCCCCGCCCGCCCTCTACGAGGGTCGTCGCCGGGTGCAAGCTCCACCCCAACGAGATCACCCCTGGCATTCCTGCAGCCACGCCTCACTCACTCCCGTTTGCCTTCCCCCACACAGCAGCCCTGTGAAGACACCCTGTGAGGTGGGTGGAGCTGAGAGAGCTCTCCCAGAAGCTGCCCTTTCAAGGACAACTCCTACAAGAGCTATGGCTGCCCCAAGTCTTCCTCGGGAGGTGGTGGGCTCTCCTTCCTTGGAGGTTTCTCAACAGAGGCTAGATGGCCATCTGACAGCAATGAAGATCCTGTGAATTTAGTGAGAGGTGTTTGTGGGTTTCCTGCATTGTGCAGGGGGTTGGACTAGATGGCCCTGGAGGTCCCTTCCAACTCTTTGATTCTATGATTCTAAGGCCATTGCAGCAGCTGCAAGTGGAGGAGTGGGGAATCAAACCGGGTTCTCCCAGATAAGAGTCTGCACACTTAACCACTATGGCTGACCCAATGCAATTCCAGTGGGGGAGTGGAGGAGTGGGGAATCAAACCCAGTTCTCCCAGATAAGAGTTCGTGCACTTCACCACTACAGAACACTGGCTTGCGTGGCTTTTATAGCTGGGTGCGTCTCCAAGGTGGCATGCAGCTATGGCCGAGAGAAGAAGTGGAGCTCTCGCTCCCCACAGCTGGTGCCCCCTGCGAGCCAGTCCTGCTCAAAGCTGCCAAGGGTGAAGGCATTCAAAGGCAGCGGACCTCTGCCCCCCCCTGTGTGTGGGCGGCCCGCTCTGGCTGTCTGCTTCCCTCGCAGGGAGGGGGATTCTGCAGCTGGAGTGTTGCCTCTCTTCGCCTGCAGCTTTTATGGTCTAGCAACAGTTTGTGCATCTTAAGCAACAAGCTTCACTGGAGAAGCCAGAAGTGGAAGGGATAAAAATAAACCAGCCCTTCCCACAACCGCCTCTCTTGCTCCTAGCTGCCTTCTCTCAGCAAAACCTCTGAATTAAACGGGCACGGTTCTTCCACCCGGAACCATCCCCAGGTCAGGGCAGAAGAACCCCTTCAGAAGGCAGGATCCAGCGAGTGAGTCAGATCTGGGAAGTTATGCCGGGTAGCCCAGGTGGTGAATACTTGGGTGTGAAACCAGCAAGGAAGTCCAGGGTTGCCACGCAAAGGCAAGCAACGGCAAAACCACTGGTGCTCACCTCTTGCCTGGAAAACCCTACAAGACGGCCATAAGTTGGTAGCGCTATGTGATGCAGTGGCTAAAAAGGCAAATGCAATTTTGGGCTGTATCAACAGAAGTCTGGTGTCCAGATCACGTGATGTGATGGTATCACTTTGCTCTGCTCTGGTAAGACCTCACCTGGAGTCTTGTGTTCAGCTTTGGGCATCACATTTTAAGAAGGATCTAGACAAGCTGGAAGGGGTCCAGAGGAGGGTGACGAAGATGGTGAGGGGTCTGGAGACCAAGTCCTCAGAGGAAAGGCTGAAGGAGCTGGGGATGTTTAGCCTGGAGAGGAGGCGGCTGAGAGGTGATAGGATCACCATCTTCAAGTACTTGAAGGGCTGTTCTATAGAGGATGGTGTGGAATTGTTTTCTGTGGCCCTGGAAGGTAGGACTAGAACCAATGGGTTGAAATTAAATCAGAAGAGTTTCTGGCTCAACATTAGGAAGAACTTCCTGACTGTTAGAGCAATTCCTCAGTAGAACAGGCTTCCTCCTTGGGAGGTGGTGGGCTCTCCTTCCTTGGAGGTTTTTAAACAGAGGCTAGATGGCCATCTGACAGCGATGAAGATCCTGTGAATTTAGGGGGGAAGTGTTTGTGAGTTTCCTGCATTGTGCAGGGGGTTGGACTAGATGACCCGAGAGGTCCCTTCGAACTCTATGATTCTATATGCACAGCTCCTCCCCTGGGACCTTTCCAACATCGGACAGTGCTTCTGCAGAGAGCCAGTTTGGTGTAGTGGTTAAGAGTGCAGACTCTTATCTGGGAGAACCGGGTTTGATTCCCCACTCCTCCCCTTGCAGCTGCTGGAATGGACTTGGGTCAGCCATAGCTCTCGCAGAGTAGTCCTTGAATGGGCAGCTGCTGGGAGAGCCCTCTCAGCCCCACCCACCTCACAGGGTGTCTGTTGTGGGGGGAGGAAGATACAGGAGATTGTGTGCCGCTCTGAGTCTCTGATTCATAGAGAAGGGCAGGGTATAACTCTGCAGTCTTCTTCTTCTGCGTAGCTCAGCAGAACGAAGGAAGCAGAGCACTCAGACTCCAGTTACACCACTCAGCTCCAGGTGTACAGAACAGGGGAGGGACTGTGCCTCCCGGGGCTTAGCAAAGACACCTAAGGCTGAACCTTGGCAGACGCGGGCTGAAGGGCTGGGCAGAGTCACCTCACCCTGATCCAGCCAGCCAGCTCTTTGCTCGCTCATTCACACACAGCTCCTCGGTTCCGTCATCTCCCCGCCTCAAAGATGCGCCCACATGCCAGCGTGGCCAGCCCCAGACACACGCGGATGCTTCTGGAGCAAGCGCGGCCTCCCCAGGTGGACAACACACCACCTGCGTCTGCCAGGCAAGCCACGGATCAGCCCCCTCCCCAGGCTGATACACCACATCCAGAAGCGCAGCCCCTGAAACTCCGTCGCTCGGAGCCACCTCCTTTGCGTGGCGGCTCCGAACGGGGGAGGCGGCGGCAGCAGCAGGCGGGGGAGTGCAGGGCTGACACAGAAGCGGCAGCAATTCCCCCGTCTTCCTCGTAATCAGTGAGATCAGGAGCTGGAAATAAGCGTCCCCACAGGTGGGGGCAGCAGGAAACGGCAGCTCCGCAGCCTTCCTCTCCCCGCTCAGCAGCACAGTGGGAGGTCTATTGTTAGAATCAGAGAATCCTAGAGTTAGAAGGGACCTCCAGGGCCATCTAGTCCAACCCCCTGCACAATGAAGGAAACTCACAAACACCTCCCCCTAAAATCACAGGATCCTCATTGCTGTCAGATGCCATCTAGCCTCTGTTGAAAAACCTCCAAGGAAGGAGAGCCCACCACCTCCCGAGGAGGAAGCCTGTTAGAATCACAGAAGAGTTGGAAGGGACCTCCAGGGTCATCTAGTCCAACCCCCTGCACAAGGCAGGAAACTCAGAAACACCTCCCCCTAAATTCACAGGATCCTCATTGCTGTCAGGTGGCCATCTAGCCTCTGTTGAAAAACCTCCAAGGAAGGAGAGCCCACCACCTCCCGAGGAGGAAGCCTGTTCCCCTGAAGCACCAGGCCACCAGGAATTGGCAGGGGGCAGGCTTATGAATGCCAGACGGCTGCCTGCCAACGGCGGAGAGCGCCCAGAGCCAACCCCTGGCCTTGGGGAAGGGACAGGGAAAACTACTAGGGAGAGAACGCGGCACAGCAGGTTTTACCCGGGGCCGATTCTGCAGAAGGCTGGCCCCACCCTCCAGAAGGCAGGAGCCAGCAAAAGGGCACCTGGCGTCAGAGGCTGAGCAGAGAGGAGGCACAGTCCCAGAATTCTGCTGCCCTCCAAAAGTTCCAGACCTTGTCTGAGGCCTCAGAGCGTCTTCTAAACATCCCCCCCCTCTGCCCTCTGCCTGAAGGACTGGCATTCCCCTTCCCAGGATCACATCCTTCCAACAACCCACTTGCCAACCATGTGGGGCAGGAAGCCAATGAAGCCTTCCACCCCAGTGGACCACCTCAGCCCCTTTTTCTCTAGGCACCTGAGGTGTTGACTGTTCAGCAGCAGCAACCCCCTCCCCTCTGCCCCACAAAGGACACCACCAAGCTCCCCAAATGCACCAGGCGCTGTCCAGAAGGAACACAGAAGGGTCAGTAGAAAAGAGCTAGAGTACAGAAGCACCTGAAAGACTTGTGAGTGAGAGAGAAGCTTCTGGGAGTCCCTAAGAACAGAAGAACATCAGAGAAGCCATGTTGGATCAGGCCAATGGTCCATCCAGTCCAACACTCTGTGTCACACAATGGCCAAAAAATCCAGGAGCCCTCAGGAGGGACAGGACACTAGAAGCCCTCCCACTGTGCCCCCCCCCAGACCAAAAATAAAGAGCATCCCTGCCCCAGACAGAGAGTTCCATGTATACCTTGTAGCTAATAGCCACCTAATGGACCTCTGCTCTTAAGAACCTAAGAGAAGCCCTGCTGGATCAGGCCAGTGGCCCATCCAGTCCGACACTCTGCATCACACAGTGGCCAAAACACCCCAGGTGCTATCAGGAGGTCCACCAGTGGGGCCTGGACACTAGAAGCCCTCCCACTGTTGCCTCCCAAGCACCAAGAATACAGAGCATCCCTGCCCCAGACAGAGAGTTCCATGTATACCTTGTAGCTAATAGCCACCTAATGGACCACTGTTCTTAAGAACCTAAGAGAAGCCCTGTTGGGTCAGGCCAATGGCCCATCCAGTCCAACACTCTGTGTCACACAGTGGCCAATATATATACATATATATACACACACAAGCGCATCTTTCAGAGTTCTTTCAGAGTTCTTGGATGTATGCCATCCAGACCTGGTGACTTATTAGTTTTTAATTCAGTCAATCAGTTGTAGGACCTACTCTCTTGTCACCTCAGTCTGACTCAGATCTTTCAACACCCCTTTCAAAATTAGCGGTTCTGGAGTGGGCAAGCACTTCTCATCTTCCACAGTGAAGACGGAGGCCAAAAATGCATTCAGCTTCTCAGCCGTTTCCCTATTCTCCTTCAGTAATCCTTTTACCCCTTGGTCATCTCTGTGGTCACGACCTGAGTTCGATCCCCGGCAGTCGCTGGGTTTTCAGGTAGCTGGCTCGAGGTTGACTCAGCCTTCCATCCTTCCGAGGTCGTTCAAATGAGCACCCAGCTTGCTGGGGGGGGAGGGGGGAGCGTAGATGACTGGGGAAGGCAATGGCAAACCACCCCGTAAAAAAAGTCTGCCGTGAAAACGTTGTGAAAGCAACGTCACCCCAGAGTCGGAAACGACTGGTGCTTGCACAGGGGACCTTCCCTTTCCTTTCATCCTTGCGGTTACTTCTCCCAATATGAGGGCCAGTGATTTTCTGTGCCCTTGGGGGGCACGGCTAGGGATCCTGCATCTCTTGCACTACAAGCTGGGGCCAGTCCCCACTAATTCGTCACATTTTCACCCACCTTCCTCCACTAATGGGGGGGGGGGCACTGGGACCCTCGTGTGTGCCCAGCCTCCATCCACACGAACAAACATTTAGAGCTGCTGTTTTAACACCTGTGGAAATTGGGGGGGGGGGGAGAGAAGAGCCACCCACAGCCCAAGGAGTGAGTAAGCACAGCCCGTCTTATCACGTCTCTCTCAGCTGCTGGTAGAGAAGAGAACAGACTGCAGAAGCAACAGTCCGGAGAGCGCCCGAGGAAGGGAGTGAGCGGAGAGATTCCCCCAGTGTGGGGGCTGCCTCGCGTCAAGCGGCAGGGCGAGCTGCCAAGGCGTGTAGGTCACCCCACAGCTCGCCCTCCCCACAGAGATTTTGGTAAAACACGACACTGTCCCCAAATAACTCCCCTCCCACCCAGCTGGAGACAGCTACACGTTCCCACCGGAGGGACGCTGCTAAAAAAATCCCTCCCCAGCTGTTATGGAATCACAAAACAGGAGACACCCCAAAACCCCTCACGGCCAAATCTCCCTCTTCTTCCCACCCCCCCCCCCCACCCAAAAACAATTCCTTTCCAAGGGAGCGTCTGCCGCTTCCACAGCTAAGCCCAGACAAAGCAGATTTAGGGGAGCCTCTGGTGGAAATCCACAAGAGGGGAGAAACCTCGAATCAGAATCGGCCACGAGCACCTTCCCAAAGAGACAACGCTCAGCGCCAGACAACAGACCACCCGCCCCCCCCAGCAAGTCAGGGCACCCTCCGCTGCACAATAGCGGTCCTTTCAGGCTGCCCGCCTGCCAACGGCTGGATCAGCAGGTCTGCCAGATGTCAGGCCTGCTCTTCCCATAGCCAAGTCTGCGATGGAGGCGCCAGACGGCCACTGGCACTCTGGAACAATGCTCCAGCACCATGACAGCTATCAAAGATGGATGCCAAGAGCCCATCGCCCAACGCAGGGAGACAGAGAGCGAGGGGGAGGAGGAGGAGGAAGGCTGCTTACCGAAACTTTACAAACACATTCATGCCCCACGCGCTCATCCTCAACGGCTCCAGCTTGATTCGGAACATGGCTCCAGCCGCAAGCCCGCCTCCCTGCCGGGAAAGACAGCCACCTCCGGAGCAGAGCCGCCGGCCTCCGCTGCATCCCCTTCCCCAAAACAACTCCCCACCGAGGACGTGAGTTCGAAAGCCAGCAATGGGGAAGGAGAGGCGCAGAGGTACTCCGGGCGGGCGGCGGCAGCTCTAAAGCATCCTTCCTTCCCTTTGTGTGCCTCGGTGCGCGCGGCCCCCTCCTCCCTGCCACCGCAAATGCTCAATGAAATCACTTGACAGGCCGGCTCCCGCTCCTCATTGGCTTCTTGCTTCCGACACCGGCTGGGAAAGAGCTCCTGCCTGGAGCCCCGGCTCACCCAGCCCAGCCCGGCCCCCAGGAAGCCTTCATTCCCTGCCCTTCCAGCCCGGTCCTGCCAAGACTCATAGGAACACGTGAAGCTGCCTTCTACTGAATCAAACCCCCCCACCCCCGTCTCCTCAGACTGGCAGCGGCTCTCCAGGGTCTCAAGCAGAGGTTTTTCAAGCCTACTTGCCTGGACCCTTTTTAGTTGGAGATGCCGGGGATGGAACCTGGGACCGCCTGCTTATCAAGCAGATGCTCTACCACTGAGCCACCATCCCTCCCTAAAACGTATGAAGCTGCCTTCCACTGAATCAGACCCCCCTCGGTCCATCAAAGTCAGTCTTGTCTGCTCAGAGTGGCAGCGGCTCTCCAGGGTCTCCAGCTGAGGTTTTCCACACCTACTAGCCTGGACCCTTTTTAGGTGGAGGTGCCGGGGATTGAACCTGGGACCTTCTGCTTACCAAGCAGATGCCCTGCCACTGAGCCACCATCCCTCCCTAACACTTATGAAGCTGCCTTCCACTGAATCAGACCCCCCTCGGTCCATCAAAGTCAGTCTTATCTGCTCAGACTGGCAGCGGCTCTCCAGGGTCTCCAGCTGAGGTTTTCCATGCCTATTTGCCTGGACCCTTTTGAGTTGGAGGTGCCGGGGGTTGAACCTGGGACCTTCTGCTTCCCAAGCAGATGCTCTACCACTGAGCCACAGCCCCATTCATGGCTCTCCAGCGGAGGTTTTTCCCGCCTATTTGCCTGGGCCCTTTTTAGGTGGAGATGCCGGGGATGGAACCTGGGACCTTCGATGAGCCCCGGGCCGGCAGGACAGCCCCAGCCCCTCCCTTCCTCCCAAGACGAGGGGCCAGGGAAGAACAGCATAAGCAGGTGAGGAGCGCAAGAGCCAGGGGGGAGGGAAGCGAAGGGATGGAGAAAGAGCCCCCGGGCAGCAGCCCCGCGCAAAGTCCCCGAACTACCTTCCCAAAGTTGAGGACTGCAGGACAACCAGCCCGGGGAGGGGGGGGAGAGGGGGGCAGCCTCCAGAGGAGCCCCCGCCAGAAGCCCGTCGGGTACCTCTCCACGCGGCTCCAGAAGAGCAGGATGGCAGGCATCGCAGCAGCAGCAGCAGTCCAAGTTTGGGCACAGGGTGAGCGGAGGGGCTGGGACTACAGCAGGCAGAGGAGGAGGAGGAAGAGACGCCGCCGGAGCCCTTCTGTGCTGCCCGCCCGAGTCAGCGGCCACAAATGCTGGCCCCCACCGCAGTGAATCATCGCCAGCCCCGCCCCCCCCAGCGCCTCCCTCCCCGCAGGGGACGCCCCCCAGCCACAGCAAGCCCGCCCCACCACAGCAGCTGGGGGGCCAGATGCCAACGCAAGAACCAGCTGGGGACTTTGGGGGTGAAGCCAGGAGCAGGGGGGTGACCAGCATCATTGAACAAGGGTTGCCAAGTTCCAATTCAAGAACCAGCTGGGGACTTTGGGGGCGGAGCCAGGAGACTTTGGGGGTGGAGCCAGGAGTAGGGTTGCCCAGTCCAATTCAAGAACCAGCTGGGGACTTTGGGGGTGGAGCCAGGAGACTTTGGGAGTGGAGCCAGGAGACTTTGGGGGTGGAGCCAGGAGTAGAGTTGCCAAGTCCAATTCAAGAACCAGCTGGGGACTTTGGGGGCGGAGCCAGGAGACTTTGGGGGTGGAGCCAGGAGTAGGGTTGCCAAGTCCAATTCAAGAACTAGCTGGGGACTTTGGGGGCGGAGCCTGGAGACTTTGGGGGTGGAGCCAGGAGTAGGGTTGCCAAGTTCCAATTCAAGAACCAGCTGGGGACTTTGGGGGCGGAGCCAGGAGACTTTGGGGGTGGAGCCAGGAGTAGGGTTGCCAAGTTCCAATTCAAGAACCAGCTGGGGACTTTGGGGGCGGAGCCAGGAGACTTTGGGGGTGGAGCCAGGAGTAGGGTTGCCAAGTTCCAATTCAAGAACCAGCTGGGGACTTTGGGGGCGGAGCCAGGAGACTTTGGGGGTGGAGCCAGGAGTAGGGTTGCCAAGTCCAATTCAAGAACTAGCTGGGGACTTTGGGGGCGGAGCCTGGAGACTTTGGGGGTGGGGCCAGGAGTAGGATTGCCAAGTTCCAATTCAAGAACCAGCTGGGGGCTTTGGGGGCGGAGCCAGGAGCCAGGGGGTGCCAAGATTAGGGAGTTGTGGCCACCCCATTTCCAGGGGCCACTGCACACCACGTAAACGCCTTCCCTCCCGTTGGAAACCCTGAAGGCCAGGGGCACCTTCTGCGGGGGCTCACAGGGCTGGGCCCTCTGACCCAATCCTTTGGAAACTCGGAGGGTGTTTAGAGGAGAGGCGCCGGATGCCGTGCCGCGAATCCGCTGCCTCTGCCTTAAAAAACAGCCGAGCCCCCCCGCAAGATCAATCCCAGGGCTGGTCTCCACGGGGAGGACTGGAGCGCCCGGCAGACAGAAGGGGGGGTCCCCTGCCCCCACCTGGGGATTGGCAACGCTACCAGCGGCCCCACTGGCGAGCCCGTTCACACGAGACGCCTGACACGCATCCCCCGCCCGCCAAGAGGGAGGGGCTCCGCTTGGCCCCGCCCCGAGGGGCCGTTGGAGGAGGGGCTTCTCCTCCTCCCCCCCTCCCGACAGAGGCCTCACGAGCCCCGCGGACACTCACCGCCGACTCGCTCGGTCCCTCCGGCGGCCTCTCGCTCGCTCCTTCCTGCCTCCCCTCCCGCCCGCCTACCGGAGCCAGCCGCCCCGCCCCCGCCCGGCAACCGCCCTCGCGCCCCTATTGGCCCCCGGCGCTGTCCATCCTCCTCAGGCGCCGTTCTCTTTGGACGAACGGAGTGGGCGGGCTCGCGCGCGCCCGGCCCCGACCCCGCCCGGGCCAACCGCCTACTCCTCTGTGCTCATTGGCCGAGACCGCAGCCAGTCGCTTCCATTCTCCCCTCTCACTGGTCTCTAGGCGACGGAGGACAGGCAAGCCGGCCCCGCCCCTGGATCCCGGAGAACGCGAGGCCCGCCCACGCCCTTCTGCCCGGCCCCCGCTCTACGCCCATTGGCTGTTGCCGGGCGCGCCTGCCTCAGGAAAACCCTCTGGAGGCTTCTGGAAGCCCCGTGACGTCACAATGGAGGACCCGCCGCGAGGGCCGGCGGCAGTTTGCTCCGCCCAGTGGCGGGGCGGGGCCACAGCCACGTGGGCGTCGGAAGGGAGGCGGGAGCCTGCCGGGGGGAGCAGCGCCCACGTGTCGGAGGGAGCTCGGGCGGGTCTCCTCGCGAGGAGGGGCGGCCCCTCCAGCCTTGCGGGGCTGCTTTGGGCTTCTCTGCGCCTGCATCCCAGAAGGAGCGAGCGGGAGGGCGATGGATGCAGGCCCCGGCCAGGGACTCATGCAGGGGCACGCGGCCAGCCCCCTCCTGCTGCGGAAGGAGGGGGGTGGGGACGAGTCCCGGCCCTTAAGCAGGCAGTGGGCGCCCGGCTCGGCTGACAGGCGGGATTAAAAGCAGGAAACCTCCAGAGGCTGCCTGGGAGCCAGTTGGAGGGACCCCCTGGAATGGCCCGACAGACTGCCCTTTCCCACTGGCTAACCACCCTCCTAAAGATACTTCCTGCCCCTCTGAGGCCTGGCTGCATTTGCCCCATCCACAGAGCAAAGTAGGACCATCAAAAGGGGCTGCTGGGCTCCTACTTCCTTCTATGGCAGGGGTGTCAAACATGCAGCCCCCAGAGCCGAATCAGGCCCCTGAGCAATTGGCTCTTGTCGGCTTCCTTTTCCCTCTCGCTTGCTTCCTTCCTTCCGCGTAACAGCCTGCTTTGCGAGGCTTGCCCTGTTCCACCTCTGGAACTCTTTCCCCGCAGAGCAAAGTAGGAGGTTAGTGGCAACTTTAAAACTAGCAAAAGGGGCTACCGGACTCCTAAGAACATGAGAGAAGCTGTGTTGGATCAGGCCAATGGCCCATCCAGTCCAACGCTCTGGCACACAGCGGCCAAAATATATATATAATTTGAGCAGACATCGGAGGATGGTGGAAGACAGGAGGGCCTGGCATGACTTTGTGAGAGCCCTCTCCAGCCCCACCCACCTCACAGGGTGTCTGTTGTGGGGGAGGAAGGTAAAGGAGATTGTGAGCCGCTCTGAGACTCCTCGGAGTGGAGGGCAGGATATAAATCCAATATCTTCTTCTTCCATGGGGTCACAAAGAGTCGGACTCGACTGTGCTACTGAACAGCAACATATGTATATGTATATATATATATATATACTGTGGCTAATAGCGGTATAACCGGATGGGCAGGCTGGGCCCACCAACTTCGTCAGCCTAAGAGAAGGAAAACTCTTAACATCAAACCCGGGCAGATAGAGCTCGTTAATGTAACACCTACCACCTGGAGGACTCGCTGCCGGCGTCCCGGCTTACTGGGCCATGGCAGATGACCCCCAGGTGAAAGGGTGGAGCCAGTACCGCGCACACTGCGCTTCACCTAAAAAATTCCTCTGCGCAGGCCTGAAGGGCATATCCACACACACAACCCACAACGCATCAAGTCCTGCAGCGATGGGCAAGGGGCGAAACGGCAGGTGGAAGGTGCCACTGGAAGCCGCAGTCCCGATCCTGCATGTAGGCGGTTCAGGATATTGGTCGACTGATGCTAACCCGGAGACGAAAGCATCTTTCGGCAGCACCCTGAACGACCAAGCAGCCTTATCTAGGGACAGCACTGCTTGCTCCACACGGAGAGGGGCCTAGAAAAGGTGGCCTAAACAAAGCTCGTCTCCCCCACCCCAGTTGGCTAGCCGCGGTCAACGGGCATCCTTACTTGCGGTCGAAAAATAACAACAAAGAAAAGGCATGCACCTGCCTCACAAAGTGTGCAAAGACTAAAGCTTGCGTGTTGGAACATCAGAACCATGCTTGACACAGTAGGCAGTGGTCGCCCTGAACGACGCTCTGCTCTAGTTGCCCACGAAAAACCACCGTCTTCCCAAGATTGCCCTGTATGGCGAACTCTCCACCAGCCATCGAAATAGAGGGGCACCAAAGAAGAGGTACAAGGACTCCTTGAAGAAATCCCTTAGCACCTGTCACATCAACCATCACCAGTGGTCTGACCTAGCCTCAGATCGCAAAGCATGGAGGCACACCATCCACCAGGCTGTCTCTTCCTTTGAGAACACACGCATAGCTGGTCTTGAGGACAAAAGGAGATTGAGGAAGAATCGCACTGCTACAGGACCAACCCTAAATCAGACTTTTCCCTGCAGCCGCTGTGGCCGGACCTGCCTGTCCCACATTGGTCTTGTCAGCCACCAGCGAGCCTGCAGCAAACGTGGACTATTGCACCCTTCTTAAATCTTCGTTCGCGAAGCCAAGCCGAGAGAGAGAAATAGCCACTGATGGACCTCTGCTCCATATTTTATCCAATCCCTATGCTTGTAGCCTATGTAGCTTGTAGCCTTGTAGCTTGTAGCAGTCTTCAAGAACACTTGTCAGGGATATTCTAGGCCGGGGGTGGCCATACTGTGTATTGGAAGCCACATGTGGCTCTTTCACACACATTGTGTGGCTCCCAAAGGCCCCACTACCCCATCGGCCGACTTAGAGAAGGCATTTGTCTCTAAATCGCTTAAGCCGTCTGGCAGCTTGGAGAATGCATTTAAAATTAAAGTCACTTTCTTTCCACCTCTCCCCATCCATGTTCCTTCCTTCCTGTTTTGCAGCTCTCAAACATCTGACATTCATATCTTGCGGCTTTCAAACATCTGGTGTCTATTCTAGATGCCTCTTAGGTTAAGCAGGTTTGGCCACCGCTGCTCTCGGCTGATCCTGCATTGAGCAGGGGGTTGGACTGGATGGCCTCGCTTCCAACTCTGTGATTCTGTGTTTCTTGGCCTTATTCTGCCTCTGATAGAACCATTGTAACGCACCTCATATGTGTATCACATAAAGAAGGCAGAACTGAAACAATAAAATCCATAAGAGTATTAACATTTCACAGATGCAAGCAAGATCTGGTCCACATGAGCCCCACAGGGCGTGTGTGGGCCCGTTGCCAAGGCACTGTGGAACGTGCATCCATCTCTCCACGGGAACAGTGGTGTACCTGTGGCCAGCGAGCCACTTCTGCTCAGAAATGCTGCATGGGGAGGGGGCGGGGCTTTGCCAGTTCCTTGCAGGCTAAACCCACCTGCCTGAGAGCCATTCATCCGGAGCTTTTGCTCTGCAATGGAACCGCACATGAAACTGCCTTCTACTGAAACAGACCCTTGGTTCATCCAAGTCAGTCTTGCCTGCTCGGACTGGCAGAGGGAACGAGAAGCAGTTTATTAAACAAGATGGCTCGCGTTTTTTTTCTGTCTGGAGCGGCAGAAAAGAGCCAGAGTTCAGGGCCACCTGAAAGGCTCACAAAATTTGTGGCCGGGAAGGAACTTTGGGGAGCCGCTGCAATTCTTCAGATGTGAACATATGAAGCTGCCTTATACTGAATCAGACCCTGGGTCCATCACATCAAAGTCAATATTGTCTACTCAGACTGGCAGCAGCTCTCCAGGGTTTCAAGCTGAGGTTTTTCACGCCTGTTTGCGTGGACACTTTTGAGTTGGAGATGCCGGGGATTGAACCTGGGACCTTCTGCTTCCCAAGCAGATGCTCTACCACTGAGCCACCGTCCCTCCCTAACACTTATGAAGCTGCCTTCTACTGAATCAGACCCCCCTGAGTCCATCAAAGTCAGTCTTGTCTACTCAGACTGGCAGTGGCTCTCCAGGGTCTCAAGCGGAGGTTTTTCATGCCTATTTGCCGGGACCCTTTTGAGTTGGAGATGCCGGGGATTGAACCTGGGACCTTTTGCTTACCGAGCAGGTGCTCTACCACTGAGCCACAGCCCTTTCATGGCTCTCCAGGGTCTCAAGCTGAGGTTTTTCATGCCTACTTGCCTGGACCCTTTTTAGTTGGAGGTGCCGGGGATTGAACCTGGGACCTTCTGCTTACTAAGCAGATGCTCTGCCACTGAGCCACAGTCCATTCATGGCTCTCCAGGGTCTCAAGTGGAAGTTTTTCATGCCTACTTGCCTGGATCCTTTTTAGTTGGGGATGCTGGGGATTGAACCTGGGACCTCCTGCTTACCAAGTAGATGCTCTACCACTGAGCCACAGCCCATTCATGGCTCTCCAGGGTCTCAAGCTGAGGTTTTTCATGCCTATTTGCCGGGACCCTTTTGAGTTGGGGATGCTGGGGATTGAACCTGGGACCTCCTGCTTACCAAGCAGATGCTCTACCACTGAGCCACAGCCCATTCATGGCTCTCCAGGGTCTCAAGCTGAGGTTTTTCATGCCTATTTGCTGGGACCCTTTTTAGTTGGAGGTGCTGGGGATTGAACCTGGGACCTTCTGCTTACCAAGCAGATGCTCTGCCACTGAGCCACAGTTACAGTTGTTAGGCGAACACTAGGCCAGTCCATCAAGGGGGGATCAGCTCCCTCCCAGCCTCTCTGGGCAGGGCTTTATATGCCTTCTGTCCAGGTTCTGCCCACCTGTGATAGGCTTCTGCTGTTCTGTCCACTTCCCCCTTCCCCCTCCAGCTGAATCATGAAGCTCAGAGGGCCTGTTAGGGAATGTATAAAAAGGCCTCCAGCTTAAGATAGGGGCAATGCTCAGTGGAGCCGCTTCGCCGCTTCAGAAGAGTTGCCAGCTGCCGGTTGGAGTTGCAGCTGCCTTCCAGACGGCAGAGCTCACGTCCCCAGGAGAACATGCCTGCTTTGGAGGGTGGGCTCTAGGGCACTGCGCACTGCTGACCTCCCTCCCCTCCCCTCCCCATCGATCAACCTGGAGTTGGCAACCTGAAGCCGGAGGCTGCAGCAGCTTGGCTCTTGGCCTTCCTTGGCACTGCCTCTCCCTGGCAAGATGCTGGTTGACTCGACAGCCCAGGATTTCCACTGACTGTCTTGGGGAGGGGGTGGGGATGCCAGGCAGGAAAAAAGGTCGTCCCCTGTGCAAGCACCAGTCGTTTCCGACTCTGGGGCGACGTCGCATCACGACGTTTTCACGGCAGACCTTTTGCAGGGTGGTTTGCCATGGCCTTCCCCAGTCTTCTCCACATTCCCCCCCACCCCACCCCAGCAAGCTGGGTACTCATTTGACTGAACTCGGAAAGATGGAAGGCTGAGTCAAGCTGGAGCCGGGATCGAACTCAGGACGTGAGCAGAGCTTAGGACTGCAGTACTGCAGCTTTACCACTCCGCGCCATGGGCTGCCTGGTACTTCTTCAGTTTTCCTTCCAGATGGCCAGTAAGAATACCGGGCCGTCTGAACAATATTAGACCCTGGGCCACCCGATTCATACTTGGCTCAGTGCTCCCCTAGTCCCAAAGGGCACCCCATTTGGTCTTGGAAGAGACAGCGCCATTGTGCCCAAATGTCAAGCCGCAGCTGTGGCAGCCACGCATTTGGGCTCTGTATGTCCAGTATTTCTTAGAAACTAGAAGATGAAGAAGAAGATATTGGATTTATAAATCGGCCCTCCACTCCGAAGAGTCTCAGAGTGGCTCACAATCTCCTTTACCTTCCTCCCCGACAACAGACACCCTGTGAGGTGGGTGGGGCTGGGGAGGGCTCTCACAGCAGCTGCCCTTTCAAGGACAACCTCTGCCAGAGCTATGGCTGACCCAACGCCATGCTAGCAGGTGCAAGTGGAGGAGTGGGGAATCAAACCCGGTTCTCCCAGATAAGAGTCCGCACACTTAACCACTACACCAAACTGGCCACCCATTTCAGGGGGGGCTTGACTGTAGCCAGACCTCCTCAAGGCCTAACCTACCATGCCATCTTAAAATCATAGAGTTGGAAGGCACCTCTAGGGTCATCTAGTCCAACCTCCTGCACAATGCAGGAAACTCACAAACACCTCCCCCTAAATTCACAGGATCTTCATTGCTGTCAGATGGCCATCCAGCCTCTGCTGAAAAACCTCCAAGGAAGGAGAGCCCACCACCTCCCGAGGAGGAAGCCTGTTTCACTGAGGAATCGCTCTAACGCTCAGGAAGTTCTTCCTAATGTTGAGCCGGAAACTCTTTTGATTTAATTTCAACCCCTTGGTTCTGGTCTTACCTTCCGGGGCCACAGAAAACAATTCCACACCATCCTCTAGATGACAGCCCTTCAAGTACTTGAAGATGGTGATCCTATCACCTCTCGGCCACCTGCTCTCCAGGCTAAACATCCCCAGCTCCTTCAACCCTTCCTCAGAGGACTTGGTCTCCAGACCCCCCAACATCTTTGTCGCCCTCTTCTGGACCTGTTCCAGCTTGTCTATATCCTTTTTAAAATGTGGTGCCCAAAACTGAACACAATACTCCAGGTGAGGTCTTACCAGAGCAGAGTAAAGCAATACCATCACATCACATGATCTCTCCAGGTCTCGCTGAGGTTTTCCACACCTATTTGCCTGGACCCTTTTTAGTTGGAGATGCCGGGGATTGAACCTGGGACCTTCTGCTTACCAAGCAGATGCTCTACCACTGTTGATACAGCCCAAAATTGCATTTGCCTTTTTAGCCACTGCATCACACTGTTGACTCATGTTCAGCATCTGATCCACGAAGACCCCTAGATCCTTTTCGCACAGACTACTGCTAAGACTCCCCCATCCTATAACCATGCATGGGATTTTTCCTACCTAACTGCAGAACTTTACATTTATCCCTGTTAAAATTCATTTTATTGGTTTTAGCCCAGTTTCCCAGCCTGTCAAGGTCATCCTATATCCTGTTTCTGTCTTCTTCTGTGTTTGCAACCCCTCCCAATTTAGTATCATCGGCAAATTGAATAAGCATTCCCTCTATTCCTTCATCCAAATCACTGATAAAGATGTTGAACAAAACAGCTCCCAGGAGAGATCCTTGAGGCCCTCCACTTGTCACTCCTCTGCAAGAGGATGAGGAACCATTCACAAGCACTCTTTGGGTGCGATCCGTCAACCAGTTACAGATCCACCTAACGGTAACAGGATCGAAACCACAGACAGGGCATGCCCACAAACATCTGTCAACCAGTCACAGAGCCACCTAATGGTAACAGGATCCAAACCACATTTTACCAACTTGCCAACAAGGATAGTATGTGGAACCTTATCAGAAGTCTTACTGAAATCAAGATAAATGATGTCTACAGCAGGGGTGACCAACGGTAGCTCTCCAGATGTTTTTGCCTACAACTCCCATCAGCCCCAGCCAGCATGGCCATGCTGGCTGAGGCTGATGGGAGTTGTAGGCAAAAAACATCTGGGAGAGCTACCGTTGGCCACCCCTGGTCTACAGCATTGCCCTGATCCAGGAAGAGAGTCTTGGAGAGTTTTGAGCTCCCCTGGAGCTTTGGGGCAAGAGCTGCCGCTGCCACAAAGGTGAGACTGGGCTCTTCCAACCTCCTTGCCTTGAGAAGTGGGCCCCCGCCTTTGATAAGCAGCAAGACTTGACTCCGTTGCTTGGAAAGAACTCGGAACAAACAAGCAATGGGGCCCAGCCTGTACAAGAGCTGTCCCCATCGCAGCGGGGCAGCAGGAAGAACCAAGGACTGGGGCCGCCCTCAGCTCCGTGCCACGAGGCGAGCCGTAGGCGTAGTAATTAGCCGTTCTGCTGCAGTAATTGCTGCGGTGCGGTTGCCATCTCCCGGATGTCCATTCATTCCTTCGTTCCCTCCAAAGCCGAAGTGCTCCTTCCTTCCTCGAGGGCTTCACGCAGCCACAATCCCGAGAAGGGAGCTGCCGTTGGGGGTCCCACAAAAGACGTCCTTTGTTTGCTGAGCAAAGAAAGGACTCCATGTTCCTTCCTGGCCGTGATTGGTCATTATGTTTCTCAATGCATTGATCCTGCACCATACGTGGCCACAGTCCCCTTCCGAATAGCACAAGAAGAATGAGCCATCCTCTGCCTTCACCAGGGATACCGTCTGGAAGTGGCAGCGGAGGAGAACAAGTAGAGAAGGCTGAGGCTGCACAGCTGGTTTTGATTTTGCATTCTCTGCTGCAGGTTTTGTGGCTGAGGGGGGAGGTGGTGTCTAGCAATGCTGTTTCCCAGCTGTGTCTAGTTAGGAAGTGAACTTATTTTCTTTTTTATTTCTCAGGTTTACATCTGCAGGTGCTTGATGTGGCTATACAGATCCATGCTTTCTTGAGCCTGAGTTACTGCAGCTGTCTGTGTGGCTGCCCTTGAAGATGAAGTCTGAACTATAGCTGATGCACAGTCTGGCAAGCCCTTTGTTACCCAGGGCTACCTGGGTGGATTGTCTCATTTCAGGCTTCCCTTTAGTGTCCGCCAGCTGCATTAGACACTCTGGAACAGGGGTGGCCAAACTTGGTTCATTTAAGAGCCGTATAGAATAAACGTCAGGTGTTTGAGAGCCGCAAGACATGGACGCCGTATGTTTGAGATTCGCAAGGTAGGAACGAAGGAAGGAAAGAAAAAACTAGATGGAGAGAGAGGTGGAAAGAAAGCAACTTTAACTTTAAATGCATTTTCCAAGCCAGCCAATGGGGTGGTGGGGGTTTCAAGAGCCACACAATGTGTATGAAAGAGCCACATGTGGCTGCCGAGCCACAATTTGGCCACCCCTGCTGTGGAATAAAGGAAGAGGAGAAGAAGAAGACTGCAGATTTATACTCCGCCCTTCTCTCTGAATCAGAGACTCAAAGCGGCTCACAGTCTCCTATATCTTCTCCCCCCACAACAGACACCCTGTGAAGTGGGTGGGGCTGAGAGGGCTCTCCCAGAAGCTGCCCTTTCAAGGACAGAGACTCAGAGCGGCTCACAATCTCCTATATCTTCTCCCCCCACAGCAGACACCCTGTGAGGTGGGTGGGGCTGAGAGGGCTCTCACAGCAGCTGCCCTTTCAAGGACAGAGACTCGGAGCGGCTCACAATCTCCTATATCTTCTCCCCCCACAGCAGACACCCTGTGAGGTGGGTGGGGCTGAGAGGGCTCTCCCAGAAGCTGCCCTTTCAAGGACAGAGACTCAGAGCGGCTCACAATCTCCTATATCTTCTCCCCCCACAGCAGACACCCTGTGAGGTGGGTGGGGCTGAGAGGGCTCTCACAGCAGCTGCCCTTTCAAGGACAGAGACTCGGAGCGGCTCACAATCTCCTATATCTTCTCCCCCCACAGCAGACACCCTGTGAGGTGGGTGGGGCTGAGAGGGCTCTCCCAGAAGCTGCCCTTTCAAGGACAGAGACTCAGAGCAGCTCACAATCTCCTATATCTTCTTCCCCCACAGCAGACACCCTGTGAGGTGGGTGGGGCTGAGAGGGCTCTCACAGCAGCTGCCCTTTCAAGGACAGAGACTCAGAGCGGCTCACAATCTCCTATATCTTCTCCCCGTGAGGTGGGTGGGGCTGAGAGGGCTACCTGTGAATTTAGGGGGAGGTATTTGTGAGTTTCCTGCATTGTGCAGGGGGTTGGATGACATGACCTTGAAATGCCCTTTCAAGGACAACTCCTGCGAGAGCTATGGCTGACCCAAGGTCCTCCCAATCAGAGTCTGCACACTTTACTACTACACCAAATAGGGTGTCAGAGGGTTGGACTGGATGGTCTGTAGGGCTCCTTCCAACTCTAGGATTCTATGATTCTGTTCTTATCACGAGCTCGTCAGAGCTCTGCTGGGACTGGGAGTCGGCAGATTGAAAAATGGGAGCCTGGAACATAGAGAATGGTTTGGGGCTGCTGGGCGAAGCACGTCCCTTCCCAGAAATGTCACTCTCCAACCCGCTTCTGTCGCCTGCCCCAGAGGCTTCCCAGGTTATTAACCTAACCAGGTGACGACTCTCTAGATCACTGTTGTGTCTTGCATTTCAGTCCTGAAATTACAACACAGCGGACGCTGCGGAGGTGACCATTGGAAGTCCACTGGTCCCCGGATGTAGCTCCGCAAATACGCTCCACCAATCAAGATCTGTAACGGGAAGTTTAACTGGCCAGGATTGGACCTGGCCAGACTGTGGGTTGTTCCGGGGTATGTATATAATCGGGAACCGGCCCGCATTGCCTCGCCTGGTGATGTACTCGCTAATAAAGCATGTTGCCTTCAACACGTCTCGTCACTCAGTACATTACAATCACCCTCGCAGAAAGAATCTGCTTGCCTCATCTGAAAACCTGGTTTAACAACAATCGCCCTTGGCCCAGGAGGAACGTCTGCTGCACTCTGTTTCTCTCTCGCCCCGTGGGAACAAACCGAGAACAGCAGTTCTGTTCAGTGACTGAGCAAAATCCAACACCAAGAATAGGAGGTGGCTGAGAGGTGATAGGATCACCATCTTCAAGTCCTTGAAGGGCTGTCATAGAGAGGAGGGTGTGGAATTGTTTTCTGTGGGCCCAAAAAGTCAGACCAGAACCAACGGGTTAAAATTAAATCAAAAGAGTTTCTGGCTCAACATGAGGAAGAACTTCCTGACCGTTAGAGCAATTCCTCAGTGGAACAGGCTTCCTCATATGAACATATGAAGCTGCCTTATACTGAATCAGACCCTTGGTCCATCAAAGTCAGTATTGTCTTCTCAGACTGGCAGCGGCTCTCCAGGGTCTCAAGCTGAGGTTTTTCACACCTATTTGCCTGGACCCTTTTTTGGAGATGCCAGGGATTGAACCTGGGACCTTCTGCTTCCCAAGCAGATGCTCTGCCACTGAGCCACCATCCCTCCCACCTCGGGAGGTGGTGGGCTCTCCTTCCTTGGAGGTTTTTCAACAGAAGCTAGATGGCCATCTGAGAGCAATGAAGATCCTGTAAATTTAGGGGGAGGTATTTGTGACCCTGCTTATTTAATTTATATGTAGAGTACATCATGTGGAATGCTGGCCTGGATGAAGCATAAACCGGAATAAAGATTGCCAGGGAAAACAACAACCTCAGATATGCAGATGACACCACTCTAATGGCAGAAAGCGAGGAGGACCTAAAGAAGAAGAAGAAGATATTGGATTTGTATCCTGCCCTCCACTCCGAAGAGCGGCTCACAATCTCCTTTCCCTTCCTCCCCCACAGCATCACCCTGTGAGGTGGGTGGGGTGGAGAGGGCTCTCACAGCAGCTGCCCTTTCAAGGACAACCTCTGCCAGAGCTATGGCTGACCCAAGACCATGCTAGCAGGTGCAAGTGGAGGAGTGGAGAATCAAACCCGGTTCTCCCAGATAAGAGTCCGCGCACTTAACCACTACACCAAACTGGCTCTTGTTAAGGGTGAAAGAGGAGAGCGCAAAAGTAGGCTTGAAACTCAACATCAAAAAAACAAAGATCATGGCATCCGGCCCCATCACACCTTGGCAAATAGAAGGGGAAGACATGGAAGTAGTGACAGACTTCACATTTCTGGGATCCAAGATCACTGCAGATGGTGACTGTAGCTATGAAATTAAAAGATGTTTGCTTCTTGGGAGGACAGCTATGGCAAAGCTGGGCAGTAAAATAAAAAGTAGAGACATCACCCTGCCAACAAAAGTCCCTATAGTCAAAGCGATGGTATTCCCAGTAGTAATGTATGGCTGTGAGAGCTGGACCATAAGGAAGGCCAAGCGCAGAAGAATACATGCTTTTGAGATGTGGTGCTGGAGAAGAATCTTGAGAGTTCGTTGGACTGCAAGAAGATCCAATCAGTCAGTCCTAAGGGAAATCAACCCAGACTGTTCCCTGGAAGGTCAGATGCTGAAGCTGAAGCTCCAAAACTTTGGCCACCCAATGAGAAGGGAGCACTCCCTGGAGAAGATCCTGATGCTGGGAAAGACAGAAGGCAAAAGAAGAAGGGGACGGCAAAAGGTGAGATGGCTGGACATGTAACAAACACAAATTTGAGCAGACTTCGGAGGATGGTGGAAGACAGGAGGGCCTGGTGTGACTTGGTCCAGGGGGTCTCAAAGAGTTGAACTCGACTGTGCGACTGAACAACAACAAAAATTTGTGAGTTTCCTGCATTGTGGAGAGGGTTGGACTACATGACCCTGGAAGTCCCTTCCAACTCTAGGATTCTATGATGACTTGGGGAAGACACAATTAGTGATCCCAGAATTGGATTAGCACCCAGGCCCAAGACAAAGGAAGGGTCGCACACAAGGCTCTCCAGGGACTCTCTGCTGCTATCAGGAGCGCTGGCCCAGAGCAAGAATGAGCTCAACAAACAGCCCGTCAGCCAGCAGGGACAGAAGATTCTTTGAACAGCTGGACCAGGAGGACACAGTTTCTGAGCCTGCAGACACCTCTGGAATTCTGACGCAGCAGGGTGGATGCCACTACAAAAGGGCTGCCTCAGTTTACCTTCAGTCAAACTAACGTGGTGATGGCAGCTGTTGCCAGTGCAGATTTTTAATAAAAGGTGCACAGCCAATCAAATCTTCAATGGCCAATCAGAATCCTTGCAAGGACAAGGACGCCTAGCTACACCCACCTTCTAAAAAACTTTGGTGGGCTCCAGGGAAAGTGTTGGTGGGCAGCATGCCTTCTACTGAACCAGACACCTCCCCCCCAGTCCATCAAAATCAGCCTTGTCTGCACAGATTGGCAGCAGCTCTTCAAGGTCCCAAGCAGAGAAAAGGCCCGTGCATTCTCCTTTTAACTGAACATAAGAGAACATAAAATCATAAGAAAAGCCCTGTTGGAGCAGGCCACTGGCCCTTCCAGTCCAACACTTTGTGTCACATAAGAACATAAGAGAAGCCCTGTTGGATCAGGCCAGTGGCCCCTCCAGTCCAACACTCTGTGTCACATAAGAACATAAGAGAAGCCCTGTTGGATCAGGCCAGTGGCCCCTCCAGTCCAACACACTGAGTCACATAATAACATAAGAGAAGCCCTGTTGGATCAGGCCAGTGGCCCATCCAGTCCAACACTCTGTGTCACATAAGAACATAAGAGAAGCCATGTTGGATCAGGCCAGTGGCCCATCCAGTCCAACACTCTGTGTCACATAAGAACATAAGAGAAGCCCTGTTGGATCAGGCCAATGGCCCATCCAGTCCAACACTCTGTGTCACATAAGAACATAAGAGAAGCCCTGTTGGATCAGGCCAATGGCCCCTCCAGTCCAACACACTGAGTCACATAAGAATATAAGAGAAGCCCTGTTGGATCAGGCCAATGGCCCCTCCAGTCCAACACTCTGTGTCACAGAAGAACATAAGAGAAGCCCTGTTGGATCAGGCCAGTGGCCCATCCAGTCCAACACTCTGTGTCACATAAGAACATAAGAGAAGCCCTGTTGGATCAGGCCAATGGCCCCTCCAGTCCAACACACTGAGTCACATAAGAACATAAGAGAAGCGGGCTTAAAGATGAATAAGCAAAAATCAAAAATAATCACTAAAAATATGACATCGCCAGATATTGCTGTTCTAGAGAGGAAAACGGAATTTAAAGTGGAGAAAAAAGTTAAATATTTGGGTATAACTATGATGAATAAGTGTAGCAACATCTATGACAATAACTTTATATCCTTATTGAGAGAGATTGAGTTAGATATGAAAAAGTGGAGTAATCTGAAGCTATCCTTCATGGGAAGAATTGCGTTGGTCAAAATGAATATTCTACCAAAAGTGATGTTTTTATTCCAAATGATCTGTTTTGCGGTTAGGAGATCTCTATTTTCGAAGATTGAGCGAATAATCCGTTTATTTGTTTGGCAAGGAAAGAAGCCTAGGATCAAATGGAAGATTTTAACAGCTAAACGACAAAATGGTGGACTTGGTCTCCCTGATTGGGAAACTTACCATACTGCGTGTGCAGTGCTTTGGATGAAAGATTGGATTATGTCAACAAACGAATTTTAGCTTTAGAAGGTTTTGATTTACAGGCAGGGTGGCATGCCAACTTATGGTACATAGGTAAAACCCAAAAATATTTTACAAACCACCTGGTTCGCAGGGCATTGTATGAGGCCTGGATAAAGATAAAAAGGAAATTTTATCAGAAAACACCAAGGTGGATATCACCAGAAGAGGCCTCAATACAACCGCAAGTATGGAATTTTAACAGTCCTATTAGATATAAGGATTTGTTGGATGATAAGGATAACTTGAAAGGGAAGGAAGTTTTGGAAGCTGCTGGATTAAAGAGATATTGGTGGGAGATGAATCAGATCAGGTCAAAATACAACAAGGATAAAGTAAGAGGGTTTACTAAAGATAGCTTTGATCTCGATAAAATACTTTATATGGATAAAGATAAGGTAATTAAAAAGGTATATAATTATATGACCCAAGTTAAGTCAGGTATATAATTATATGACCCAAGTTGACCCATTTCAGTCCGGCTTTCGCCCGGGACATGGGACGGAGACGGTGCTGGTCGCCCTAGTGGATGACCTTCAACGGCATCTGGATCGGGGCGGCTCGGCAGTGCTGATGTTGTTAGACCTGTCGGCTGCGATCGACACGGTCGACCATCGGCTACTGAAGGGTCGCCTCGCCGACGCGGGGATTCAGGGGTTGGCCTTACAGTGGCTTTCCTCTTTCCTTGACAAAGGGTCGGGGACAAAGGGTCGCAGTTGGGGGGGAGCTGTCCCGGAGGTGCACACTTGATTGTGGTGTACCACAAGGGGCGGTTCTCTCCCCGATGTTATTTAACATCTACATGCGGCCTCTTGCCCAGATTGCCCGAAGGTACGGGCTAGGGTGTCATCAGTATGCTGATGACACCCAGCTCTATCTACTGATGGATGGCCAGCCGACCTACGCCCCGGAAAATCTAGATCGGGCATTGCATGCCGTGGCTGAGTGGCTCAGACTGAGCGGGCTGAAGCTTAACCCTGCGAAGACAGAGGTCCTTTGCTTGGGTCGCCGCGGCCCGGGAGGGGGAATCCCCCTACCAGCCTTTGACGGTGCGCCACTGATAGCGGCGGACAAGGTCAGGAGCTTGGGGGTGTTATTGGAGCCTTCCTTAAAGATGGAGGCTCAGATAGCAGCCGCTGCCAAGTCCGCGTTTTTTCACCTTAGGCGGGCAAGGCAGTTGGCCCCCTTCCTGGAGCGCGATGACCTAGCAACAGTGATCCATGCTACAGTCACCTCGAGGTTGGACTACTGTAATGCCCTCTACATGGGGCTGCCCCTGTCCCGAACTCGGAAATTGCAGCTGGTGCAGAATGCCGCGGCCCGGCTGTTATTGGGCCTCCCAAAGTGGGAGCACATTCAGCCGGGTCTTCGGACTCTGCACTGGCTTCCAGTGATATACCGAGTCCGGTACAAGGTGCTGGTTATCACCTTTAAAGCCCTATATGGCTTGGGACCTGTCTACCTGAAGGACCGTCTCTCCCCGCATGTTCCCCAGAGAGTACTGAGGTCGGGATCACAAAACTTCCTTACTGTCCCTGGGCCGAAAGAAGCCCACCTGAAAGCCAGAAGAGAAAGGGCCTTCTCTGTTATGGCCCCTACATGGTGGAATCAGCTACCGGAGGAGGTGAGGGCCCTGCGGGACCTTGTTCAGTTCCGCAGGGCCTGTAAAACAACCCTCTTCCAGTTAGCCTACACCTAGCTTGAGAACTTTAATGCAACCTGCCAGATCTCTGTATATATTGGAATATTTATTAATTTTTATGGTTTTATCTGTTTTATCGGTTTTAAAGTTATTCCCTTACATGTTTAAATATTGTTTAATTTATGTTGGATCTAATGCTGGAAGCCGCCCTGAGCCACTTGTGGGAAGGGCGGGATATAAATTCTAAATATATAAATTCTAAATAAATAAAATAAATAAGAAGATGAAACTGTCAAAGAAACTATGATCAGATGGGCTAAAAATCTAGAAAATAATATTAATTTAGACCAGTGGTCTCTCTTTTGGAAATTAAACTACAAGATTCTTAAACCAGTTAATTATAGAGAGAACTTTTTTAAATTATTTCATCGATGGCATATCACCCCGATACAGCTATCTAAATTTAACACAAAAATATCACCTTTGTGCTGGAAGTGTGGAGAAAAGATAGGCACTTATTCTCATATTTGGTGGTTGTGTAAAGTTGCAAAAAAGTTCTGGGTCAAAATTCATGGATTGTTAAAGGAAATTTTAAATATAAGTATACAGATGAAACCGGAGATGATGCTTTTATCCCTGGTTAGAAAAGAGGTTCCACAGGAAGACGAGTATTTAACAGTCTATATCTTAACGGCGGCTAGAATTATGTTTGCTAGTTATTGGAGACAGGAAACTTGTCCATCGCAGGAGATTATTGATAAAATCTTCCATGCCGCTGAAATGGATGTTTTAACTAACCGGTTGAAAGGGGTGCCAAAATTTGATATCTCTAAAAATTGGGAAAAATTCTATAAATGGATGAAGAAACACTAACTGGTGGGATGTGAAAGCGACTAGGGTGGTTATGACTCTGTCCAGAAGTTTACAACATGTCTTTTTTCTCTTTTTCTGTTTTTTTGTTTGTTTTTTTTGTTTTTTTGTGGCTTTCTATCCCAATTATGAAAATCTATTATTTGCTGTCTTGTCAGACCACATCCACGCTCCTACTGTATACATGGTCTGTAGTTTGTTTTCTTCTTTTTGGTCGATTTAATGATGTAAGTTGTTAAAGGTAAAAGAAATAAAAGAATGACTATTAAAAAAAAAAAGAACATAAGAGAAGCCCTGTTGGATTAGGCCAATGGCCTCTCCAGTCCAACACACCGTGTCACATAAGAACATGAGAAGCCCTGTTGGATCAGGCCAATGGCCCATCCAGTCCAACACACCGTGTCACATAAGAACAGAAGAGAAGCCCTGTTGGATCAGGCCAATGGCCCCTCCAGTCCAAAACACTGTGTCACATAAGAACATCAGAGAAGCCCTGTTGGATCAGGCCAGTGGCCCATCCAGTCCAACACTCTGTGTCACATAAGAACATAAGAGAAGCCCTGTTGGATCAGGCCAATGGCCCCTCCAGTCCAACACTCTGTATCACATAAGAACATAAGAGAAGCCCTGTTGGATCAGGCCAATGGCCCGTCCAGTCCAACACTCTGTGTCACATAAGAACATAAGAGAAGCCCTGTTGGATCAGTCCAATGGCCCGTCCAGTCCAACATTGTTTGTCACATCAGAACATAAGAGAAGCCCTGTTGGATCAGGCCAATGGCCCATCCAGTCCAACACTCAATGTCACATAAGAACATAAGAGAAGCCCTATGGAATCAGTCCAGTGGCCCATCCAGTCCAACATTCTGTGTCACGCAGTGGCCAAAAAACTCAGGTGCCATCAGGAGGTCCACCAGTGGGGCCAGGACACTAGAAGCCCTCTCACTGTTGCCCCTTCCAGGCACCAAGAATCCAGAGCATTCCTGCCCTAGACATAAGAACGCAAGAGAAGCCATGTTGGATCAGGTTAGTTGCCCCTCCATTCCAACACTCTGGGCGTTTTCGCACTCACCTTCAGCCGGCACGACCCCCCTCTTCACCGCGCAGGATCTGTGCGGATTTCGCACTAAATGCTGCGGAGCAGCCAGAAGAGCCGGAAACTCCCGTCGCAAAAGCCGCGCAAACGGAAATTGCTTTTTGGCGGTTTACGTTTGAGTGGCTTTTGCGCTGGGAGCTTCCGGCTCTTCCGGCTGCTGCGCGGCATTTAGTGCAAAATCCGCGCAGATCCTGCGCAGTGAAGAGGGGGGTCGCGCCAGCTGAAGGTGAGTGCGAAAATGCCCTCTGTGTCACACAGTGGCCAAAAAACCCAGGTGTCATCAGGAGGTCCACGAGTGGGGACAGGACACTTGAAGCCCTCCCACTGTGCCCCCCCCAAGCACCAGGAATACAGAGCATCACTGTCCCATACATAAGAGAAGCCATGTTGGATCAGGCCAGTGGCCCATCCAGTCCAACATTCTGTGTCACACAGTGGCCAAAAAACCCAGGTGCCATCAGGAGGTCCACCAGTTGGGCCAGGACACTAGAAGCCCTCTCACTGTTGCCCCTTCCAGGCACCAAGAATCCAGAGCATTCCTGCCCCAGACATAAGAACGCAAGAGAAGCCATGTTGGATCAGGCCAGTGGCCCATCCAGTCCAACATTCTGTGTCACACAGTGGCCAAAAAACCCAGGTGCCATCAGGAGGTCCATCAGTGGGGCCAGGACACTAGAAGTCCTCCCACTGTTGCCGCCCCAGCAGCAAGAAAACAGAGCATGACTGCCCTGGACAGAGAGTTCCAACAATATGCTGTGGCTTACAGCCAATGATGGACCTCTGCTCCATATGCTCATCCAATTCCCTCATGAAACGCGCTATGCTTGCAGCCCCTGCCACCTCCTGTGGCAGATGTTGCTGGGGATTGAACCTGGGACCTTCTGCATGCTGAGAAGGTGCTCTGCCCTCCAGTGCATCCTAGGAGTCTCGTTCCAAAAGGAGAAAGTGTGGGTGAACAGTTCCGACTTGCCCCAAATATAGAAGGTGTAGAACTTGAACCCAGGCCTTCCTGCTCAGCCCCATTGTCCGGCCTGGTCCTGAGCATGGGGTGAAGAAGCTCTCGCCCCTCCAGGTCCCAATGGAGGGTTGCCGCGGATGGAGGGCATTGGGCGCCCCACCCTTTTGTTTCCCGGCTGCTTCCGCTATTGCCAAGCGGAGGCAGCATTAATGAGCTGTATCCTCAGCCTACCCTGCGTTTGTTCATTCCTTCGCCTGCCAGCTGGGCTCCTGGCTCCTCCTTCCTGCTCATGTTCTGTTCTGTAAAAGCTGTTCACAGACCTGGCAGGCAGACTTCTCAGGAAAGCAGCAGGGCCCCTCCCATTGTCCCCTCTGCCTGGCTCTGATGCCGCGGCCATATCTCTCTGGCTGGACGCAGAGAGCACAGAGCGGGTACCAGGAACACTGCTGCCCTCCCAGGCCAGCTGGGGCTTGCCGTTGTCTGCAGCCTTATTCAGAGAAACGTTTGCTTCCTTTCCTCAGGCGGCTTCTGGAGCCCTCCTTTCTCTTTTCTGCAGCAAGGAACAGGATGCTGTGTGCCTCGACATGGCCAGCTGGTTGTGCTATGATTAATGCCCAGGCCTGGGCCGCCTTCTCCCTGGAAGGCCTGCTGGTTAATGTGAGTATTCAGCTCTTCCCTGTGGGGACACTCCGAACACATTGGGCCAGCCGGCCAAGTTGAGAGCTCTTGTGTCAAGAATGCCGCTTTTGCCAGGAGTTCTTCCCTTTGGCTCCACACTCTTGGAGGCTCAATACTATTATTATTATTATTAATACTGTGTTGCTGTATTTGTTTGCCAACTGTGTTTGGTCTGTAGCAAAGTACAAGTTATATGTTGTCGAAAGATTTCATGGCCAAAGTTTACTAGTTGCTGGAGATTTTCCGGGCTATATGCTTGTGGTCTCACAATAAGAACAGAAGAGAAGCCATGTTGGATCAGGCCAATGGCCCCTCCAGTCCAACACTCTGTGTCACATAAGAACATAAGAGAAGCCCTGTTGGATCAGGCCAGTGGCCCCTCCAGTCCAACACTCTGTGTCACATAAGAACATCAGAGAAGCCATGTTGGATCAGGCCAATGGCCCCTCCAGTCCAACACTCTGTGTCACATAAGAACATAAGAGAAGCCATGTTGGATCAGGCCAATGGCCCATCCAGTCCAACACTCTGTGTCACATAAGAACATAAGAGAAGCCCTGTTGGATCAGGCCAATGGCCCCTCCAGTCCAACACTCTGTGTCACATAATAACATCAGAGAAGCCCTGTTGGATCAGGCCAATGGCCCCTCCAGTCCAACACTCTGTGTCACATAAGAGAAGCCATGTTGGATCAGGCCAATGGCCCCTCCAGTCCAACACTCTGTGTCACATAAGAACATCAGAGAAGCCCTGTTGGATCAGGCCAGTGGCCCATCCAGTCCAACACTCTGTGTCACATAAGAGAAGCCATGTTGGATCAGGCCAATGGCCCATCCAGTCCAACACTCTGTGTCACATAAGAACATAAGAGAAACCATGTTGGATCAGGCCAATGGCCCATCCAATCCAACACTCTGTGTCACATAAGAACATAAGAGAAGCCATGTTGGATCAGGCCAGTGGCCCCTCCAGTCCAACACTCTGAGTCACATAAGAACATAAGAGAAGCCCTGTTGGATCAGGCCAGTGGCCCATCCAGTCCAACACTCTGTGTCACATAAGAACATCAGAGAAGCCCTGTTGGATCAGGCCAGTGGCCCATCCAGTCCAACACTCTGTGTCACATAAGAACATAAGAGAAGCCCTGTTGGATCAGGCCAGTGGCCCCTCCAGTCCAACACTCTGTGTCACATAAGAACACAAGAGAAGCCCTGTTGGATCAGGCCAGTGGCCCATCCAGTCCAAAACTCTGTGTCACATAAGAGAAGCCCTGTTGGATCAGGCCAATGGCCCATCCAGTCCAACACTCTGTGTCTCATAAGAACATAAGAGGAGCCCTGTTGGATCAGTCCAACACTCTGAGTCACATAAGAACATAAGAGGAGCCCTGTTGGATCAGGCCAGTGGCCCCTCCAGTCCAACACTCTGAGTCCCATAAGAACATAAGAGAAGCCCTGTTGGATCAGGCCAGTGGCCCATCCAGTCTATCACTCTGTGTCACATAAGAACATAAGAGAAGCCCTGTTGGATCAGGCCAATGGCCCCTCAAGTCCAACACCCTGTGTAACATAAGAACATAAGAGAAGCCCTGTTGGATCAGGCCAGTGGCCCATCCAGTCCAACACTCTGTGTCACATAAGAACATAAGAGAAGCCCTGTTGGATCAGGCCAATGGCCCCTCCAGTCCAACACTCTGTGTCACATAAGAACATCAGAGAAGCCCTGTTGGATCAGGCCAATGGCCCCTCCAGTCCAACTCTCTGTGTCACATAAGAACATAAGAGAAGCCATGTTGGATCAGGCCAATGGCCCCTCCAGTCCAACACTCTGTGTCACATAAGAACATCAGAGAAGCCCTGTTGGATCAGGCCAGTGGCCCATCCAGTCCAACACTCTGTGTCACATAAGAGAAGCCATGTTGGATCAGGCCAATGGCCCATCCAGTCCAACACTCTGTGTCACATAAGAACATAAGAGAAACCATGTTGGATCAGGCCAATGGCCCATCCATTCCAACACTCTGTGTCACATAAGAACATAAGAGAAGCCCTGTTGGATCAGGCCAGTGGCCCCTCCAGTCCAACACTCTGTGTCACATAAGAACACAAGAGAAGCCCTGTTGGATCAGGCCAGTGGCCCATCCAGTCCAACACTCTGTGTCACATAAGAGAAGCCCTGTTGGATCAGGCCAATGGCCCATCCAGTCCAACACTCTGTGTCTCATAAGAACATAAGAGGAGCCCTGTTGGATCAGTCCAACACTCTGAGTCACATAAGAACATAAGAGGAGCCCTGTTGGATCAGGCCAGTGGCCCCTCCAGTCCAACACTCTGAGTCACATAAGAACATAAGAGAAGCCCTGTTGGATCAGGCCAGTGGCCCATCCAGTCTATCACTCTGTGTCACATAAGAACATAAGAGAAGCCCTGTTGGATCAGGCCAATGGCCCCTCAAGTCCAACACCCTGTGTCACATAAGAACATAAGAGAAGCCCTGTTGGATCAGGCCAGTGGCCCATCCAGTCTATCACTCTGTGTCACATAAGAACATAAGAGAAGCCCTGTTGGATCAGGCCAATGGCCCATCCAATCCAACACTCTGTGTCACGTAAGAACATAAGAGAAGCCATGTTGTATCAGGCCAGTGGCCCCGCCAGTCCAACACTCTGAGTCACATAAGAACATAAGAGAAGCCCTGTTGGATCAGGCCAATGGCCCCTCCAATCCAACACTCTGTGTCACATAAGAACATAAGAGAAGCCCTGTTGGATCAGGCCAATGGCCCCTCCAGTCCAACACTCTGTGTCACATAAGAACATAAGAGAAGCCCTGTTGGATCAGGCCAATGGCCCCTCCAGTCCAACACTTTGTGACTCTTACAGGTTGACCTCCAATGCCTAGGCGCACCACATACCTCTGGGTGGGAAAAGGTTACTTGTACTTCAGTTGTAGATTTTTCGGGCTGTATGACCGAGGTCTTGGCATTGTATAAATCGATGGTGCGGCCTCATTTGGAATACTGTGTGCAATTCTGGTCACCGCACCTCAAAAAAGAGATTATAGCACTGGAGAAAGTCCAGAAAAGGGCAACTAGAATGATTAAGGGGTCGGAACACTTTCCCTGTGAAGAAAAGTTAAAACACTTAGGGCTCTTTAGCTTGGAGAAACGTCGACTGCGGGGTGACATGAGAGAGGTCTGCAAGATTATGCATGGGATAGAGAAGGTAGAGAAAGTACTATTCTCCCTTTCTCACAGTACAAGAACTCATGGACACTGTGACCGATTTCGCACACACCTTACCCTGCGGTTACGTTCCTCTTCTCTGCGCAGCATCCGTCCAATTTCCCACTATCTGCGTCGGAGTTACAGGAAGTGATGTGGCTTTTGTGTAGCAAACATAAACTGGGTTTTAGTGGTTTACATTAGATAGATAGATAGATAGATAGATAGATAGATAGATAGATAGATAGATAGATAGATAGATAGATAGATAGATAGATAGATAGGTAGGTAGGTAGGTAGGTAGGTAGGTAGGTAGGTAGGTAGGTAGGTAGGTAGATAGATGATAGATAGATAGATAGATAGATAGATAGATAGATAGATAGATAGATAGATAGATAGATAGATAGATAGATAGATAGATAGATAGATAGATAGATAGATAATTTTATTTGTATCCCGCCCTCCCCGCCGAAGCAGGCTCAGGGCGGCTAACAACTCTGCAGGTGACAGGAAGGCCCAGAGGAGGCAGGCTTTTCTCAGAAGAGGCAGAAATGCACCTGGGCTTGCGAAAGGAACCCGTGCAGCAGTTCAAGGAACCAAGAGGGGATCCAGGCTGCTGGGAGCTGAGCTGCAGATTCCTGGAAACAGAAAACGGGCTGGCTTTCTGAAGTGACAGCCCAATTACAGGTTTGGCTGCAGCGGGAGGGGAAATGCCGCCTCTCTGGCACTTGCGGAGGGGGTGGCGGCTGCTTTGCCAGCTGCAGGAGCCTCCAGCCCCCCTCATTGTCCTCTGAGCCTGTGGGGGTGGGGGAGCTCTCCTGACAATAGTGGGGTCTTGAGCGGGCCTGAAATTCCCGGCCATCTCTGCTGGCAAGATTCAGATGAAAGCAGAAGAATTAAGCAGGGGAGGGGGCGGATCTAATGGGGTCAACTGGCATAGTTAGTCCAGAACCCACTAGTTTGTAGAGTGCTTAAAATAAAGCTGCACACACAACAGCATTTCCTCACCAAGCTACTCGGCTAACAAAGCTACACAGAGCTTTGTTAGTCTGCAGATTTATACGCCACACTTCTCTCTGAATCAGAGACTCAGAACGGCTCACAATCTCCTTTATCTTCTCCCCCCACAACAGAAACCCTGTCATGTAGGTGGGGCTGAGAGGGCTCTCCCAGCAGCTGACCTTTCAAGGACAACCTCTGCGAGAGCTATGGCTGACCCAAGGTCATTCCAGCAGCTGCAAGTGGAGGAGTGGGGAATCAAACCCCGTTCTTCCAGATAAGAGTCTTTGAACCTAAGAAGAAGACCGTAGATGTATACCCCGTCCTTCTCTCTGAATCAGAGACTCAGAGCAGCTCACAATCTCCTATATCTTCTCTCCCCACCACAGACACGCTGTGAGGTGGGTGGGGCCAAGAGGGCTCTCACAGCAGCTGCCCTTTCAAGGACAACCTCTGCCAGAGCTATGGCTGACCCAAGGCCATTCCAGCAGGTGCAAGTGGAGGAGTGGGGAATCCAACCCCGTTCTCCTGGATAGGAGTCCGCTCACTTCACCACTACACCAAACTGGCTCTCACAGAAGCTGCCCTTTCAAGGACAATGTGAGGGCTATGGCTGACCCAAGGCCATTCCAGCAGGTGCAAGGGGAGGAGTGGGGAATCAAACCCAGTTCTCCCAGATAAGAGTCCGCACACTTAACCACTACACCAAACTGGCTCTCACAGAAGCTGCCCTTTCAAGGACAATGTGAGGGCTATGGTTGACCCAAGGCCATTCCAGCAACTGCGAGTGGAGGAGTGGGGAATCAAACTCGGTTCTCCCAGATAAGAGAGCTATGGCTGACCCAAGGCTATTCCAGCAGCTGCACACTGGACTTCCCTGTCCATTGAAGAGTAGGTGCAGCTGCATAACAATCCACGGATGAGCTCCAGCACCTATTTTTCAACAAAACGACCCCTGGGTGTTGTATAAGGAAAGGAAATTGTGGAACTCTCTGTCCAGGGCAGTCATGTGTCATGGGTGCTGGGGACCCTGCAGAGGAAGACGAGTCTGCCGAGGGGCAATTAAATCGCACAGGAGTGGGAGGGTGAGGGCCTGGCCCCCTGACCATGGCCCCCTGGTGAGCTACAGGCCTGGTGCCCGGTCATCCCCCAGAGTGGTGGGGATGGGGCAGGGGGCTGATGTTGCTGGGTGGCCCTGCAGCTGAGGACCCGGAATGGTGTTGCCGGCCCATCTTCCCTTGCCCCCCTCCCCCCCTGTGTGCTGCATGCAGCCCTGATGTCGGAGGGGTATCCAGAGAGAGAGAGGGAGAGTGAATGAATGAGGCCATGTGCTCCTCGCAGCAGCGGCACCCGTGGCGTGCTGTGGCAGCGGGCGTCTGCCTGTGGGCGGGTGAGTACGTCTGTGTGTGGGCCCGCGGCGACGTGTGCCCGTGGGCGGGGAGGAGCCGTTTTCCACGTCACGGGATTCGCTTTCAGGGTCTCTCGCCCCCACACTGCTGGCTACGTCGTCTGGGGGGGCGGGGGGGAGCATCACCACCCAGCTTGGTCCTGCTTCCGAGGCCCACAGGCCTATTTCCGAGAGGGGCAGAGCAGGGGGCTGGATTTCTGGGGAGGCTACCTGCCCAGAAGAAGGTTGGTACTCCTCTGCCTGGGATGGGGATGCAGAGGGGGGGAGCCAACCCCTCCCTCGGGGAGCTTCCCGCCCTTAGTTACCAAGCACACTGGTAGTCAAGCACATGGTCTCTATGGCAACAGCCCTGAGAGGTTGTGCACGTTCCAGCGCTGTCACTCACAGAGGTGAAGAACAGAAGCTCCTTTTAGGGTGCCGAAGGAACTGTGTGTATGGAGGGGAGGGTCTCTCGCGGCCTGTTGGGGGGCCAGGTCCCACTAGCACAAGAGGGAAGGGAAAGGGAAAGACCATCTTGATCGGGTCCCTTCCTGCCCCCACCACCCGCCTCTCCCTTGCACACGGCTGCCCTTCTTCACTCCCCAGAAGGGTGAATCACAGCCCTTCACACAGCCCTGACCAGCTGAGGTTGGGCATGTTTGCAGCAGTTTGCAGAATCAGGGTTTGTGCCGGTATAATATAGTGCAGGGGTGGCCAAGGGTAGCTCTCCAGATGTTTTTTTCTTGCCTACAACTCCCATCAGCCCCAGCCATTGGCCATGCTGGCTGGGGCTGATGGGAGTTGTAGGCAAAAAACATCTGGAGAGCTACCCTTGGCCACCCCTGATATAGTGGGTTCAATACACAGAGGAGACACGGTTGCAGTGAACGTAGCTCTTTATTGAGTAACAGCATGGTCACTAGTGTAGGGTTGCCAATCCCCAGGTCTGGGCAGGGGATCCCCCGGTTTGGAGGCCCTCCCCCCACTTCATGGTCATCAGAAAGCGGGGGGGAGGGGAGGGAAATGTCTGCTGGGAACTCTATTATTCCCTATGGAGAGTTATTCCCATAGAAAACAATGGAGAATTGATCGGTGGGTATCTGGGGCTCTGGGAGGGCCCGTTTTTTGAGGTAGAGGCATCAAATTTTCAGAATAGTATCCAGTGCCTCTTCCCATAATACCCAAGTTTCAAAAAGATTGGACCAGGGGGTCCAATTCTATGAGCCCCAAAAGAAGGTGCCCCTGCCCTTCATTATTTCCTATGGAAGGAAGGCATTGAAAAGGTGTGCTGTCCCTTTAAATGTGATGGCCAGAACTCCCTTGGAGTTCAATTATGCTTGTCACACCCTTCTCCTGGCTCCACCCCCAAAGTCTCCTGGCTCCACCCCCAAAGCCCCCAGATATTTTTTGAATGGGACTTGGCAACGCTACACTAGTGGCTAAAGAAGACTGCCTAACTCGGCCAATGGGGCCATCTATATACGGCCCTGGGTTCCCATGCTAGAACGCCATTGGATCATTGGAACCAGTAGGGGACTTCTGATTGGGCCAAGGCAGCAGAGATGTGGATCTTCCTGCCCATTGTTCTAGAGCAGGGGTCCCCAACCCCTGGTCCGTGGACCAGTACCGGTCCGTGGCCTGTTAGTAACCAGGCCGTGAGTTGTACGATTATTTAATTACACATTACAATGCAGTAATATTAATAATAAGACGACGACACTGGATTTAAACCCTGCCCTCCACTCCAAATCTCAGAGTGGTTCACAATCTCCTTTATCTTCCTCCCCCGCAGCAGACACCCTCTGAGCCAGGTGGGGCTGAGAGAGCTCTTACAGCGGCTGCCGTTTCAAGGACAGCTCTGCCAGAGCTATGGCTGACCCAAGGCCATCCCAGCAGCTGCAAGTGGAGGAGTGGGGAATCACACCCGGTTCTCCCAGATAAGAGAGCTCTGGCTGAGCCAAGGCCATTCCAGCAGGTGCAAGTGGAGGAGTGGGGAATCAAACCCGGTTCTCCCAGATAAGAGAGCTCTGGCTGAGCCAAGGCCATTCCAGCAGGTGCACGTGGAGGAGTGGGGAATCAAGCCCGGTTCTCCCAGATAAGAGAGGTCTGGCTGACCCAAGGCCATTCCAGCAGGTGCACGTGGAGGAGTGGGGAATCACACCTGGTTCTCCCAGATAAGAGAGCTCTGGCTGACCCAAGGCCATTCCAGCAGGTGCACGTGGAGGAGTGGGGAATCAAACCCGGTTCTCCCAGATAAGAGAGCTCTGGCTGACCCAAGGCCATTCCAGCAGCTGCGAGTGGAGGAGTGGGGAATCAAACCCAGTTCTTCCAAATAAGAATCTGCATGCTTCACCACCACACCAAAATAAAGTGCACAATGGTATCATCCCCAAACCCCCTCCCCCAGTCCATGGATAAATTGTCTTCCACAAAACCGGCCCCTGGTGCCAAAAAGGTTGCGGACCACTGTTCTAGAGTCCCCACGCTCAGTCCTCAAGGCTCCAAGGAGCCAGGCAGGAACACTAGTGAGGAACATACACACGAGTCCACGCACACAACAGCCAGAATGGAGAGGGCGCTGTGGAGGCTGGTCTCTGTAAATGAGGCTGCGTTCACTCCCCAGCTGCCCCCCCTTCCTCCTGAAGCCGCCATCTCCTGAGTCAGTCTCCAAGGTCAGTCTTTGTCTCCTCTGACTGGTGCCCTTTCTCCCCACCTGCTACCTGTTCCTTTGAATCGTAGATGTGGTGACTGTGGCAGGGGCGGGGTTTGAACCAGGGACCTTCTGCATGCCGAGCAGATGCTCTACCTCCGAGCCGCACCCTTTCCTGACAAGAGTGGGGAGCCCAGAGTAGCTTGTGGGAAGCAGGAGCCTTGATCTTCAAGAGGCGCACTCGCGAGGAGTTGGCGGGCGGTCCTGGGCTGGGCCTAAGTGGCCTGCCTCCGTGCAGCCAGGGCCACGGCACAAAGAACAGCCACGTTGCTGCAGAATTGCAGGGATCACCTCCATGGGTCTTCCGGGAGGAGGCGGCGTCTGCCTGGGCGAAGAAAGAGCATCTTAGATTCCGGCAGACAGAAACCTCTGAGAGTTGACTCAGGCATCTCTCTCTCTCTCTCCCCTCTCTGAAAATGCTGACCCAACAGCAGCCACAGTGAAAAAGGCACATTCTGTGCGGAGGATGATTAGGAATGGGGTTGAAAATGAAATGGCCAGCCCCTATACAGAGCTACGGTGTGGCCACGTTTGGAATACTGCGTGCAATTCCAGTCCCTGCATCTCACAAAGGACATCTCAGAGCCGGGAAAAGTACAGAGGAGAGAAGCCAAGATGATGAGGGGGCCAGAGCCCCTTCCCTAGGAGGAAAGGCTGACAAGTCTGGGACTAAAAAGAAGACTAAAGGGGGGCAAGGAAAGGAAAGGAAAGGTCCCCTGTGCAAGCACCAGTCGTTTCTGACTCTGGGGTGATGTTGCTTTCACAATGTTTTCATGGTAGACTTTTTACGGGGTGGTTTGCCATTGCCTTCCCCAGTCTTTTACACTTTCCCCTCAGCAAGCTGGGGACTCATTTTATCGGAAGGATGGAAGGCTGAGACAACCTTGGGCCGGCTACCTGAATCCAGCTTCCGCCGGAATTGAACTCAGGTCGTGAGCAGAGAGTTCAGATCACAGTACTGCAGTATTGCTGCTTTACCACTCTGCGCCACAGGGCCGCTCTCTGAGTGAAGGGAAAGGAAAGGTCCCCTGTGCAAGCACCAGTCGTTTCCGACTCTGGGGTTGCTTTCACGACGTTTTCACGGCAGACTTTTGACGGGGTGGTTTGCCATTGCCTTCCCCAGTCATCTACACTTTTTCCCCCAGCAAGCTGGGGACTCATTTTATCGGAAGGACAGAAGGCTGAGTCAACCTTGGGCCGGCTACCTGAATCCAGCTTCCACTGGAATCGAACTCAGGTTGTGAGCAGAGAGTTCAGACCACAGTACTGCTGTACTGCTGCTTTCCCACTCTGTGCCACGGGGCCGCTAAAGGGGGGCAAACCACCCTGTCAAAAGTCTGCCCTGAAAACATTGTGAAAGCAACGTCACCCCAGAGTCGGAAAGGACTGGTGCTTGCAAAGGGGACCGACCTCTCCTTTTTCCTTAGTAGAGGTTTATAAAATTGTGCATAACTAGGAATAAGGCCCCTTGTGAAGGGAAATACAGTGGGCTCTAGAAAGAGGCTCTGGGTGATTGCACCTCCCTTGCTGTCTTCCCACCCACCCAAGTGAAGGCATTCACTCCCCCCCACACACACACACACACCTCAAGGGGAGCTGATCTCTGCCATCTGGAGCGCAGTTGTAATTCTGAGTGATCTCCAGCCCTCACTTGGAGATTGGGAACAGTGGTTCCCCAGGAGGAAATGGCTGGTTTGGAGGGTAGAGGCTGTAGCATTGTACCTGTCTGAGGTCCTATCCCTCCTCAAACTCTACCCTTTTCAGGCTCCACCCCTCAAATCGCTAGGAATTTGCCAACCTGGAGTTGGCAACAGCTAAGTCACACTGGCTGTCATAGGGGGGTTGCTGCTGAACAGCAGCAAACAGCCAGCCCTAGTGAAGTCATGCCTGTCAGCTGGCATCAAGTCACCAGAGGGTGCTGTCAGGTCTAGGGTAGGCAACCTCCAGGTGGAGCCAGAAGATCTCCTGGGATCACAACTGAACTCCAGAAAAGAGATCTCTCTCCCTATCCTGGAGAAAATAACTGCTTTGGAGGGTGAACTGTATGCCATTCTATGCATCTGAGGCCTCTCCCTTTACTGAAAGAAGCAGTCTATTTGCCTAGCAAGAGCCTTTGGTCGGCGGCGAGGCTGAGGGGAGGAGGGAGAGAGGGAGTGACAGCAAAGAGGTGGCAGTCATGGCCTCTGAGGTAAGCACCCTCAGCAGAGCCAGGTATTGCCACCTAGCTGCATTATGGCAGCGGCAGCTTCCTGGCTATATCTGCGGCCTTCGAGGCTGTCTTTGTAAGGCATTGATCAGGTGGCATAAGTATGTTACTGGCAATACTTTTTGTAAGGCCAGTTGACAGAGACGACACAGAGTAAAGTTGGAGACATGCCTGTCTCTGAGGGAAGACTGTTTTGGTGGTTTGTTGAACATTCCCAACCCTACAGTAGGCAGGGGCAGGGGAGTCAGCCAATGGGAGATTGAGACGCTGACTGAGCTGTGATGGGCCAATTATTTGTTGAGTACATGGAATGCACCCATTAAACCAATGGGAGAGCTCCATTTGGCCACCACCATAGGAGAATTCTATATATAGGTTCAAGAAAAGGTGGTTTAAGTATTTTTCCAGCAGGGGTCCATCACTAGCTACTATGAGCCGTGGTGAATGAGGGGAATCTCCACATTCAGAGGCACTAATCCTCTGAATCCCAGAGCCAGGAGGTAATATCAGAGGAAGGCCTCAGACTCTCTGCCCTGTTGTTGGCTGATCTCTGGTTGGCCACTGTGTGATACAGGAGGCTGGACTAGATGGACCCTCCCTGGTCTGATCCAGCAGAACTCTTCGGATGTTCTTCTCAGGGGAAGACCTCAGCCTCTCTGCCCTGTTGTTGGCCCTCCAGAGGAACTGGGTGGCCACTGGTTGGGGCAGGAGGCTGGACTAGATGGACCCTCCCTCGTCTGACCCAGCAGGACTCTTCTGACATTCTTCCCAGGGGAAGGCCTCAGCCTCTCTGCCCTGTTGTTGGCCCTCCAGAGGAACTGGGTGGCCACTGGGTGAGGCAGGAGGCTGGACTAGATGGACCCTCCCTCGTCTGACCCAGCAGGGCTCTTCTGACATTCTTCCCAGGGGAAGGCCTCAGCCTCTCTGCCCTGTTGTTGGCCCTCCAGAGGAACCGGCTGGCCACTGTGTGAGACAGGAGGCTGGACTGGATGGACCCTCCCTGGTCTGACTCAGCAGGGCTCTTCTGATGTTCTTCTCAGGGGAAGGCCTCAGCCTCTCTGCCCTATTATTGACCCTCCAGAGGAACTGGTTGGCCACTGTGTGAGACAGGAGGCTGGACAAGATGGACCCTCCCTGGTCTGATCCAGCAGAACTCTTCGGATGTTCTTCTCAGGGGAAGGCCTCAGCCTCTCTGCCCTGTTGCTGGCCCTCCAGAGGAACTGGTTGGCCCCTGTGTGAGGCACGAGGCTGGACTAGATGGACCCTCCCTGGTCTGACCCAGCTGGGCTCTTCTCATGTTCTTTTGAAAGCCTCGGCCTCTCTGCCCTGTTGTTTGCCTTCCAGAGGAACTGGTTGGCCACTATGTGAGACAGGATGCTGGACTAGATGGACCCTCCCTGGTCTGACCCAGCAGGGCACTTCTGAGGTTCTTCTCAGGGGAAGGCCTCGGCCTCTCTGCACTGTTGTGGGCCCTCCAGAGGAACTGGTTGGCCCCTGTGTGAGACAGGATGCTGGACTAGATGGACCCTCCCTGGTCTGACCCAGCAGGGCACTTCTGATGATCTTCTCAGGGGAAGGCCTCGGCCTCTCTGCCCTGTTGTGGGCCCTCCAGAGGAACTGGTTGGCCCCTGTGTGAGGCAGGAGGCTGGACTAGATGGACCCTCACTGGTCTGATCCAGCAAGGCTCTTCTGAGGTTCTTCTCAGGGGAAGGCCTCGGCCTCTCTGCCCTGTTGTTGGCCCTCCAGAGGAACTGGTTGGCCACTGTGTGAGGCAGGAGGCTGGACTAGATGGACCCTCCCAGATCTGATCCAACAAGGCTCTTCAGATGTTCTTTTCAGGGGAAGGCCTCAGCCTCTCTGCCCTGTTGTTGGCCCTCCAGAGGAACTGGTTGGCCACTGTGTGAGACAGGAGGCTGGACTAGATGGACCCTCCCAGATCTGATCCAACAAGGCTCTTCAGATGTTCTTTCAGGGGAAGGCCTCGGCCTCTCTGCCCTGTTGTTGACCCTCCAGAGGAACTGGTTGGCCACTGTGTGAGGCAGGAGGCTGGACTAGATGGACCCTCCCAGATCTGATCCAACAAGGCTCTTCAGATGTTCTTTTCAGGGGAAGGCCTCAGCCTCTCTGCCCTGTTGTTGGCCCTCCAGAGGAACTGGTTGGCCACTGTGTGAGACAGGAGGCTGGACTAGATGGACCCTCCCAGATCTGATCCAACAAGGCTCTTCTGATGATCTTCTCAGGGGAAGGCCTCAGCCTCTCTGCCCTGTTGTGGGCCCTCCAGAGGAACTGGTTGGCCCCTGTGTGAGGCAGGAGGCTGGACTAGATGGACCCTCACTGGTCTGATCCAGCAAGGCTCTTCTGAGGTTCTTCTCAGGGGAAGGCCTCGGCCTCTCTGCCCTGTTGTTGGCCCTCCAGAGGAACCGGCTGGCCCCTGTGTGAGACAGGAGGCTGGACTAGATGGACCCTCCCAGATCTGATCCAACAAGGCTCTTCAGATGTTCTTTTCAGGGGAAGGCCTCAGCCTCTCTGCCCTGTTGTTGGCCCTCCAGAGGAACTGGTTGGCCACTGTGTGAGACAGGAGGCTGGACTAGATGGACCCTCCCAGATCTGATCCAACAAGGCTCTTCAGATGTTCTTTCAGGGGAAGGCCTCGGCCTCTCTGCCCTGTTGTTGACCCTCCAGAGGAACTGGTTGGCCACTGTGTGAGGCAGGAGGCTGGACTAGATGGACCCTCCCAGATCTGATCCAACAAGGCTCTTCAGATGTTCTTTTCAGGGGAAGGCCTCAGCCTCTCTGCCCTGTTGTTGGCCCTCCAGAGGAACTGGTTGGCCACTGTGTGAGACAGGAGGCTGGACTAGATGGACCCTCCCAGATCTGATCCAACAAGGCTCTTCTGATGATCTTCTCAGGGGAAGGCCTCGGCCTCTCTGCCCTGTTGTGGGCCCTCCAGAGGAACTGGTTGGCCCCTGTGTGAGGCAGGAGGCTGGACTAGATGGACCCTCACTGGTCTGATCCAGCAAGGCTCTTCTGAGGTTCTTCTCAGGGGAAGGCCTCGGCCTCTCTGCCCTGTTGTTGGCCCTCCAGAGGAACCGGCTGGCCCCTGTGTGAGACAGGAGGCTGGACTAGATGGACCCTCCCAGATCTGATCCAACAAGGCTCTTCAGATGTTCTTTTCAGGGGAAGGCCTCAGCCTCTCTGCCCTGTTGTTGGCCCTCCAGAGGAACTGGTTGGCCACTGTGTGAGACAGGAGGCTGGACTAGATGGACACTCCCAGATCTGATCCAACAAGGCTCTTCAGATGTTCTTTCAGGGGAAGGCCTCGGCCTCTCTGCCCTGTTGTTGACCCTCCAGAGGAACTGGTTGGCCACTGTGTGAGGCAGGAGGCTGGACTAGATGGACCCTCCCAGATCTGATCCAACAAGGCTCTTCAGATGTTCTTTTCAGGGGAAGGCCTCAGCCTCTCTGCCCTGTTGTTGGCCCTCCAGAGGAACTGGTTGGCCACTGTGTGAGACAGGAGGCTGGACTAGATGGACCCTCCCAGATCTGATCCAACAAGGCTCTTCTGATGATCTTCTCAGGGGAAGGCCTCGGCCTCTCTGCCCTGTTGTGGGCCCTCCAGAGGAACTGGTTGGCCCCTGTGTGAGGCAGGATGCTGGACTAGATGGACCCTCCCTGGTCTGACCCAGCTGGGCTCTTCTCATGTTCTTTTGAAAGCCTCAGCCTCTCTGCCCTGTTGTTTGCCTTCCAGAGGAACTGGTTGGCCACTATGTGAGGAAGGATGCTGGACTAGATGGATCTTCCCCGGTCTGATCCAGCAGGGCACTTCTGATGATCTTCTCAGGGGAAGGCCTCAGCCTCTCTGCCCTGTTGTTGGCCCTCCAGAGGAACTGGCTGGCCCCTGTGTGAGGCACGAGGCTGGACTAGATGGACCCTCCCTGGTCTGATCCAGCAGGGCTCTTCTGACATTCTTCCCAGGGGAAGGCCTCAGCCTCTCTGCCCTGTTGCTGGCCCTCCAGAGGAACTGGTTGGCCACTGTGTGAGACAGGAGGCTGGACTAGATGGACCCTCCCTGGTCTGACCCAGCAGGGCTCTTCTGACATTCTTCCCAGGGGAAGGCCTCAGCCTCTCTGCCCTGTTGCTGGCCCTCCAGAGGAACTGGTTGGCCACTGTGTGAGACAGGAGGCTGGACTGGACGGACCCTCACTGGTCTGACTCAGCAGGACTCTTCTTAGCTTCTTCTCAGGGGAAGGCCTCAGCCTCTCTGCCCTGTTGTTCGCCCTCCAGAGGAGCTGGTTGGCCACTGTGTGAGACAGGAGGCTGGGCTGGATGGACCCTCCCTGTTCTCATTGGGCAGGGCTCTTGTGATGTCCCCACCCTAGAGGTCTGATGTCTGTGTGTGTGTGGGGGGGAGCTTTTCCTCTCTAGAAGTGCCTCTTTGTCTCTGCCTGTGGGTTTAACTTCTCGCCACCTGGAGGAGGAGTGGAGGGAGGGTAAGAATATGCAGCGACCTCTGGGGAGGCAAAAGAGGCACTCCTGCAAGACAGTGGACTCCAGAGAGAGAAAGATCCTGTAAGTTTAGGGGGAGGTGTTTGTGAGTTTCCTGCATTGTGCAGGGGGTTGGACTAGATGACCCTGGAGGTTCCTTCCAACTCTAGGATTCTAGGTTTTTCAGCAGAGGCTAGATGGCCACCTGACAGCAATGAGGATCCTGTGTATTTAGGGGGAGGTGTTTGTGAGTTTCCTGCATTGTGCAGTGGGTGGACTAGATGACCCTGGGGATCCCTTCCATCTCTTCTATGATTCTAACAGGCTTCCTCCTCGGGAGGTGGTGGGCTCTCCTTCCTTGGAGGTTTTCCTACAGAGGCTAGATGACCACCTGACAGCAATGAAGATCCTGTGAATTTAGGGGGTGGTGTTTGTGAGTTTCCTGCATTGTGCAGGGGTTGGACTAGATGACCCTGGAGGTTCCTTCCATCTCTTCTATGATTCTAACAGGCTTCCTCCTGGAGAGGTGGTGGGCTCTCCTTCCTTGGAGGTTTTTCAACAGAGGCTAGATGGCCACCTGACAGCAATGCAGATCCTGTGAATGTAGGGGGAGGTGTTTGTGAGTTTCCTGCATTGTGCAGGGGGTTGGACTAGATGGCCCTGGAGGTCCCTTCCAACTCTTCTATGATTCTATGAAAGACCCTGCAGCCCTTAGGACCAGGGGCCTCATCTTCAGCCATCCGCCAGTTCCCTCCATCTACCTCGGGGGGGGGGGGTGTCTGTTCCAAGCTCCACCCCCATCGCTCTCAGGCGGCTGAAGATGCCAGTCAGGGAACATCCACAGCCATAACAGAAACCAGCATCTGTGTGGCAGGTTCCCTCCAGTATATCCTTTTCCAACCCCAGCGTGATGCACTCGACACCAGCTGCTTCAGTGAAGGCAGACTTCTACCAGGCAGCTGCCACTCTCTAAAATCCTGCCACAAGGCTCAGGAAGTAAGGGAGGGACCCTCGCCCCAGTGGGAGCCGCTGCATTGTTTTATTTCTTTATTGCATGGCAGAGTTACACACAGGAAGTATGAGAGAATATAAAATACAGAACCCGGTTGATACAACAGGCATGCAGAAGCTTTTGAGCCCGCTCAGTCACAGCTGGGGAGGGTTCCAAAAGCTCCCTCACATCTCTCGAGAGAGCACGATGCTCATATTCCTGGGACAGATGCAAAATAGATTAGCGGGCTGCACCACAATCACATTCATGGTCCTGGTTATTTCCCCCCATTTAAACAACAGGTCTGCACGAAGCCTGTTTGTATTCTATTAGCTGTCTTCCATACTTTATGTGGTAAGTCGAATCCTAAGGGCCTCTTGTTGGTCTTTATCAGGTTATGAAGATATTGGATTTATATCCCACCCTCCACTCCAAAGAGTCTCAGAGCGGCTCACAATCGCCTTCACCTTCCTCCCCCACGACAGACACCCTGTGAGGTGGGTGGGGCTGAGAGGGCTCTCACAGTAGCTGCCCTTTCAAGGACAACCTCTGCCAGAGCTATGGCTGACCCAAGGCCATTACAGCAGCTGCAAGTGGGGGAGTGAGGAATCAAACCCGGTTCTCCCAGATAAGAGTTCGCACACTTAACCACTACACCAAACTGGCTCATGCCCTAGGTCAGGGGAGGCCAATGGTAGCTCTCCAGATGTTTTTTTGCCTACAATTCCCATCAGCCCCAGCCAGCATGGCCAATGGCTGGGGCTGATGGGAGTTGTAGGCAAAAAACATCTGGAGAGCTACCGTTGGCCACCCCTGACATAGAAGAGCATCTTGTCTTTGGAGATGAAATGAATGAAATTGCTGAGCAGTCAGGTTAAAATGGATTAAAGGAAGTCCTTCACCCAAAGGGTGATTAATATGTGGAATTCAGTGCCACAGGAGGCAGTGGCGGCTACAAGCATAGCCACCTTCAAGAGGGGTTTAGATAAAAATATGGAACAGAGGTCCATCAGTGGCTATTAGCCACAGTGTGTATTTAACAGTGTGGTAGATAACTCACTGAAAATAATAATAAATTTTTTAATAAATGTCAAGACAGTGTGCGTTTGCAATAACAAAGGCCAATGGCATGCTGGGAATTATTAGGAATGGAATTGAAAACAAATCAGCCAGTAGCATAATGCCCTTGTATAAATCGATGGTGCGGTCTCATTTGGAGTACTGTGTGCAGTTCTGGTCGCCGCACCTCAAAAAGGATATTATAGCATTGGAGAAAGTGCAGAAAAGGGCAACTAGAATGATTAAAGGGCTGGAGCACTTTCCCTATGAAGAAAGGTTGAAACACTTGGGACTCTTTAGCTTGGAGAAACGTCAACTGCGGGGTGACATGATAGAGGTTTACAAGATTATGCATGGGATGGAGAAAGTAGAGAAAGAGGTACTTTTCTCCCTTCCTCACAATACCAGAACTCGTGGGCATTCGATGAAATTGCTGAGCAGGCAGGTTAAAATGGATAAAAGGAAGTACTTCTTCACTCAAAGGGTGATTAACATGTGGAATTCACTGCCACAGGAGGTGGTGGCGGCCACAAGCATGGCCACCTTCAAGAGGGGTTTAGATAAAAATATGGAGCAGAGGTTCATCGGTGGCTATTAGCCACAGTGTGTGTGTGTGTGTGTGTGTATATACACACACATAAAAAAAAATTTGGCCACTGTGTGACACAGAGTGTTGGACTGGATGGGCCATTGGCCTGATCCAACATAGCTTCTCTTATGTTCTTATGGAACACTTTCCCTATGAAGAAAGGTTGAAACGCTTGGGGCTCTTTAGCTTGGAGAAACGTCGACTGCGGGGTGACATGATAGAGGTTTACAAGATAATGCATGGGATGCAGAAAGTAGAGAAAGAAGTGCTTTTCTCTCTTTCTCACAATACAAGAACTCATGGGCATTTGATGAAATTACTGAGCAGACAGGTTAAAACGGATAAAAGGAAGTCCTTCACCCAAAGGGTGATTAACATGTGGAATTCACTGCCACAGGAGGTGGTGGCGGCCACAAGCATAGCCACCTTCAAGAGGGGGTAAGATAAAAATATGGAGCAGAGGTCCATCAGTGGCTATTAGCCACAGTGTGTGTGTGTGTGTGTGTATCTATATCTCGGCTTGACTTCGCGAACGAAGATTTAAGAAAGGTGCAGTAGTCCACGTCTGCTGCAGGCTCGCTGGTGGCTGACAAGACCAATGCGGGACAGGCAGATCCGGCCACAGTGGCTGCAGGGAAAAGTCTGATTTGGGGTTGGTGCTGTAGCAGTGCGATTCTTCCTCAATCTCCTTTTGTCCTCAAGACCAGCTATGCGTGCGTTCTCAAAGGAAGAGACAGCCTGGTGGATGGTGTGCCTCCATGCTTTGCGATCTGAGGCTAGGTCAGACTACTGGTGATGGTATAATTTTTTTTGGCCACTGTGTGATGCAGAGTGTTGGACTGGATGGGCCACTGGCCTGATCTAACATGGCTTCTCTTTTGTTCTTATGTTCTTAGATTGGGGGGAATGATGTGGCCCAATGCAGGTAGCCAAAAGGTTGGAGTGGGTTTCATGAACTCACTGGCGGTTCTCATTGTTGTGTTGAGTTGGACACCAAGTGTGTGACCATGGGAGCTGGAGTCACACTGAAGCACCACATTCTGCAGCCCAAACACCAGCTCCAAAGCTGAGCATCTAAGTGTTATAGCAGACATACCCCAAGTTGTACCCACGACCAGCCCACCCGCTAGGCAAACTCGGCATTTACCTAGGGCGCTGGCAGGGCATGGGTGCCAAAATTGGCCTTCGCCCCCACCCCCTAGTTGCCTCCCCCTCCCTCCCACCCAATTTTTACAGCCTGGGGAACCTCAGCAGAAAAAGCAGCACCAAGGCCGGCGACTCCTATGCTTTACCACTGGTTCCCTGGGCATTAAAATTGGGCGGGTGGGGAGGCACCGCGGGACTGGTTGTGCCACATAAGTTCTGGAGACTATTGTTTTGCATGCGTATTTTTGCGGCTGCATTGGTAAGATGGTGTTTATAGTTCAAGGGCCTGACCAGGGTAACGCCAATGTGCTTGGGTGTGTGGTTGTGCATAAGCTGAGTGCCATTAAAGTGGCACGATTCAGTTCCTGGTTGGCAAGGTTGTTACCGAGATGGAAACAGGGTGCAATCTTAGCTCGCCTCCTTGTGGCACACCCCAGATAACGCTGAAGAGCTGGAACTCCCGGCTACCAGACAATCATAGGATCTCCTGCGGCTACACCACACACGCGGAAACAATCCGCCCATCGCACAGTCCTCCTTGGGGCTATTTGACAAGGAGTCGAGGGGACAGGATCCGAATCTGATCACCTCACGTCCAGTCCCAGCAAGGGCTAGAACACCTGCCAGCCAGGGTAGCACCAATGTGTTTGGGTGTGTGGTTGTGCATAAGCTGAGTGCCATTAAAGTGGCTCGATTCAGTTCCTGGTTGGCAAGGTTGTTACCGAGTGTCAGAACTTGTAACTTTATTATTGCTAGCTTAATGTAGAACCAGTATAATTGATGGTTGGCAAGTATGCATAGAGTGGACCTGAGCGTTGAACCAGACCGACCCCATGTTGTAACCTTTCTTAACCTGAAGTGCCTGAGTAGTAGTTAACCCTGCCCCGATGGTATCCAAAGTATTTGGGGGCTGTAGACTGAATAATGTTGTATCTCTGTACTTTCTCACACTGACACCCTTTGAAGCCGAATCGTGTGGCCTTCAGAGTAAGGAGGCAACGTCTTTGCTGATAGCACTGGTGGGAAGACAGATGTGCCTGTAACGGTGTGAATTAAAGCTTTGTGGGTTGTTTGTTTTACTATATAAAACTGGGCCAGTGCTGGCTCTCGCCATCACTGTTATCTTGTACCTTGTATCTAACAGTTCTTAGTTCTCTCTAATAAAATCCTAGCTTGGAAACTAAGTATGGGATCTGCCTGGAGTTCTTAAGTTCTGACATTATAACAGTGATCCCATTGTTTCGGAGCTTATCTGAACTGGAAACCCGGCCCGATGGCTGCAAAGGTTCCAGACAACGGAGAGCCCACCACTCCAACGGAGGACCCGCCGCTCGACCCGAAGGTGACGGGGGTGAGGCGCAAGATTAAGGTGCCCGCACCTTTCTCGGTGGACGCGTTCGCCGCACCCCGATCCTGGAGCCCGCGGAAGTCCACGGCGGCGATCGACGCGGCGGAGCAGCGGTACAGAAGTATGCTGGGCGACGGGGCAAGCGGAGACGGAGACGACGACCAGGGCGAAGGTCCAGAACCGCGAGGCGGGGACGACCCGGTCCGGAGCCTCCGCAACGACCTGTTCGACTATGTACGGGAAATTCACAACGACGTACACGCCTCCCGAGTTATGATGGCCGAGGAGATGCAACAGAACCTAGGCGCGATCTACGACCAGCTCCGCACCTTGCAGACGGCGGTCCTGGGGATCCCAGTGGGAGGGCTGCCGCTGGGGCAACCGCCCGTGGCTCCACCGGCCCCGCTGGCTCCCGCGCCGCCGGTGGTGCCCGCTCCAGCCCCACCGGCCCCACAACCAGTGGCGCCTCCGGCCCCGGGGGCCCCCGCGCCGCCGGTCCCAGCGCCTCCGGCGCCGCCAGTTCCGGCGCCCCCGGCGGTCCCCGTGCCCGCACCGCCAGCGCCGCCGGCCCCAGCTGCACCAGCCCTACCGGCCCTGCCGGCCCCGGTGCCCCAACCCGCGGCACCCCCAGTCGCAGGGGGGGGGAGAGAGCTGAAAATTACATTCGACGGGAGCCCAGAGGACGTGGAGTACTTCACCATACAGTGCGACACGTTCTTTACCCACTGGGGTGCGGACTACCCGACCGAAGCCAGCCGAGTGTACCACATTGCGTCCCGACTGAGAGGTCCAGCCCGCAAATGGTACGTCGGGCTGTTCACCGCGAGGAAGCCCGAGCTAGCAACCGTAGCGGGGTTCCTGCACGCCATGCTCCGCCAGTACGGCGACCCGCTCCGCGAGGAGAAAGCCATCGCAGCCCTCCAGCGTATCGAACAAGGCAACCGATCCATTCGCGAGTATGCCACGGAGTTCCTGGGCTACTGCGCGGCAGTGAGAGGGTGGAACGAGATTATGAAATATACTGCTTTTTGTAACGGGCTGAACCCGAACGTCCTCGACCGCTGCTACAGCCACGGGCGACCCGACACCTTGGTCGGGTGGATCCAGCTAGCCGGAGAGGTCGAGACCAACATCCAGCACGTGGGGCTTCGCCGACAGCAACTGGCGAAGAAGGGGTTGAAATCCACACCTACCAAGGCGGAGGGGCGGCGGGCCCCGACAACCTCGACCCCCACCACTGCCCGAAAGTGTTACCGGTGCGGCGACCCGGACCACCTCGCCTCCAACTGCCCAGCCAAAGCGGGGTCCACCCCGCCGACAGCCAGGCCAACCGCATCGGGGCCCAAGAAGAAAAAGAGTAATCGGCCGAAAGAGCCCGGACGGGGCTCCGTCGCCACCACCTTGGCGACTGACGAGGATTTTACCGCCGAACCAGAAACCGTGGAAGAATCGACCGGGGAGTCGGACGACACCGAGTCGGCGGGAAACGACAACGACCTGCTTTAATGGGTGCCGCGAAGCAGGTCCAGCAACAGCCGGCACTCCTCACGGTGAGAGCCACTGGGGGTTTATTGTTTATGGCCGTAACCCTTCTCAACCCGAACCTAAAACGGTTCATGCATGCCCGAGCACTAATCGACTCGGGGTGCAACCGGGACTTAATCACCCCCCGCCTAGTAGAGGCGCTTGGATTAGCCACGTCCCCCCTCCCGCTACCCATGCTTTTCCAGCAGATGGACGGGGGGCCCATGAGGGGAGAGCCATGTAAGCTAGAAACGCAGGCGGTCCCCGTTGGGACCGAAGAGCATTGGGGGATCGAAACTTTTGTAATTGCCCCCTCTTGCTCGTTTGATGTGGTGATGGGCTCGGGTTGGCTCGCCCGCCACCAGCCAGACATAAGGTGGGAGGAGCAGATCGTCCGATTCCCGGACTGGAGGTGCGAACACCACCATTGGCGCCCCGAATGGGGGCCGCATCCGCCTCCCCGGAATGAGCGAGCCTGCCTCACCCTCGAGGAGGTCGCCTCGATCCCCAAAGAATACCGGGACTTAAAACTGGCCTTTAGTGAGAAGGAGGCGGATGAGTTACCACCTCACCGCCCCACGGACTGTGCAATCGAACTGATCCCGGGGCAGCAACTGCCAAAAGCGAAACTGTACTCCATGGGTTGGGCGGAGAAAGCGGAACTCCGCAAATTTTTGGACAAAAACCTGAAGCGGGGGTTCATACGACCGGCAACAGCCCCCCATGCCGCCCCCGTCCTCTTCAGAAAGAAAAAGGATGGGTCGCTTAGACTTTGCACAGATTTTCGCTCGATAAACGGGATTTCGATGTCTAATGCCTACCCGATCCCATTGATTAAGGACCTATTGAACACTGTGGCCACAGGGAAAATATTCACAAAACTCGACCTCCGAGACGCGTACTTCCGAGTCCGCATCAGGGAGGGGGACGAGTGGAAGACCGCGTTCAATACCCCGCTAGGACAATTTGAGTACTTGGTTATGCCTTTCGGGCTACAGGGGGCCCCTGGGGTATTCATGAACTTTATCAACGAGGTTCTGCGAGAGTTCCTGTTTAAGGGGGTGGTGGTGTACCTTGATGACATCATTATCTATTCGCCAGATCTCAAGTCACATGTACCACTAGTCAGAAAAGTGTTGAGCACCCTGTGCAAGCACAAGTTGTATGCCAAACTATCAAAATGTGAATTTCACAAGACTGAACTAGACTATCTAGGCTTCCGAGTATCGGGGGAAGGGTTGTCAATGGACCCAGCAAAGGTTCAAGCGGTGCTAGACTGGGAGCCCCCACGAACCCGCAAACAGCTCCAAAGTTTTCTCGGGTTCGCAAATTTTTACCGCGACTTCATAAAGGGGTTCGCCACCATCATGTTACCCCTTACGGAGCTCCTTAAAACAAAGGGGAAGGGGGCAGAGGCAAAAAAGCCGGGCGCGCGCCTAACGTGGACGCCCGAGTGTCAAAAAGCCTTTACAGAATTGAAACGCCTCTTCACCTCGGAGCCCGTGTTGGCCCACCCTGACGAGTTAAAACCTTTCGTGGTTCAATGTGATGCTTCCGACGCCGCCGTCGGAGCCATATTAATGCAAAGGGGGGACAACGGGGTTCTGCGCCCCTGCGCCTACATTTCACGAAAGTTCTCGAACGAGCAGAAAAATTGGTCAGTGTGGGACAAGGAGGCTTTTGCAGTCATGTTTGCCTTGAAAACCTGGCGCTCCTGGCTTGAAGGGGCCAGAGTCCCATTTGAAATCTGGACTGACCACAAAAATCTCGAGGCATTGACCGGGCGCCGCAAAATGACTGCAAAACAAATCCGGTGGGCTGGGTTTTTCGCCAAATTCGACTTTGTACTGAAACACATCCCAGGTACCAAGAATTTCTTGGCGGACGCCCTCTCCCGCCTGCCACAGCACGAGAGCCTCCGCGAGGAGGTGGTGGACTCCCTTATCCCCCCTTCGGCCATCGCGGGGGGGGTCACCACCCGCTCCGGGAAGAGGATCGGCCCCCCGGAGCCAGACCTCTTGTCTCAGTTAGTTGCGGAGACTGCTCGGGAAGCAGATCAACCACCGAACCTCCGTAAAAGCGAGGACGGCCTCCTGTTGCACAACGAAAAGATCTATGTGCCCTCCTCCCTCCGCAAGCAGATTTTAGAGCATTGTCATTCCAGCCGCCTGGCGGGCCATTTCGGCTATGTCAAAACCCTCAACCTCCTTACCCGACAGTTTTGGTGGCCTAGGCTCAAAAGAGACGTCTCCGAATTCGTCCTCTCATGTCCCACCTGTCTGATGGCTAAACGAAGAGGGGGTAAACCTCCCGGCCACCTAGTGCCCCTCCCAACAGCCACCCGGCCTTGGTCGGTAGTGTCTATGGATTTCATTGTGGAGCTCCCGCCGTCGCAGGGCAAAACTGTTGTTTTGGTAGTGGTCGATACATTCTCCAAACAAGCCCACTTCATCCCCTGCAAGCAGCTCCCCACGGCTAAAAAACTTGCCCAACTTTTCTTTACACACATTGTACGCCTACACTCGTTCCCAGACAAGGTCATTAGCGACCGCGGGACGCAGTTCGTTGCCAACTTCTGGCGGGAGTTTTGCAAACTTGCGGGTATTGAGCAGGGCCTCAGCTCAGCCTACCACCCCCAGTCGGACGGACAGACGGAGAGGGTTAATAGCCTTCTAGAACAGTACCTCCGCTGTTTCATTAACTTCCAACAGTCCAACTGGGTGGACCTACTCCCATTCGCTGAATACGGCTACAACAACAGCCTTCACAGCTCTACTAAAACCTCTCCTTTCCAAATCATAAATGGCTATGAGGGCAAGCCTTTCCCAACGCTTCCCCTCCCTGCCACCCCCTCAGAACCCACATCGTGCCAACAATGGTGGGAAGGCCTTCGGGAGAGCTGGAAGGGAATTCAGGAGAACCTGGAGGAAGCGAAAAAGGCTTACAAAAAACAGTTTGATAAAAAACACTCTCCTGAATGGGAATTGAGAGTGGGAGACACTGTCTTTTTGTCCACAAAAAACCTCCCCCTTCCTCAGCCCTGCCGCAAACTTGCGTTGAAGTTTCTTGGGCCTTTTAGGATCAAACGAGTAATCAATAAGGTGACTGCAGAACTCGAGCTGCCCAAGTCTCTAAGCAAAATCCATCCTGTTTTTCATTGCAGCTTACTCCGGAAAGACCCTGGTGCCACGTCCTTCCATCCCAGGGCTCCGCCGCCCCCTCCGACGACAGTGAGGGGTCAGAGTCACCATGAAGTCCACGAAATCCTGGACTCCAAAGTCAAACGGGGGAAACTGTATTACTTAATCAGGTGGAAGCACTTCCCCCCGAGCTGTGATGAATGGGTCGAGTCTCAGAACGTAGCTGCGCCGCAATTGTTAAAAAAGTTTCACCTGCTGTACCCGCACAAGCCCAAGCCGCCACCCCCCGGGGGAGGGCGCTTAGGGGGGGCAGTATGTCAGAACTTGTAACTTTATTATTGCTAGCTTAATGTAGAACCAGTATAATTGATGGTTGGCAAGTATGCATAGAGTGGACCTGAGCGTTGAACCAGACCGACCCCATGTTGTAACCTTTCTTAACCTGAAGTGCCTGAGTAGTAGTTAACCCTGCCCCGATGGTATCCAAAGTATTTGGGGGCTGTAGACTGAATAATGTTGTATCTCTGTACTTTCTCACACTGACACCCTTTGAAGCCGAATCGTGTGGCCTTCAGAGTAAGGAGGCAACGTCTTTGCTGATAGCACTGGTGGGAAGACAGATGTGCCTGTAACGGTGTGAATTAAAGCTTTGTGGGTTGTTTGTTTTACTATATAAAACTGGGCCAGTGCTGGCTCTCGCCATCACTGTTATCTTGTACCTTGTATCTAACAGTTCTTAGTTCTCTCTAATAAAATCCTAGCTTGGAAACTAAGTATGGGATCTGCCTGGAGTTCTTAAGTTCTGACACCGAGATGGAAACAGGGTGCAATCTTAGCACTCCTCCTTGTGGCACACCCCAGATAACGCTGAAGAGCTGGAACTCCCGGCTACCAGACAATCATAGGATCTCCTGCGGCTACACCACACACGCGGAAACAATCCGCCCATCGCACAGTCCTCCTCGGGGCTATTTGACAAGGAGTCGAGGGGACAGGATCCGAATCTGATCACCTGCACGTCCAGTCCCAGCAAGGGCTAGAACACCTGCCAGCCTGCAAGCCGCCGGATGGGCAGAGGTGCCCAGCAGCTCCTCAAAGCTGTGACAGAGAGAAGCACCTCTTCCCTTGAGCGGCAGCAACACTCCACACACACACACCACGCCGAAAGTAGACGTCATCTCTCTTCCCAAGCAGGGTTTCCGCTCCTGGCCATGCGTGGGCGCTCCCACCTGTGCCGAGCGAGCCTGTTGAGTAGGATGCGCCGCTTTGTGACACGTCCTCTTCCTTCGTTCCACGTTGGCTCACTTACAATTCCCACGCCAGCCTGCCTGTTATTTACAGCCTGCCAGCCCCCACCCCCACCCCCGGCGATGTGGAGCTGAAACCCAGCCAGCCAGCGGTGGGCAGCCCTGTCTCCCTCCATAGAATCATAGAAATGGAAGGGACCTCTAGGGTCATCTAGTCCAACCCCCTGCACAATGCAGGAAACTCACAAACACCTCCCCCTAACTTCACAGGATCCTCATTGCTGACAGATGGCCATCTAGCCTCTGCTTAAAAACTTCCAAGGAAGGAGAGCCCACCACCTCCTGAAGAGGAAGCCTGTTAAGATCATAGAGGAGATGGAAGGGACCTCCAGGGCCATCTAGTCCAACCCCCTGCACAATGCAGGAAACTCAGAAACACTTCTCCCCACTCCCCAGCAGAGCTCCGCGGAGGCTGGGCCATCGGGGGCAGGGGACAGTCATAGAGGTCCCTTCCAACTCTATAATTCTATGATTCTATGAGTTAGAGCAGTTCCTCAGTGGAACAGGCTTCCTCGGAAGGTGGTGGGCTCTCCTTCCTTGGAGGTTCTTAAACAGAGGCTAGATGACCATCTGACAGCAATGAAGACCCTGTGAATTTAGGGGGAGGTGTTTGTGAATTTCCTGCATTGTGCAGGGGGTTGGACTAGATGACCCTGGAGGTCCCTTCCAACTCTTCTATGATTCTAACAGGATTCCTCCTCGGAAGGTGGTGGGCTCTCCTTCCTTGGAGGTTTTTCAATAGAGGCTAGATGGCCATCTGACAGCAATGAGGATCCTGTGAATTTAGGGGGAGGTGTTTGTGAGTTTCCTGCATTGTGCAAGGGGATGGACTAGATGACCCTGGAGGTCCCTTCCAGCTCTTATGATTCTAAAGGAAAGAGGGTGATGTCTACAGTTCTGTGATTGCACCATTCCTACTCTAGGATTCTATGAACTTCCTGACTAGATGATCCTGGAGTTCCCTATGATTCTATGAACTTCCTGACCGTTAGAGCAGTTCTTCAGTGGAAGAGCCTTCCTCCTCGGAGGTGGTGGGCTCTCCTTCCTTGGAGGTTTTTCAACAGAGGCTGGATGGCCATCTGACAGCAATGAGGATCCTGTGAATTGAGGGGGAGGTGTTTGTGAGTTTCCTGCATTGTGCAGGGGGTTGGACTAGATGACCCTGGAGGGCCCTTCCAACGCTTCTATGATTCTAACAGGCTTCCTCTTTGGGAGGTGGTGACTGGTGAGCTCTCCTTCCTTGGAGGTTTTTCAACAGAGCCTAGACGTCCATCTAGCAGCGATGAAGATCCTGTGAATTGAGGGGGAGGTGTTTGTGAGTTGCCTGCATTGTGCAGGGGGTTGGACTAGATGACCCTGGAGGTCCCGTCAAACTCTATGATTCTGAGTCATCACGGAGAAGGGCACCTCTAGGAGGAGCCAGTGGTTAGACTGGAATCAGCAGCCAGGGAGCTTCCAAACTGACATTCAGCTTACCAAAGCCTTGGGCAAGCAGTCGCGCTCTGGCCTTCCCCTTCTTCGCAGGGCTGCAAGGGGGATAAAACGGGGAGGGGTGCTGGAAGCACTCACCTCAGCCCCTTGGAGGAAATGCAGGACAAAAAGACAGCACCGACAGGCAAGGCAAAGAACCTTGTGCATGCTCAGAGGCCTTCTCTTGCTCCTGGCTACAGCATGCTGGTGCTGAGGCCCAGGGCTGGGCCTGCCGCTAGGCAAACTAGGCAACTGGCTAGGGCGCTGGCCTTCCAGGGGGCTGAAGTGAACGCCCCCCCCATGTGACTCAGTGACGTTTCAGTGCAAGGGGGGATGCTAGAAGTTAACCTTGCTTAGGGTGCCAGGCAGTCTTTAGGGCCAGCCCTGCAGAGGCCGCGAGCCCCACCCACCTCACAGGGCTTCTGTTGTGAGGGAGGAAGATAAAGGAGATTGTGAGCCGCTCTGAGACTCTGAGATTCAGAGTGGAGGGCGGGATATAAATCCAATGTCTTCTTCGTTGCAACAGCACTTTCGCTTGGGGAGAGGGATAGGGGGAGGAGAGCCCCCAACCAGTCTGGGCCAACTGGGAGCACTGCCAGCTTTGACAACGCAGCTCTGGCCCATGCTCCGTCCTCTACCCAGGGCCAAACCACTTCCAGCCAGAAGGGCTCCTGATCAGCCTCTTCCCCCAGGCTTCCCGTGGGCAATGCCCCTGCGCCCAGCTAAGTCCAGCCTGCCTCTTTGTGTACCCTGTGGGCATTGGGGGAAGGGGGTAGTCATAGAATCATAGAGTTGGGCGGGACCTCCAAGGTCATCTAGTCCAACCCCCTGCACAATGCAGGCAACTCACAAACACCTCCCCCACGGGATCTTCATTGCTGTCAGAGGGCCGTATAACCTCTGTTGAAAAACCTCCAAGGAAGGAGAGCCCACCACCTCCCGAGGAGGAAGCCTGTTAGAATCATAGAAGAGTTGGAAGGGACCTCCAGGGCCATCTAGTTCAACCCCCTGCACGAGGCAGGAAACTCACAAACCCCTCCCCCTAAATTCACAGGATCCTCATTGCTGTCAGGTGGCCATCTAGCCTCTGTAGGAAAACCTCCAAGGAAGGAGAGCCCACCACCTCCCGAGGGTGAAGCCTGTAAGAATCATAGAAGAGTTGGAAGGGACCCCTAGGGCCATCTAGTCCAACCCCCTGCACAATGCAGGAAACTTACAAACGCCTCCCCCTAAATTCACAGGATCTCCACTGCTGTCAGATGCCATTTAGCCTCTGTAGGAAAACCTCCAAGGAAGGAGAGCCCACCACCTCCCGAGGGGGAAGCCTGTAAGAATCATAGAAGAGTTGGAAGGGACCTCCAGGGCCATCTAGTCCAACCCCCTGCACAAGGCAGGAAACGCACAAACGCCTCCCCCTAAATTCACAGGATCTCCACTGCTGTCAGATGCCATCTAGCCTCTGTAGGAAAACCTCCAAGGAAGGAGAGCCCACCACCTCCCGAGGAGGAAGCCTGTAAGAATCATAGAAGAGTTGGAAGGGACCTCTAGGGCCATCTAGTCCAACCCCCTGCACAATGCAGGAAACTTACAAACGCCTCCCCCTAAATTCACAGGATCTTCACTGCTGTCAGGTGGCCATGTAGCCTCTGTTGAAAAACCTCCAAGGAAGGAGAGCCCACCACCTCCCGAGGAGGAAGCCTGTTAGAATCATAGAAGAGTTGGAAGGGACCTCCAGGGTCATCTAGTCCAACCCCCTGCACAATGCAGGAAACTCACAAACACCTCCCCCTAAATTCACAGGATCTTCATTGCTGTCAGATGGTCAAATAGCCTCTGTTGAAAAACCTCCAAGGAAGGAGAGCCCACCACCTCCCGAGGAGGAAGCCTGTTAGAATCATAGAAGAGTTGGAAGGGACCTCCAGGGTCGTCTAGTCCAACCCCCTGCACAATGCAGGAGACTCACAACCACCTCCCCCTAAATTCACAGGATCTTCATTGCTGTCAGGTGGCCCTCTAGGCTCTGTTGAAAAACCTCCAAGGAAGGAGAGCCCACCACCTCCCGAGGAGGAAGCCTGTTAGAATCACAGAAGAGTTGGAAGGGCCCTCCAGGGTCATCTAGTCCAGCCCCCTGCGCATGGCAGGAAACTCCCACGCTCCCCTCCCCTCGGCCGCGGGCAGAATGGAGCGGGCGGAGCTGCAGGCCACGCTGCGGCTGGTGGCGGGCTTGCTGGTGCCCTGCGTGGCGCTCCTCTGCTGCCTCAACGGCCTCCTCCTGCTGCGCCGCCGCCGCCGCCCCCCGGCCCCGCCGCCCTGGCGCCCGCTCTCGTCCGGGGGCAGCTGGGGGGCTGCAGTAGCGGGCGGTTCCGCGGGCCTTCCCCGCGCCCAGCAGCAGCCATGCCTCTGCGGCCGGGGGCAGGCGGGGAGGGGCGGGCCGGCTGGGGCCCCTGCCTCCTCCTCCACCTCCAGCGTCCTGCCGGCGCCCCCCAACTCGCCCGCCTGGCCCTGCGCCGCGCCTCCGGTAAGTAAGGGGCCGCCTCCAGCCAGGACGCCCAGCGGGGCCAGCCCCAACTCCCCCTCTTCCTCCCGCCGGCCTACCTCGCAGGGAAGGCGCAGAAGCATCCTCGGGGGGGCGTGGGCTCTCCTTCCTTCGAGGCTCCCAACTCTTCTATGAATCTAAAAGGTTGCCTCCTCGGGAGGTAGTGGGCAGTCTTTCCTTGGAGGTTTTGAAACAGAGGCTAGATGGCCACCTGACAGCAATGAGGATCCTGTGAATTTAGGGGGGGGGGGGGGGGTTGTGAGTTTCCTGCATTGTGCAGGGGGTGGACTAGGTGACCCTGGGGATCCCTTCCATCTCTTCTATGATTCTAACAGGCTTTCTCCTTGGGAGGTGGTGGGCTCTCCTTCCTTGGAAGTTTTTAAACAGAGGCTAGATGGCCATCTGAAAGCAATGAGGATCCTGTGAATTTAGGGGGAGGGGTTCTATAAGCACCCTGGAGTGGGGGAGAGCTCAGTGCCTTCTCTCACCCCCCTCCAAGGCCGCCCTTGAAGGCAACCTGTGCTCACTTTAAAAGTGGCTCTGTCAAGTAGAGCTTTGGCCTAAAATCCTAGAATCACCGAATTGGAAGGGACCTCCAGGGTCATCTAGTCCAACCCCCCTGCCCAATGTAGGAAACTCACAAATACTGCTCCCAAAATTCACAGGATCTTCAGGAGTTACTATGAAGAAGATTGAAGAATATATTGGATTTATATCCTGTACTCCAGATCTCAGAGCGGCTCACAATTTCCTTCATCTTCCTCCCCCACAACAAACACCCTGTGGGGTGTGTGGGGCTGAGAGAGCTCTCCCAGAAGCTGCGCTTTCAAGGACAACTCTCCTAGAGGTATAGCTGACCCAAGGCCATTACATAAGAACATAAGAATCATAGAATCAAAGAGTTGGAAGGGACCTCTAGGGTCATCTAGTCCAACCCCCTGCACAATGCAGGAAACTCACAAACACCTCCCCCTAAATTCACAGGATCCTCATTGCTGTCAGGCGGCCATCTAGCCTCTGTTGAAAAACCTTCAAGGAAGGAGAATCCACCACCTCCCGAGGAAGCCTGTTCCACTGAGGAATTGCTCATGTTGGATCAGGCCAATAGCCCATCCAGTCCAACACTGTCACACAGTGGCCAAAAAACCCAAGTGCTATCAGGAGGTTCATCAGTGGGGCTAGAAGCCCTCCCACTGTGTTCTCCCCCAGGAGCTGAAACCCGGTTCTCCCAGATAAGAGTCCCTGCACTTAACCATGACTATACCAAACTTGCTGAGAGCCAGGTCAATGTAGTGGTTAAGTGCACAGACACTAATTGGGGGAACCAGGTTGGATTCTCCACTCCTCCTCCACACGCACCTGCTGGAGTGACCTTGGGCCACTCACAAGTTCTCTCAGGGCTGGAAAGCACTCTCTCAGCCTCACCTATCTCACAGGCCTACTATTGTGGGGATGGGAAAGGAAGAAGATTGTAAGCCCCTTTGAGACTCCCAAGTGAAGGGCAGGGTAGAAGTCCAATCTCTTTCTTCAAAGTTCAACCCCACGGGACCAGCAACATTTCTTTCAATGTATGAGCTTTCCTGTACAAGCACACTTCCTCAGATAAAGAAACTCCCAAAAGCTCCTCCCCCTGCCATGAATTTTGTCAGTCTCTAAGGTGCACCTGGGCTCTTGCTCTTTTATCAGAGTTTCCCTGAGATTTTGCCTGCCATCTTCTTAAGAGTGGGGGAGCTGGGAGGTCCCTGGCAAGAGTCAACATGAGCCAACAGTGTGATGCAGTGGCTAAAAAGGCAAATGCAATTTTGGGCTGTATCGACAGAAGTCTAGTGTCCAGATCGCGTGATGTGATGGTATCGCTTTACTCTGCTCTGGTAAGACCTCACCTGGCGTATTGTGTTCAGTTTGGGACATCACATTTTAAGAAGGATCTAGACAAGCTGGAAGGGGTCCAGAGGAGGGCGACGAAGATGGTGAGGGGTCTGGAGACCAAGTCCTCTGAGGAAAGGTTGAAGGAGCTGGGGGTGTTTGGCCTGGAGAGGAGGTGGCTGAGAGGTGATAGGATCACCATCTTCAAGTCCTTGTAGGGCTGTCCTCTAGAGGATGGTGTCGAATTGTTTCTTGTGGCCCCGGAATGTAGGTCCAGAACCAATGTGTTGAAATTAAATCAGAAGAGTTTCCGGCTCAACATGAGGAAGAACTTCCTGACCGTTAGAGCGGTTCCTCAGTGGGACAGGCTTCCTCCTCGGAAGATGGTGGGATCTCCTTCCTTGGAGGTTTTTCAACAGAGGCTCGATGGCCATCTGACAGCAATGGAGATCCTGTGAATTTAGGGGGAGGTGTTTGTGATTTTCCTGCATTGTGCAGGGGGTTGGACTAGATGACCCTGGAGGTCCCTTCCAACTCTTCTATGATTCTAACAGGCTTCCTCCTCGGAAGGTGGAGGGCTCTCCTTCCCTGGAGGTTTTTAAGCAAAGGCTAGATGGCCACCTGACAGCAATGAGGGTCCTGTGAATTTAGGGGGAGGTATTTGTGACTTTAGAGCAGTTCCTCAGTGGAACAGGCTTCCTCCTTGGGAGGTGCTGGGCTCTCCTTCCTTGGAGGTTTTTCAACAGAGGCTAGATGGCCACCTGACAGCAATGAGGATCCTGTGAATTTAGGGGGAGGTGTTTGTGAGTTTCCTGCATTGTGCAGGGGGTTGGACTAGATGACTCTGGAGGTCTCTTCCAACTCTTCTATGATTCTAACAGGCTTCCTCCTTGGGAGGTGGTGGGCTCTCCTTCCTTGGAGGTTTTGAAACAGAGGCTAGATGGCCACCTGACAGCAATGAGGATCCTGTGAATTTAGGGGGAGGTGTTTGTGATTTTCCTGCATTGTGCAGGGGGTTGGACTAGATGACCCTGGAGGTCCCTTCCAACTCTTCTATGATTCTAACAGGCTTCCTCCTCGGAAGGTGGAGGGCTCTCCTTCCCTGGAGGTTTTTAAGCAAAGGCTAGATGGCACCTGACAGCAATGAGGATCCTGTGAATTTAGGGGGAGGTGCTTGTGAGTTTCCTGCATTGTGCAGGGGTTGGACTAGATGATCCTAGAGGTCCCTTCCAACTCTATTCTAAGAGTCCCAAGTGGAAAAGGGGGGGGGACTGAAGGGTGCCCCTCCTAGAGCCCTGCAGCAGAGGAGGCCTTGAGCTGCCTCTGGGTTCTGCTCACTGCCTTTCTAGAAGTGGGTGAACCTCCTCAGTAAGCAGGTCTCTCTGGTCTGTAGGTGGGTGCAAAAGAGTGCCCAGGGCTCAGTGGAATCCCCTCCCTTGCTTGGCAGGCCGTTCCTGAGAGCGCATTGGGCACGCAGCACCCCAGCAGCACGCAGAGGAAGGTTCCGCGCCGCAGGCCTGTGTTTCCTGCCCCCTGGCACCTGTCGCCTTTCGAGTACAACAGCAGCATCCAACACGGGCACCAGCGGACCCCCCTCAGCTCTGCCAGCCTGACAGCCTCCCAGGGGCCAGGTTTCGACTCGGACTTTGGAGTCAGTGCCGGTAAGTGAGCCAGCAGCTTGTGGGGGAGGAGGGTTATGGGAATTTTGTTAGTGAGCTGAAGAACGTAAGAGAAGCCACGTTGGATCAGGCCAAAGGCCCATCCAGTCCAACCCTCTGCGTCACACAGTGGCCAAAAAACCCAGGAGCCATCCGGAGGTCCATCAGTGGGGCCAGGACACCAGAAGCCCTCCCACTGTGTCCCCCCAAACACCAAGAATACAGAGCATCACTGCCCCAGACAGAAGAACATAAGAGAAGTCCTGTTGAATCAGGCCAGTGGCCCATCCAGTCCAACCCTCTACGTCACACAGTGGCCAAAAAACTCAGGAGGCATGTGAGGTCCATCAGTGCGGCCAGGACACCAGAAGCCCTCCCACTGTGCCCCCCCAAGCACCAAGCACCAAGAATATAGAGCATCTTCTACCCCCACAACAGACACCCTGTGAGGTGGGTGGGGCTGAGAGGGCTCTCACAGCAGCTACCCTTTCAAGGATAACTCCTGCCAGAGCTCTGGCTGACCCAAGGCCATTCCAGCAGCTGCAAGGGGAGGAGTGGGGAACCAAACCTGGTTCTCCCAGATAAGAGTCCGCACACGTAACCACTACACCAAACTGGCTCTCACAGAAGCTGCCCTTTCAAGGACAACTCCTACGAGAGCTGTGGCTGACCCAAGGCCATTCCAGCAGGTGCAAGTGGAGGAGTGGGGAATCAAACCCGGTTCTCCCAGATAAGAGTCCGCACACTTAACCAGTACACCAAACCAGCTCTCCCAGAAGCTGCCCTTTCAAGGACAACCTCTGCCAGAGCTATGGCTGACCCAAGGCCATTCCAGCAGGTGCAAGGGGAGGAGTGGGGAATCAAGCCCGGTTCTCCCAGATCAGAGTCCGTGCACTTAACCACTAGACCAAACTGGCTTTCTACACTGAAGTGTCTTCTCTCCTCACCGGTTGCTTGTGTCTTGCAGGTGTGTCCCTGCGGATCCTGTCCTCTGACAGTGAGGAGAGCCCCACTGCACCGCTGTTGCACCCCCAGCAGTCGGGGCGGTTTGAGTGGGATTACTATGACCCCAGCTACAAGAAGAGCACGCCGCTCCCCCATCACCTGCCTGGCATCTGTAGCAAGCAGTATTGGCTCTAGCACCCCATCTCGGGAGAGTCTCCGTTGCCCGGCTCCTCTCAGCTTGGGATTTATGTCCTGCTGCAGATAGAAGTCTGGTTGCTAAAAGAGAATTCCCGTAACTGCTGGACATTTGCAACTTGGACTGAGGTTTCACACCCCAGGAAGCACACTTAAATGTTATGCACAAGACACAAAGGCGCGTGCACACGCGAGCACACGCACGCACCAGCAAATGAACACTGAGGCGAAGGGGCTGGAGAAATGATCGTGCAGCTACTAGAAGGAGCGGCTTGATTAGCAAGGGCCTCACTGAACGGAGAGAAGCTGCCCCTCCACCCGCACCACAAGTATGCACATGGCTTCACCCTGTAACGCAAACCCCCTTTCCTGCACCACTCAGGTGGAGGGAGAAGAACGGTAGCCTAACAGCCCGGATGAATGCTGGTGATCTTTTATCTATTGTAAAACCTTTCAGTAAAGATGGTGAAATTTTTACTCTCGACTCCATTGCTCGTTCTGAGTGGGTGTTCCCGTTTCTCTGGACCCCGGAACTTTGCCACTTAAACATTCCAGCTCTGGGCTGCTGTTTCTTGCTGCAAAAGAGCATCACCCTGGAAGGCTGCAGTTAGGCGGGGCAGGGCGGGGAATGCACACCCACTATTCGGGTGGCTCTTTCAGGCCGTGCCAAGACACTTCGGTCTCCCCCGACCTTTAAAGCACTCTTGAAAAGATAGTTGCCAGAGTATCGGGGAGGAGAGAGGATTCTGTGACTGGCCGTTTGTTTTCCCGACTTACCTTAATATCCCCCTACCCCCTTCTCCTCACAGGGAAATGCTTCTCCACCCTGCTATAATGCAAGCTAATCTGAAGTTACTCATCTGTGTAGGTGAAACGAGTGTATTGGACTTGCCAGTCAAATGATTGGCTAGATCAAATTCAGGCCTGCATGAAGCAAGAGACGTTTGGTGGATTGAAGATTCCGGGGGGTTTATCAGTCTGCAGATGAGACTTATTGAGGGGTATAAAAATTCCATGTTGGATAGAATGGAGAGCAGATGCCGCTGGATGCTTAACAAACAGGGCAGGAACAAAACCGCTGGATGTCGCACACAAACACTTTCCCCAGTGTGCAGACTTTCACGGGGTGGGGGGTGGGGTGAAGTTCTCTGCTGAAGAAGGAGGAAGCCTCCCACCCAAAAAAAAACACCTAAGAACTAACTCCCTCAAAAGCCTTGGCAAAGACATACAAGAGGAACCCAGCCCATGGGGGGAAAATCAGCATGGCTTCAAGTCCTGCCTCACCAACTTTTTAGAGTTCTTGGGGCAGGCTTACATAAAAATATAAGAGAAGCCATGTTGGATCAGTCCAATGACCCATCTAGTCCAACACTCTCACATAAGAGAAGCCATGTTAGATCAGGCCAATGGCCCATCCAGTCCAACACTCTGTGTCACACAGTGGCCAAAAATATATATATATATATATATACACACACACTGTGGCTAATAGCCACTGATGGACCTCTGCTCCATATTTTTATCTAACCCCCTCTTGAAGGTGGCTATGCTTGTGGCCGCCACCACCTCCTGTGGCAGTGAATTCCACATGTTAATCACCCTTTGGGTGAAGAAGGACTTCCTTTTATCCGTTTTAACCTGTCTGCTCAGCAATTTCATCGAATGCCCACGAGTTCTTGTATTGTGAGAAAGGGAGAAAAGTACTTCTTTCTCCATCCCATGCATTATCTTGTAAACCTCTATCATGTCACCCCACAGTCGACGTTTCTCCAAGCTAAAGAGTCCCAAGCGTTTCAACCTTTCTTCATAGGGAAAGTGTTCCAGCTCTTTAATCATTCTAGTTGCCCTTTTCTGGACTTTCTCCAATGCTATAATATCCTTTTTGAGGTGTGGCGACCAGAACTGCACACAGTACTCCAAATGAGACCGCACCATCGATTTATGCAGGGGCATTATGATACTGGCTGATTTGTTTTCAATTCCCTTCCTAATAATTCCCAGCATGGCGTTGGCCTTTTTTATTGCAATCGCACACTGTCTTGACATTTTCAGTGAATTATCTACCACGACCCCAAGATCTCTCTCTTGGTCAGTCTCTGCCAGTTCACAACCCATCCACTTGTATTTGTAGCTGGGATTCTTGGCCCCAATGTGCATTACTTTGCACTTGGCCACTTGGCTTGTTTATCTCTGAAATTTGTATCCCACTGCTGTCCTGCAACAAGGCTCAGGGTGGCTCACAACATTTTATCTGAAGAACTGCGCACACAGATGAAAGTTCATCATCATATACCGGGAATAAAACTTTGTTGGACTCAAACTTGGCTGCCTCAGGGCACTACGGCTACCCTGGGGGGTTATATTGGGAGAGGTGATCCTTCAGGTATGCTGGCCCCAGACCATATAGGGCAGGAGTGGCCAAACTTAACACAAGAGCCAAATAAAATAAACGTCAGATGTTTGAGAGCTGCAAGACATGAATGTCAGATGTTTGCGAGGAGGAAGGAAAATAGATGAGGGAAAGGTTGAAAGAAAGCAACTTTAAATTCAAATGCATTCCCCAAACTGCCAGCTGGCTTGGCTAGGAGAAATGATTTAAAGGGACAGATGCCTTCTCCAAGCTGGCTGTCGGGACAGTGGGAGCTTCAAGACCACACGATATGTGTGAAAGAGCCACACGTGGCTCCCGAGCCAGTTTCCCCATCCCCGATTTAGGGCTTTAAAGGTTATAACCAGCACCTGGAGCCTAATCTGTAAACAAACTGGCAACCAGTGCAGCTGCCTCACGTTGGACTGTAGATGGGTAGACCAAAAGGAGGGGTCAGCAGTCTGGCAACTGCATTCTGTATCACCCGAACTTTCCAAGCATCCTCAAGGGCAGGCCTGTGTGGAGCACACTGCAGTAGTCTAGCCTGGAGGTGACTATGGCACGGATCACTGTGGCAAGATCCACTGTGGGATGTTTAGCCTGGAGAAGAGGCGGCTGAGAGGTGATATGATCACCATCTTCAAGTACTTGAAGGGCTGTCCTACAGAGGATGGTGTGGAATTGTTTTCTGTGGCCCCAGAAGGTCGGACCAGAACCATTGGGTTGAAATTAAATTAAAAGAGTTTCTGGCTCAACATTAGGAACAACTTCCTGACCATTAGAGCGATTCCTCAGTAGAACAGGCTTCCTTGGGAGGTGGTGGGCTCTCCTTCCTTGGAGGTTTGTCAACAGAGGCTAGATGGCCACCTGACAGCAATGAGGATCCTGTGAATTTAGGGGGAGGTGTTTGTGAGTTTCCTGCATTGTGCAGGGGGGTTGGACTAGATGGCCCTGGAGGTCCCTTCCAACTCTTCTATGATTCTAACAGGCTTCCTCCTTGGAGGTGGTGGGCTCTCCTTCCTTGGAGGTTTTTCAACAGAGGCTAGATGGCCACCTGACAGCAATGAAGATCCTGTGAATTTAGGGGGAGGTGTTTGTGAGTTTCCTGCATTGTGCAGGGGGTTGGACTAGATGGCCCTAGAGATCCCTTCCAACTCTTCTATGATTCTAACAGGCTTCCTCCCTGGAAGGTGGTGGGCTGTCCTTCCTTGGAGGTTTTTCAGCAGAGGCTAGAGGGCCACCTGACAGCAATGAAGATCCTGTGAATTTAGGGGGAGGTGTTTCTGAGTTTCCTGCATTGTGCGGGGGGGTTGGACTAGATGACCCTGGAGGTCCCTTCCAGCTCTATGATTCTATCAGGGAGGCCAAAAAGGGGCCCAGCTGGTGGGCTCCATGGAGAAAGGAAAATGCTGACCTCACCACTGTGGACACCTGTTTACACAACAGAAGTGAGGAGTCAAGCCACACCCTGTGGCTCTTCACTAAGTCCACTGGATTTAATGGGGCCCCGTGGAGAGCTGTTCTTCCCCAGCCACATGACCTCCATCAATGGATTCAACGGGATAAGAAAATGGAGCCTTTTAATAACAGAAAACCTGCATGATAGCAAGCAAAAAGTACAAATAACCAGACAGGTCTCCACATAAAGCGAGCAGCGGGGTCCCGCGACGTTTGATACTGGGGGCAGATGACTGTCCATAAATTATCTGGAATTGGGCAGGAGCAGCCTAGTGGCCAAATTTGCAGCTCATAAGATTATAAGAGACCCACAAGACTTGCTGAGGGGAGGTCTCCTCTGCTCAGCCACTCGGACACCCGCTTGTTTTCTCTCTCCTGCAGAGCCTTCCAGACAAATGCTTCTCTGGCTCCACCCCACCCCCCAGATGACCCTTGCTACTGGGGGGGGGGGGCAGCCTGCCTGAATGCGGCAACCACAGCAAGTCCCATTAACCCTCCCCTGCCTCCTGGAAGCGGAGGTGGGGGTCCCTTTCCATCTCTTTCCCCTCCCTCTGGCACTGCTGGGACAACTCATCATCTTCCCTGGCCTGCAAGGAAGAGGACGAATGAAGGGGCTGCAGCTGGCACATGGGTTGGGTTGGAGCATCTTCCCTAAGAACCACAGAGTTGGAAGGGACCTCCAGGGTCATCTAGCCCAACCCCCTGCACAATGCAGGAAACTCACAAAGATCTCCCTGCCCCCGACACACCCACCCAGTGACCCCTCCTGCGTGCCCAGAAGATGGCAACAAGGGAAGGCTGAAGAGTCAGGGACTAGATGGCCATCTGACAGCAATGAAGACCCTGTGAATTTAGGGGGAGGTGTTTGTGAGTTTCCTGCATTGTGCAGGGGTTGGACTAGATGGCCCTGGAGGTCCCTTCCAACTCTAGGATTCTCAGTTTTGCTAAGGGGGGACTTGGAGGTTTATTTGTATTTCTTTATTCAACGAGTCTTTGAAGCGTGACGTTCACGCAGATGGCTTTTAAAAGGGGCTATTCAGATTCATGGAGGATGGGTCTTCTCGGGGGCTGCTAGCCAACAGTGAGGGAAAAGAGTCGCAATATCCAAGGGATGGGCAGCTCTCTTCCCTGGGTCAATCTCTCTGCCCGGCTTGTGGCCCTCCAAGGCAACTGGGTGGCTGGCTGTTGGAAATAGGATGGAGAGTGGCTTGTCTGCCCCAGCACATTCTGATGTTCTCAACTCAGAGAAAACAAAACAAAGACCTTCTTTTTTCCCTTCCTTTTGAGGAGGAAGCGTGACCCCTTTTGTGAACTTTCAGGGCTTTTCCTAACATTACCAGTTTGAGATGGAGACAGTATTGAATACATAGCTGTGCCACAGAAAAGGAACACAGCCGATGCTTTCTGGAACATACAGGACCACTCTAAATCTACAATGCCCTTAAGGTTCAATGCGTGTTGAAACCCTCGCTGTCCCATTTAGCTATGGCTATATTGGTGAGATGGGATAGGGGAATCCTGATTATTATAAATGTATACCTCCCACCTCTAACAAAACAGACATCTATAGAAGAAAATTGGGCATCACTAGACCAATTTATAATAAATCTTTCCCTGGAGCACCCGGAAGCTCAAATCTTACTGGCAGGGGATTTCAATGCCCGTATGGGAATGAATGATGCCTTCTTAGCAAATAAATTTAATTCCCTACTAAATGAGCAGGAACAAGGCCAGAATGGACTTCCCTTCACAAGTGATTTTCAAGACTGTAAGGCAAACTTTGCCGGCCTATGTTTAGCTAAATTAGCAGGCAGAAGAGAGCTCCATATTCTAAATGGGGCATTCTATGGCGATCATCCAGGCGAATACACCTTTATGTCTGGGAATAGAATGAGCACTATTGATTATATGTTGGTATGCAATTCTCTGTTACCTCTGATTAAAAATTTCCAAGTGTTCCCATACTTGGAGGGTGACCATCTACCTCTATGTCTGCAGAATCTACAGGCTGTGCTTTCTGTTCAGGCAAGGTAGGACAGATATTTGGGAAGTGGTAGGCTGGCACACAGAGACAGCCCCGCCAGCTGAGAGGGCAGGATCAGTGCGGCTGCTGTCTCCTCATCTGAGGCTTGGCTCCCCAAATAGAAATTGCACTGCAATTGTATGAGTGACATGAATTTCTATGCTACGTGAAATGTGTATGAGCCAGTTTGGTGTAGTGGTTAAGTGTGCAGACTCCTATCTGGGAGAACCAGGTTTGATTCCCCACTCCTCCACTTGCAGCTGCTGGAATGGCCTTGCGTCAGCCATAGCCCTCACATTGTCCTTGAAAGGGCAGCTGCTGTGAGAGCTCTTTCAGCCCCACCCACCTCACAGGGTGTCTATTGTGGGGGGGAGAAAACAAAGGTGATTGTGAGCCGTTCTGAGTCTCTGATTCAGAGAGAAGGGCGTGGTATAAATCTGCCGTTGTCTTAGCAGTAGAAAAGGATATTCCTAGTGGATCATATGCTGAACATGAGTCGTCAATGTGATGCAGTGGCTAAAAAGGCAAATGCAATTTTGGGCTGTATCAACAGTAGTGTCCAGATCATATGATGTGATGGTATCGCTTTATTCTGCTCTGGTAAGACCTCACCTGGAGTCTTGTGTTCAGTTTTGGGCACCACATTTTAAGAAGGATCTAGACAAGCTGGAAGGGGTCCAGAGGAGGGCGACAAAGATGGTGAGGGGTCTAGAGACCAAGTCCTATGAGGAAAAGTTGAAGGAGCTGGGGATGTTTAGCCTGGAGAGGAGGCGGCTGAGAGGTGAGAGGATCACCATCTTCAAGGACTTGAAGGGCTGACATATAGAGGATGGTGTGGAATTGTTTTCTGTGGCCCCGGAAAGTTGGACCAGAACCAAGGGGTTGAAATTAAATCAAGAGAGTTTCCGGCTCAACATTAGGAAGAACTTCCTGACCATTAGAGCGATCCCTGAGTGGAAGAGGCTTCCTCAGGAGGTGGTGGGCTCTCCTTCCTTGGAGGTTTTTCTACAGAGGCTAGATGGCCATCTGACAGCAATGAAGATCCTGTGAACTTAGGGGGAGGCGTTTGTGAGTTTCCTGCATTGTTCAGGGGATTGGCCTAGATGGTCGTGGAGGTCCCTTCCAACTTTATGATTCTTCTATGAAGTGCAGGTGAACCCTCAAACAGTCTGAAGCCAGTGCATCGAAACCAACCCCCCCCCCCCCAGTGTTTCATGTTTCGGCTCCATGCCCGTTGCCGGTTACCATGGCAGAGCAGCCACGTCCTCGCCTGCAAGGGAGTCACCAGAGGCTCCGGGGTCTTGCTTTGCTCTTTGCTTGCTGGCCATCAGCCCACCCAGATGTCAGGCTAATGAAGGCTTCCGGTGCAGCAGCAGCAGCAGCATTCAGTGAGCCTGTCCACCGTAATTCAAGGCTGCGGCGTGATCTATGAAGTGCACGCAACAAGGAAGGAGGCACTAGCTGTTCAACTCTGGGAGTTCTTCGGGGAAAGGACCATTGTGAAGGCACAAACAAAAACACAAACACCAAGCCCTGTTCCTAGAAGATTACAGCACAGCCCATGAAATTATAATAATTGGTCTGGAGGTGGAATTCAGCTTCTGAGTGGCAAAAAACGGCGAACACAGAAAGTGGAGCCCAAGCCAGAAGCTAATGAGAGTGCAACGTGTAGCTTATTAATTGCAAGCAGATCCTGCCTCAGAATTGCATTCTGCAAAAAATCAAGGCCTTTTCTAAGTATTCCAAGTGACCTTAAAAACAGGGCTTTGTGTGCAGATGGCAAGGACTCATTGGTTCATTTGCTGTAATGGCTCTGAGCTCTGCAGTTTCTCCTTTATGGGCAGCACACTCCCCTGCGAACTTCTCCTATTCAAGCTCTCTCAGAATACATTTAAATTCTATACCAAAGTTCCTGGCGAACCATTCTCTAGTGAACTTCAATAGCTCCAGCTGGTGCCTGACTAAAGTTTACTGTTTGTTCAGCAAGAGCAGCAGTTAGTAAATCCAGAAAGCGAGGAATAGGCCAAGGCGTTCTCCATCTTTTACTAACTTCAGCCAATCCCTGAGACACCCCCCATCTCTACACACACACCTGGCAACAGGGTGCAGTTAGCCCTAAGCATGGAATTCAGCTGTTGCTGCTGCTTCTTTGACCGAGACTGTGGCCACTTTGGATTATACGTTATGCCTAAATTTTACAGTCTGCACATATGTGAATGGAGCTTGTTTGCATAATTTTCCCCCTATACATCCTTCAGTATTTTTTTTCACTATTTAGGCTAGTCAGAGAAGGGAGCCATCCACCTCTAACTTGTGACTGCCCACTGCTGTAAGTATCTTTGCACAGATGTGAGGCTCACAACTCTCTTGATGAAATCTGAGATTCTCAACCAGCTGAATTCTGTGCTTTTCAGCAACCCCAGGAACTCTGGCGCCTCAAAAGCCAAGTCTCACCCTCTTTAGTGCCTCGAGAACGACCGTAGAAGTCAAGGCAACCTGGGCTCACCTGAAGCTCCCCTATAGTGGATCAGACCCTTCATCTGTCATGGTCAGTCTTGTCTACTCAGACTGGCAGGGGCTCCAGTTTGGTGTAGTGGTTAAGCGTGCAGACGCTTATCTGGGAGAGCCGGGTTTGATTCCCCACTCCTCCACTTGCAGCTGCTGGAATGGCCTTGGCTCAGCCATAGCTCTAATAGAGAGTGAGTTTGGTGTAGTGGTTAAGTGCATGGATTCTTATCTGGGAGAACTGGGTTTGATTCCCCACTCCTCCACTTGCACCTGTTGGAATGGCCTTGGGTCAGCCATAACTCTGGCAGAGGTGGTCCTTGAAATGGCAGCTGCTAGGAGAACCCTCTCAGCCCTACCTACCTCACAGGGTGTCTGTTGTGGGGGGAGAAGACAAGGGAGATTGTAAGCTGCTCTGAGACTCTGATTCAAAGAGAAGGGCGGGGTATAAATCTGCAGTTCTTCTTAGGTTCAAAGACTCTTATCTGGGAGAACGGGGTTTGATTCCCCACTCCTCCACTTGCAGCTGCTGGAATGGCCTTGGGTTAGCTATAGCTCTGGCAGAGGTTGTCCTTGAAAGGGCAGCTGCTGTGAGAGCCTTCTCAGCCCCACCCACCACACAGGGTGTCTGTTGTGGGGGGAGGAAGATAAAAGAGATTGTAAGCTGCTCTGAGTCTCTGATTCAGAGAGAAGGGTGGGGTATAAATGTGCAATTCTTCTCCTTCTTCCCCAGGGTATCAGGCAAAGGTCTTTCAGGCTCTTGTCTGAGCCTTTTTAAACTGGTTATTCCAGGGACCTTCTGCACACCAAGCAGACGCTCTGCCACTGAGCCACAGTCCCTCTGGCCCCCTCTCTGTTGGGGGTTCACTGGACATCCTCTGGCAAGCCCCTTCTTCACCGTCTCCCCCCAATCTGTAACAGGGGGATCCCTCACCTACTTCTACCAGGGGACTGAGATTGACTGCTGATTAATGCAGAATTGCTCTGAATGCTTCAAAGAACAGAAGGGGCCGGTATTATTGACCCAAATGGTCAAGGAGAAGCAGTGCAACGACAGACAAGAACGGAACTCCCGGCCATTCATTTCGAAGGGCTGCGCACAACAACAGACGCTGGTGTTTACCCTTTGGGAGGGCTGGAGGGCCAACCACAATGTGACTCAAAGGGAAACCTGGAGCTGACCTGTCTTTCCTTTCTCTAGCCAGAGGTGAGAGCGCTTCCCTGTCACCAGCAGGGGGGACTGGTTTCTCCCCACAGTATGTATAGCTGAGGGCTGTAGGAAGAAGGGACTCAGGAACTCTCTGAAGGGGGGGGGGGAATGCAAGCACTGCCTCTGGAGCACATGCAGAGGGCCATTCTGCACAAAGGCCGGGATGAACAACTGGCTCTGCTAGAAAAGGACTGCAAGGAAGGAAGGTGAGACCATCTTGAAGTTATGGGATTTTTTTTTATTTTTATGGGTTTTTAAATTATTTTTTTTTACAGGCTACTGTTGTACCCGTTGCTAAAGCTGCTGATTCTGCCACAAACTATAACAGAAATTTCCCAGAAGTTGAGTCAGTTCCCCTCCTCATTAACTGCCTCTCTGCCTTCCAAACCAACCAACGGCCTTGCATTTGCAGCAGACGGAGCCTGACACGCAGCTACATGGGTCTGACCAAGGAATGAAGAAGCCGGGAGTCCACCGACCACTGGAATTGCCCTGTACAACGTGGCCTCTTCTGGAGCTTGCTCCACCGCGGGCAGCACTTTAACCATAGAGGTCGTCATCGTTGTCTTCGCTGTAAACATTCCCGCCGCCGCCGCCTCCTGTCCCTTGGCTTGGTCCGGCACCACCTTGGCTACCTGATGGGAATCTGCAAGGAGCAGCCCAGAGAGAAGAGAAGAGAAGAGGCGCAGTGAGAGATCACTAGGGAACGTCACGGCAACACCATCACAAAGAGTACGGGATGAAGAAGGTGCCTCCCTGAGAGGCCTCCTAGCCCCAGCATCCCCCTCCCAGAAAGCCAGTTTGGTGCAGTGGTGAAGTGTGCGGACTCTTATCTGGGAGAACCGGGTTTGATTCCCCCCTCCTCCACTTGCAGCTGCTGGAATGGCCTTGGGTCAGCCAGAGCTCTCTCAGCCCCACCCACCTCACAGGGTGTCTGTCGTGGGGGGAGAAGATATAGGAGATTGTAAGCCGCTCTGAGTCTCTGATTCAGAGAGAAGTGCGGGGTATACATCTGCGGTCTTCTTAGGTTCAAAGACTCTTATCTGGGAGAACGGGATTTGATTCCCCCTCCTCCACTTGCAGCTGCTGGAATGGCCTTGGGTCAGCCAGAACTCTGGCAGAGGTTGTCCTTGAAAGGGCAGCTGCTGTCAGAGCTCTCTCAGCCCCACCCACCTCACAGGGTGTCTGTCGTGGGGGGAGAAGATATAGGAGATTGTAAGCCGCTCTGTGTCTCTGATTCAGAGAGAAGGGAGGGTATAAATCTGCAATTCTTCTTCTCCCCACCATTTCTCACCCTTACACCCCTCATTTCAAAGGGTCAGGAACAAACCTGGGGAGGTTAAACTTGCCCCCCCCCACCTCCACACAAACCTCCCAACCTCTTACGAAGACAAAGAGCCAGAAAAGAAAAAAAGAGACCTCCCCGGAGAGGTAGGCTGAAGGAGGCCAGGGCGAGAGCACATCCCAGCAATGCTCAACACAGGCAGGGAGACAAAGAGATACCAAAAGCAGAGGGAGGACGGCCACCAAATGTGGCATCTTGGCAGCTCATCTTTATCACTCAGTATCCACCCTGCTTTGTCCATTTTGTTGTCCACTATGAGACGGCCAACGCCCAGTGCTGCACAGGACAGCAACAGTTGCACGAGGCAGAACAGCATGGTTTGTTCCATTTCTCTGACATTTCCCCACAAGTGCACAATTACCGAGCAGCTGCCCCCAGGACAGAAAGAGCCCCTTGGGGAGAGCTCATCCAAGCCCCCGTGGTTACCTGAAGCTACCGAAGCCCCGACTCTGCTGTAGGGTCTGTGCAAACATCTCGTATTTGCGGATATCGTTGTCGCTGACGGAACGCCGGGCAAAGCGCATGGCCTCCTCAAAGTGATCGCGCCGGATCTCGGGCACTGGGTCCTCCTCCTCCACTTCCTAGAGCGGAAGAGTCACAGCTTCACCCTGAGCTCCGCTGCAGCCCCAAGCCCCACCGGCCCAGGCCCCCTGCTCACCATGGCTGAAGGGTTGGTCTGCCTCTCGCGCTCCCGCTTGATCTCGCTCTCAATCGCCTCCCGGATGGCCAGCTTGCAGGCTCGCTGGCAAATCTCTGTGAGGTCGGCTCCCGAGAAGCCGTTGGTCATTTTAGCCAGGAACTCCAAATCCACATCCTGCGTAAAAGAGGGAGGCGCCACATCACACATCCTTCCCCAGCCAACAGGACAAGCGACTCCTTTAAGCTCTCCCGCGACAGCAGCAAGAGGCCTTCCTACCGCTCACCGATGATCTGAGAGATCGGCCAGCCAGACCTGAACTTATGTGCCTCTTAGTATGAACAGCATTCCACTCTGCTCCAGCTGAGGAAGGGGTCCCTAGGCTTGAGCTTCGGAGGGAAGCAAACTAAAGCACTCTTGGCGTTCTGTACGGCAGCATTAGTCTATTCTGCTCCCTTCCAGCAGCCAGAACCACATTTCACTATAGAGCAGGGGTGGCCAAGGGTAGCTCCCCAGATGTTTTTTGCCTACAACTCCCATCAGCCCCAGCCAGCATGGCTGATGGCTGGGGCTGATGGGAGTTGTAGGCAAAAAACATCTGGAGAGCTACCCTTGGCCACCCCTGCTCTAGAAGCTAGACCTCTCTGGTAGGATTAGGATGCAGAATGGAGTTGGCAGCCTGTGACTGGGGTGGAGAGATGGGAAATTCAGGGGGGAAGGACCGTCTTCTCTTCCTCTATTCTAGACAGTTTGTCAAAACACAAACCCCACAAATTTTGGGCCCTCTGGAAAAACTCCTATGAAACATTTTGTTTGTAGAAAACCGAGGCCTTTATACTTTCAAACTCAAAAAACATACCAAATAGTACAATTTTATGTGCTAATTTATAAACGATGCAGATTTTTTAGATAAAGCAGTAATATAAATTCAGAGCCGATGTGTACTGCATATATTTAAGCTCCCCATTCCAGAATTTCTTTTTTCATTTTTAAACAGAAAAAAAACCCATTTTCCCCCTCAAGGCTTCAAATTTGCAGCCAAGTGAGCATCAGCTGAGCGGCCCCGTGGCGCAGAGTGGTAAAGCAGCAGTACTGCAGTACGGTGGTCTGAACTCTCTGCTCACGACCTGAGTTCGATTCTGGTGGAAGCTGGATTCAGGTAGCTGGCCCAAGGTTGACTCAGCCTTCCATCCTTCCGAGGTTGGTCAAATGAGCACCCAGCTTGCTGGGGGGAAAGTGTAGATCACTGGGAAAGGCAATGGCAAACCACCCTGTAAAAAAGTCTGCCGTGAAAACGTGAAAGCAACGTCACCCCAGAGTCGGAAACGACTGGTGCTTGCACAGGGGACCTTTCCTTTTCCTCGAGCATCAACTGGCAGTAAACAGATTCACAGTTGACAAATTTTGTGCAAACACAGCAAAGCCCTACAGAGAAAGACAAATGCCGCATTCTAGTGGAAGAAACCGCCCCCCTCTCACTCCCCCCAGTCACATCTTCTAAACAGATGGGCCTACAGCAAGCTTTTGTCTAAACACTCGCTGGCTTTCCCCAGAAGCAACACGCACATCTGCGTCGGCACAAACTTGCCTTTGCTACAGGCGACTTGCGCAGGTTGGCCTTGAGGATGGCCACGCGGGACTTCTCATCTGGCAGGGGGATGTAGATGAGCTGGTCCAGGCGCCCAGGTCGCAGGATGGCCGGGTCGATGATGTCCGGCCGGTTGGTGGCTCCGATGATGAAGACATTCTTCTTGGTCGACATGCCGTCCATCTCTGTCAGGATCTGGTTGATGACTCTGTCTGCAGCACCACCGCCATCGCCAATGTTCCCACCACGGGCCTTGGCAATGGAGTCCAGCTCATCGAAGAACAGCACACAGGGAGCCGCTTGGCGGGCCTGCAGGAGGAGGGCAGCTCAGTCTGCAGCACTCTCAATCAGGCAGCCTTTCCCAGGGACCCTAAGCGCCTGCAGGCATTTATTTCCTTTGGGGGAGCCCCAGCCACAGGAGGACTGCTTCATTCATTACACCTGGTCCTCTAAACAGCTCCCCATCTGGGAATTTCTGCCGGCCGTTCTCTACCAGTCCACTGGCTGGCTTTCAATACCCACCAGGCCTAAGGTGATGGATCTACAGTGTATTGTTGGAACTCTCTGTCTGGGGCAAGTGATGCTCTGTATTCTGGGTGCTTGGGGGGGGGGGCAACACTGGGAGGACTTCTAGTGTCCTGGCCCCACTGGTGGACCTCCTGATGGTGCCTGGGTTTTTGGCCACTGTGTGACACAGTGTTGGACTGGAAGGGCCACTGGACTGATTCAATAGGGCTTCTCTTATGTCCTTATGTGACACAGAGTGTTGGACTGGATGGGCCACTGGCCTGATCCAACAGGGCTTCTCTTAGGTTCTTATGTGACACAGAGTGTTGGACTGGAGGGGCCACTGGACTGACCCAACATGGCTTCTCTTATGTTCTTATGTCTGGGGCAGTGATGCTCTGTATTTTTGGTGCTTGGGGGGCAACGGAGGGCTTGTAGTGTCCTGGCCCCACTGATGGACCTCCTGATGGCACCTGGGTTTTTTGGCCACTGTGTGACGCAGAGGGTTGGACTTGATGGGCCATTAGCCTCATCCAACATGGCTTCTCTTATGTTTTTTATGTCTGGGGCAGCGATGCCCTGTATTCTTGGGGGGGCAGAGTGGGAGGGTTTCTAGTGTCCTGGCCCCACTGGTGGACCTTCTGATGGCACCTGGGTTTTGGCCTCTGTGTGACACAGAGTGTTGGACTGGATGGGCCATTGGCCTGTTCCAACATGGCTTCTTTTATGTTCTTAGGTCTGGGGCAGTGATGCTCTGTATTCTTAGTGCTTTGGGAGGGGCAACAATGGGAGGGCTTCTAGTGTCCTGGCCCCAGTGATGGACCTCCTCATGGCACCTGGGTTTTTTGGCCACTGTGTGACGCAGAGGGTTGGAATGGTTTGGAATGGAATGGGTGAGCCATTGGCCTGATCCAACATGGCTTCTTTTATGTTCTTATGTCTGGGGCAGCGATGCCCTGTATTCTTGGGGGGGGCAGAGTGGGAGGGTTTCTAGTGACCTGGCCCCACTGGTGGACCTTCTGATGGCACCTGGGTTTTTTGGCCATTGGTCTGATCCAACAGGGCTTCTCTGATGTTCTTATGCTCTTACTTGCCTTCAGGACCGCAGACTGAGAAGCCTCTATAAGATGGACAAGTTTACAGGACTTCCAACAAAAGCATGAGGAAACTATGAACTGTTTTCAGGTACAAAGTCAGGCCATGCCCAGAGCCTCTGCCAGCAGGGCAGGCAGACTGAGAGAAGCACTGCTGCCAGTTGTTAACATCTGAAATCCTGCTTTAGTTTGCCTTCAGGTATCAACACTGCTCCATTCCTGGGGCCTCAGGAAATCTGCACGTGAGATCCAGGACTGGCCCAAGATACAGCCAAGTGGTTTGTTTCAGTTGCAATGCATTTTTCTATTGTATGTGATTATACTTTTTTCCCCATAGTAATCCATTTTGTGTCTCTTTGGATAGGAAAGCAGGGAACGTTTTAAGTAACAACTAGAACTTTGAATGCTTCACTGTCTGACAGGGCTGTAGCCAGATGAGCCTACAGAATCCACAGCACCCCCGCTGGCTACGGCCCGGCTGTCTAGTAAAGGAAACCATTTCTCAGCTTCCAGAGCATCACAGAAAGCAATCATGAAGATAACAGAACTCAATAGAACTTTCCTGATTCCTTTCTCCACCCTGAGCCTCAACCAGAAAAGCCAATGATAAGTAAATGTAAATAAATAAGCATCAGTGTTAAAGCTGCTCCCTAGAGGATGACAGAAGTTCTGCTGTTTGAATCAGGCCTCTTATCCAGCTCCCTGGCAGATAACCTGCCTGCATCGATGTTTCAGACGCAATTCAAAGTCTATTTGTGGACTTCCCCGCCACAAGGGGGAAGCAGTCATCTCTACAAATCTAAAGGAGACTGTAAAAATCGGAAGATCGGTTTGGCAACAGCACAACCCAAGACAAAACACAGGGCACAGTAGTGACACACAGGCAGCTTTATAATCGAAAACTGACCAATAGAGAGATCTTGGGGGGGGGGGGGTAGAGAACTCACTGAAAATGTCAAGACAGTGTGTGGTTGCAATAAAAAAGGCCAACGCCATGCTGGGAATTATTAGGAAGGGAATTGAAAACAAATCAGCCAGTACCATAATGCCCCTGTATAAATCGATGGTGCGGTCTCATTTGGAGTACTGTGTGCAATTCTGGTCACTGCACCTCAAAAAGGATATTATAGCATTGGAGAAAGTCCAGAAAAGGGCAACTGGAATGATTAAAGGACTGGAACACTTTCCCTTTGAAGAAAAGTTGAAACGCTTGGGACTCTTTAGCTTGGAGAAACATCGACTGTGGGGTGACATAATAGAGGTTTACAAGATTATGCATGGGATGGAGAAAGTAGAGAAAGAAGTCGTTTTCTCCCTTTCTCACAATACAAGAACTCGTGGGCATTTAATGAAATTGCTGAGCAGTCGGGTTAGAACGGATAAGAGGAGGAACTTCTTCACCCAAAGGGTGATTAACATGTGGAATTCACGGCCACAGGAGGTGGTGGCGGCTGCAAGCATAGCCAGCTTCAAGAGGGGGTTAGATAAAAATACGGAGCAGAGGTCCATCAGTGGCTATTAGCCACAGTGTGTATGTATATGTGTATATATATATAAATTTTTGGCCCCTGTGTGACACAGAGTGTTGGACTGGATGGGCCACTGGCCTGATCCAACATGGCTACTCTTACGTTCTTATGAAAAGAAAAAGATATTCAAGGGAGTCAAATTTTCATGCAACTAAAAATGGTAACAGAACTGTGAAACTGGTAGAAAAACAGCAGAAACACAAACATCTGAAGTCCAGCTTTGGTTTGCTCCTCCTGCCTCCAGGTATCAACAGTGCTCCAACCCTGTGGCCTGAGGCAATCTGCACATGAGATCCAATTACTACTATATTATAAAACCCTGATATGCCGACAGAGCTTAAAATAGCACAGACTGACCAGGAATGGGGCTGCAGCAGACAGTTCTATGGAAGTGTGTGGCCGTGGTGAAAGACGATTCCAAGCTGAAGGTTACTGGGAAAAGGCCTGAAGTTAAGACCACCTCATTGATCATGCAACAGAAGGAACCCTCGCCTTTGTAAGAACATAAGAAGCCAATATGGATCAGGCCAATGGCCCATCCAGTCCAACACTCTGTGTCACACAATGGCCATAACCAAAGTGCCATCAGGAGATTCACCAGCAGGGCCAGAACTCCAGAAGTCCTCCAACGAGCACCAAGAAGACAGAGCATCACTGCCCCCAGACAGAATGTTCCATTTATACCTTGTGGCTAATAGCCACTCATAGACCTCTGCTCCGTATTTATCCAGTTCTCTCTTGAAGCTGCCACTTCTTGTGGCAGTGAATTCCATGGGTTAATTACTCTTTGAGTAAAGAAGCACTTCCTTTAATCTGCTCTAAACTGGCTGCTCGTTAATTTCATGAAGTGCCCAGGAGTTCTTGTATTGTGGGAAAGGGAGAAGAGTACTCTTTCCTCTGCCTTCTCTATCCCATGCATAATTTTGTAAACCTCTATCATGTCACCTCTCAACTGTTTTTTCTCCAAGCTAAAGAGCCTTAACTTCTTTAGCCTTTCTTCGTCTAGAAGGTGTTCCATCCCGTTAATCATTTTAGTTGCCCCCTTTTGCACTTTTTCTAATGCTATGTTTTCTGGGGTGTGGTGACCGTAGCAGCACACAATATTCCGAATGAGGCCGCAACACAGATTTATACAGGGGCATTATGGTACCGACTGATTTGTTTTCAATCCCCTTCCTAATAATACCCAGCACAGCATTTGCCTTTTGAATTACAGTCGCACACTGAGTCAGCATTTTCAGTGAGTTATCTACCATGACTCCAAAATCTCTCTCCTGGTCAGTCTCTGCCTAGTTTGCACCCCAGCAACATATATTTATAGTTTGGATTTTTGCCTCCAATGTGCATTACGCTGCACCTGCCCACACTGAACCTCATCTGCTGCACCGATGATGCCCTGTAGAGCCGTGAGCCAAAAATACACCCGGAAAATACTTTATTGATATTTTCCAGGTATTATTTTAGCTTTCCAAATATATCCAATGTTTCTCAGAAACCCGCATCCCACCCAGGAAAAAATCCTGAGAAAGCCTCAGATATATTCAGTAATTTTGCATAGATGTGAACAATGTGGAGAGGCAGGAGCAGATTGCTGGCACCACTCAGCTGTTTGTCAGACTTATGCAGCCCCTTTAACTTTTGCCAGACTTATGTGGTCCCTTTAACTTTACGGGAACTGCAGAAACTAGCCCAAGGATTGGCCAGGGAGGTGGGGAGCCGAATGCTGTGGCTGGTGTCTTTTGCAGGATGGTTTAAACTGGGCTGCAAGAGAAACCAGCCCAAGATCAGCTCAGTTGGTGGGGAGCGGAGAGCTCTCTGATGGCTCGTTTCTCTGCTGCCTTCTCCTGCCACCCACAGGAGAGGGCAGCCCAGCCTGCAGGGAGGGGAGGGGGCAGCCCCCTGCAGGCACAGCTCTGTGCTACCTTCTCCTACAGTTCAGTTTAAACTGGGCTGAAGGATAAGCCAAGCCAACCCCAGGATAAGGCTGGCATTTTTTAACTGGATCTGGGATTTTTTTGGAAATCCCAATTTTTTAGACCTGAACTGAAAAATACCAGTTTTTTCTTTCTTTTTAAATTGCACACCCCGAAAACCCAGTTGCCCAGCCTCAATCGATCCCTCTTGAGCGCTTCACAAACCCCCTTGGTTCTCACCAACCTGAACAAGTTAGCGTCATCCACAAACTTAGCCACTTCATGGCTTACTCCCAACTCCAAATCATTAATGATTAAGTTTAATCCACAAGAGGACTTGTCCCCCTCTTGTCCCCTAATTGCTGAGTTTATTTGGAAGCCTTCACAGGCTGCCATCTTCAACTGATCAAAAGCATTGTGGCGACAAGCCAAAAGCCCACCCACCCTGCTCCTCCTACTTGTCAGAGAAGCTGCTCACTATGTCTGGACCCTTTCAGCGCTAAAGCTGTTGAAGGACCTTAACGCCTGGTTGAGAGGTATTATCCTGAGTATTCCTCATCGTGACGGGCTCTCAAGTCACCAGAAAGGCATACTTATCACTCAGCCCCAAACATAAGAGTTTGTCTTGTTTCCAAAGTCTGTGGCATTGAGGGAGGGAACACACGAAGATGGCTATTGGCCAGCTTCACATCTGTCAAGAACATAGACAGCCTGAATCAACTGAAAAGTCAGGCCAATTCACAGACTGCTCTATAGCAGGGGTGGCCAACGGTAGCTCTCCAGATGTTTTTTGCCTACAACTCCCATCAGCCCCAGCCATAGGCCATGCTGGCTGGGGCTGATGGGCGTTGTAGGCAAAAAAAATCTGGAGAGCTACCGTTGACCACCCCGGCTCTATAGCAACTGCAATTAGTGACAATCGAACAAGCTCTCCATGATTATCGCTGATTAAAACAGCTACCATGTCATGCTGCTAAGATTCTAAGAAGGATCTCACATGAACATATGAAGCTGCCTTATACTGAATCAGACCCTCAGTCCATCAAAGTCAGTATTGTCTACTCAGACTGGCAGCGGCTCTCCAGGGTCTCAAGCAGAGGTTTTTCACACCTATTTGCCTGGACCCTTTTCAGTTGGAGATGCCGGGGATTAAACCTGGGACCTTCTGAGTACCAAGCAGATGCTCAAACCACTAAGCCACCGTCCCTCCATCTCATATGCCACCAGTGGAAATGGACAGCTGTCCACGGATTTAGCACTAGAATTCCTCTGTAAATTCAAGAGGCAGTTCGCAGAAACTTACCTTGTCAAAAATCTCGCGCACGTTGGCCTCAGACTCTCCAAACCACATAGTAAGCAGCTCTGGGCCCTTGATAGAGATGAAGTTGGCCTGGCATTCGTTGGCAATGGCTTTGGCCAGCAGTGTCTTCCCACAGCCAGGAGGCCCATAGAACAGCACCCCCTTGGAGGGAGTCATGCCAAACTTGAGGAATTTGTCAGGATGCTCTACTGGGTACTAGGGAAAGAAAGAGTACATTTGTGCCATATTTCTGTGCCACCTTGCTGCTCTGAGAGAAAGAGATCCTCATCAAGTGGGACTGTGCCCAACAGAGACAGGCACAGCTGCAGAGGACTTGGAGACTGCCTGGCAGCAAATAAAGCTTGAGGCACAACAGCTGGCTAAAGCAAGATCTCTTCCCCTCCCACCAGTACTTTACTTCCGTGCCTCCTCCACAGCAGAAGCCCCAAGGACTCCATGGCAAGGGGTCCTGCAGGTGGGGGAAAGCTAGCAACTAAGCCATTCCATGCCAAACACAAAGGCATACCATGGACATGAAAGCCATAGAAATAACCCTGTGATTGAGGGGGGGGGGGGGTGAGATGTCCATGTGCACAGAAAAACCGACATCTTGATGCACACTGTTTGAAGCCGAACATTAAGGCACTGCTCCCAGGACTTTTGAAAAGCCATCCCACAGCTTTTAGAAATCATACAAAGCAGACAGCTATTGTTCCTGGGAAAGGAGTCAATTCAAGCCTAGAGGGTACATGACAGGTCATCTGAGTTTGCTGGCAGGGATAAGAACAGAGGTACTGAAAGAAGAAACACTCAGCTGCCAAGAGTGTACAGCAAGCCCTTTGCTGCCCTGGTAACCAGAGGGGTGTGCAACAACCCACCCCACCCCAACCCTGTGCCATTTTTAATCCAGCCTGGTGTCGAGATTCAGAGTGGCAGAGTCCGATCTGGAGAGCTGAGTTTGATCCCCACGCCCCCTTCTCCCCATGAAGCCTTAGGGGTGACCTTGGGACAGACCCTGTTCTCTCAGCACTCTCTCAGCCTCACCTAACTTCACAAGGTGACCGCTGTGGGGAGGGGTAAGGAAGGCAACTGGAAGTTGCTTTGAGCTTCCTTATTTAAGTGGGGTATAAAGAACTTTCCTTCCTCTTCTTAATCTAGCCTCCTCCTTATAGCCTCCTCACACCTCCAAGATGACGCTTAGAGAGATCTGGTTATCGAGTTCCAGGGAGCTTATGCCACACAAGGGTCAATCTGTATTTATGACCTCCTGGGAGTTTCCGCCTTATTGGGCCTGGGGCTATTTCAGGCACTCGTCAAAAGGGAGCCAGGTGCCTTTTAAATGCACAACACCTGATCAGAAAGTGGCTTTGTTGAATTTATTTACAAGAGGAAAACCTGAACTTGCAAAAGGGGAAGGAAAAGAAAGCAAAAAGTGAGAAACACGACAGACAGGAGGGAACATGAAAGGGCTGAAAGAGGACACTCGAGAAGGGAGAGGGAGGAATCAGGAAGTGGGGAAGCAAAGAAACTTATTGGTGGGCTCCACTTCAGAAATCACCGTTTTACAGCAGGGGTGGCCAACGGCAGCTCTCCAGATGGTTTTTTCCCCCTACAACTCCCATCAGCCCCAGCCATTGGCCATGCTGGCTGGGGCTGATGGGAGTTGCAGGCAAAAGAAAACCATCTGGAGAGCTACCGTTGGCCACCCATTTTACAGGAATGGGAGGTCCTGTGCTACAGAGTTAAAGAAAATTTTGCACTCTGAGTTTTTTTGTGACTTGAAGTCATCCACACCGATTTCCACATAGCTGATGTAAGCAACACTCACAAGGGCTCCCTGCAAAATCAAAAACCTCCTCCTGGCCTTTATGCCAGTTACTGTGCTGTCCCTGGCGCCAGCAGCCCTCACCTGTACAAGCTCTTGAAGTTCCCTCTTGACGTCTTCCAAGCCTCCGATGTCCTGCCAGGTCACCTGTGGCACCTCCACCACCGTCTCACGCAAAGCTGAGGGGTTGCTCTGGCTGAGGGCCCACTAGTGTTGGCAAGCAGAAAGGGAGAGCCCGCGTGAGTTTCAGTGCACACGTCTTCTCAGCGCGACCCTCCACGCCCAGGCAGCGGATCCATGCATCTGGCTTACCCTGAAGTCATCCATAGTCACAGCCAGCGAGTTCATCACTTCGGCATCGATGGTCTCGTCTTCCAGGTCAATGAGGTCCATCTTCTTCCGGATGGCCTGCAGAGCGGCCTCTGAGCACAGCGCGGCCAAATCTGCGCCGACGTGGCCGTGGGTCTCGCTGGCCACCTGAAACAACACAGCCGTGACATGACCAAGCCAGTGTGCCACGCCCTTGTTCCTTGCGGAAAGAGGCGACTGATGGCTGTGCCTGAAATAAGCCTCCTCTTATTGCGCTTAGAAGTACTTAGGATACATTTGGTATTAACGAGTTCCCTTCCCCCTCGCTGAGGACCGCGGCTGTACCACACAGCTCTAGTTCTCACCTATCAGCAACAGCAGTAGGATCTGACCTCCTCCTTTAAACCACTGAATGCCTTGTGGCAGGACAGAGTGATGGAAAGGAGGTGGTTCTTTCAGAGATGCTGTAATCACCAAGAGCTATTCATTTTTTTGGGCACTGGATGCATCCTTTCATGAACATGCCCCCCCCCCACCTCGGAAAATTAAACAGGACATTTTGTATACAGGTATGCCCTTAATTCCAATGCATTCCGTACTAGGCAGCGCGTGTTGGTATAACTGCCACATTGTTTGACCCAGGCAGACAGTTCTGGAGTCCCACCCCCTGCCACCTTCAAGCTAATCTGTCCCAAGTCTCACTCCCGGTTTGAAGTAATTTTTCTTGTATTGACATAAGGGGCATCTTCTCCGAATGCCATCACCCACCTGCTCTAGATCGACATCATCAGCCAGTTTCATGTTCTTGGTGTGGATCTGCAAGATCTCCAGGCGACCAGTAGCATCGGGAATGCCAATATCCACCTCCCTGTCAAAACGACCTGCGGGACACCAAAGCACAGGCAGCCATTCAGTTCTCTGGGTGCACGGTACAACAAACCCTGTTCTAAGCATGCGCACGCACACACTCATCTGGACTATCAAATGTGCTCTACAGTCAGGGGAAACTGAGGCCCAATTAGACAGGTTACAGGACAAGGATGTACATCACGTATGTCGAATCCACACATCTAATACAACTGAATAAAAGGAGAAAGTACTGAATAATGAAAGAACAACTCAAGTGCTGTTTTATTATGCTACCTGTCCTGTGGATTTGGAATGTTTATGTATTAGCACAAAAATGGCAATCAGGGAAGAATTTGCATGTATCTGGATTCTCCATCCAGCACAAATAGTGGACAGGAAAATATGCCAGATACTCATCTCAAAGTCAACCTTTAGAAAACCCTGGAACATTATAACGCATGATCCAAGAGGTTTACTCCTGTAGTTCAGAGTAACAGCACCAAAAGTGATGTGTGTGGATTATGTGTACCTTGGGCTAAGGCTAGGAAGAAGAGGGACGGAGGATGTGACATCCCTCAACTCCAACAACTGAAACCTTCGCTGTTCTCTTTCCAAACTGAGTCTAATTCATCCTGACTGTCTGTGTCTCCACAGCTTTGGAGCTACAGGTGGCTCTCTGATGAGACACTGTGATTAGGATGCTTACCTGCATGATTATACACAGCGACCATTCAGAGAAGTGTTGTTAAAGGATTGCCAAGATCACTTCAGGTGTACAAAACCTGTTGTGGTGGCCACTTACAGCTCACAGTTGGAATCAATCCAACCACTGGGGGTGACATTTAGAAGACTGCAGATTTATACCCTGCCCTTCTCTCTGAATCAGAGACTCAGAGCAGCTTACAATCTCCTCCTTTGATTCCCCACTCCTCCACTTGCAACTGCTGGAATGGCCTTGGGTCAGCCATAGCTATCGCAGGAGTTGTCCTTGAAAGGGCTGCTGCTGTGAGAGTCCTCTGAGTCTCTGATTCAGAGAGAAGGGTGGGGTATAAATCTGCCATTCTTCTTCTTTCTTCTTCTTCTCTATTTATTTGCTTAAATTAGTTATGGTGGTGGAAACAGTTGTCAAGTAACAGCCAAACCATGTTGCTTTCACATTTTCATGGCAGACTTTTTTATGGGTGGTTTGCCATTGCCTTCCCCAGTCATTTACACTTTACCCCCAGAAAGCTGGGTTCTCATTTTACCAGCCTCAGAAGGATGGAAGGCTGAGACAACCATGAGCCGGCTACCTGAACCCAGCTTCCACTGGGATCAAACTCTGGTCGGGAGCAGACAGCCCAACCATGTTGACCTCATAGTTTTCAACGAAGAGACATACAGAGGCAGTTTCACATTGCCCACCTCCGTGTAGCAACCCTGGACTTCCTTGGTCACCTCCCATCCAAGTACTAACCAGAGCCAATGCATCTTAGCCTGGGCCCTCCAGGGTAGGGTAGAAGACAAACCCAGTTAACTTGCCATTGCTAGACTCTGTGCAGCAGCCCTGATGTTCCTCCGAGGTCTCCCTTCCACGTACTGACCTAAGACAACTCTGCTGAGTTTCTGAGATCTGATGAACACTTTCCCTATGAAGAAAGGTTAAAACGCTTGGGGCTCTTTAGCTTGGAGAAACGTCGACTGCGGGGTGACATGAGAGAGGATTACAAGATTGTGTCTGGGATAGAGAAGGCAGAGAAAGACTTACTTTTCTCCTTTTCTCACAATATGAGAACTTGTGGGCACTCAATGGAATTGCTGAGTAGTCAGGTTAGAACTGAGAAAAGGAAGTCCTTCTTCCCCAAAAGGGTGATTAACACGTGGAATTCACTGCCACAGGAGGTTGTGGCGGCTACAAGCTTAGCCAGCTTCAAAAGGGGTTTGGATAAAAATATGGAGCAGAGGTCCATCAGTGGCTATTAGCCACAGCATATTATTGGAACTGTCTGGGGCAGTGATGCTCTGTATTTTTGGTGCGTGGGGTGTGTGTGACGCAGAGTGTTGGACTGGATGGGCCACTGGCCTGATCCAACATGGCTTCTCTTATGTTCTTATGTGACACAGTGTTGGATGGGAGGGGCCATTGGCCTGATCCAACATGGCTTCTCTTATGTCCTTATGTGACACAGAATGTTGGACTGGAGGGGCCATTGGCCTGATCCAACAGGGCTTCTCTTATGTTCTTATGTGACACAGAGTGTTGGACTGGATGGGCCACTGGCCTGATCCAACATGGTTTCTCTTGTGTTCTTAAGGAGTTGCATGACTGAGGCCACGGACCGGTTAACAGGCCACAGACCAGTACTGGTCCACGGGCCAGGGGTTGGGGACCCTTGCTCTAGATGACAGCCCTTCAAGGACTTGAAGATGGTGATCGCATCACTTCTCAGTCACCTCATCTCCAAGCTAAACATGCCTAGCTCTTTCAACCTTTCTTCATAGGACTTGGTCTCCAGACTCCTCACCATCTTCATCGCCCTCCTTTGGAGCCCTTCCAGCTTGTCTAGATCCTTCTTAAAATGTGGTGCCCAAAACTGAACACAAGACTCCAGGTGAAGTCTTACTTCATTTGATTTGGACACTATACTCTGTTGATACAGCCCAAAATTGCATTTTCCTTTTTAGGCACCGCATCACACTGTTGACTCATGTTCAGCGTATGATCCACTAAAGCCTCTAAATCCTTTTCACACATACTACTGCTAAGACAAGACTCCCCCATCCTATAACCATGCATTGGATTTTTCCTACCTAAATGCGGAACTTTACATTTATCCCTGTTAAAATTCATTTTATTGGTTTTAGCCCAGTTTTCCAGCCTGTCAAGGTCATCCTGGATCCTGTTTCTGTCTTCTTCTGGGTTTGCAACCCCTCCCAATTTAGTATCATCTGCAAATCTCATAAGCATTCCCTCTATTCCTTCATCCAAATCACTGATAAAGATGTTGAACAAAACAGGCTCCAGGACAGATCCTTGAGGCCCTCCGTGCCTGTCCCTCTTTCCTGCCATGCTGGACACCACAAACACTTGGGACAGGAGACTGCAGTCTACCGGCAGGCTTTCTGTCCTAGAGGAGAGCTGCGTGATCGTGTTACTCAAAGAATGCTGCAAGCAGCAAGAAGAGCTAGCTGAAGAGGAGCCCAGCACACGGCTATAACCAACGTCTGCCCTGTTAGAGGGAATAATTGCAAGATTACCAAATCGCCGTAGTGCTGGATCAATGCTGTTCGGTCTGTTGGTGGCAGCCATGACAATCACATGTGCTCGCTGCTTCAAGCCATCCATCAGCGTCAGTAGCTGAGACACAATGCGCCGCTCCACCTCACCGTGTGTCTGTGAAGAGAACAGCCAATGGTTCAAAGGTCTTTTAGGGAAGGGCAAAAGACACATGGCAAGAGCTGGGCTGGATCCCCATGAGAACACAAGAGATGATCTTAACATCCAGATCCAACCGCAAACAACTTCTCACCCACAACAATACAGCATCTCATCTGAGCACAGCTTGCAATAAACCCAAGTGCCAACTTTGCTGCCACATACACCCAAACAACACAATCACTGGGCCTAACAACATTAACTACACAATTTCAGGCTCATTCACTTGTTCATCTTCCAACATTATATATGCCATTAGATGCCAACAATGCCCTTCCGTTCTCTACATAGGGCAAACAGAACAAACCCTATGCCAAAGGATAAATGGACACAAATCTGACATTAGGAATCACAGAACTGAGAAATCTGTGGGAGAGCACTTTAACCTTCCAAAGCATTCAATGGGTGACCTCAAGGTAGCTGTTTTACTGCAAAGGAACTTCAAGTACAGAATGGAGAGAGAAACTGCTGAATTACAAATTATTTATGAAACTTGGGACAAACACCTCCCCAGGACTGAACAGGGATATTGTTTTTTTATCTCATTACAGATGCTAAACCCACTCTCAGTGAGTATAGCTATACATCCACAGTATTCCAATGTGTTTCTCTTTTAAAATTGTGTATCAGTATAATTATTTGTATTAACATACTCAAAATAGGGATATCGGCTGTATATCTCATTACATACGCTTTACCCATTTTCACTATATTTTATCGTATTCCTTTTTCCTATGGCAAACTAGAATGATGTTTACATGTTAAAAAGTCAATTAGGTGGACAAGAACATCACTATCCAATGTGTTTCTCTTTTAGCTGTGTTGACACTCTCAAACAGGGACTTTGGTTGCTTATCCCATTACATATATTGAACCCATCTCCCATTGCCATTGACAGACAATCTCACCTTTTGACATACTGCTGTTTTGTTGCTTTCGCAGGCTCATGCTACTCAGATCAAAAGTTTGCTTAATTTGTTAATTTTACTATTCTGTCATTGTACCATTTTACATTCTAAACCCCTGCCTACCAGATAATTTTACTTCACTGTCATTGGTTCTTAAATCTGTACCATGTTGCATTCTGGGCCACTGCCTACCAGCTCTGTATAGCTCTGCTAAGATACGTGTGGCGTTGCTCACTGTGCTGGATTCCTCGTCTGATGAAGTGGGCTTAAGAGCACATGAAAGCTTACGTTCTAAATAAGAATGGGTTGGTCTTAAAGGTGTGACTTGACTCCTGATTTGTTTAACACCCAGAAGTGAAAGAAGATGAAGAAGAAGATATTAGATTTATATCCCGCCCTCCACTCCGAAGAGTCTCAGAACGGCTCACAATCTCCTTTACCTTCCTCCCCCACAACAGACACCCTGTGAGGTGGGTGGGGCTGTAGAGGGCTCTCACAGCAGCTGCCCTTCCAAGGACAACCTCTGCCAGAGCTCTGGCTGACCCAAGGCCATTCCAGCAGCTGCAAGTGGAGGAGTGGGGAATCAAAACCCCGTTCTCCCAGATAAGAGTCTTTGAACCTAAGAAGAAGATCGCAGATGTATACCCCACCCTTCTCTCTGAATCAGAGACTCAGAGAGGCTCACAATCTCCTATATCTTCTCCCCCCACAACAGACCCACTATGAGGTGGGTGGGGCCGAGAGGGCTCTCACAGCAGCTGCCCTTTCAAGGACAACCTCTGCCAGAGCTCTGGCTGACCCAAGGCCATTCCAGCAGCTGCAAGTGGAGGAGTGGGGAATCAAACCTGGTTCTCCCAGATAAGAGTCCGCACACTTAACCACTACACCAAACTGGCTCTCCAAGAAAGTGCAGACGAAACAAAAGAAAGTGCAGATGAAGAAGTCATCAGGTTACATCTGTGGGCTGAACTTGAGTTCAGAACAGATGACAAGTCAGGCTGGGACAAGATGCTGATTTACCGTTAGTCTAGGACATGCGTACGTTGGTAGCTAATCTTACTCCAAAGCTTCATCTCACAGTAATGTCATCCAGCAACAGGCCTAGGCTGAAGGCCTTGACTCTGGCCAATACAATCCGCCAGCAGGGCAGTGGCAGACCAGGCCGGAATCGCTACTCGGTAATAAGGTTCACTGGGTGGTCTTGGGTCAGACACTCTCTCTGCCAAGCCCTTTCCCGCAGGGCTCAGTGTATGCAGGATGTCCTGGGCTCAATCGATTTCTACTTACTTTAAAAAAAAACCCCACCCAGATTTAGCGAATGACTCTGACATGGTAATTCCCCACTAGCCCAGTCATCTTGTTTCTGCCTGCTGCCTGCTCTCTCAACAGCTGCAGCCCATCAGCCCCCCCACCGTGGGCTGGGAGAATCCTCACCTTCTCTCTCTTTGGAGCGATGGCATCCAACTCATCGATGAAGATGATGGCAGGCGCGTTCTTCTCAGCTTCTTCAAAGGCCTTCCGAAGATTGCTCTCAGATTCTCCTGCCAGCTTGCTCATGATCTCAGGACCTGAGGGAAACCAGGCCACATTCAGGGGGGGGGGGGAAGAGGCAAGGAACCAATAACCACAAAAAGGTGGCTTCGCTTTTTCTAGGAAAGGTAAGCAGCACCACCAAGGAAAAATTCGTGACACTTTGGCAGCATAGCAGTGCCAGCCTGATAACTCCTCTCCATGCCACATCTCCTCAGCCCCAACCGAACATTATTTAGTTCCTGCAGACTGGCTGTATCAGTTGCAACTGAAAGACAGAAGGACCTGACTTGACTTGACAGACGGGAAAGACGGATCATTCTCTAGCCACCTGCGTCTGACTGCAATGCACACTTTTGAATACGCTCTTTAACCTTATGGTACTCGAGGTTCCCAAGGAGACGGTCTCTCTACAGACACTGGAGCACAGCAAAGCATTTCATGAGCAAACAGATGCCCAAGAGAAGGGCAAGAAGACTTCTCTGAGGCAGGGCAGGGATGAAGGAGCCTAACAGAACACCAGCAGGACGGCTGCAAGGTTGAAAAGCTAATGCGATTTTTTTGACAGTCCCAGGCACATAGTTTCACTGTACGGCGATCATCCAGGATTTACAGACCAGCCTTCAGAAACAACACCAAAATGAGGTGAAACGAGACCAGTTCCCCAGAGGGGAAGCAATGCAGCAAGGGTGCTCTTCCTCTGCTCATGAACTATCTCATACAAGCAGGGAGGAAAGGAAGCTTCCCACCAAAAATTCCTAGAAAAAACAGGTTACTCACCTGTAATTGATGATCTTCGAGTGGTCATCTGTGCAGTCACACACATGGGTTTTCCCGTCAGGACGAACCCTACCTCGGAGATTTTAAAAGCTAGCCTAGGCGTTATTTTTGGCGCGCACTCCCTTTCGCTCTGGGGAGCAGGCATCCACTGCGCATGCCTGGAGCGAGAGGGAGGCGCCCCACCCACTCAGTTTCTTTCCCCGCCGCTGACATAGTAGGTGAGCGGTTGTATAGGACCAGTAGCCAGCAGCGGGGACGGCTGGGCGGGCGTGTGTGACTGCACAGATGACCACTCGAAGATCATCAATTACAGGTGAGTAACCTGTTTATCTTCTTCGTGGTCTCTGTGCAGTCCCACACATGGGTGACTGATAAGCTGACCTGCAAGGTGGTGGGTGCTGGCACTAGAGTTGGAGAAAAGAATAATGCAAAGGTTAGTGCAACACAGTCAGCACATAACAGGCTACAAGGCAAGCAATTACTCACCAAGCCGAGACCGCCTCCTTAGTCAAAGATGGAGCGGAGCACTGCCTGTCCGAAGGATGCATCCCGCCTAGCACGAACGTCCAAAGCGTAGTGCGTGGCGAAGGTCGAAGGGGAAGACCAAGCGGCAGCGGCGCAAATGTCCTCCATGGATACACCCCTGGCAAGGGCAGATGACGTTGACAAAGCTCTTGTGGAATGAGCTCGTATGGCAGATGGGACTGGTTGCTTTGCGAGTCTGTAGCACAGCTCTATAGCAGCAACCAACCATTTTGACAGTCTCTGTGTAGATATTTTTCCCTTATTAAGGCGGCCGTAGGCCACAAAAAGTCTGGAGTCCGTACGGAACGATGCTGTTCTATCTATATAGTAAGCGAGTGCTCTTCTGACATCTAGACAGTGTAGAGCTTCTTGCCCCTTGTCCGTAGGACGTTGGAAAAAGGCAGGTAAGGTTGTGATTCTGTGTAAATGAAATGCGGAAACTACCTTGGGTAAGAAGGCAGGGTCTGGCCGCAACACCACCCTATCGTGGTGAAAAATGGTGTAAGGCGAGTCTGCTCTGAACGCACAAATATCACTTGCTCTCTTAGCAGAGGTGAGTGCGACTAATAGAGCCGTTTTCCATGAGAGAAGGTGAAGCGGTATCGTAGCCATGGGTTCGAAAGGCGGCTTTACTAGTTGGCTTAACACTAGCGATAAACTCCAGCTAGGATACATTTGCCGCAATGGTGGGTGCAAATGTAGGATTCCTTTTAAGAAGGATTTCGCTGTAGGGTGTGAAAAGACATTCCGACCCTGTACATGCGGGTGAAAAGCTGAGATTGCTGCAAGGTGCACCTTTAAAGATGAGTACGTGAGGCCTTTTTCTGACAAATGCAGTGTATATGCCAAGATTTGAGGTATGGAAGCCGAGAAAGGTCTGAAATTATGCTTGGTAGCGTAGATGGAAAATCTTTTCCATTTCATGGAGTATGACTTTCTCGTTGACGGTTTCCTCGCATTTAAGAGAACATGTCTTACTCCTTCAGGAAAGTCTGAGAACATATCCTCCAAGCCGTTAAACGAAGCCTGTTCGGGTCGTGATGGAGAACCCTGCCGTTCTGCTGAGACAGGAGGTTCTGTGCCGGAGGAAAGTGATGGTAAGTATTTTTCGACAGAAAGAGGAGGGTTGTGAACCATGGCTGGCGTGGCCACCATGGCGTCACTAGAATGCAATCTGTGTTGTCTAGTTGAATTTTCTGTATGCATCGTGTTATCAGTGGGAAGGGTGGGAAGAGGAAGTGTAGTGGACCGGTCCATGTCTGTATGAAGGCATCCCCTGCAGACTGTTGTGAGGGCGGACCTCTCATAAAAAAGATAGCACACTGTGCATTGTCTGGTGCAGCAAACGCATCTATTGAAGGGGTTCCGAATTTCCGGAATACTGGCAGAAGATATGACCTGTGGAGTGACCACTCGTGGTCGTTGATGAGATATCTGCTCAGCCTGTCCGCTTGAGCATTCTGGACGCCAGGAAGATGTACCGCAGTGAGATGGATCTGGTGAGCAATACTCCAGTGCCAAAGGTGCATTGCTCGTTTGCAAAGACGGGTGGAAGCAGTCCCTCCTTGCCTGTTTATATAAAAAACCGTCGCCACATTGTCTGAAGCAATTTGTACATGTCGGCCTTGAAGAGATGGGAGAAACGATTTTAAGGCTCTGTGAACAGCTAGAAGCTCTAAACAATTGATGTGGAGCGACTGTTCGTACGGTGTCCATTGCCCCTGGACAGTGAGTATGTCGAGATGGGCTCCCCAGCCCCACCTCGAGGCATCTGTTGTAACTACTGCTGATGGGCTTGGCCGTAAAAATGGCATTCCTGCAAGCAGGTGAGCTCGTACTGTCCACCATTCGAGTGAGGGGAGGATGTGGTTTGGAACAGTGAGGATGGTTCTTTGAGACTGGCGTTGGGGCCGAAACGCACGGACGAACCAGATTTGCAGGGTTCGCATGCGTAGTCTCGCGTGTGTTAAAACTGCCGTCGTAGCTGCCATAAGTCCTAACATGCGCTGAATGTTGAAGGCCGTTTGTTTGGGTTGTTGTATTATTTGAGTGGCCAGTGTCTGAATGGAAGATATCCTGTCTACAGGAAGGTATGCCTTGTGGTCCGTGGTGCACAAGCGAGCCCCTATAAAATGGATGTCTTGAGTTGGGGTCAGGTGTGACTTTTGTTGATTGACCTGGAGGCCCAGTTCTGCTAAGAGCGCAAGTGTCATTGAAATGTCCTTCATCAACTGTGTCTTTGAAGCTCCCACGAGGAGCCAATCGTCTATGTATGGGTAGGTTGCAATTCCGCGTTGTCTGAGGTATGCCGCAATTACCGCCATACATTTCGTGAATGTCCGTGGTGCTGTGGAGAGTCCGAAGGGTAGGGCTCGGAACTGGTAGTGGTTGCTGCCCACGGCGAAACGCAGGAACTTTCTGTGGCATTGGTGTATTGTCAGGTGGGAGTATGCGTCCTGTAAATCTACCAGTGCCATCCAAGAGTTTCGGGGGATTAAGGGCAGAATCGATTGTAAGGTGATCATTCTGAATTTTCTGTGACGGATGAATTTGTTTAGGGCTCTTAGATCCAGAATCGGGCGCTGTCCCCCATCCCTTTTGGGAACTAGAAAGTACCGGGAATAAAATCCGGTCCGATGGTACTGGTCTGGGACAGGCTCTATAGCCGCTTTGGCAGTTAAGGTGTCTATTTCTTCCTGAAGGGAAGGGGATGGTGGAGTTGAAACAAAATGATGTTTTGTTGGTGGTGTTTGGAACTCTATCGAGTAGCCTCTCAAAATGATGTTTAGAACCCATTTGTCCGTGGTTATTTGTTGCCAGTTCTCGTGAAATGGAAGAAGCCTGGAAATGTGTTGACTTGGTAAAGGTAGAAAGTCAAAGAGACTGCTTTGATGAAGACGCAGCCTTTTTAGGTGGTTGTGGTCTCTGTTGTCTCTGGTTAAAAGATTGCTTCGGAGGAGGAGCCTTACGTTTCCAGTATTCAGATTGTCGAGGAGATCTGGAACGTTTAAACGGCGTTGGTTTCCATGGTCTGGGCTTATAGCTCTGCTGTTGTTGTTGTTGCGCTACCCCGAGCCTTTTTGCTCGTTTGCGGCTGTCGTCCACGGTGGTCAGTATATCGTCCGTTGTGGCATTAAAGAGACCTTGGCCGTCGAAGGGAAGGTCTTCGATTTTAAACTTAAGATCAGGCTGCAACGAAGAGGACCGAAGCCAAGCGTGTCGTCTTAGGGCAATTGAGGCAGCCATCGCCTTTGAAGTGCATCCCACAGAGTGGCGGATAGTATTTATCTGTTGCTTTGAAACCCTGTTGAGCTCCTGTAGCAGCTTGTAGGCTTGTTTCTGGGAAGGTTCAGGTAGGGCAGAGACGAGCGTATTTAGTTGGGAGGAGATATTGTGGGTATACGCGGCGAAGTATGCTAAATAATTGTTGATTTTGGCATTCGCCGTAGAAATTGAATACATTTTCCTTCCCAGGGTGTCTAATTTCCTGCCTTCCTTCTCAGGAGGTACAGGGTGACGAGTCTGTTTCGATTTGGAAGAAGAATGAACTATCAGAGAGTTCGGGGCTGGATGGCTAAAGAGAAATTTCGACTCCATTGCTTGAATCCTGTAAAGAGATTCAATTCGTTTTGAAGTCGGGGGAATAGATGCTGGGTTGTCCCAAGCTTCTTTGATGGCCTCTAGGTGTACCGGTAACATCGGCAGAAAGGAACCAGCAGGTAAATCTGAGTGCACCAAGTCGTGTACTACGTCTGTTACCTTGGGTGCATCTGAGGTGAGGGTAACGTTAAGTGCAGAGGCCATGTTGGCAATCAAGTCCAAGTATGTCTTTGCCCCTTCGGAAGGTGACAAATCCGCGGGTTTGGCGATATCCAAGGCAGGGGATCCAGGGGACATCGACTGTATCGAGTCCGATGATTGTGCGTCGGATTCGGCATCAGAGTCAGGTTCGGGTGCCGGTGGGTCCGGTCTGGTTGGAGTCGTGCTTTTAGGTCTGGTTGGACTCGTGCCTTTAAGCTTAGAAGTCGAAGTGGAAGGAGTCGGAGATGGCTGTTTTGTTAGTTGCTTACTCCGTTGGACAGGAGTCGCTTCCTTGGATTGGTTCCTGTGGTAATCGGTACGGTACCGAGAATGGTGGTAGCCGCAACATGCATGGGAATCCATTGATGGAGACCTCGAAGCGTAGTGGCGTCGTCTCGGGGACATAGATGGAGACCGAGACCTTGGGTTGTAGCGATAGCGGTCCCTCCCCCTACTAGGGGATCTCTCCGGGAAACGCGTACGATGGTACCGATGTCTCTCGATGCTGGGAGACCTGGCTGGGAACCGATGGGTATCAAAGTACCTATAAGCGTCATGTCTGTATTGGATGGGATTCGACATATCGCGGAAGGATCTAGGGTTGATGTGCTGTTGAGTCCACTGCAACGGGTCTCGGATCTTCTCCAGCGAAGGGTCTGGTATGGATCCTTGTAGAGAAGGGGATCGGGACGGAATCGGAATAACCTCTTCCGTCTGGTGATGCGGTGATTCCGTAATCGGGGTGGTCACTTCCTGGGTATCGGTTCCGGGTGTGGAGGGCTCACATTGTCTGTCAGGCTCGTGGGCTTTCTGTTGTTCCGAAGATTTGTTCGGGTCGGTAGGTCTTCTCGAGTCCTTCGGGTCGGTAGATTTTTTCGGGTCCTTCGGATCGGTAGATTTCCTCGAATCCTTCTGGCCCTTCGGATCGGAGTGCTTGTGTTTCTTAGTGTGCTTCCCACTTTTCGTTTTAGTAGACGCGGCCGTTAGTTCTGACGTTCTCGCGCCGTCGCCGGCTTTCGCGGCATCGCCGGGCTTATGCTTGCTGGGAACAATGGCCACTGAAGCTGCCGACCGTGCGCCGTCTCCTTGGGGAGTCAGGAGGGGAGGCGACTTACTCACAGAAGAAGATTGAGACATTTCAGGGTGAAGCACAGACTCCATAAGATGGCTTCTTAGTCTAGCGGCTCTGTTTTTGCGCGCCTGTTTGCCGAATTGAAGGCAATGCGCACAGGCGTCCACTTTATGGGTTTCTCCCAAGCAGAATAGGCAAAGCGAATGTCCGTCTGATGTAGGGATTTTCGCCCTACAACGCGAACACCTTTTAAAGGTTATTTTACTGTCTCTTCCTTCCATACGCCCGGGGGGGGGGTAGGGGAAGGGAGGTCTGAGGTAAAAGCGGGGAAGATATTTATGCTTTTTTTTTTTTTTAGAGAGTATAAGAATGTAAGAAAAAATAGCGAGGGAAATAGAATAAAGAGGAAACGTGAAGAAACGGAGGCTAGATGTTTGAGGTAAACGAGGAGCGCAGCGAGGTAAGACTATCCCGGGCGGCGGTTGGAAAGAAACTGAGTGGGTGGGGCGCCTCCCTCTCGCTCCAGGCATGCGCAGTGGATGCCTGCTCCCCAGAGCGAAAGGGAGTGCGCGCCAAAAATAACGCCTAGGCTAGCTTTTAAAATCTCCGAGGTAGGGTTCGTCCTGACGGGAAAACCCATGTGTGGGACTGCACAGAGACCACGAAGAAGATCTGCAAGCTCATCAGCTATGCCAAACACTAGTCAGAACAACATAGCAGAAACCTACAATCAGGGCTAACTCTACCTAATTAAAAACAAGCAAGTAAACTCTTTCATGTCACTTTAGAAAAGACGGTCTTCCTCACGGAAAGCTGGATACTTGGAGTGTGTCTGAAGGAGCACCTTTTTATAAACAAATGATAAATGGATCCGTTGGTCAAACACAGACTCACAAAGTTGGAGGGGATGTAGGATCAGCCTAGACTAGAGCATTCCCGACAAGTGTCTGTCTAGTGCAAGGGTAGGGAACGCTGGCTCTCTAGATTTTCTTTTGCCTACAACTCCCATCAGCCCCAGCCATTGGCCATGCTGACTGGGGCTGATGGGAGCTGTAGACCAAAAAAAAAGCATCTGGAGAGCCGACATTCCCACCGCTACTCTAGGGAGCTGATTCCACTGCTGAACAACTCTTACTGTAAAACGTTTTTCCTAATATCCAGCTAGCATCGTTCCGTAATTTAAACCTCGTCTACGGCGCTGCTTTCATGAACCTGAGCCACACAGGCAGGTCAAGTCCCCCACAGGAAACCACCATCCGACACTCACCGTTGATGAGGAAGAAGAAAGCTCCGGTCTCATTGGCCACGGCTCGAGCAATCAGGGTCTTCCCTGTACCTGGCGGGCCATACAGCAGGATCCCACGGGGAGGCTGGGGAGGCACAAAGCATCTGTTCGGTATCCAGACGAGCGTGGATGTCCAGGCAAGGTTCCTGGAACCCGCCTCTCGCCAGCACCACAGGGAAGCCCACACTGCTGGCACCTGTGCAGCAGGTCCTACAGAGCACACAGCGGAGTGCTCGCGTGAGATCCGCTTCCTGCACGTGAGGCATGTCTTCTGCTCACATGGGAAATGACCCCAGCTCTGACAGGAGTAGGAAATGGGTTCCTGGTCAAGGTCACGCTGCCTACCTTCACGCCGATGGCCTTGAAGAGAGCCGGGTGCCGGAGAGGGAGCTCCACCATCTCTTTGATCTGAGCCAGTTGCTTGCGGCAGCCGCCTATGTCATCGTAGCCCACTTCGTTAAGAGATTCCTCTTCATCCTGCCAGGGAACAGACAACAAGGGCACAAACGATCTAGAAACCAAAGGCATCTACCAGTAAGGTCTACTCATTTCAGAAGTGAGGAGTCAGGGACGCATGAAGCCGCCTTACAGCAAACTAGACCATCGGTCTATCCGAGTCAGTACTGTCTACTCAGCCCGGCGGCAGCTCTCCAGGGTCTCAGGCTGAGAAAGGTCTTTCACATCACCTATAACCTGATCCTTTCAACAGGGGTCGTATCTGCTTGCGAAGTGGAGGCCCCACCACTGAGCCACAGCCCCTCCCCAAGTCTGCAAGGGATAGATGAGGACAGGACTGAAGCAGCAAGAAACCCTGGATGACCACCCTCCTGTTCCTCAGAATCCTCCTCCCTGAGCACTTCCTTCCCATTCACAACAGGAGGGGGTGGCGGCTACAGGCACAGCCAGCTTCAAGAGGGGGTTAGATAAAAACATGGAGCAGAGGTCCATCAGTGGCTATTAGCCACAGTGTGTGTGTATATATTGGCCACTGTGTGACACAGAGTGTTGGACTGGATGGGCCATTGGCCTGATCCAACATGGCTTCTCTTATGTTCTTATGTGACACAGAGTGTTGGACTGGATGGGCCACTGGCCTGATCCAACATGGCTTCTCTTATGTTCTTATGTGACACAGAGTGTTGGACTGGATGGGCCACTGGCCTGATCCAACATGGCTTCTCTTATGTTCTTTTGTGACACAGAGTGTTGGACTGGATGGGCCATTGGCCTGATCCAACATGGCTTCTCTTATGTTCTTATGTGACACAGAGTGTTGGACTGGATGGGCCACTGGCCTGATCCAACATGGCTTCTCTTATGTTCTTATGTGACACAGAGTGTTGGACTGGAGGGGCCATTGGCCTGATCCAACAGGGCTTCTCTTATGTGACACAGAGTGTTGGACTGGAGGGGCCATTGGCCAGATCCAACATGGCTTCTCTTATGTGACACAGAGTGTTGGACTGGATGGGCCATTGGCCTGATCCAACAGGGCTTCTCTTATGTTCTTATGTGACACAGAGTGTTGGACTGGATGGGCCCTTGGCGTGATCCAATAGGGCTTCTCTTATGTGACACAGAGTGTTGGACTGGAGGGGCCACTGGCCTGATCCAACATGGCTTCTCTTATGTTCTTATGTGACACAGAGTGTTGGACTGGATGGGCCACTGGCCTGATCCAACAGGGCTTCTCTTATGTTCTTATGTGACACAGAGTGTTGGACTGGATGGGCCATTGGCCTGATCCAACAGGGCTTCTCTTATGTTCTTATGTGACACAGAGTGTTGGACTGGATGGGCCACTGGCCTGATCCAACATGGCTTCTCTTATGTTCTTATGTGACACAGAGTGTTGGACTGGAGGGGCCACTGGCCTGATCCAGCAGGGCTTCTCTTATGTTCTTATGTGACACAGAGTGTTGGACTGGAGGGGCCGTTGGCCTGATCCAACATGGCTTCTCTTATGTTCTTATGTGACACAGAGTGTTGGACTGGAGGGGCCATTGGCCTGATCCAACAGGGCTTCTCTTATGTGACACAGAGTGTTGGACTGGAGGGGCCATTGTCCTGATCCAACATGGCTTCTCTTATGTTCTTCTGTGACACAGGGTGTTGGACTGGATGGGCCATTGGCTTGATCCAACAGGGCTTCTCTTATGTGACACAGAGTGTTGGACTGGAGGGGCCATTGGCCTGATCCAACATGGCTTCTCTTATGTTCTTATGTGACACAGAGTGTTGGACTGGATGGGCCACTGGCCTGATCCAACATGGCTTCTCTTATGTTCTTACGTCCTGATGACACCTGGGTTTTTTGGCCACTGTGTGATACAGAGTGTTGGACTGGATGGGCCGTTGGCCTGATCCAACATGGCTTCTCTTATGTTCTTAAAACTGACAAGGGCCTTCTCTTGAAAGGAAGGCAAAGCCACTGGCTATCAGCAGCATTCAGAGTCATCTGCCACAGCATCTACATTAATCCAAGGATCTGATCTTCTCACTCTACAGCCTTGTCTACTCCCATGCCAAACCTGGTGTGGCAGGGCAGAAATCCCCATGGCAGAGAACATGGTATGTGGCATGTTGCTGATGGCCAGTGGCTCTGCTTTCCTTCTCAGAGAACCTCCAAGCTCCCGCCACCCTGAAGAACAGCTGACCCCATTTCCTTATGGCTGCCCCCAAAAGAGGCAGGGAAATCCAGCCCCCTCCACTCACCTCTCGTTTGATCGGCTCTCCCTCACAATGAATGACAGTGTCTGGAGCTACTATGCAGTAAGGGCTGGGGTCTGTCTCCACCACTTTGAACTCCACAGCACGCATCCCTCCACGCACCAGGAAGATGTCCCCTAAAAGCATCAGCATGTCAGCACAGGAGAAGACAAACCACCCACACCTTAAAGAGGAGCTCTCTCCATGGCTACACACACAGTAATCTCCCAAACACGGCAAAATTCAGGACTAGGGAATCGGTGAAAGCTTCCAGATGTACTCTACACTATACAAATCATGGAGCAGCAGCACACAGCCAGTGATGCGGACAGCCCCTCCCCAAAGGACACAGGAATTGCAGACGTTGCTGCCGTAAGCAAAAGGAAGCTGATAACGCTGCAAAGGGGAGCAAATGAAAAACGAGATTCACGGCTTTAGCTAGAGTGAATACAGGGAGGCACTGCCAATGATCTGCCACAAGGGCAAAAGTTCCAGATTTTATTTGGATTTCATTTTTAAAAAATATTTTATCCTGCCTTCCACCTTGAAGTTAGTCTCTGATATCAGTCAACTTAAGAAAAAGCTGTAACAAAGCAATTAAAAGGGCAGCAAAAATCAGATATTATACAACATGAAGGGCTTAATGCAGCATCCACATGTTTACTTAACAATTTAAATAAGCACCAAGTCAATACACAAGGAGAGAGAATCCCAGCAGCACGACTGTCCCCAAACGGTCACCCTCTTATTTTTCTAGGTGGGGAAGCCATCCAATAAAGAGTTTAACCAAGCAGAAATGACATTCTGGGAAAGCTCAAGAGCTGGTCTCTTTCAGAAGAAGCAACCCCCCTTCCCTTCCACTCCAGGAGAAGTATTTCAATAAGCCCTTCAAGGCCACTGAGCGGCAGAGCACTATGTGCAGAATATTTCTTTCTGTAAATCTGTCTACCTGCCCCAAGCCTGCAGTGATAAAGTGGCTCAGGTTTCTTGCCATTATTCCTGGCTCTGAAAACCAGGGGGCAGAGAGCCAGTGAAGCTGTAGCTCATTTGCATAATTCCCCAGCAGCCTCTGTTGAAGACGGCTGTCAACTCAAATTAAACACAGAGGTAGGACAAACTCCTCCGTACAATCAGTACAGGGGAAAGATTCCAGACCCAAAAAGTAACAGTGATTGGAGAGCACTGCCACCTTTTACCAAAGCTCTGAAGGTCACTTAAAGGTGCAAGGATGAAAGACTGCCAAATGAGGTAATAATGTAATAGCTGGGGACAGAATCATAGAAGAGTTGGAGGGGACCTCCACGGTCATCTAGTCCAACCCCCGGCACTATGCAGGAAACTCACAAACACCTCCCCCTAAATTCACAGGATCTTCATTGCTGTCAGATGACCATCTAGCCTCTGTTGAAAAACCTCCAAGGAAGGAGAGCCCACCACCTCCTGAGGAAGCCTCTTCCACTCAGGAATCGCTCTAACGGTCAGGAAGTTCTTCCTAATGTTGAGCTAGAAACTCTTTCGATTTCATTTCAACCCAATGGTTCTGGTCCTACCTTCTGGGGCCACAGAAAACAATTCCACACCATTAGAAAACAATTTCACACCACAGTGATATTACTGTGGGGGTCTGCTGCAGCTGACCAAGCCAAGCAGACGACTTTGATGAGATTCTCTTACAACAAACTGCAAAGTTCTCAGAGAGAAGGGACACAGTGGTCATGGGAGATTTCAATTTCTCGGATAGCTGTTGGAAGCCCAACTCTGCTAAAAACGAAAGGTCAAATGAATTCCTGACCTGTCTTGCTGACGACTTCATTTTCCAGAAAGTGGAGAGGGAAACCAGGGGATCTGCTCTCTTGGACCTGATTCTCACCAACAGGGAAGAATGGCCTGATGAGGTGGAAGGAGTGGGCACCCTGGGTTGTAGTGACTATATGATTTTGAAATTTACAATCTTTGGGAAGGGAAAAGCTGTACATAATCAGATGTTGGACTTCAGGAAAGCAACTTTTGAGTGAGGCTGGGTAAAATCCCGTGGTCAGAATGAAATATTGAAGGCTCAATCACAAATTATTCCTATGAGAAGGAAAAATGGGAGGAGCCTGAAGAAGCCAAGTGGCTCCATAATCAGCTCTCTAAAGACTTGAGAAATAAAAAAGACTCCTTTAGGAAATAGGAGGGCCTTATAACCAAGGAAGACTATAAACAAATCACCAGTGCTTGTAGAGAAAGAGATAGGAAAGCTAAAGCTCAGTATGAGCTTAGGTTAGCAAGAGATGCTAAAAACAAAAAAAGGGTTATCAAAGATTTCAGGTTTTCATGGCTGGTAACATCATTAGGGTTTGTAGAATCTTTTGGGCTCAAGTGCCGTGTTCTACTGGAGAAAGTTTTCCTTCCAGACGTTTCGTTCTCAGCTGCGGAGAACATCCTCAGTGGCGTTGCAGCCGGAGCAGGCGCTCAGACCTTCTTGGCTGCTGTGCATTGAGTGGGGCCAGGGCTGCTGGAGAGCTGCTATTTCTAGGCTGGAAGGGGTGTGATGAAAGGGCACTCTGAGTCTCTGATTCAGAGAGAAGGGCAAGGTCTCAGAACAACCAGCAAATTCCACAGAACAATCAGCACAGTCAACAACCATCTTCCTTATCTTCAACCCCCTTCCAACCCTCCCAGCAATTAACACGGAACAATGGTCACATTCAACAGCCAGTTTCCTTATCACTACCCTTCCAGGAAGCCCCACCAAACAATGGGCACATCCACAAACCAATTGCCCTTTCATCACACCCCCTCCAGCCTAGAAATAGCAGCTCTCCAGCAGCCCTGGCCCCACTCAACGCACAGCAGCCAAGAAGGTCTGAGCGCCTGCTCCGGCTGCAACGCCACTGAGGATGTTCTCCGCAGCTGACAACGAAACGTCTGGAAGGAAAACTTTCTCTAGTAGAACACGGCACTTGAGCCCAAAAGATTCTACAAACCCTAATAAAAAAAGGGTTCTTTTCTCATTTAAAGTACAAAAACGAGCAAGGACATGGTAGGCCCCTTGAGAGGGCAGGAAAATGAAATTGTAACAGGTGCTTAAAAGAGGGCAGAACTGCTCAATTCCCACTTTCCCCCCGTCTTCTCTTGTGAAGGAAACAGGGCTCAACATGGCAAGCACAGAAAGTAAGAAGAGGGAAGGGAGTTGCAACCTAGGGGTAGTCCATAAACACCAAGTTTCTTTAAACGAACCCAAGTCCTCAGGGCCAGATGAGCTGCATCCAAGGGTACTAAAAGAACTTGCAGATATAATTTCTGAGCCTCTAGCCATTATTTTTGAGAATTCATGGAGAATAGATGAGGTGCCTGGAGGTGGGCAAATGTTGTCCCCACCTTGAAGAAGGGGGAATAGGAGGATCCTGGTAACTACCGACCCGCCAACCTGACATCTATTAATGGAAAAGTTTTAGAACAAAACATGAGTCAGAATTTAGAAAAGGTGGACGTGATTACTCAGAACCAGCATGGGTTTCTCAAGAACAAGTCATGTCAGACTAACTTATCTTTCCTTTTGAAAAAGTGACTACCTTTCTGGATCGGGGAATGCTATAGACATAGTTTGTTTTGATTTAAAGTAAGGCCATTAATACGGTTCCACGTACTATCCTTCTTGACAAGTTGGTAATATGTAATTTGGATCCTGTTACTGTTAGGTGGATCTGTAACTGGCTGATAGATCGCACCCAAAGAGTACTTGTGAACGGGTCCTCATCCTCTTGGACAGGAGTGACAAGTGGAGTGCCTCTAGGATCTGTCCTGGGACCTGTTTGGTTCATAGAATCATAGAGTTGGAAGGGAGCTCCAGGGTCATCTAGTCCAACCCCCTGCACAATGCAGGACCTGTAACACAACCTATAATGCAAATACCTACCCCAAATTCACAGGATCTTCATCGCTGTCAGATGGCCATCTAGCCTCTGTTGAAAAACCTCCAAGGAAGCAGAGCCCACCACCTCCCGAGGAAGCCTGTTCCACTGAGGAATCGCTCTAACGGTCAGGTAGTTCTTCCTTATGTTGAGCCAGAAACTCTTTTGATTTAATTTCAACCCACTGAAATCAACATTTTTATCAATTATTTGGATGAAGGAATAGAGGGAATGCTTATGAAATCTACCGATGATACTAAATTGGGAGGGGTTGAAAACACAGAAGACGACAGAAACAGGATACAGGATGACCTTGACAGGCTGGAAAACTGGGCTAAAACCAGTAACATGAATTTTAACAGGGATAAATATAAAGTTCTGCATTTAGGCAGGAAAAATCCAATGCATGGTTATAGGATGGGGGAGACATGTATCGGCAGTAGTCTGTGCAAAAAGGATCTCGGGGTCTTAGCGGACCATATGCTGAACATGAGTCAACAGTGTGATGTGGTGGCTAAAAAGGCAAATGCAGTTTGGGGCTGTATCAACAGAAGTCTAGTGTCCAGATCACGTGATGTGATGGTATCGCTTTACTCTGCTCTGGTAAGACCTCACCTGGAGTATTGTGTTCAGTTTGGGGCACCACATTTTAAGAAGGATCTAGACAAGCTGGAACAGGTCCAGAGGAGGGCGACGAAGTTGGTGAGGGGTCTGGAGACCGAATCCTATGAGGAAAGGTTGAAGGAGCTGGGGATGTTTAGCCTGGAGAGGAGGCGGCTGAGAGGTGATAGGATCACCATCTTCAAGGACTTGAAGGGCTGTCCTATAGAGGATGGTGCGGAATTGTTTTCTGTGGCCCTGGAAGGTAGGACCAGAACCAGTGGGTTGAAATTAAATCAAAAGAGTTTCCAGTTTAACATGAGGAAGAACTTCCTGACCATTAGAGCGATTCCTCAGTGGAACAGGCTTCCTCCTTGGGATGTGGTTGGCTCTCCTTTTTGGTTTTTGAACAGAGGCTAGATGGCCATCTGACAGCGATGCTGATTCTGTGAATTAGGCAGATCATGAGAGGGCGAGCAGGAAGGGTTGCATCAGTGCTTCGTTCTTGTGGCCCCTTCTTATATACCCAGGGAAATGCCGATTGCCACTTTGGGGTCAGTCAGCAGTTCTTCTCCAGGCCAGTCTGGCCAGGGATCCTGGAGGGTTTCTGCCATCTTCTGGGCATGCAGCAGGGGTGTCACTGGGTGTGGGGAGGTACTTGTGAATTTCCTACACTGTGCAGGTGGGTGGAACGGATGACCCTGGAGGTTCTTTCCAACTCTATGATTCTATAAGTAATTTGGGTAGCAATCAACACACCATAATGTCTCTCAATAATAAATTATTAAAAAGTTAAGCGTTTTCAGTATTACAATGTTTAGCTTAATATCTAAACATGCTGGCAGTCCATGAGAGTCTCTGTCCAAATAATATAGATCATTTACTACACAATTTGTTTTGGGGGGGCGGGTTACCTTCAACATATATTTTTGCCTACCTCTGTAGCGCATACACACACACACATTAAGGTAGCATAGGGTACAAGCAGTTTGTCATTCATTCTCAAGTACTGGGTATATCTGCATTTTTTCTTATAGAAAAGGGAGCTGTTTTTCTCTACTCCCCCCCCCCTGTAGTTTCAAAACATGCAGAGATTTGACATCTCTATATAAGGCAGACCAAAAGAAGAACTACTGCACACAGCGTGCAGCTGGCAAGGTGAGGCAACAGCTGATGGAGGTGAACTGAAAAGGGTGCTGGGCAGATCTATGGAGAACAGGTCTCCTGTTGGCATCAACTATCACAGCCAAACTGGGTCTCTGGATTTGCAGGCAGGCTGCCTCTGATGACCAGGTACTAGAAGGGCATCAGTAGGGGAGGGCTGTTGTGTGCAGGTGGTGCTTGTGGGCTGCCTACATTGCTGGAAACAGGATGCTGAACATGATGGGACTATTCATGGGATCTAGCAGGCACAGCTAAAGCCTAAACAAGCAATGAATAGAAACTCCTGTTACCCATTCCAAATAGAAAACGCTAGTCTGGTGACCACATCAGCAGACCAGAGCTCATTACATATAGCAGGAAGCCAATGGAACGTTTTCCCCTTAGGGATGAAGCAGTCTGATAAGTGCAATTAGCCAAAGACCGCGGCCCAGCAGCAAAGTTCTGCAGCTTCGACTCACAGCTTCGCAGCGTGTTTTGGTGCCATTACCTTTTCTGATTGGTCTGTAGGCTTCCAAGAAGTATGGCTTCAGATAGACCTCAAACAGGTTCCCTGTGATCCCTTCCACTGTATCATCAATGGGCAGCACATGGATGCGTTTGCCATACTTGACATCTGGACACGGCTGGATGCTGAAAAGCCAAGAATGTTTCCTGTGACTCAGGCACTGTTTGGAATGTTTCTGCCCAGTGTTTAGCAGCTAAAGCCATGCCTAACTTCCTGGTATTGATGAAGAAAACAGGCCAATAGTACCTCCCATCCCTTATTGCAGAACTTCCTATGCTGAACCACAGCCACCCAGACTGACTAGTCTTTCTTAGCCACAAAGACTGGCCTACTGCAGAAAAACGTCTCATAATACTACCCAAAAAAGCAATTTATGCCAAAATATCTGTAGTCCACAGATTTTCACAGCCTGAGCACTGGGGAAACATAGCAGCCTCATCTTCCCCATGAGCTCTTATCTTCTTGCATCAAAGTTCTCCACTGGCCCTCACCAAAAAATAGATAAATGCAAAGTCTGTAAATGCTGCAGCCCTCCAAAACACTACAGTTAGAGAAAAAGCAAATCCATGCTCTCTGCAATCCCTTCAAATGAGTATTCTAGAATTTCAGGTAAGCTGAAGATGCTCCACCTTTGTGAAGAGACATCAAAAGCAAGGAAGCAGAAGCACTGGGTTTGCTTGGGCGCCCCTTCTGTTAAAAAGAGCCAGGAAGATATATCTCTCTTTGGATCTCAGCTTCCTAACAGACTACAGCCAGAGTGTCCCTGGCTTCAGAAGCTTCCACCTGGCTGTTCTAGTCTCTGCTTCCTCTCTTTCCCAGTAAGACGCAGATGACTTGGGAGACCATCTCCTCTGATCTGCCTTAAGATTTTACTCTACCCATTGACTGGGGCAAACTGATATCCTCTTCTTAATAATAAGGAAAAGGAAAGGTCCCCTGTGCAAGCACCAGTCGTTTCCGACTCTGGGGTGACACAGTTTTCAAAACGTTTTCACGGCAGACTTTTTACGGGGTGGTTTGCCATTGCCTTCCCCAGTCTTTTACACTTTACCCCCAGCAAGCTGGGTACTCATTTGAACGACCTTGGAAGGATGGAAGGCTGAGTCAACCTCCAGTCGGCTACCTGAAAACCCAGCTACCACCAGAATCGACCTCAGGTGGTGAGCAGAGAGTTCAGACCACAGTACTGCAGTACTGCTGCTTTACCACTCTGCTCCACAGGGCTGCATCTGAGTTCTGAGGAAAGGAAAGGAAAGGAAAGGAAAGGAAAGGAAAGGAAAGGAAAGGAAAGGAAAGGAAAGGAAAGGAAAGGAAAGGAAAGGAAAGGAAAGGAAAGGAAAGGAAAGGAAAGGAAAGGAAAGGAAAGGAAAGGAAAGGAAAGGAAAGGAAAGGAAAGGAAAGGAAAGGAAAGGAAAGGAAAAAGGTCCCCTGTGCAAGCACCAGTCGTTTCCGACTCTGGGGTGACGTTGCTCTCACAACGTTTTCACGGCAGACTTTTTACGGGGTGGTTTGCCATTGCCTTCCCCAGTCTTCTACACTTTCCCCCTAGCAAGCTGGGTACTCATTTGACCGACCTCGGAAGGATGGAAGGCTGAGTCAACCTTGGGCCAGCTACCTGAGTACAGCTTTCGCCAGAATCGAACTCAGGTTGTGAGCAGAGAGTTCAGACCACAGTACTGCAGTACTGCTGCTTGACCACTCTGCGCCACTCGTTAAATTCATCAACATTTTTGCACCTGAGCCCAAAGCAAAGGCTGCATCTCTCTTTTACAGCAAGAAAATCCTTATAGTAATACAGACTAAAATCTGCCAAAAAATGCAACAAAAGACACACACTCCTCCCCAAAATCTGCTACTGTGTTCACTGGTCAAATCCATGAGACATTCTGCTGGACACGCAGCTCTCACCTGATCACGTCTCCAAGGCGCACCCTCAGGTTGTTGCGCACGACTCTGTTCATGCGGATCTTCTCATCGGAACAGGTGTCATCGGACAGGACGATACACACGGCCTCTCTCCTCTTCTTCCCTTTCAGCAGGACTGTGTCTCCCCGGAACAGCTGCAGTTCATCCATTTTGGCCTGTGAAGAACAACCATGTTAAAGAAGCTATCCAATACACCCCAAAATCTACAGGCAAGTCAATGCATCAAATCCTGTCCAGAATAATAGCACATCAGACTAAAAACATGGCCAAATAAGGAGATGGATAAGACAGTGTATATTAAGAGCTAGGTCTTGAATCGTACAATCATACAGTTGAAAGGGGGACCTCCAGGGTCATCTAGTCCAACCCTCTGCACAATGCAGGAAATTCACAAATAACCCCGCCCCCCCCACTACATCCTCAGTGGGCCCCTGCTCCATGCCCAGAAGATGGCAAAAACCTCCAGGATCCCTTGTCAAACTGGCCTGGAGAAAAAAATTCTGAATGACCCCGAAGTGTCAAGCAGCATTTCCCTGGATGTGTAAGAGTGAGTCAGGAGAACTAAGCACTGATGCAACCCCTCCTCCTCCTCATGATCTGCCTGATCCTCAGAACACTGCTGCCAGATGGCCATCTAGCCTCTGTTCAAAAACCTCCAAGGAAGGAGAGCCCTCCACCTCCCAAGGAAGCCGGTTACAGAGGAACCGCTCTAACGGTCAGGAAGTTCTTCCTAATGTTGAGCCGGAAACTCTTTTGATTTAATTTTAACCCACTGGTTCTGGTCCTACCTTCTGGGGCCACAGAAAACAGTTCCACACCATCCTCTCTAGGACAGCCCTTCAAGTACATGAAGATGGTGATCCTATCACCTCTCAGCCGCCTCCTCTGCAGGCTAAACATCCCACAGTGGATCTTGCCACAGTGATCCGTGCCATGGTCACCTCCAGGCTAGACTACTGCTCCTTCAACCTTTCCGCATAGGATTTGGTCTCCAGACTCCTCACCATCTTCAATGCCCTTCTACGGACACGTTCCGGCTTGTCTAGATCCTTCTTAAATTGTAGTGCCCAAACCTGAACACAATAATCTAGGTGAGGTCTAACCAGACCAGAGTAAAGCGATACCATCACTTGCGTGATCTGGACGCTATACTTCTGTTGATAAAAGCCCAAAATTGAATTTGCATTTTTAGCTACTGCATCACACTGCTGACTCAAGTTCAGAGTACAGTCCATTAAGACCCCAGAAGAGAGACTAGATCATACGTCTTAGTTTGAAAACACACCTTTTCATTATTATTTTTAATTACCTGATGGGGGGGGGGGAAGGATCATGTTAATGTTACCCCCAAATTTGGTCCAATGAGGAGGTGCTGTTCTACCAAACGTTAGGCAGCCACACACTGCAACCCAAAGATGTAAGAATTCCGTAGGACAGAAGTGCCAGGCAAAGAGGCACTCCTCTGGGAACCAGACTTTATTTTACAAAATGTATATCTTTTACCTTTCTGCCCTCGTAAGGGCCACAAAGGTGGCTAACAAATTAAAGCAGACATAGCAGAGGTTCAGCTGGTGAGCACCTGGGAAGAGGCGTTTCTTTGACCATTGCAAATGCAGTGGTACACTGATTCTAAACTGCAGCACCCTGTGGTCTAACTACAACCCCAGGCGCACTTTCTTGGGACAGGCTCTTGTTTTTGAGTCAATGCGTGTAGGATCAGGGTGCATAAGCTCATGTACAGAATCTTAACAGCCTTCCGGACTCTTACAGCCCAATCTAAGGAGTACTACAGCTTAATATGGGCCACCGTGAATGAGTCACAAAAGCAAAGAACCTTGCTGCAGCCCAAAACCCTCCACTGCAGCATCCTATGTCATCCTGAAACCTAAGCATGCTACCGGTATAGCAACTAGCACCTCACAAAAACATACGAACAGCCCCACTGGATCCAATCAGTGGTCCATTTAATCCAGCAGCCTGGCAAACACAGTGGCGAGCCAGCTGCTCTGGAGGGCTAACCGACAGGGTGCAGAGCCTGAGGCCTTCCCTTGGATGTTGTCGCCACGTATTCAGAGGTTTGCTGCCTGCCTTGTACATGGAGGGTAGCCACTGGCAGACTAGGAGAATATGGATCTACACTGCACAGATTGAAGAAGACAAGATTCAGGTGGGTAGCTGCGTGTTGGTCTGAAGCAGCAGAACCAAGTTTGAGTTCAGTGGCACCTTTAAGTTTTATTCGCAGGGCGCGTTTTGTGGCAGGAGCTCCTTTGCATATTAGGCCACACCTCCTGATGTAGCCAGAGTTCACAGCAGGCCCTGTACTAAGGTGCTCTGGGAGATCTGGACCTGGCATTGCAAGCCGTAGTGAAACGGCTCAGGCAGAGCAGACTGAAGTTGAATCCAGCGAATCCTGTGCCTAAGTGGTGGTGGCCTTTGATGAGGCGCCATTGGTGCCAGCTTCTAGGGTCAAGAGTTTAGGGGTGCTCCCGGAGCCATCGCTGGTAATGGAGGCCCAGGTAACAGCCACTGCCAAAGCCACATTTTATCATCTTATGATGGATAAGGCAGCTGGCTCCATACCTACAGCGCAACACTTTCCCTATGAAGAAAGGTTAAAACGCTTGGGGCTCTTTAGCTTGGAGAAACGTCGACTGCGGGGTGACATGATAGAGGTTTACAAGATTATGCATGGGATGGAGAAAGTAGAGACAGAAGTCCTTTTCTCCCTTTCCCACAATACAAGAACTCGTGGGCATTCGATGAAATTGCTGAGCAGTCGGGTTAAAACGGATAAAAGGAGGTACTTCTTCACCCAAAGGGTGATTAACATGTGGAATTCACTGCCACAGGAGGTGGTGGCGGCCACAAGCATAGCCAGCTTCAAGAGGGGGTTAGATAAAAATATGGAGCACAGGCCCATCAGTGGCTGTTAGCCACAGTGTGTATATATATATATATGTATGTATATATATAAAAAAATTTTGGCCACTGTGTGACACAGAGTGTTGGACTGGATGGGCCATTGGCCTGATCCAACATGGCTTCTCTTATGTTCTTAACGGTGATCCATGCAACGATCACCTCAAGAATTGACTACTGTAACACCCTCTATGTGGGGCTGCCCTTGACTCAAATTCGGAGGCTGCAACTGGTGCAAAATGCAACAGCCAGGTTGTTAATGGAGCTGCCTGTACAGGTGCACATTCAACCTGTGCTGGAAACATTGTACTGGCTGCCTGTGGCCTTCCGGATTCGCTTCAAGGTGCTGGTCGTAATCTTTCAAGCCCTATATGGCCTGGGACCTGCCTACTTTCGGGACCGCCACATACGGCTTTATTTGTGCCCCAGAGAGCACTCCATTCAGGGTCTCAAAATCCCCTTAAGATCCCCAGACCAAAAGAGGCTCGACTGTCCAGCACTAGAGCCGGACTGTTCTCAGTAATTGCACCTGCTTTGTAGAATGCCCTCTCCGAAGACATCAGGGCTCTGCGGGGCCTGCCACACTTCCGCAGGGCCTGTAAGACCGGATTATTTAAACTCGCTTGTAACGGTTGAAGGGGGGTAGCTATTACGACAACCCCACTGAATTTTATAACTGAAACAAGAACATCAGAGTAATTAGAAATGCACATCTTGGTTTTAGGATTGCAAATTGTATGAATGATTTTATTATGTATTTTGTTTTTAATGTTTATGTGGTTTAATTTGTTACTGTTAGCCACCTGAGCCTGTCAGGGGAGGGCGGGATATAAATTTCATAAAATAAATAAAATAAAATAGAAAATAAGAGCCTTGCAAGCTCTTGGAGGATTGGCTGCATCAGGGGTGTGTGGCCTAATATGCAAAGGAGCTCCTGCTACAAAGTGAGCTCTAATTCAAGGCATAAGCTTTCCTACTTCACACTTCTGAAGCATGTATGTTCACGAATGCTTATACATTGAATAAAACTTCACTGGTCTTAAAGATGCCACTGGATTCAAACTTTGTTCTGCATGAATCTAACTCCCTTTTAAAGCTATTTACACTGATGACATCACTATATCCACAGGTACAGAATTCCACATTTACTTACGCAACAAAGTAAAGAAGTATATCCTTTTGTCTGCCCTGTACTTGCTGGTCATCAACTTCACTGGGTTCCCTCAAGTTCTAATATTATGAGAGAAGGTGAAAACGTTCCCCTCTCTCCACTCTGAAGATATTGGATTTATATCCCGCCCTTCACTCTGAATCTCAGAGCTGTCACAATCGCCTTTATCTTCCCCAGGCCCACAACAAACACTCTGTGAGGTGGGTGAGGCTGAGAGAGCTCTCACAGAAACTGCCCCAAGGCCATTCCAGCAGCTGTAAGTGGAGGAGTGGGGAATCAAACCAGGTTCTGCCAGATAAGAGAGCTATGGCTGCCCCAAGGCCATTCCAGCAGCTGTAAGTGGAGGAGGGGGGAATCAAACCGGGCTCTGCCAGATAAGAGAGCTATGGCTGCCCCAAGGCCATTCCAGTAGCTGAAGTGGAGGAGTAGGGAATCAAACCCGGTTCTGCCAGATAAGAGAGCTATGGCTGCCCTAAGGCCGTTCCAGCAGCTGTAAGTGGAGGAGGGGGGAATCAAACCTGATTCTCCCAGATAAGACTCTGCACACTTCACCACTACACCAAACTCGCTCTTTGCATACTAGTCTTCCCTCCCCATCATTGTCTTGCCTTCTATCCTGTTCACAACTCCTTGTAGAGGGGCACAATGGCAACCTTTTATGTAAAAGCGATCAACAAATAACATCAGCTATGCAGTTTTCTACTATTACATACCTGGGACAGTGACACAACACTGTTGTCCTCGTTAATTGCTTCATCAACAATTAACCGATTGGGCCTGTTCTTCTGCTTCAAAATCGCAGTTGATAAGTCATCAGCTTTGGAACTGTGATGAGAGAAATAAATAGTTGAGAATCTAGGAGACACAGAGCCACACCCATTTTCCAACCAAGTATGTCTGCTTTTGTTTCCCTCTTAACCTTATCTGTTTGAAAGGCGACTGCAGCATCTTGTACAAAGCAAGAGGCATTCAACAGCAAAGGTCAAAAGTTCTGTACTCTGCATAGCTATGACGTTTTATAGGCCAGAAATGCTCACAGACCCCCAACTGCTGCACAAAGGGATTCTGAAGAACAGCAAAAGATACGTCTGCCACAAGAGAACAGTCTCTGATATGATGAAATGGCAAGGATAACAAGTGCTGGCAAAATACTCCCAAAGCCACTGCCCCCTTTTGGATAATCCTGCGAGAGCACATCTGCTTTTACCCTCCTGCAAGGAATGAAATTTAAAACCTACTTGATTTTCAAAGACTCAGGAGACGACACCCCTAGAAAAAAACATTTTGTTCACTGCTCCAAACTAGTATTTTATAATTTCCCACAATGCCCCACCTGTGTCAGATGTCTGAGAAGGAGAAAAGATGCAGAGCAGAAAAGCCTTTCTGTATGTCCTCTTCCACTGCATAGCCCTCACAGAAGACAAACAGCCTACTCCATACTTCTTATAAAGAGACCACAACACTAATATAGGAAAGAAATGATCTCTGAAGTACACAAAGCCAAAGACAGTTTTGGGGGTATTTTTCTTTTTTGTATTTTGTGTGCGCGCGCGCGTGCATGACTGGAAATCATGGCGATTTCTGGCGACCCCTACTGGAGCATGGAGGCTGTTTTTGATACAGCCTGCCTCTGCCTCCCACTACAGGTATGCCAAGGAGGTTAAAAGCAGCACCTGGAATTACGCCCTCCATACACATATAATACAACCATGTTGTCTGTATGGTTCCCTAACAACCAAATGCCATTGATTGGTGAGTGATGGCAGTAACGGCAGGAATTCAACAGTCTTCACACACATATCCTTGCTAGCGTCACTGGGTGAAAAATCCTAGAAGCCCTCCCACTGTGTCCCCCCCCCATTTTTGCTCCTGCAAGTGCCAATCAAAGTAATGATTCCAGGAGAAGTGCTGACATGTTTAGTAGTTAAGGCTGTATTTCATGGCCAACAGTGCCCAAGACAGATGCAAAAACTTCCCCAGTATTATCACTCTGATGAAGCGTCAGCTTCAGTTTCCCTCGAGTGGAAAAACAAAATCGCTGTCAGACCACTACACAAAATCACTCAATGCACTAATGATGTATTACAACAAATCAGTTTATGTTTATCTCTTCTATAAACTCATATTTATATCTGGAAACGCATCCTTCTTTGGCTTTTGGAATCTCTTTAATTATATGATCACCAGTTCACTCCTTAAGGAACTTTGGAAAATACATCCTGACTGAGGAGGAAATTACTGCAGCAGGAGAAAGACGTACGTATATTTCGGGACTTGTATTATATTCTAATATATGATTGATTTAACACTCCTTTCTGCTTTTAGCATATATGACAACTGTATATTGCATATTGGTTTTGGACCACAAACCATATAATACCAGTTTACAGATGGGACAGACATAAACTGTTTTGTTTTAATACATCTTTAATGCATTGAGTGATTTTGTGTAGTGGTCTGAACATCATTTTTTATTTTCCACTTGACTTTTATGCTGTTCTCCGCCTCTTTTTTCCTTATTTATCGCTCAGTTTCTCTCAAAGCAAAACTCAGACACTTAAGTTTCACATTCTTCCAAAGAGAAACTGATCAGCCCGTTCAGCTTGACCCTTGTAAACAATTTCCAGCTGGCACAAAAGGCTTGGAGGGATATCACAGAAATATTTTTCTCCTAACAGGAATGACGCTTAAAATAAAGCCTACAAATAAAAACACTCAAGTAACCCACACGATGCTTCCATGACCTAAGTGAGAAAAGATGGGAACATGTACGGCCGGGGCTACGCGAGCTGCACTGGTTGCCGATTGTATACCGGGTCCAGTACAAAGTGCTGGTTATTACCTTTAAAGCCCTATATGGCCGAGGACCGGCCTACCTGAAGGACCGCCTCTCCCCGTACGAGCCCCAGAGAGCACTGAGGTCAGTAGGAAAAAACAGACTGACTACCCCTGGGCCAAGAGAAGTTAAACTACAGAACACCCGCTCACGGGCCTTCTCGGCTGCGGCCCCATACCTCTGGAACCAACTTCCAGAGGAGGTGCGGGCCCTGCGGAACCTTGATCAGTTCCGCAGGGCCTGCAAGACCACTCTTTTTAAATTAGCTTTTATGAACAGCTGAAGTACAATTCTACAACGAAGAAAATCCGCCATTAGCACTAACTAGAATAGCGTCAGTGATAATGTTATAGTTTGTTTTAATTAATGTTCTACTGGTTTTTAAGGTTAAGTTAATGCTTAATTTAATGTTCTTAATGTAATGGTTTTAATTAATGCACCATTGGTTACTATGTTGTTTATTAATGTTTTATTTATTAATGTACCATTGGTCACTGTGTTGTTAGCCGCCCTGAGCCTGCTTCGGCGGGGGAGGGCGGGGTACAAATAAAATTTATTATTATTATTATAAAAGCAGAAGTGACTGAGAGGCACCATTTTTGAATGCCGGATGAGAGTCTGTACAGAGCAGCTTGCTCTGGTCTCCCTCACTGCTATGAGGTCACGAAGAAAATGCAGGTGTGCTTTAAACATCAAAGCTGGCAGTGGCGACGAAAAACCCTTCTGACACCCACTAAGCAGAAACTTGGGAGAAGGAGATGGCACCACCCAGCTAGCCCTCCCTTTCCATTCTAGAAGCTCCTGGAAATTCAAAAACCAGAAAGCTAAAGAAACCTGAGGACTAGCTGCTGCAAGATCCAGAGCTAGTTGCACCAAGTTGTTACTTGGGAATCAGATGACATCACTATGACACTCCGGGAGCATCCAGCTTGACAGCAAAATGAGAGACAAAGAATTGCCAAGAAGAAATCTTCAGCCCATGGCACCAAGGTCAGTGTGGCTGCCTCTTCTGCCTGCTCAGAATTAAGATGCCATTTAAGCATCTTGGGCAGGCGACAGAATAGCTGCTCCAAAGAGACTAAACAGAAAATGTTGTCAGAAGGAGAACGACTGGTTAACCAAAATGAAGGTTAGCATGCTGGGCCACACACCTGCAGCAGTGCTTTGGAAGACGCTTCAATGTAGTGCTACCTGTGAGCAGGTAAGAGAAAACAGGCTATTCAGGCGGCAGCATTAAAAATAGAAGCCTGTAGCCCAAGAAATGACACCTGTGCTCTTCCAAGTAAGGAGGCCAGCGTCTCCCATTTCACCAGAGAACAAAAAGACCAGGAGGAGGAAGAATCAGGTGACAGGAGAAAGAAGCATGAATGTGGAGGATCATAACGAGAATAAAAGAGTGCATTTCTTTTCTGATTGCCACTAGCAAAGATCAGCACAAAAGAAAATGAGAGTTTCTCAGGACTTGCATTACTGAATGAAATCAGGGCACTCCCAGAGACACACAATTCAAGGAAACAATAGGCTGCACTCAAGAATAAAGATAGGCCACTCCTCCCGGCAAAATACCTAGCACTTCCTTTCTTGCTTGAGCCGCATGCCTATCTTTGAACCCAACCACCCACTTTGTCCTGACATGAATGACTCAGGTGAGCCCAATCTCATCAGATCTAGGAAGCTAAGGAGAGCCAGCCCTGGTTTGAACGTGGAAGGGGGACCTCCAAAGAAGCGAAGGGTTGCTGTGTAGAGGCAGGCAATGGCAAGCCACCCCTGAATGACTCTGGCCTTGAAAACAGCACAGTTGGTGACACTGGAACAACCTTCACATTCAGCAGGCTTTGTTATCCCAGAAAATAAAACTGGGTTAAGAGAGCAGAATTCAAGGAAATGCAAACAGAAGCCATTATGATGAAGCACAAAAAGCAGGATGGCTGGGCTTGCAATGAGTTGAGGTGAGATTCAAAACTCTTTCAATACTCACCCCCACTTACGTTTCTCAGGCCAATTTGAACCACAATCATTGATGATTTTTAAACAGGGTGATTCCTGAAATTCCCTGCACTCCCAACACTAATCCATTCGCAATTAAAACCCTGCTGGCGAGTACAACTTTAATGAAAAAAATCTAACAATGCTGAAACCTAACTAACAGCACAGGTACATAAGAGCCTTGCTAGGTCACACCAGTGAGGGACCGTCCTGTCCAGTATCCTGCCTCACCCACTTGTTTTGGGGGCTCAACAATTTGGCACAGAGGCGGAGGTCTTCTCCAGATTCTAGGGCACAGCTTACTGCCTGACTGTGGAAGTCCCCTTTAATTAACCATGGCTAGTAGCCACTAATATACCTCTCCTCCGTTAATTTCTCTAATATCCTTTTTATAGCCCATCTATGCTTGCAGCATTAAAACACTGCTGACCCCTCCCCCTTTTCGTAAAGGAGAACTAATGCTTTCTCATACCAGGGTACTGGTTAGAGTGGCAAACTAAGATCTGGGAAACGAAAGTTCAAATCTCCAAGCTGCCATGGAAGCTTGCTCTCACTCTCTCAGCCTAACCTACATCTCAGAGTAGTTAAGAACATAAGAGAAGCCATGTTAGATCAGGCCAATGGCCCATCCAGTCCAACACTCTGTGTCACACAGTGGCAAAAAAAAATTATATATATATATACACACACACACACAAAGATAGTTACAAAGATAAAATAGAAGACAGGAAAATGGTCAGTCAGTTTGTGTCCCCACTGGGGGAAAAGGCAGGGAATCAATGAAATCAATCAATCAACCTTTGATAACCAAGCAATATAAAAAGCTCAACTATCACATGTTGCAAGAAGTGTCCACCTGTGATCTTGGTTAAGAGTCACAAGTTTCCTAAGATCAGGGTTTGCTGCCCGATGCTGAGTTATGACTGCATGAACTATCCTCCAAATATTCCCTGCAGGACGGCTGCCTCCGCCAAAGGTTTGCACTCCGAGCACAAGTTCATTAGCGACGAACATTTAATTTTCTTAGTAGCAGGTCAACTCTCCTGGGACAGGATGTGTTTTGCTAAGCAGAGCAGGTGCAGCGGCACGGTGGGGCGAGGGAGATGCCCGATCTGCGCTGAGGGCTCTGCTGAAGGCACAGCAAGGTCAGTGGGTTCAATCCTTAGGTGAACCATCACAGAAAAGAAAGGGCCTCAATGCCCAGCAGATGGAGCCTTCCATGTCTGCTGCCTTCCCCTCCCCCCCATTTACGGACCATCATGCAGACCCAGGGGAGGGGGCAGGGGAACCCCCGGTTTGGAGCCCCCCCCCCCCCGCTTCAGGGTGTGCGGTCTTTTTCAACGGGATGGCCAGAACTTCCTTCGGATTTCCATGATGCTTGTCACACCCTTGCTCCTGGCTCCACCCCCAAAGTCTCTCAGCTCCGCCCCCAAAGTCCCCAGACATTTCTTGAATTGAACTCGGCAACCCTAGTTCCTGAGGGGCTGTTTTTTGAGATGTAGAGGCACCAAATTTTCAGCATAGCATCCAGTGCCTCTCCCCAAAGTACCCCCTGAGTTTCAAGAAGATTGGACCACTTGGTAGACCAACTGGGGGTCCAATTCTACCAGCCCCCAAAGAAGGTGCCCCTACCCTTCATTCTTTCCTAGGGAAGGAAGGCATTTTAAAAGGTGTGCGGTCCCTTTCAATATGCCAGCCAGAACTCCCTTTGAAGTTCAATGATGCTTGTCACTACCTGGCTCCTGGCTCCGCCCCCAAAGTCTCCTGGCTCCACCCCCAAAGTCTTCCAGCTCCACCCCCAAAGTCCCCAGATATTTCTTGAATGGGATTTAGCAACCCTAGTTCCTGAGGGGCTGTTTTTTGAGAGGTAGTGGCACCAAATTTTCAGCATAGCATCCAGTGCCTCTCCTCAAAACACTCCCCAAGTTTCAAAAAGATTAGACTGGGGTTTAATTCTATGAACCCTCAAAGAAGGGGCCCCACCCTAAATTATTTCCTAGGGAAGGAAGGCATTTAAAAGGAGCATGGTCCCTTTAAATGCAATTGCCAGAACCAATGTTCCCTCTAAGCCAGGGGTGGCCAATGGTAGCTCTCCAGATGTTTTTTGCCTACAACTCCCATCAGTCCCAGCCACTGGCTATGCTGGCTGCGGTTGATGGGAGTTGTAGGCAAAAAAAAACATCTGGAGAGCTACTGTTGGCCACCCCTGCAGTCTAAGCCATAGAGTCTTGTGAACAGAAATACTACTTTCTGAGCTTCTGGTGGTGAGCTGTTGCATCAATTATTGTGCTCTGGGGCCGTCCTTCCTGAGCTGAGACAATAATGTGTGAGCTGGAGGCTAAAAACCTGTGAGCTGGCTCACCCAACTCAGCTGAGAGGGAACGCTGGCCGGAACTCCTTTTGGAGTTCAATTGTGCTTGTCACACCCTGGCTTCTGGCTCCACCCCCAAAGTCCCCAGATATTTCTTGAATTGGACTTGGCAACCCCAGTTCCTGAGGGGCTGTTTTTTGAGGTAGAAGCACCAAATTTTCAGCACAGGATCCAGTGCCTCTCCCCAAAATACCCCCCGGGTTTCAAGAAGATTGAGCCAGGGGTTCCAATTCTGTGAGCCCCCAAAGAAGGGGTCCCCATCCTCCATTATTTTCTATAGAGGAAAGGCCTTTAAAAGGTGTGCGGTCCCTTTCAATGGGATGGCTGGAACTCCCTTCAGAGTTCCATGGTCCTTGTCACCCCCTGGTTCGGCTCCCAATATCTCCTGTCTCTGCCCCCAAAGTCTCCCAGCTCCACCCCCAAAGTCCCCAGATATTGCTTGAAATGGACTTGGAACCCTAGTTCCTGACGGGCTGTTTTTTGAGGTAGAAGCACCAAATTTTCAGCATAGCATCCAGTGCCTCTCCCCAAAATACCCCCCGGGTTTCAAGAAGACTGGGCCAGGGGGTCCAATTCTAGGAGCCCCCAAAGAAGGTGCCCCCATCCTCCATTCTTTCCTAGGGAAGGAAGGCCTTTAAAAGGTGTGGGGCCCTTTCAACGGGATGGCCGGAACTCCCTTCGTAGCTCCATGGCGCTCGTCACCCCCGGATCGGCCGCAGCGTCTCCCGTCTCCGCCCCCAGAGTCTCCCGGCTCCCCCAAAGCCGCAGCCATTTCCCGCTCTGCTGCCCCCGGGCTGGGCGGGAGGGAGGGAGCGGGGCCTTGCGAGGGGCCACCCCCTGGCTGGGCGCAGGCCGCGGGGCGAGGCCTGGCGTGACACAGCAGCCCCGGGCGAGGGGCGGAGGCGCGGCGCCCCCTCGGGCTGCTACTCACTCGGTTCCCGAGGCCATGGCGGGGCTCGGGGTCAGCGGGGCGGTTGGGGTGCGCCGGGCCTGCCTCGTCGTCTCTCGCGCTCTGCCTTTCCCTCGCACCTCAGCGCCGACTCATCGGGAGTGACGCTCCGCCCGGCGCGCTAGGCCGCACTCTGCCTAGCAACTAGCGCCGCCTCGCCCAATCAGAAAATGAGAGCGAGGCCCCGCGCGGCCAATCAGCCGGGGGAAGGGAGGCGGCCTGCTGGCGTCGGCGAATGGCGTCCCGCCTGCACCACCACCCGGCGACCGAAAGGGCCAATCGGGAAAAAAACCACCCAAAGGGAGGGGAAAAGGAACTCGCGCAAAGACCGGGCCTAGGCCGTTTTCCGCCTAGCGACGGGGCGCCGATTGGCTGCGACTGAAAAGAACCACGGGGTGGCTTGCAGCCAATCGGAAATTGCCAAGTAGATGATTGGCATGTCTGGGCGCCTGTAGGCGAAAGAAGGCCCCACGGGCTTCACCTGCGCCTGCGCGAGCAAGGGAGCCTACAGGCGAGCGTGTCCCCCGGGCACGTGTCCCATTAAAAGCAGTAGCGCCACCTCGGCGCATGCGCAGATATGGCACCGCGTTTGGCGGGGGAGGGGGTGGGAACGAAAGCATCGAGTGCGGAAGGACATGCAGCGCAGCTTGGCCTGGCCTGACCCGCTGCAGCTTGGCAAGAGCCCGGCTCGGCCCACGTGGCTGTGGAAGGCAGGCAGACCAGGCACGGCCCCCTTCACCAGCAGCTCCTTCCACACCCACAAGATGCAGCAGCTGCAGAAGAGATCACCTGCCCCTCTCAGAAGAACAGAAGAGATCCCACTTGGATCAGCCAGTGGCCCCTCCAGTCCAACACTCTGCACACAGGGGCCAAAAACCCCACGTGCCCTCAGGAGATCCACCAGTGGGGCCAGGACACGAGAGGACCTCCCACTGTGCCCCCCCAAGCACCCAGAATACAGACCTTCCCTGCCCCAGACATAAGAACATAAGAGGAGCCCTGTTGGGTCAGGCCAATGGCCCCTCCAGTCCAACACTCTGTGTCACATAAGAACATAAGAGAAGCCCTGCTGGATCAGGCCAATGGCCCCTCCAGTCCAACACTCTGTGTCACATAAGAACATAAGAGAAGCCCTGTTGGGTCAGGCCAATGGCCCCTCCAGTCCAACAATATGTGTCACATAAGAACATCAGAGAAGCCCTGTTGGATCAGGCCAGTGGCCCATCCAGTCCAACACTCTGTGTCACATAAGAACATAAGAGAAGCCATGTTGGATCAGGCCAGTGGCCCCTCCAGTCCAACACTCTGTGTCACATAAGAACATAAGGGAAGCCATGTTGGATCAGGCCAGTGGCCCCTCCAGTCCAACAATATGTGTCACATAAGAACATAAGAGAAGCCCTGTTGGATCAGGCCAATGGCCCATCCAGTCCAACACTCTGAGTCACATAAGAACATAAGAGAAGCCCTGTTGGATCAGGCCAGTGGCCCCTCCAGTCCAACACTCTGTGTCACATAAGAACATAAGAGAAGCCATGTTGGATCAGGCCAGTGGCCCCTCCAGTCCAACACTCTGTGTCACATAAGAACATAAGGGAAGCCATGTTGGATCAGGCCAGTGGCCCCTCCAGTCCAACAATATGTGTCACATAAGAACATAAGAGAAGCCCTGTTGGATCAGGCCAATGGCCCATCCAGTCCAACACTCTGAGTCACATAAGAACATAAGAGAAGCCCTGTTGGATCAGGCCAGTGGCCCCTCCAGTCCAACACTCTGTGTCACATAAGAACATAAGAGAAGCCCTGTTGGATCAGGCCAGTGGCCCCCTCCAGTCCAACATTCTGTGTCACATAAGAACATAAGAGAAGCCCTATTGAATCAGTCCAGTGGCCCCTCCAGTCCAACACTCTGTGTCACATAAGAACATAAGAGAAGCCCTGTTGGATCAGGCCAGTGGCCCCTCCAGTCCAACATTCTGTGTCACATAAGAACATAAGAGAAGCCATGTTGGATCAGGCCAATGGCCCCTCCAGTCCAACATTCTGTGTCACATAAGAACATAAGAGAAGCCCTGTTGGATCAGGCCAATGGCCCATCCAGTCCAACACTCTGTGTCACAGAAGAACATAAGAGAAGCCCTGTTGGATCAGGCCAGTGGCCCCTCCAGTCCAACACTCTGTGTCACATAAGAACAGAAGAGAACCAAGTTGGATCAGGCCAATGGCCCATCCAGTCCAACACTCTGTGTCACAGAAGAACATAAGAGAAGCCTTGTTGGATCAGGCCAGTGGCCCCTCCAGTCCAACACTCTGTGTCACATAAGAACATAAGAGAAGCCCTGCTGGATCAGGCCAATGTCCCCTCCAGTCCAACACTCTGTGTCACATAAGAACATAAGAGAAGCCCTGTTGGATCAGGCCAATGGCCCCTCCAGTCCAACACTCCGTGTCACATAAGAACATAAGAGAAGCCCTGTTGGATCAGGCCAATGGCCCCTCCAGTCCAACACTCTGTGTCACATAAGAACATAAGGGAAGCCCTGTTGGATCAGGCCAATGGCCCATCCAGTCCAACACTCTGTGTCACATAAGAACATAAGAGAAGCCCTGTTGGATCAGGCCAGTGGCCCCTCCAGTCCAACACTCTGTATCACATAAGAACATAAGAGAAGCCCTGTTGGATCAGGCCAGTGGCCCCTCCAGTCCAACACTCTGTGTCACATAAGAACAGAAGAGAACCAAGTTGGATCAGGCCAGTGGCCCCTCCAGTCCAACACTCTGTGTCACATAAGAACAGAAGAGAACCAAGTTGGATCAGGCCAATGGCCCATCCAGTCCAACACTCTGTGTCACAGAAGAACATAAGAGAAGCCTTGTTGGATCAGGCCAGTGGCCCCTCCAGTCCAACACTCTGTGTCACATAAGAACATAAGAGAAGCCCTGTTGGATCAGGCCAATGGCCCCTCCAGTCCAACACTCTGTGTCACATAAGAACATAAGAGAAGCCCTGTTGGATCAGGCCAATGGCCCCTCCAGTCCAACACTCCGTGTCACATAAGAACATAAGAGAAGCCCTGTTGGATCAGGCCAATGGCCCCTCCAGTCCAACACTCTGTGTCACATAAGAACATAAGGGAAGCCCTGTTGGATCAGGCCAATGGCCCATCCAGTCCAACACTCTGTGTCACATAAGAACATAAGAGAAGCCCTGTTGGATCAGGCCAGTGGCCCCTCCAGTCCAACACTCTGTGTCACATAAGAACATAAGAGAAGCCCTGTTGGATCAGGCCAATGGCCCATCCAGTCCAACACTCTGTGTCACTTAAGAACATAAGAGAAGCCCTGTTGGATCAGGCCAATGTCCCATCTAGTCCAACACTCTGTGTCACATAAGAACATAAGAGAAGCCCTGTTGGATCAGGCCAGTGGCCCCTCCAGTCCAACACTCTGTGTCACATAAGAACATAAGAGAAGCCCTGTTGGATCAGGCCAGTGGCCCCTCCAGTCCAACACTCTGTGTCACTTAAGAACATAAGAGAAGCCCTGTTGGATCAGGCCAGTGGCCCCTCCAGTCCAACACTCTGTGTCACATAAGAACATAAGAGAAGCCCTGTTGGATCAGGCCAATGGCCCATCCAGTCCAACACTCTGTGTCACATAAGAACATAAGAGAAGCCCTGTTGGATCAGGCCAATGGCCCCTCCAGTCCAACACTCTGTGTCACATAAGAACAGAAGAGAAGCCCTGTTGGATCAGGCCAGTGGCCCCTCCAGTCCAACACTCTGTGTCACACAGTGGCCAAAAACCCCAGGTGCCATCAGGAGGTCCATCAATGGCTCCAGGACACTAGAAGCCCTCCCATTGTGGCCCCGCAAGTACCACAATCAGGACTCTCCCAAGCACCACATCCCCTGGGATGCTCCCTTCGTTCTTCCACCGTGGAAGGCCAGGAACAGGCTGAAGGGGACGGTCTAGGAGGCCAGGAGTGACACCGTCACCCCCACCCCTAATTCAAGCATGGTCTACAGGCTTTAGCCAGCAGGGCATGTGGTTCCAGGAAATCCACAAATCATTCCTGCCCCTTGGCGGTCATGGCAGATGTGCTGCCTCCCCAAGTCCCTTAAAAACCACCTGAGCAGCAGCCCACCCCCTGCAGAAGCTAGTTCTGTGAGGCAGTCCTGCATTGGATGCCGGACTGGCCTCTGACCAATGTGGCTGGGGGATGCTGTCCAGCCTATGAAGCTGGCTTGCAGCATCCTAACTAAGGCATTTGCTCACAAGAAGGCAGAAACAGGATACAGGATGACCTTGACAGGCTGGAAAACTGGGCTAAAAGCAATAAAATGAATTTCAACAGGGAGAAATATGAAGTTCTGCATTTAGGTAGGAAAAATCCCATGCATGGCTATAGGATAGGGGAGACTTGTCTTAGCAGAAGTATGTGCGAAAAGGATCTTGGGGTCTTAGTGGATCAGACGCTGAACATGAGTCAACAGTGTGATGCAGTGGCTAAAAAGGCAGATGCAATTTTGGGCTGTATCAACAGTAGTGTCCAGATCACATGATGTGATGGTATCGCTTTACTCTGCTCTGGTAAGACCTCACCTGAAGTACTGTGTTCAGTTTTGGGCACCACATTTTAAGGTTATAGAGCAGCTGGAAGGGGTCCATACTGCTGCTATGTAATGTTTTAAAGCCAAACCTATGTTAGTTTTTATATGCTGTAATCGAAATATATATAAATATAATCGAAATATAATCAAAATATATATAAATAGATAAGATAGATGATAGATAGATGATAGATAGATGATAGATAGATAGATAGATAGATAGATAGATAGATAGATAGATAGATAGATAGATAGATAGATAGATAGATAGATAGATAGATAGATAGATAGATAGCGACGAATATGGTGAGGGGTCTGGAGACCAAGTCCTATGAGGAAAGGTTGAAGGAGCTGGGGGTGTTTAGCCTGGAGAGGAGACAGCTGAGAGGTGAGAGGATCACCATCTTCAAAAACTTGTAGGGATGTCATATAGAGGATGGGGTGAAATTGTTTTCTGTGGCCCTGGAAGGTAGGGCCAAAACCAGTAGGTTGAATTTAAATCAAAAGAGTTTCCGGCTGAACATTAGGAAGAACTTCCTGACAGAGCGATTCCTCAGTGGAACAGGCTTCCTCCTCGGGAGGTGGTGGGCTCTCCTTCCTTGGAGGCTTTTCAACAGAGGCTAGATGGCCATCTGACAGCAATGAGGATCCTGTGAATTTAGGGGGAGGTGTTTGTGAGTTTCCTGCACTGTGCAGGGGGTTGGACTAGATGACCCTGGAGGTCCCTTCCAACTCTTCTATGATTCTAACAGGCTTCATCCTCGGGAGGTGGTGGGCTCTCCTTCCTTGGAGGCTTTTCAACAGAGGCTAGATGGCCATCTGACAGCAATGAAGATCCTGTGAATTTAGGGGGAGGTGTTCATGAGTTTCCTGCATTGTGCAGGGGGTTGGACTAGAAGACTCTAGAGGTCCCTTCCAACTCTAGGATTCTAAAACAAAAAGGTGATCTGCACTGCTGTAGCATCTGTGGCTTGACACCTTCTGGAGAGCTGCAGGACTGAGGCTTTTGCTGCCCAGCTATCCCAGAAACTTCCTAGATCAGGGTCAGATTGTTGGGCCAGGCTGCTGCTTCTGCTAGTCTGCAGCTACTGCCTGCGCCCCCCCCCCTCCCTCCCGAAAGCCAGGCCTCCTCCATTCCCACTGCAGTTATGGAAAGTTGTCTGACAGCTAGCAAAGACTTGGGGAGGGGGGGGGGAGAATCCCTACTTCTCAAAGAAAAACAAACAAAGCAGGGAACTGAAAAATTCACAATACTTTTAATGTGGTGAAACAGCAGAAGAAGAGTTTATCGCCTCTTTCGAAAGGCTTCTGTGGCAGGAGCAAATTGCAGCCCCCACCGTCTTTTCTCGACCATCCCCCACCCACGGTCCGAAGAGGAAGTCACAAAAAGTGACCAAGAAATCAGAACGAAAAATATGTCTTCCTTTTCAGCACTGGAAGAGGCTGGCTGAGTCCGGAGAGAATGGCTGAACACAAGTGATAACCTCTTTCACCCTCCTCCAGGGCTTGCTGCTTGCAAAAGCTGGAAAGAGGAAGGTGTTTGAGCTTGCTTTCACTTCTAGAACTGCTGTTTGCTAGGATTCCGCTTCTCAAGCCAAGAAAAACGGAAACTGAGCATTTCACACTTTGGACAACTCAGCATGGCTTTCCTGTGCTGCCCTGGGACTTCAGCCAAACCCCCTGAGGTGACAAAGAGGAGGAGGAAATAATCCCTTCGCCTGCCCCTCATGCACCCAGACTCAGCTGACTTCTTCTCTCCAATCCTTTCATTTTACAGCTGCACAATAAGGCAGGGCTTAAGCAACTCCCCGCCCAGAGGTCCTACGTCACATGCCATGGCCTCAGAGAGAAATGTCCCCATTTTCCAACTAGGAAGGGAGTTTGAGAAAAGCCCCCAAGGTTCAAAGCCATGCATCAGAAAGGAAAGCTGGCCGGAGTCACACAGCACTGTTAGGGCTCCTGCCCACTCTCTTCCGAGCTGCTCTCCAAGTCCTTGGCCAGGGATTCCACATGGGGGAACCTCATCCACTTCATGCACAGACGCAAGTACTGCGGGGAGGGCCTGAAACACAAAGTCAAGTCAGTGGTCCATCAGTTGCTACAGCAGCAGACCAATGCAGGATGAACATGAGTCAACAGTGTGATGCAGTGGCTAAAAAGGCAAATGCAATTTTGGGCTGTATCAACAGAAGTCTAGTGTCCAGATCACGTGACGTGATGGAATCGCTTTACTCTGTTCTGGTAAGACCTCACCTGAAGTACTGTGTTCAGTTTTGGGCACCACATTTTAATAAAGATCTAGACAAGCTGGAATGGGTCCAGAGGAGGGCGACAAAGATGGTGAGGGATCTGGAGACCAAGTTCTATGAGGAAAGGCTGAAGGAGCTGGGGATGTTTAGCTTGGAGAGGAGGCGGCTGAGAGGTGATAGGATCACCATCTTCAAGGACCTGAAGGGCTGTCATGTAGAGGATGGTGTGGAATTGTTTTCTGTGGCCCCAGAAGGAAGGACCAGAACGAACAGGTTGAAATTAAAAGAGTTTCCGGCTCAACATTAGGAAGAACTTTATGACAGAACAATTCCTCAGTGGAACAGCCTTCCTCCTTGGGAGGTGGTGGGCTCTCCTTCCTTGGAGGTTTTTAAACAGAGGCTAGTTTGGTATACGGTTAAGTGTGTGGACTCTTATCTGGGAGAATGGGGTTTGATTTCCCACTCCTTCACTTACAACTGCTGGAATGGCCTTGGGTCGGCCATAGCTCGGGCAGGAGTTGTCCTTGAAAGGCCAGCTGCTGTGAGAGCCCTCTCAGCCTCACCCACCTCACAGGGTGTCTATTGTGGGGGGAGGTCCCGTCCCACTCTACGATTCTATGAACTTCTTGACCGTTAGAGCAGTTCCTCAATCGAAGAGGCTTCCTCCTCGGGAAATGGTGGGCTCTCCTTCCTTGGAGGTTTTTCAATAGAGGCTAGAAGCCCATCTGACAGCAATGAGGATCCTGTGAATTGAGGGGGAGGTGTTTGTGAGTTTCCTGCATTGTGCAGGGGGTTGGACTAGATGGCCCTGGAGGTCCCTTCCAACTCTTCTAGGATTCTAACAGGCTTTCTTCTCGAGAGGTGGTGGGCTCTCCCTCCTTGGAGGTTTTCAACAGAGGCTGGATGGCCACCTGACAGCAATGAGGATCCTGTGAATTTAGGGGAAGGTGTTTGTGAGTTTCCTGCATTGTGCAGGGGGTTGGACTAGAGGACTCTGGAGGTCCCTTCCAACTCTGTGATTCCATGATTCAATACTGCATAAATTAGTTTGCTCTGGGGCCATTTTTTCCTGAGCGAAGACAAGAAATGTGCGATCCAGAGGCTAAAAAAGCTGTGAGCTAGCTCCCACGAACTCAGCTTAGAGGGAATATTGATGACCCCCCCCTTCATCAACCGCAGAGGCTGGACCTGCCTCGCAGCATCCTTTCCACCCAGTTCTAAATAGATCCAAGAGGGCAGCCGTGTTGGTCTGAAGCAGCTGAACAAAGCAGGAGTCAAGTCTGCACCTTTAAGACCGACCAAGTTTTATTGAGAAAGTCAGCTTTCGTGCACTCTCTTAAGCACACTTCATCAGACGAGGGGATCAGGTATTGTGGGCTGCACTACACGCAGTTTGTTGTTTAAGAGTGCAAACGGGCTGTGGTCACATGATACAACAGTGTGGCCTGGCCGTTTGGTCTGGATAGCCATAAAAGGTCATAAAGTTCCCTGCTGATAGGCGTTTTTTGCAAGTCACAGAAGGACATGTATTTCCTAGTTGTAGGCTACCTAATTTACACAGTTTTAAAGCCAGGGACAGCCCAGACACTCCGAAGGCCAGGCTTCTTGGGTCCACCCCATCCACGGCCATTACTCCTTCCCGCAGTCCACCTTCCTGGTTCACAGAGGAGGGGAGCAGAAAGCCCAGCCCCGGGTGGGGTGGATTCTCTTTGTCCCTGACTTGAAAACTCTGGAATGCAGCATCAAACCCAAATCTGGAAGCCTGAAAATCCCAACAAATTGTTCAGCCCAAGGTGGGTGGAAAAGGGGGGAGGGGTTTGCAGGAGAGCAGAAAACCTGTAAACATTTTAACAGTTTTCTGCAGGGGTCATTTGGTAGAAAAAGAGGTACTGGAGCTCATTCGCACAATTCATTTGCTTATGCCACCCACCCCTGACATCACCGGAAGGTGGACTAAATTATAGCAGCTCAGCATCGACCTTAAAATGCTTCTTGAATTCGAATTGTCATAAGAAAACCTTACCCCCATCCAGAGTTCCCTCTAAACCAGGGGTGGCCAAACTGTGGCTCGGGAGCCACATGTGGTTCTTTTACACCTATTGTGTGGCTCTCAAAGCCCCTGCCACCTCATTGGCCAGCTTGGAGAAGGCAATTCTCTCTTCAAATCCCTTCGCCAAGCCAGCATCTAGGAGAATGCATGTAAAGTTAAATTTACTTTCTTTCCACCTCTCCCTCCTCCATATATTTTCCTCCCTCCCTCCTGGTGGCTCTCAAACATCTGACATTCATGTCTTGCAGTTCTCCAACATTTGACATTTATTCTATGTGGCTCTTACGTTAAGCAGGTTTGGCCATCCCTGTCTAAACTGAGCTAGCAGGAGGGAGCTCACAGATTTTTAGCCTCCAGCTCACACCTTTTTGTCTTAGCTCAGGAAAAGCGGCCCCAGAGCAACTAATTGATGCGGTTGCCCACAACTTTCATGCCAGGAGCTCACAAAGTAGAATTTCTGCTCACCAGACTCTGCAGCTTAGAGGGAACATTGCTCCCATCGTATTTTCAAAATTCCTTTTTCCTCTGTGGCCACAGTGGCAGGATCAAGATTTCCATCTGTCTGCTTGAGATGTTTTGGTGATTTCCCCATTTTTTGTGGGGGGGGAAATATCAGAAAGTCTGTCAAATCTTACAGTTCAGCAAACTGTCACAGGGGTTTGAACAATGGAGCCCAGAAGCAAGTATTGGCAGGGGGAGTAAGAAAGAAAGAGCACAATAAGATTCAGAGGTTCCGGAGCTCAGCTTCTATGAACCGCTGCTCAAAACGAGTCCTGGTTTCCTACAAAGAGCCAAGATAGCCGTGGCAGATCAGAAGAAGTTTCATCCCCCCAAAATTCAGTTTTGGCCACAAAGGTTTGATGCTGCCTGCTGCCCAGAACCGCCAGGGCCTCCCCAGGCAGCAGAGCTGGACGCAACATCAGTCAGCTGTGGGTGGAAAACTCGGACAGAATGCTCCTGGCACCCACAAGGCACTTTGTACTCAAGATTTCGTCTTCCAAGCTACCAGCAGGAGCAAGCGACTCTCATGCACGGATTTGCAGCAAAAGGCTCAGCTATAAACACGTACCTTTTGGCCTCCTCCTCCTCCATCAACCCGGGGTTTGTGCGGAACTTGTACCAGTGTGCCCGTGCTTCCCGCCTTCTGCCCAGTTTCCAGAGGGTGTGCAGCAGATACCAGTGAGCCGCAGGGCTCCCTGCAAAACACAAAGGAGGAGCCACAGCCTGAGCAGGCCTCACCGTGGGGCAAGACCAGGGCCCAGAAAGCCTGGGGTCAAACCACAGCAGCCTTCCCCCAGCCCTTCAATGTCTTTTGAGATGGGGCAAGGATTCCAACTGTGGCCACACCATTGTCTATAAAAGCATCACTGTGCTAGCAGTTTTACTCGCAGTCTCATTCTTAATGCTCTCTAGCGTGGAGGAAAGCAAAGGTCCCCTGTGCAAGCACCAGTCGTTTCCGACTCTGGGGTGACGTTGCTTTCACATTGTTTTCACGACAAACTTTTGACGGGGTGGTTTGCCATTGCCTTCCCCAGTCCTCTACGCTTTCCACCCAACAAGCTGGGGACTCATTTGAACAACCTTGAAAGGATGGAAGGCTGAGTCAACCTTGGGCCAGCTACCTGAACCAGCTTCCACTGGAATCGAACTCAGGTCGTGAGCAGAGAGTTCAGATCACAGTACAGCAGTACTGCTGCTTTACCGCTCTGCGCCACGGGGCCGTGTGGAGACTGCTGTGTCGAACAGAGCTGAGCATGCGATTCATACTGCCAAGGTCTTTCATATGATCTGTCGTCCCCAGTGCGGACTTCAGCAATGTATATTAGGGTATCTCTCCTACGCCCATAGAAGGAACCACTGTGCCCTCGCTTTCAGCCAGTTTGGTGTAGTGGTGAAGTGCGCAGACTGTTATCTGGGAGAACCTGGTTTGATTCCCCACTCCTCCACTCGCACCTGCTGGAATGGCCTTGGGTCAGCCATAGCTCTTGGAGGAGTTGTCCTTGAAAGGGCAGCTTCTGGGAGAGCCCTCTTGGTCCCACCCACCTCACAGGGTGTCTGTTGTGGGGGAAGAAGATAAAGAAGATTGTGAGTCACTCTGATACTCTGATTCAGAGAGAAGGGCGGGGTATAAATCAGCAGTCGTCTTCTTCTTTCATTGCATATAATCTATTTTGTTCCCTATTCACCTTGCAGGGAGAAAGCATTTTGAAGCTTCTCAAAAGCCTTTTCTTTTTACTGTTCTGAATAGTTGCATGTCAACTGTAAATGCCTCTAGCTCACTCTCCCCTCCCCCAAGCTCCAGATCATTTATAAATGCATTAAGTAGGACTGGGAGGGGGCAGATTCCTGAAGGACTCCATTTTCACCTCATTCCATTGTCCCCTTCTTTCCATCCTTTGTTTCTGGCTCTTTTTAACCAGTTACTGGTCCATGGAAAGACACATTCCCTCATCCCATGATTCTTAAGGTCAGTCAGACCTGGCCCTGATTCTGTCCCAAGAATATGCATGCTCATGCCCCCAATAAGCTTCCTTCTTACTTATTTATTTATTTTAGTATGCTTATTTTCCACCTTTTCCCAAGAATGGGTTCAGGGCGGATCACAACATGCAAACGACAATAAAGAAGAAGAAGATATTAGATTTATATCCTGCCCTCCACTCCGAAGAGTCTCAGAGCGGCTCACAATCTCCTTTCCCTTCCTCCCCCACAACAGACACCCTGTGAGGGAGATGAAGATATTGGATTTATATCCCACCCTCCACTCCAAAGAGTCTCAGAGCGGCTCACAATCTCCTTTCCCTTCCTCCCCCACAACAGACACCCTGTGAGGTAGATGAAGATACTGGATTTATATCCCGCCCTCCACTCCGAAGAGTCTCAGAGCGGCTCACAATCTCTTTTCCCTTCCCCCCCCCACAAAAGACACCCTGTGAGGTAGATGAAAATATTGGATTTATATCCCACCCTCCACTCCGAAGAGTCTCAGAGCGGCTCACAATCTCCTTTCCCTTCCTCCCCCACAACAGACACCCTGTGAGGGAGATGAAGATATAGGATTTCTATCCCGCCCTCCACTCCGAAGAGTCTCAGAGCGGCTCACAATCTCCTTTCCCTTCCTCCCCCACAACAGACACCCTGTGAGGTGGGTGGGGCTGAGAGGACTCCCACAGAAGCTGCCCTTTCAAGGACAACCTCTGCCAGAGCTCTGGCTGACCCAAGGCCATTCCAGCAGCTGCAAGTGGAGGAGTGGGGAATCAAACCCGGCTCTCCCAGATAAGGGTCCGCACACTTAACCACTTCACCAAACTGGCTCTCCTAAAACCCACAGTTCAGAGTTAAAACAATATATTAAAATGAAACAAATAAAAACAATGAAACAATGAATAAAGTGCACCGCAGGCGGGAGAGGCACATCGTACAAGATAAGCAAATATAGGCCCAATTTAAATGAGGGTTCAACCTGAGGCGACTAAAGGCACACTCCAAGACAATGGAAAAACTCATCCGAGAGCTACTGTTTGCTGATGATGCTGCACTCGTCTCCCACTCGGTATCAGCTCTGCAGCATATGACGTCCTGCTTTGCAGAGGCTGCCAAGCTATTCGGCCTAGAAGTTAGTCTGAAGAAGACAGAAGTTCTCCACCAGCCTGCACCCCAGGAAGATTATCACCCTCCCTGCATCACTGTGGGCGAATCAGTTCTGAAGACAGTCCAGCAGTTCAGCTACCTGGGGTGCATCATCTCCTCAGATGCCAAGATCGACAAGGAGATTGACAACAGGCTGGCAAAGGCAAACCGTGCATTTGGCCGACTGCACAAAAGAGTGTGGAGCAACACGCATCTGAAAAAAGGCACAAAGATCAATGTTTACAAAGCGGTTGTGATGACAACCCTCATCTATGGCTCCGAATCGTGGGTTTTATACCGTCATCACCTGCGACTCCTTGAGCGCTTTCATCAGCGCTGCCTTCGCACCATCCTCAACATCCACTGGAGTGACTTTGTGACCAACACTGAAGTCCTCAAGCGGGCAGAGGTTACCAGCATCGAGGCACTGCTGTTGAAGACGCAGCTGCGCTGGGCAGGGCATATTTCTAGGATGGAAAACCACCGCCTTCCCAAGATTGCCCTGTATGGCGAACTCTCCACCGGCCATCGAAATAGAGGGGCACCAAAGAAGAGGTACAAGGACTCCTTGAAGAAATCCCTTGGCACCTGTCGCATCAACCATCACCAGTGGTCTGACCTAGCCTCAGATCACAAAGCATGGAGGCACACCATCCACCAGGCTGTCTCTTCCTTTGAGAACGCATGCATAGCTGGTCTTGAGGACAAAAGGAGATTGAGGAAGAATCGCACTGCTACAGCACCAACCCTAAATCAGACTTTTCCCTGCAGCCGCTGTGGCCGGACCTGCCTGTCCCACATTGGTCTTGTCAGCCACCAGCGAGCCTGCAGCAGACGTGGACTATTGCACCCTTCTTAAATCTTCGTTCGCGAAGCCAAGCCGAGAGAGGTAACTACAGAGCAGCACTGCAGCAAGACACGATGTCACCACAAGGGAGGCGAACCGATGGAATTAACTGCTGAGTCTGCTTGTCATGAGGGGCACAAGAGCCTCTGCCCCTGAACCGGTAGTCATATTGGACCAGCTGCGGCCAAGTTTCCTCTGCCCTCGCTACAGACAAACCCACTCCAGGGTACCTGGGCCGAAGCGCAAGCTGTGCTGGAAATCCATCAAGGCCTCTTTCTCTCTCCCCAGCTCCAGGAACTCCACTCCTCGGACCGTCAGAGCCAGCTGCCTGATTTGGGGAAGCCTCTTGGCTTCTGTCGGAGCAAAGGGGCCCACGTCCTCTTCTGTGCCTTGGCTGCCTGCCCAAGGGGGAAAAGGGTTCATAGAATCCTAGAGTGGGAAGGGACCTCCAGGGTCATCTAGTCCAACCCCCTGCACAATGCAGGAAACTCACAAACCCCTCCCCCTAAATTCACAGGATCTTCATTGCTGTCAGGCGGCCATCTAGCCTCTGTTCAAAAACCTCCAAGAAAGGAGAGCCCACCACCTTCTGAGGAGGAAGCCTGTTCCACTGAGGAACTGCTCTAACAGTCAGGAAGTTCCTAGAATCCTAGAGTTGGAAGGGATCTCCAGGGTCATCTAGTCCAACCCCCTGCACAATGCAGGAAACTCACAAACCCCTCCCCCTAAATTCACAGGATCTTCATTGCTGTCAGATGGCCATCTAGCCTCTGTAGAAAAACCTCCAAGGAAGGAGAGCCCACCACCTCCTGAGGAGGAAGCCTGTTAGAATCATAGAAGAGTCGGAAGGGATCTCCAGGGTCATCTAGTCCAACCCCCTGCACAATGCAGGAAACTCACAAACCCCTCCCCCTAAATTCACAGGATCTTCATTGCTGTCAGGTGGCCATCTAGCCTCTGTTCAAAAACCTCCAAGAAAGGAGAGCCCACCACCTTCTGAGGAGGAAGCCTGTTCCACTGAGGAACTGCTCTAACAGTCAGGAAGTTCATAGAATCCTAGAGTTGGAAGGGATCTCCAGGGTCATCTAGTCCAACCCCCTGCACAATGCAGGAAACTCACAAACACCTCCCCCTAAATTCACAGGATCCTCATTGCTATCAGGTAGCCATCAAGCCTCTTTTGTGAAACCTCCAAGGAAGGAGAGCCCCCCACCTCCCGAGGAGGAAGCCTGTTCCACTAAAGTGGGAGAGGGCCAGCCAAGGGCAGCCTGAGGGAAGCCAGCTTGAGGGAGATGGCGGAGCAGGCCTGGCGTCGAGGTCTGGGCAATGGCGGCGAGGAAAACAGCGGTGCCAGGACAGACGGCAGGGCGGGGGTTTTCTTCAGGAATGCCCAGCTCAGCCCGCTCCTTGCCCGGCCCTCTTTGGCTTCAGCGGGAGCTGGAAAGAGGCCACCTTCTTCTTTTTTCGCAAGGGGCAGGCCAAGCTGGGGCGAGGAGGGGGTGCCCGCCTCCCGCTCCTGTGGTGAGGTGGTGCCCCAAGTGGCCGCCGACTTTGCCGGCCCTGCCTGCTCTATTCCTGCGCTTTGGCTCCTCCCACCAGGGAGGCTCTCCACAGCGCAAGAGGGAGGGAGGACCCGGCAGCAAAGCACGCCCCCTCTGCCTACCTGTGTTTACAAACTGGATCCTCAGGAGATCCTGAAGGCACCTGTTGGGGAAGGAGCAAAGTGGGGTCATTTCAGCAAAAGGCACCTTAGAGATGGACAGCGTTTATTTCAATATGAGCTCCCACCCTGTAATCTCACCCACAAGAATTCCTGGTGTGGCTTCCCCCTTCACCTAGAGCAGGGCTCCCCAACCGCCAGTACCGGTCCACGGCCTGTTGCAACTGGGCTGTGAGTTGCATAATTATTTCATTATATATTGCAATGTGGTACTAATAATAAGATGACGGTGACATTGGATTTATATCCTGCCCTCCACTCCGAATTTCAGAGTCTCAGAACAGTCACAATCTCCTTTTCCTCCCCCTCCCCCCACAGACACCCTGTGAGGCAGGGGGGGCTGAGAGAGCTCTTACAGAAGCTGCCCTTTCAAGGACAGCTCTGTGAGAACTATGGTTGACCCAAGACCATTCCAGCAGCTGTAAGTGGAGGAGTGGGGAATCAAATCTGGTTCTCCCAGATAGGAGATTGTACACTTTACCACCACACCGCACACTTAACCACAAAGTGCACAATTGTATAATCTCAAAACCATTCCACCCACCCCTCGGTCTGTAGAAAAAAATTGTCTTCCATATTTTTACACCGTATTTTAGGAGTCCCCAACTGTGTCAGCTATGCTGCAATGTGCCTAGAGACTGGAACCCATTTGATGGAGACCAGGGCATGGCTACTAACTATAAAGTTTTGGCTACGCCTACACTTTAGGGCAGACCCTGCTAGTTATATCCATATGATGCTAGCGGATTCCTTCGTTTCCACTTGGTATAGTCAGATCCAGAAGAAAATACATTCCATAGGTGTACCCCTGGACAACCTCTGTATGCTAAGTGAAACACAGGCATTTGGAATCCTGAAACAGAGGGTCTTGGATATTGAGAAACAGTTCCTTTGTTCTTCTGGACATAAAGCTTGTTCCCCTTTAGCATTTGGGCTGCCTGCTGCCTCCCTTTCCCAGATTACTTCACCCCAGTTACGCTGCTCTTTTATGTTAGCAAGACTCGATGTTCTACCCTCAGCGGTATTGTCTGGGAGGTTTGCCAACAGCCCTTATCAGGACAGAGTCTGCCCATGTAATGGAAGGCACCTTGAAACGGTCGCACATGTTTTACTTCATTGTGATTTTTATTTTTTATTTTTTTAATTTAATCAGTTTATTGTTAAAACACTGAAACACACCACACAAAGAAAAACAGAACACACACATATACAATATACACTGAAGCATAAGGATCAAACTAAACTACATACATCATATTCCATCCTTGTCTGTTTCAAGGACTTGCATTTTTAAATCAAGATTGTTAATATTCCAACTCTTTCCATCTTTCATATCCTAATATTTAACTCCATATCTGTTTCCTAAATCAACTTATAACCTTCATCCACTCATATAACGGCTTCCAAGTTTCTTTACATTCTTGTATATTGCCCTGCTTCAACTTAATGGTTAAAAAATCCATTTAAGCAGCTTCATAGAATTTTTGAAGGAATTCCTCCCCTTTTTGGAATCTGCTGGGTTTTCAATATCTAGCATACACCGATCTTGCTGCGGTTACAGCATGTAATAGAAATCTGTTGCTTAGTTTAGGTAAGGAGTTCGGGATAGAGTCTGCCCACGTAATGGAAGGCACCTTGAAACGGTCGCCCATGTTTTACTTCATTGTGATTTTTATGGGGAAGAGCAGGACTGGATAATCAGACCTATTCTGTCTAATTTTTATGGATTACCTGAAGCGAAGTTAGTTTTTTTCCCTACTATCTGACCAATGTTCCCATATCACAAGCCTGGTTGCAAAGTACCTTTTGGCTGCCACAACAATCAGGGAACAAAAGACCAGCTCCCCTTCTTGATGTTTGACTGGTTTCTATAGCTGAAACTCCATGTAAATTTGCTACGCTGCACTTTCTATTTCTATGCCAATAAAAGTATTTGGAATTGGGAACTGTCTTCCGCAAAACCTGTCCCTGGTGCTAAAATGGTCGGGGGCCGCTGCCCTAGAGAAAGAAATGAGTCGTGACTCACAGGAGATCTTTTTGGGAGAAACGTTTGTCTTTAAGGTGCCCCGGACGTCATTTTTATTTTGAAGTCACGCTAGAGCTATCAGAAGAACCTCACAGCCCCAGGCTGCAAAGCAGAACCAAACCTTTGCCACCCAGAAGAGGGGGAGACGCCTTCTGGGTGGGCACGGGGTGCATTCCTCCTGGCCTACATCAAGACCACGCAAGCCTAGAAACACACGTAGAACTGGGGTCAACAGTCTGTGGATCCCACTTTTTTTGGAAAACACCTTTGGAGCCTGAAGAGATGAGTTTAGAACTGGAAGCGGAGGCCCTCAGTGGCCAAGGAAGGGGAGTGGTCTCACTCTGGCCCAGCAGAACCAGCAAAAAGAGTATGCAGTTGCCAGGGCAGGATTGCCTCAGGGCAGAAGTCAGATTTTTTAATAGGGAAGATGGAGTTAAGTAGTATACAGGAACAAACACTGAACGTATGAACCTAGGAAGCTGCTTTCCACTGAATCAGACCCCCCTGGGCTCATCAAAGTCAGTCCTGTCTACTCAGACTGGCAGCGGCTCTCCAGGGTCTCAAGCTGAGATTTTTCACGCCTACTTGCCTGGACCCTTTTTAGTTGGAGATGCTGGGGATCGAACTTGGGACCTTCTGCTTACCAAGCAGATGCTCTACCACTGAGCCACAGCCCCATTCATGGCTCTCCAGGGTCTCCAGCGGAGGTTTTTCATGCCTACTTGCCCAGACCCTTTTTGGTTGGAGATGCCGGGAATTGAACCTGGGACCTTCTGCTCACCAAGCAGATGCTCTACCACTGAGCCACTGGCCCTCCCCTTCGAAAATGCTTGCTGGGAAACACCCAGCTGAGAAGGAAGAGTGTCAGGCTGACTGGTACAGTTCGCCTTCCGGCTCCCAGGGAGGCGTGAGCCGATGCTCTGCTCTGCTCCCATCCCACCCCATCTTGCACAAAGAAGCCAAACAAGCAAAGCCCGGGACGGGAGCACAGAGAGCAACTCACCTGCTCGAGAGGCTGACGGCCTCCTTGGCTTCTCCAAGCTTTGCCTGCGCACAGCCTTGCAGCAAGTAGGCAGTGGCCCGCCAGAGGGTGCAACGCAGGCCCTCCCTCTCCCGTTCCACCTCCCGGCTGTCCTCTGAGGCACTCGAGCCCACGTCGATTTGCAGCTTCTTGGGGACCAGCCGGCTCGTCTGGCTGACCACCTCCTCGCAGACGGCAATGGCCTCCTGGTGCCTGGCTACCTCCTCCAGGGCCGACGCAGCCTCCAGAAACACCTCCGGGACCCTGGGCAAGGCCAGCCCCCCACGCAGAATGCCCTGTGCGGGGAGAGAGAGAGGAGAGCAGCCCCCAGGGTCAGAGTGGGGTGATGGGCCCTCAGCACTGAGCCAGTCTGAAAAATTCACACCAGGTGGCTTCCCCGGAAAAAACAAAACCCAGAAGCAAAACCGTACAAACAAAGAGCATGAAACTGATTAGGCAGGCAGCACCCCGGAACAACAGAGCCACAAAGTCTCATTACGAGCACAGCATAAAACGGCAGACGATACAAAAAACAGAACAGAGATTCGTATCACAGTGAAGGTCCTGGGGGAAAGAAAAACAAGCTTTGTAGAAATGACAAATCTAGATCAAGGTGAAGGAGCAAGTTAAGGGCACTCCACAGGCAAGGTGCCACAACTAAAAAGGCCCTTCTCTCTAGTGGTCAGGGGGCCATCTCCACATGAAACAGGGACTATGGCCAAGACAGCAGTATAGAATCATAGAGTTGGAAGGGACCTCTAGGGTCATCTAGTCCAACCCCCTGCACAATGCAGGACATTCACAAACACCTCCCCCTAAATTCACAGGATCTTCATTGCTGTCAGATGGCCATCTAGCCTCTGTTTAAAAACCTCCAAGGAGAACCCACCACCTCCCGAGGAGGAAGCCTGTTCCACTGAGGAATCGCTCTGACTGTCAGGAAGTTCTTCCTAATGTTGAGCCGGAAACTCTTTTGATTTAATTTCAACCCACTGGTTCTGGTTCTACCTTCTGGGGCCACAGAAAACAATTCCACACCATCCTCTAGAGGGCAGCCCTTCAAGTCCTTGAAGATGGTGATCGTATCACCTCTCAGCCGCCTCCTCTCCAGGCTAAGCATCCCCAGCTCCTTCAGCCTTTCTTCATAGGACTCGGTCTCCAGACCCCTCACCATCTTTGTCGCCCTCCTCTGGACTCCTTCTAGCTTGTCTAGATCCTTCTTAAAATGTGGTGCCCAAAACTGAACACAATACTTCAGGTGAGGTCTTTCCAGAGCAGAGTAAAGCGACACCATCCCATCACGTGATCTGGACACTAGACTTCTGTTGAGACAGCCCAAAATTGCATTTGACTTTTTACCTACCACATCACACTGTTGGCTCATGTTCAGCATATGATCCACTAAGACCCCTAGATCCTTTTCGCACAGACTACTGCTAAGACAAGTCTCCCCCATCCTATAACCATGCATGGGATTTTTCCTACCTAAATGCAGAACTTTGCCTTTATCCCTGTTAAAATTCATTTCATTGATTTTAGCCCAGTTTTCCATCCTGTCAAGGTCATCCTGTATCCTGTTTCTGTCTTCTTCTGTGTTTGCAACCCCTCCCAATTTAGTATCATCTGCAGTATGAGGGCAGCCACTCCTTTAGCATCTTATAGACAGACTGAAAAGGAACAAGATCTTGGGGTCACAGTGGACAGATCAATGACAGCGTCAACCCAGTGTGCTGCAGCAGTGAAAAAGGCAAACTCTATGTCAGGAAAGGGAATTATCAGGAAAGGGACAGAACATAAAACAGCTGCTATTACAGTGCCCCTATATACCGGTATATATGATGTGGCCTCATTTTGAATACTGTGTACAGTTTTGGTCACCATATCTCCAAAAGGATACTGAAGAGCTGGGGAAAGTACAAAGGAAGTTAACCAAGACGATAAACGTTTTGGAGCACCTTCCCTATGAGGAATGGCTGCAGAGGCTGCTGGGACTTTTCAGTTTGGAAAACAGACAGCTAAGGGAGGAGGTGACAGAGGTGAATCAAATGAGGCAGGGATGGTGAGCTGGCAGAGAGAAGCTTCTCTCCCTCTCCCAAAAGACTAGAACTCGAGGGCATCTGATGAAGCTGATGGGAAGCAGCTTCAGGACAGACAAAAGGAAACTACTTTGCACACAGTGATCAAAATGTGGAATCTGCTGCCGGAGGATGTAGTGATGGCCACAGATAACTTTAAAAGGGAACGAGATAGATCCATGGAGGGTAAGTCTATCAATGGCTGCTAGCCCTGGTGACTGAGGGGAACCTCCACATTCAGAGGCGCTAATCCTTGAATCCCACAGCTAGGAGGCAACATCAGGGAAAGGCCTCTCCCTCTATGACCAGTTGCTGGCCCTACAGAGGAACTGGTTGGCCACTTTGTAAGACAGGAGGCTGCACTAGATGGACCCCTAATCTGGTCCAGCACGGCTCCTATGATGTTCTTCTGAAGGCCTCATCCTCTATGCCTTGTTGGCCCTCCAGAGAAACTGGTGGGTCCCTGTGTGAGACAAAAGGCTGGACTAGATGGACACTCACTGGTCTGACCCAGCAGGGCTCTTCTGATGTTCTTCTCAGGGGAAGGCCTCGGCCTCTCTGCCCTGTTGCTGGCCCTCCATGTCTTGTTGGCCCTCCAGAGAAACTGGTGGGCCCCTGTGTGAGACAGGAGGCTGGACTAGATGGACCCTCCCTGGTCTGATCCAGCAGGGCTCTTCTGATGTTCCTCTCAGGGGACGGCCTCAGCCTCTCTGCCCTGTTGTTGACCCTCCAGAGGAACTGGTGGGCCCCTGTGTGAGACAGGAGGCTGGACTAGATGGACCCTCCCTGGTCTGACCCAGCAGGGCTCTTCTGATGTTCTTCTCAGGAGAAGGCCTCGGCCTCTCTGCCCTGTTGTTGGCCCTCCAGAGGAACTGGCTGGCCCCTGTGTGAGACAGGAGGCTGGACTAGATGGACCCTCACTGGTCTGATCCAGCAGGGTTCTTCTGATGTTCTTCTCAGGGGAAGGCCTCGGCCTCTCTGCCCTGTTGCTGGCCCTCCATGTCTTGTTGGCCCTCCAGAGAAACTGGTGGGCCCCTGTGTGAGACAGGAGGCTGGACTAGATGGACCCTCCCTGGTCTGATCCAGCAGGGCTCTTCTGATGTTCCTCTCAGGGGACGGCCTCAGCCTCTCTGCCCTGTTGTTGACCCTCCAGAGGAACTGGTGGGCCCCTGTGTGAGACAGGAGGCTGGACTAGATGGACCCTCCCTGGTCTGACCCAGCAGGGCTCTTCTGATGTTCTTCTCAGGAGAAGGCCTCGGCCTCTCTGCCCTGTTGTTGGCCCTCCAGAGGAACTGGCTGGCCCCTGTGTGAGACAGGAGGCTGGACTAGATGGACCCTCACTGGTCTGATCCAGCAGGGTTCTTCTGATGTTCTTCTCAGGGGAAGGCCTCGGCCTCTCTGCCCTGTTGCTGGCCCTCCATGTCTTGTTGGCCCTCCAGAGAAACTGGTGGGCCCCTGTGTGAGACAGGAGGCTGGACTAGATGGACCCTCACTGGTCTGATCCAACAGGGTTCTTCTGATGTTCTTCTCAGGGGAAGGCCTCGGCCTTTCTGCCCTGTTGCTGGCCCTCCAGAGGAACTGGTTGGCCACAGTGTGAGACAGGATGCTGGACTAGATGGGCCCTCCCTGGTCTGATCCAGCAGGGCCCTTTTGATGTTCTTCTCAGGGGAAGGTCTTAGCCTCTTTGTTCTGTTGTTGGCGCTCCAGAGGAACTGGCTGGGCCCTGTGTGGGACAGGAGGCTGAACTAGATGGACCCTCTCTGGTGTGATCCAGCAGGGCTCTTCCGATTTTCTTATGTTCAAACCAGCATATTTCTTTGGAGAGGGAGGATCCAAAAGTTCTGGAGAACCCATTTGGGCCCAGCAGTGCCTCCCTCCAACCGCCTACGGTCACAAATCCCAACACGCCCAGGCATTTAAGGCCAAACTAGCAAGCAGACTGAAGAACCCCAAGAGAGCCTCTCGCAATTATTCAAGAGGACAGCAGACGAGCCAAAGGGATTCAAAGTGTGCCAAGGACGGGACAAGGTGCCCACCTGGTGAAGAGGCCCCTCCTGCCACAGAGCCAAGAGGTCCAGGTAGAGCTCGGCTGCCTCCTTCGCCCTGGGAAAAAAAGAGGAAGTTGACGGCAGCCGCCCCACAGTTCTCCCGTTGCCTTTGCCTGCTCCTCCGCCTGCCTGCCCCTCCGCTTCCAAAGGTGGGGGGCCATTTCCTTCCCCTGAGTTCTCTCCAATCCCAAGGAAGAAACGGGAGTCCTCGATCACTCACCTCCCTTCCTGGAGGCACCTCTGAGCCAGCAGGTACTTCACTTCTGACGGAGAGTTTTGGCCAAAGAAAGCACAAACCCGTGGGGTGCAAATGAGGAGCTCCACTCCGACAAAGGAAGGTGGATCGAGAGACGCGGGAGCCATCTGTGTTGAGCCATCCAGGGCCTGGACAGAAAAGAAGCTCTGCTCACAAGCAGTCCAGACAGCTCCCCCCAGAGGCTGAGCTTGCAACTGCTCATTCAAGGAGAGCCTTAACCTTGAAACCCCTGAACAACCATGGCTCCAGCTGAATCAATGGCTGCCCACTTCCAGGGTCAGGAACAGCCGCGGCCACAGGCAGCTCTGGATGGGGATGGAAGAAGCGCCCTCAGAGCCCCCAGCTGCATCACAGAAGGCCAGGCCAGAACCGGCGGGCTGCAGTTAATTCTGAAGTTTCCAGCCAAATGTTAGGAAGAACTTCTTGACAGTTAGAGCAGTTGTTCCGCAGTGGAACAGGCTTCCTCCTCAGGAGGTGGTGGGCTCTACTTTCCTGGAGGTTTTTCAACAAAGGCTAGATGGCCATCTGACAGCAAGGGGGATCCTGTGAATTTAGGGGAAGGTCTTTGTGAGTTTCCTGCACTGTGAAGGGGGTTGGACTAGATGACCCTGGAGGTCCCGTCCAACTCTTCTATGATTCTAACAGGCTTCCTCCTCAGGAGGTGGTGGGCTCTCCTTCCTTGGAGGTTTTTCAACAGAGGCTAGATGGCCATCTGACAGCAATGAAGATCCTGTGAATTTAGGGGGAGGTGTTTGTGAGTTTCCTGCATTGTGCAGGGGGTTGGACTAGATGACCCTGGAGGTCCCTTCCAGGTCTAGGATTCCATGAACTTCCTGACTGTTAGAGCAGTTCCTCAGTGGAACAGGCTTCCTACTCGGGAGGTGGTGGGCTCTAATTCCTTGGAGGTTTTTCAACAGAGGCTAGGTGGCCATCTGACAGCAATGAACATCCTGTGAATTTAGGGGGGAGGTGTTTGTGAGTTTCCTGCATTATGAAGGGGGTTGGACTAGATGACTCTGGAGGTCCCTTCCAACTCTTCTATGATTCTAACAGGCTTTCTCCTAGGGAGGTGGTGGGCTCTCCTTCCTTGGAGGTTTTCAAACAGAGGCTAGGTGGCCATCTGATAGCGATGAAGATCCTGTGAATTTAGGGGGAAGTGTTTGCGAGTTTCCTGCATGGTGCAGGGGATTGGACTAGATGACCTTGGATTCTATGAGAACTTAAGAAAATATATCTGTGAGATAGGAATATTACTTTTAGTAGTGAATAGTGATATCATATGGTCCTATGATATCGAGCCAGAAAAGCAGCCCGTCTGACCTGATCAAGCAAGGCCAAAGCCTCCAGCTCTGCTTCCACAAGTCCCAGCTGGCGGTACAACAGGGCTGCTTGGTACAGGGCAGGGAGGAAGGAGGAGTCCACCTGCAAGGCCTGCTTCAGGCACTGGATCGCTGTCTGTGGCTTCCCCTGTGGCGAAGAGAAAGTGAAGTTACAGCTGGGATCTGTCAGAGACATCGCAGAGTCTGGCACAGGGTGGCCTGTTCTGTCTTATAGCAGGAAATATGACATTCTCCCCCACACACACCCTTTCCCTGCTCCCTTGCGACACTTTTGCCCCGTTGCTGAGCCAGTGCGGGATAGGACGCAGGATGAGGAATTAGCATCAGGGTGCCGGACCAGCCTCTTTCGTGGAGCTGCTGCGAAGTGAAGTAGAGGAAGGAAGAATATTTATGCTGCCCTGAGCAGCTGCAGGAAAAGGCTGGGCAAAAATGCAACAGCTAAACTGTTATTAATAAAGTTGGCCCAATATTTGTGACAGCTTCCTTTCCCAGAAAGTGAAGAAGGGAACAAGGGGATCTGATATCTTGGATTTGATTCTCGCCAACAAGGAAGAATTGATTGAAGGAGTGGAAATAGTGCGGCACCCTGGGCAGGAGTGGCCATGTGATTTTGGCATTTACAGTCTTAGGGAAGAGGAAAGCTATACGTAGTCAGACTTATAGGTTGGACTTCAGAAAGGCAAACTTTGATAAACTTAGAACTATGCTGGGTAGAATCCCATGGTCAGAAATACTTAGGAGGAAGGGGATTCAATGAAGATCCTGTGTATTTAGGGGGAGGTGTTTGTGAGTTTCCTGCACTGTGCAGGGGGTTGGACTAGATGACCCTGGAGGTCCCTTCCAACTCTTCTATGATTCTATGAGAACTTAAAAAAATATATTTGTGAGATAGGAATATTACTATCATTTTTTGGTGTAGTGGTTGAGTGCATAGACTCTTCTCTGGGAGAACCAGGTTTAATTCCCCAGTTCTCCACATGCAGTCACAATTCGCTCAGAGCTGTTCCTCTAAAGAGCAGTTTCTGTCAGAGCTCTCTCAGTTCCACCTATCTCATGGTCAGTGTTCCCTCTAAGCTGAGTTAGCGTGAGCTAGCTCACAGATTTTTAGCCATTTTAGTCTTAGCTCAGGGAGGATGTCCCCAGAGCATGCTAATCGATGCGTCTTTGAAAGGGCAGCTGCTGTGAGAGCCCTCTCCAGCCCCACCCACCTCACAAGGTGTCTGTTGTGGGGGAGGGAGGTAAAGGAGATTGTGAGCCGCTCTGAGACTCTGTCCTTGAAAGGGCAGCTGCTGTGAGAGCCCTCTCCAGCCCCACCCACCTCACAAGGTGTCTGTTGTGGGGGAGGAAGGAAAAGAAGAAGATGATATTGGATTTATATCACAATTTTAATGCCAGTAGCTCAGAAAGTGGAATTTTTAGTCCCAAGACTCTTGCAGCTTAGAGGGAACATTGCTCACAGGGTGTCTGTTGTTGGGAGGGGAAGAGAAAAGAGATTATAAGATGCTTTGAGACTCCTTTAGGTAGTGAAGGGTGGGGGTTACAAATCCAATCTCTTCTTCTTTTCATTCAGGCAAATTACAGGAAGAAATTCGGGGTGGGTGGGTTTGGGGAAAAGAACTTTATAGCTATGAGAAAACTCTGCCCTTTTGGTTCGTCTGAAGGAGTTCAAGGGAAGAACTGCCTCTCCCATCTTACTAACATGGAGAGCCAGTTTGGTGTAGTGGTTAAGTGTGCAGACTCTTATCTGGCAGAACTGGGTTTGATTCCCCACTCCTCCACTTGCAGCTGCTGGAATGGCCTTGGGTCAGCCATAGCTCTTGTAGTTGTCCTTGAAAGGGCAGCTGCTGTGAGAGCCCTCTCAGCCCCACCAACCTCACAGGGTGTCTGCTGTGGGGAGAGAAGACATAGGAGATTGTAAGCTGCTCTGAGACTCTGATTCAGAAAGAAGGGCGGGGTATACATCTACAGTCTTCTTCTTAGGTTCAAAGACTCTTATCTGGGAGAACGGGGTTTAATTCCCCACTCCTCCACTTGCACCTGCTGGAATGGCCTTGGGTCAGCCATAGCTCTGGCAGAGCTGTCCTTGAAAGGGCAGCTTCTGGGAGAGCTCTCTCAGCCCTACCCACCTCACAGGGTGTCTGTTGTGGGGGAAGAAGATAAAGGAGATTGTAAGCTGCTCTGAGACTCTGATTCAGAGAGAAGGGCGGGGTACACATCTACGTTCTTCTTAGGTTCAAAAACTCTGATCTGGGAGAATGGGGTTTGATTCCCCACTTCTCCACTTGCAGCTGCCGGAATGGCCTTGGGTCAGCAATAGCTCTGGCAGAGGCTGTCTTTGAAAGGGCAGCTCTCTCCAGCCCCACCCACCTCACAAGGTGTCTGTTGTGGGGGAGGAAGGTAAAGAAGAAGATATTGGATTTATATCCTGCCCTCCACTCCGAAGAGTCTCAGAGCGGCTCACAATCTCCTTTCCCTTCCTCCCCCACAACAGACACCCTTTGAGGTAGATGGAAATATTGGATTTATATCCCGCCCTCCACTCCGAAGAGTCTCAGAGCGGCTCACAATCTCCTTTCCCTTCCTCCCCCACAACAGACACCCTGTGAGGTAGATGAAGATATTGGATTTATATTCCGCCCTCCACTCAAGAGTCTCACAGCGGCTCACAATCTCCTTTATCTCCCTCCCCCACAACAGACACCCTGTGAAGTGGGTGGGGCTGAGAGGACTCTCACAGCAGCTGCCCTTTAAAGGACAACCTCTGCCAGAGCTCTGGCTGACCCAAGGCCATTCCAGCAGGTGCAAGTGGAGGACTGGGGAATCAAACCCCGTTCTCCCAGATAAGAGTCCGCACACTTAACCACTACACCAAACTGGCAAAGGAGATTGGGAGCCTCTCTAAGACTCTTCAGAGTGGAGGGCGGGATATAAATCCAATATCTTGTTCTTCTTCTACCTTAATAACAATGAGCCTGGCTAGGTGGCCTGAGCACTGCCCAAAAAGCCCAGCAGGGGAGGGAGGGAGGAGAAAAGAAACAAGGCAGGAAGCTGCTTCAGCAACGGTCTGCAGAACCAGTCTCTGCAGCTGCATCTCTGGCCATCCCATGCTGGGAGCCAGCCAGACTTGGGCACGTGATGCTTTCATTAACAAAATGCTCTCCGTTCCTCTTCTTTCTCAGATTTTTTTTCCCAGTTGCCGCTCACCCCGAGGGTTTCAGGGCGACTTACGACAATAAACCCAGTGAGGCAAAAGCAACATAAAATAACGGATACGTTAACATTAAAAGACATGGGCTGTCACCATCCCGCTATTAAAACAGCCTGACCACTTGGTTCTGCAGCCCTCCACCGCACAGCCTCCCTCCGACACGCACCATTTTCAGGTTGCAGCATCCCATGAGCGTGAAGACCTGGGCCAGGACTCGCTTTGGACACAGCCCGGTGGCAGCTGCCTGGAGAGAGGCCAGAGCTGTGGCAGGCTTGCCAGCATCCAGTTCCTGAAAGCCTGGAGGAAACAGAGAGAGGGGTCTGAAGCAGGAGCCCCCCATCCCCTTGCCCAGGTGGGTCAGTGGCCTTCCAAGAGCCCAGTGCTGCAAACCCCAAGGACAGTCAAGGAGCTGAATCAGGCTTGGAGAAAAAGGACGTGGCCCAGTTCAGCGTCCAGGGCAGGGGACGTTGGCTCTCCAGATGTTTTTTGCCTACAACTCCCATCAGCCCCAGCCAGCATGGCCAATGGCGGGGGCTGATGGGAGTTGTAGGCAAAAAACATCTGGAGAGCCAACCTTCCCTACCACTGGTCCAGGGGGTGGTTCCCTGCCTGAAATGGACCCTGGCACTGAGAAGCCCACCACGCAGACACAAAACTAACTCAGCAAGGCAGAAAGCCGCCACCCGCTCTCAGCTCGCTGGTTTGCCTCACACCATGTGGCCCTCCCCCTGCAGTCGCATGCAGTCTCTCCTACCACCTCCTTACTGCCCACCTGTGAACTAGGCTTCCGTATTGCCCGTCCAAAATTACTCAGAGGGGCTTGCCAGATCCTACCTGGGAGGGAAATTAGTCCCCTGCCCATGTGCCACCGTCCCACCCAAGAAGAGCCCACTTCTGACCACAGCAGCAGCAGCCACGTGACGGAAAGTGGCATTCCTGGTTATCCCTTCTTTGCCCTGCTAGCCTTCTCTCGGAGGTGCTCTGGGGTCTTCCAGAACACAGTCTTCTGTTTGCATTAGGTAGGATCTGGTGCACAAACACTAGTATCTGGGCTCGTATTTGGTACACACGCCCATAGGTTATACGCCAATGGTAAAGGTAGTCCCCTGTGCAAGCACCAGTCGTTTCCCACTCTGGGGTGACGTTGCTTTCACAGCGGTTTCAGGGCAGGCTTTTTCCAGGGCGGTTTGCCCTTGCCTTCCCCAGTCCCCTATGCTTTTCCCCCAGCAAGCTGGGGACTCATTTGACCGACCTCGGAAGGATGGAAGGCTGAGTCAACCTGGAGCCGGCTACCTCAAACCAGCTTCCACAGGAATCAAACTCAGGTCGTGAGCAGAGAGTGCAGACCACAGCACTGCAGTACTGCTGCTTTCCCACTCTGCTCCACAGGGCCACATCTGAGTTCTGAGGAAAGGAAAGGTCCCCTGTGCAAGCACCAGTGCAACCCCTCCCAATTTAGTATCATCAGCAAATTGAATAAGCATTCCCTCTAGTCCTTCATCCAAATCATTGATAAAGATGTTGAACAAAACAGCTCCCAGGAGAGATCCTTGAGGCCCTCCACTCGTCCTTCCTCTCCAAGAGCATGAGGAACCATTCACAAGCCCTCTTTGGGTGCGATCTGTCAACCAGTCACAGATCCACTTAACAGTAACAGGATCCAAACCACATTTTACCAACTTATCAACAAGGATAGTATGGGGGACCTTATCAAAAGCCTTACTGAAATAAAGATAAACGATGTCTACAGCATTCCCCTGATTCAGCAAGGTAGTCACTTTCTTAAAAAAGAGATCAGGTTAGTTTGACATGACTTGTTCTTGAGAAAACCGTGCTGGCTCTTAGTAATCACATCCATTCTTTCTAAATGTTCCAGGACCGACTGTTTGATTATTTATTCTAAAACTTTTCCAGGTATAGACGTCAAGCTGACGGGTCGGTGGTTACCCAGATCTTTTTCCCCCTTCTTGAAGATGGGGCAACATTTGCCCTCCTCCAATCTTCCGGCACTTCTCCTGTTCTCCAAGAATTCTCAAAAATAATAGCCAGAGACTCAGAAATTACATCCGCAAGCTCTTTTAGAACCCTTGGATGAAATTCATCTGGCCCTGAGGACTTCGTTTCATTTAAAGAAACTAGGTGTTTATGTACTACCCCTATGTTGACCCTAGGTTGGAACTTCATACCCTCCTTGTATGTTCTGTTTTTGCCATGCTGAGCACCGTTTCCCTCAGAAGAGAAGACTGAGGAAAAGTAGGAATTGAGCAGTTCCGCCCTCTCTTCATCACCTGTTACAATTTCACTTTCTTGCCCTCACAATGGGCCTACCGTGTCCTTGCTCTTTTTCTTACTGTGGACATAAGAAAAGAACCCTTTTTTGTTGTTTTTAGCATCTTTGGCCAGCCTAAGCTCATACTGAGCTTTAGCTTTCCTAACTTTTTCTCTACAAGCACTGGTGATTTGTTTAAATTCATCCTTGGTTATAAGGCCCTCCTTCCAATTCCAAAAGGAGTCTTTTTTATTTCTCAAGTCTTTAGAGAGCTGTTTATGGAGCAACTTTGGCTTCTTTAGGCTTTTTCCATTTTCTCTTCTCATAGGAATCGTCTGTGATTGCCCTTTCAGTATTTCGCTTTTAAGAAACTCCCACCCCTCCTGAACCTCCTTCCTCCTAAGTATTTCTGACCGTGGGATTTTACCCAGCATAGTTCTAAGTTTATCAAAGTTTGGCTTTCTGAAGTCCAACCTATAAGTCTGACTATGTATAGCTTTTCCTAAGACTGTAAATTCCAAAATCACATGGTCACTATTTCCACTTCTTCAATCAATTCTTCCTTGCTGGTGAGAATCAAATCCAAGATAGCAGATCCCCTTGTTTCCTTCTTCACTTTCTGGAAAAGGAAGTTGTCAGCAAGACAAGTCAGGAATCTATTTGACTTTTCATTTTTAGCAGGGTTGGACTTCCAACAGATGTCAGTAATTGAAATCTCCCATGATCACTGTATCCCTTCTCTTGGAGAACTTTGCAATCTGCTGTAGAAGTATCTCATCCATGTCCTCTGCCTGGCTTGGGGGTCTATAGCAGACCCCCACAATAATATCACTGTTCTTTCTTACTCCTTTTATTTTTACCCAGAGACTCTCAACTGAGCTGCCATGCTCTGATTCACATATTTCCTCACAAGTATAGATCTCCTTCACAATACTGCTACGCCTCCATCCTTTCTCATTTGCCTGTCTCTTTTAAATAACTTGTACCCCTGAATCCTAATATTCCAGTTGTGAGTGTCATCCCACCACGTTTCAGTAAGGCCTCTTATGTCAGTCTCCTTCCTTTATAAGGACTTCCAGTTCCTCCAGTTTGTTTCCCATACTCTGTGCATTAGTGGAAGGCCCTGTTAGTGTTATGTAGCCTGCTGTGGAGCATGCTAGATCAGGAATTGTCAAAGTGACAGCTAAGCACATGACAAGAGTCACAGGACTAATTGACCTGGCTGATGTAAGGACTGGTAATATCTGGATCTGTTCAGAGGAGTCAGCATGAGTCAGCAGTTAGCTGATTCGTGGGCTGTCCTATATAAGCAGCAGAGTAACAGAGTGGTTTTTCTCTCTATGTATATGGCTCACTGGCGAAGCACTTTGCTACTCTGGACTGTATATGTCTATAACTCAGAGTGGCCTACTGTAAATATCTGTATAATACATGGTGTGTTATACTACCAAACTGGTGTGTTGACTCCTCAGATCGACGTTCCTATTGCTAAGGCAAGTTACCGTTTTGGTCTACCTGCACTCAGCGCACGCTCCTGCCATCAGGTCCTTCCTCCTTGAGGCTTGCCTAGCGTCTACATTTTCTTTTAGGCACGATGCTAAAGCATATATTTGACCCAGGCTTTTAAGTAGCAGGTTTTATCTTGCCAGTTTCCTTCTGCTGCATAGATTGGCTTTGATGCTGCTTATGGGGCAATAGCTTGTGTTTGAAGACTGTCGGTTTTCATTGAAAGCCGCCTGGGGCGGGACTTTGCAATATTCTTAATACTTTAAATAAACCCACGGAAAAAGCGATTCCAGCCCCACCTTGCAGGAAAGCCGCTGAAGTCCACAGGACGTCTTTCAGGTCCCTGGAACTCTGCAGCACGAGGGGGTCCGATTCTCCCGGATCAGCCGGATGCCATCCTTGGAGCAGGGAAAGGAGCTCATTCTCACCACTTCTGTGCAGAGGCAGCCCTGGGCCCTAAGAAAGGAGCAGCCTGAGTCCTGGGCTCCCCTGGTTTCTTCAGCCTCTCCAGTCCCACACCACCACCCCCCTTTCAAATCACTGGCAGGGCAGCCAAGAAGAAGACCAAAGATTTATACCCCGCCCTTCTCTCTGAATCCGAGATTCAGAGTGGCTTACAATCGCCTACGTCTTCTCCCCCCACGACAGACAACCTGTGAGGTGGGTGGGGCTGAGAGGGCTCTCCCAGCAGCTGCCCTTTCAAGGACAGAGTCTCAGAGTGGCCTACAATCTCCTTTCCCTTCCTCCCCCACACCAGACACCCTGTGAGGCGGGTGGGGCTGAGAGGACTCCCACAGCAGCTGCCCTTTCAAGGACAGAGTCTCAGAGTGGCCTACAATCTCCTTTCCCTTCCTCCCCCACACCAGACACCCTGTGAGGCGGGTGGGGCTGAGAGGACTCCCACAGCAGCTGCCCTTTCAAGGACAGAGTCTCAGAGTGGCCTACAATCTCCTTTCCCTTCCTCCCCCACGACAGACACCCTGTGAGGTGGGTGGGGCTGAGAGGGCTCTCCCAGCAGCTGCCCTTTCAAGGACAGCCTCTGCCAGAGCTCTGGCTGACCCAAGGCCATTCCAGCAGGTGCAAGTGGAGGAGTGGGGAATCAAACCCGGTTCTCCCAGATAAGAGAGCTCTGGCTGACCCAAGGCCATTCCAGCAGGTGCAAGAGGAGGAGTGGGGAATCAAGCCCGGTTCTCCCAGATAAAAGTCTGCACACTTCACCACTACCCCAAACTGGCTCCACAAGAGACAGGACACCTGGAAGAACATGGTGACGGTGGCGTTCACGGCACACTCTTGGCTAGCAATTCAGCTTAACAGATGCAGCTGCTTAAGCCCTGGGTTACTTCACATCCTCTGCCTTGCAAAGATGCACCTTCCTTCACAGCCTCTGGTCCCCAGGGTGGCTCAAGGGCTGGAGAAGGGACCTCCCCAGAAAGGACAAACAAGACTGAAGGTGTGCCACACGGCTCTCTCTGGAAGGGAGGGAGGGAGGGAGGGAGGAAGGAAAATTGAGAAGGAAGGAAGGAAAGAAAGAGAGAGAGAGAAACAAAGAGAGAAACAAAAAAAGGCCTGGACTGTAATGTGAGGCAGGTGCAGAAAGCGGCTGCTGCCCTACCTTGGCCCCCTGCAGCTGTTGCCAGAGGCCTTTCAGTGCCCCCAGGTGGTTTCCCGCCAGCCAAAGCAAGCCCTGCAGGGCAGCCAATTGATGCAGAGGGCCCTGCAGCTCTTCGGGGATCTCCTGCTGGATCGCCTTCTGCCAGAGACCCTCTGAGCTGAGCCCTTCTCCAGGCACCGCACGAGCCTCCAGGACTGGGGGAGAGAGAGAGAGTGGGGAAGCCTGTTGAGGTCGGCTTTCCTTGCAAGGTGTGGTGTGGTGGGGGATAGCAAAAAGTGATCTTCCAGCACAGGGAGACCCTCGCCCTCCGGGCCCTGTCCTGGTGTTTGGCCAGAGTGAGATGCAGGCCTTACCTCTGCGGAGCCCACAGTCTATCCTTGCCACTAGCTTCTCGCTGGAGTCCCTGGACAGAGCCATGTCAAGCAGCAGGGAATTGCAGAGGATGGTCAATTCCAGCGGCAGAGCAGGGAGCACAGCCGGGAGTCCTGCAACGACACAGGCCGAGTCTGCGTGAGTGCCCGGAAGGGGCCACTGAGGGTCCCCATGGAGGTGAGAAGTGTCCATGGATTCCTAACCTTTGCTTCCTGTCGTTAAGCCAGCTTTTAAGCCATAAGAAAACCTGTCTTCTTATCCCTTGGCTGCTAAGTTGACTCAGGATTCTTTGGTGACGTACCTTGTCAAACCCATTTTGGAAGTCCAGGCCTATAATGTCTACTGGGTCACTGCTCTCTACATGCTTGTTCACTTTCTCAAAGGACTCCGAAAGGCTGCTGAGGCAGGACCTTCCTTCCCATAAGCCATGCTGGTTTTCCCTCAGCCAGCTTTGGTCCCTCCGTAGACCTAGTATTCCTATCGTTGATTATAGTTTCTACTAATTTGCCTAGGGCAGACGTTGGGCTAACTGGCCAATCATTTCCTGGTTACCCTCTGAACTCCTTTTTAAGAATCACTGAAACATTTGCTACTTTCCAGACTTTTGGTACAGCAGTTTGGTGTAGTGGTTAAGTGCATAGACTCTTATCTGGGAGAACCAGGTTTGTCTGGGGCAGTGATGCTCTGTATTCTTGGTGGCACAGTGAGAGGGCTTCTAGTGTCCTGGGCCCACTGGTGGACCTTCTGATGGCACCTGGGGTTTTTTTTGCCCTCTGTGTGACACAGTGTGTTGGACTGGATGCGCCATTGGCCTGATCCAACATGGCTTCTCTTATGTCATTATGTCTGGGGCAGAGATGCTACTCAAAAAATACATTATTGCATTGGGGAAAGTGCAGAAAAGAGCAACTAAAATGATTAAAGGGTTTGAGCACTTTCCCTATGAAGAAAGGTGTTTTATTGGGGCTCTTTAATTTTGAGAAACATCGAATGAGTGGTGACATGATAGAGGTTTACAAGATTCTGCCTGGGATAGAGAAGGTAGAGAAAGAAGTACTTTTCTCCCTTTCTCACAATATGAGAACTAATGGACATTCAATGAAATTGCTGAGCAGTTGGCATAGAACGGAGAAAAGGAAGTCCTTTTTCACCCAAAGGGTGATTAACATGTGGAATTCACTGCCAAAAGAGGTGGTGGCGCCTGCAAGCATAGCCAGCTTCAAGAGGGGATTGGATAAGCATATGGAGCCGAGGTCCATCAGTAGCTATTAGCCACAGCATATTGTTGGATCTCTGTCTGGGGCAGTGATGCTCTGTATTCTTGGTGCTTATCTTATGTTCTTATGTATGGGGCAGGGATGATCTGTATTGTTGGTGCTTGGGGGGGGCACAGTGGGAGGGCTTCTAGTGTACCGGCCCCACTGATGAACTTCTTGACGGCACCTGGGGGTTTTGCCACTGTGTGACACAGTGTTGGACTGGATAGGCCACTGCATGATCCCATGTGAATTCTCTTCTGTTCTTAAGAGCAGAGGTGGATGAGTGGTTATTTTCCACAAAGTAGAGAGGAAACACTGTCTGGAGCAGGGATGCTCTGTCTTCTTGGTGCTTGAGGGGGCAAGAGTTGGAGCGTTTCTAGTGTCCTGACCCCACTGATGGACCTCCTGATAGCACCTGGGGTCTTTTGGCCACTGTATGACACAGAGTGTTGGATTGGATGGGCCATTGGCCTGATCCAACAGGGCTTCTCTTATGTTCTTATGTCTGGGGCGGTTATGCCCTGTATTCTTGGTGCTTGGGGGGGGGCACAGTGGGAGGGCTTCTAAGAACATAAGATAAGCCATGTTGGATCAGGCCAATGGCCCATCCAGTCCAACACTTTGTGTCACACAGTGGCCAAAAATTTTTTATATATATACATACATATATATACACACTGTGGCTAATAGCCACTGATGGACCTCTGCTCCATATTTTTATCTAACCCCCTCTTGAAGCTGGCTATGCTTGTAGCTGCTACCACCTCCTGTGGCAGTGAATTCCACGTTAATCACCCTTTGGGTAAAGAAATACCTCCTTCTATCCGTTCTAACCCGACTGCTCAGCAATATCATTGAATGCCCACGAGTTCTATTGTGAGAAAGGGAGAAAAGAACTTCTTTCTCTACCTTCTCCATCCATCTAGTGTCCTGGCCCCACTGGTCGACCTCCTGATAGCACCTGGGTTTTTTGGTCCCTGTGTGACAGACAGAGCGTTGGACTGGATGGGCTATTGGCCTGATCCAACATGGCTTCTCTTACGTTCTTATATCTGGGGCAGTGATGATCTGTATTCTTGCTGCTTGGGGGTGGGACACAGAGGGAGGGCTTCTAGCCCCATGATAGACCTCCTGGGGGCACCTGGTTTCTTTGGCCCCTGTGTGACACAGAGTGTTCGACTAGAGGGCCCACTGACCTGACCCAACAGGGCTTCTGTTATGTTCTTATGTGACACAGAGTGTTGTACTGGATGGGCAATTGGCCTGATCCAACATGGCTTCTCTTATGTTCTTATGTGACACAGAGTGTTGGACTGGAGGGGCCACTGGCCTGATCCAACAGGGCTTCTCTTTTGTTCTTATGTGACACAGAGTGTTCGACTGGAGGGGCCACTGGCCTGACCCAACAGGGCTTCTGTTATGTTCTTATGTGACACAGAGTGTTGTAATGGATGGGCAATTGGCCTGATCCAACATGGCTTCTCTTATGTTCTTATGTGACACAGAGTGTTGGACTGGAGGGGCCACTGGCCTGATCCAACAGGGCTTCTGTTATGTTCTTATGTGACACAGAGTGTTGTACTGGATGGGCAATTGGCCTGATCCAGCATGGCTTCTCTTATGTTCTTATGTGACACAGAGTGTTGGACTGGAGGGGCCACTGGCCTGATCCAACAGGGCTTCTCTTTTGTTCTTATGTGACACAGAGTGTTCGACTGGAGGGGCCACTGGCCTGACCCAACAGGGCTTCTGTTATGTTCTTATGTGACACAGAGTGTTGTACTGGATGGGCAATTGGCCTGATCCAACATGGCTTCTCTTATGTTCTTATGTGACACAGAGTGTTGGACTGGAGGGGCCACTGGCCTGATCCAACAGGGCTTCTGTTATGTTCTTATGTGACACAGAGTGTTGTACTGGATGGGCAATTGGCCTGATCCAACATGGCTTCTCTTATGTTCTTATGTGACACAGAGTGTTGGACTGGAGGGGCCACTGGCCTGATCCAACAGGGCTTCTCTTTTGTTCTTATGTGACACAGAGTGTTCGACTGGAGGGGCCACTGGCCTGATCCAACAGGGCTTCTCTTATGTTCTTATGTGACACAGAGTGTTGGACTGGAGGGGCCACTGGCCTGATCCAACAGGGCTTCTCTTTTGTTCTTATGTGACACAGAGTGTTGGACTGGAGGGGCCACTGGCCTGATCCAACAGGGCTTCTCTTATGTTCTTATGTGACACAGAGTGTTGGACTGGAGGGGCCACTGGCCTGATCCAACAGGGCTTCTCTTATGTCCTTATGTGACACAGAGTGTTGGACTGGAGGGGCCATTGGCCTGATCCAACAGGGCTTCTCTTATGTTCTTATGTGACACAGAGTGTTGGATTGGAGGGGCCACTGGCCTGATCCAACAGGGCTTCTCTTATGTTCTTATGTGACACAGAGTGTTGGATTGGAGGGGCCACTGGCCTGATCCAACAGGGCTTCTCTTATGTCCTTATGTGACACAGAGTGTTGGACTGGAGGGGCCATTGGCCTGATCCAACAGGGCTTCTCTTTTGTTCTTATGTGACACAGAGTGTTGGACTGGAGGGGCCACTGGCCTGATCCAACAGGGCTTCTCTTATGTTCTTATGTGACACAGAGTGTTGGATTGGAGGGGCCACTGGCCTGATCCAACAGGGCTTCTCTTATGTTCTTATGTGACACAGAGTGTTGGATTGGAGGGGCCACTGGCGTGATCCAACAGGGCTTCTCTTATGTTCTTATGTGACACAGAGTGTTGGACTGGAGGGGCCACTGGCCTGATCCAACAGGGCTTCTCTTATGTTCTTATGTGACACAGAGTGTTGGACTGGAGGGGCCATTGGCCTGATCCAACAGGGCTTCTCTTTTGTTCTTATGTGACACAGAGTGTTGGACTGGAGGGGCCATTGGCCTGATCTGACATGACTTCTCTTGTGTTCTTATGCCTGCAGCAGGTATGCTCTGCATTGTTGGTGCTTGATGGTGGGACATAAGAACATAAGAGAAGCCATGTTGGATCAGGCCAGTGGCCCCTCCAGTCGAACACTCTGTGTCACACAGTGGCCAAAATTTTTTATATATATACACACACACACACACACACACACACTGTGGCTAATAGCCACTGATTGGCCTCTGCTCCATATTTTTATCTAACCCCCTCTTGAAGGTGGCCATGCTTGTGGCTGCCACCACCTCTTGTGGCAGTGAATTCCACATGTTAATGCCCCTTTGGGTGAAGAAGTGCTTCCTTTTATCCGTTCTAACCTGCCTGCTCAGCAATGTCATCGAATGCCCACGAGTCCTTGTATTGTGAGAAAGGGGGAAAAGGACGCAGCGGGAGGGCTTCCAGCCCCACTGGTGGAGCTCCTGGTGGCACCTGGTTTCTTTGTCCCCCGTGTGCCACAGAGTGTGGGGCTGGAGGGGCCACTGGCCTGGCCCATGAGGGCCTCTGTGGTGTTTACTACCTTGGATCTTCTGCAGGAGTCTTTGGAAGGCTCGCGGGCACTCGTGGGCAGCCTGGTCCTCCAGCGCAGCAGCCATCAGCCCCTGGGAAAGAGTGGGGGGATTAGAGAGCCGCCAAAGACCCCCCCCCACCTCACCCCAGCCCGCCCCTCCCTCGGGCTGCGCTGCTGCCTCCCGCTCCCAGTCTCCCGGCGGGAGGTCGGGAGGGGAAGAGGAGGGGCCCCCGCAGCTTCCCCTGCCTCGACTGGGACCCTGGGCTACCTCCTCCCCGCGGGGCGCGCTCCCCCGCCGCCACCGGCCCGCCAGCCCGTCGTTCTCCGCCCGCCAGAGGCTCAAGCAAGACGACGCCGCCGCCATGACAGCCGGAAGCCGCGCCCCTCCCTCCCTCCCGCGCTGCGCTCTGATAGGCCGCGCTCCCCCGCGACGGCCGCCTCATTGGCCGGCCGCGCCGGTTGCCTGGGCGACGGCGGAAGAGCGGGGGAATCGAACGCGGGGAGGGACGCCGCCCCCCGCCCCAGCGAGCAGGGAGGTTCTGAGTGGCGGGACGACCGGCCAATGAGCGGGAAGGGAGGCGCGCGTGCCCACCGGGGAGCCCCGCCGTTGGGATTGGGCCGCGCGGTGCAGGGGGAGGGAGGCGGCCCCATTAGAACACCAGCAAGGCTCCGCCTTAATCCCGTGCGGACCCTCCGCTGCTAAGAAAGGCGGACTACAAAGAATACAAAGCATACTGCTCTTTTGTGGCTTTCGCATGCTGCTGCTACTCAGATCAAAGGTTTGCTCAATTTGTTAATTTTACTGTTCTGTCATTGTACCCTTTTACATTCTAAACCCCTGCCTTCCAGATCATTTTACTTCACTGTCATTGGTTCTGAAATGTCTGCCATGCTGCATTCTGGGCCACTGCCTGCCAGCTCTGTAGGGCTCTGCTCAGCTATGTAGGGCTTCGCTCCCTGTGCTGGATTCCTCGTCTGAGGAAGCGGGCTTAAGAGCACAGGAAAGTTTGCGTTCTCAATAAAAACGGGTTGGTCTTAAAGGTGAACTTGACTCCTGCTTTGTACAAAGAACACGTGGAAGATGGAAAGGGCTGTTGAAGCCTTGCAGCTTGGAAGCCCCTGGCCATGCACCGTACGGCGGAGGGTTAACTGATTTGGTTTCGAACAGGAAATCGATTGGTTTCCGGTTCTGTTCTTGTTCATGCAGTGTTAACATTAGCCGCCTTCCAGGCCATTCTTTAGCTTGGATAAGTAACTTGCCTTCCCTCACCAGGGAAACGAAAGCACCTCTTAGGAGCCGTTTCTAAAGCCGTGCTCTTCCCCACTCAAGTCCCAGAAGAGCAGGCGCTGGCACTTATGAACATATGAAGTGCCTTATACTGAATCAGACCGTCCGTCCATGCAGAGGTGGCCAAGGATAGCTCTCCAGATGTTTTTTGCCTACAGCTCCCATCAGCCCCAGCCATTGGCCATGCTGGCTTGGGCTGATGGGAGTTGTAGGCAAAAAACATCTGGAGAGCTACCATTGGCCACCCCTGCTACTCAGACTGGCAGTGGCTCTCCAGAGTCTCAAGCTGAGGTTTTTCACGTCGACTTGCCTGGACCCTTTAGTGGGAGATGCCAGGGATTGAACATGGGACCTTCTGCTTACCAAGCAGAAGCTCTACCACTGAGCTACCGTCCCTCCCCTTTTAAGAATTGCAGATTTATACCCCGCCCTCCTCTCTGAATCAGACACTCAGAGCAGTTTACAATCTCCTATATCTTCTCTCCCCACAACAGACACCCTGTGAGGTGGGTGGGGCTGAGAGCTCTCCCAGAAGCTGCCCTTTCAAGGACAACTCCTACAAAAGCCGTGGCTGACCCAAGGCCATTACAGCAGCTGCAAGTGGAGGAGTGGGGAATCAAACCCAGTTCTCCCAGATAAGAACCCACACACTTAACCACTACACCAAACTGGCTCTCCACATTTAAACGAATATCCCAACGCTGGGGGGATTCTCAGATATCATTGCAGCAGAAAGCACCCCTACCCACGCACACGTCGAGCACAAAAGCGGGAGATGGCAGAAAGATCCCCGCCTGTGCAGGGACTGAAGCTGCAGGGTGGATCCTGGCTGCCGGCAGGGATCTGGAAGAGTAAGGAGCCCTATGTCTGGGGCTGAGAGAGAGAACAGGTGCACTTCCGCTGGGCAAGGATTCTATGGCTCCCCTGTGGGAGGCAGAATTGGGACGAGGACTGCAATGGGGCATATGTGGAGAGGCCAGACTTGAACTGCTGCCGTGTCCATCTGAAGTGGCCACACACACACACATACACACACAAGAAATGTTGAGATAGAAAAATGTTGGGAGCACTCCCCCCTCCCACCCCTTGCCAAGCAGAAGCCTCCAGGCTGATGCCAAACCCCACCCCCCTTCAAGAACCATGGGGTTATTTAACCAGGCTGCCTGCTTCAAATCCATCAGCCCCCACCCCATGCCTTCTCCTTCAAGAGGGATTGGAGTCCAAAGATTCAGAATTGTGCCCTTAGTAGAGCGGTGACACAGTCGTATTTTTATTAAATCCTCTCTCCCACTCAAAACATGCCTGTTCATGCTCATAACTGTAACAAAATCAATCTAAAAATTAAATTTTTAAAAAGACCAAGTTTTGTCAAGGTATCCGCAGAGGAAGGCAAGAGCCCTCTTCAGGCAGCTGAGGTAAAGTCTTCCCCAAGGAAATCTTTAAAGATTCTTATCTTCCCCCAAACAGAACCCAAAGCAACCTACCAAACGCCAACTCCCAAGCAGTAATATCTTCGTACTTGTTACGAGCACCACTAAAAATAGCAAAAGATTTACCCCACCCCCACCCCCCGATAAAGACCTCTGCTGTTTGGTCTGTAAGATTTCACAGAGGCCCAAAGGAAGAATTTCAGTTTCCACCTGCTGACTGCTAGGAGGTACAGAACGCATGACCTCCAGCAGGCAAAAGCTCCACATAAAACACCCGCAAGTGGATAGGGGCAGTTCACATGCGCTGCAGAGGCATACATGTGCCCCCCCCCCCAAGTCATGAAGGGCCTTAAAGGTTAAGTTGAAGTGGACCCATCAGGGAATCGGAGCAAAGCTTTAAGCACAGGTATTGCATTTCCATACGCAGCCAGTTGTATTTTGAATCAATTGCAATTTCTGGGTGGGCTTGAAGGTCAGTCCCACGTAAGGAAGTGTTACAGTAGTCCACACTGGAGGTTAACTGTGACACAGATCAGGACCTAGCGCAGCGTATCCCACCAGGCTGCTTCAGAACCGGAACCACCCGAGTCCCCCTCTCCCTCGACTCCATCGACATGCTCCCAAGTGTCTCACTAAAACGGACTCATCAGCAGGGTCAAAGAGGGCTGCCACACCCAGCAGGAGGAAGGGCACTACCTTGGCCGGCCTGCAGTGCTGTCAAAGTGACCTCTGTAGTACAGCCAGGTCTGTAGGAAAAATCCAGGCCAGGTAGGAAAAAATCCAATGCATGGTTATAGGATGGGGAAGACTTTTCTTAGCAGTAGTATGTGCAAAAAGGATCTAGGGGTCTTAGTGGATCATATGCTGAACATGAGTCAACGGTGTGATGCGGTGGCTAAAAAGGCCAATGCAATTTTGGGCTGTCTCAACACAAGTATAGTGTCCAGATCACGTGATGTGATGGTGTCGCTTTACTCTGCTCTGGTAAGACCTCACCTGGAGTATTGTGTTCAGTTTTGGGCACCACATTTTAGGAAGGATATCGACAAGCTGGAAGGGGTCCAGAGGAGGGCGACAATGATGGCGAGGGGTCTGGCGACCAAGTTCTCTGAGAAAAGGTTGAAGGAGCTGGGGATGTTTAGCCTGGAGAGGAGGCAGCTGAGAGGTGATAGGATCACCATCTTCAAGGACTTGAAGGGCTGTCCTCTACAGGATGGTGTGGAATTGTTTTCTGTGGCCCCAGAAGGTAAGACCAGAACCAATGAGTTGAAATTAAATCAAAAGAGTTTTCGGCTCAACATTAGGAAGAACTTCCTGACCGTTAGAGCGATACCTCAGTGGCTTCCTCCTCGGGAGGTGGTGGGCTCTCCTTCCTTGGAGGTTTTTCAACAGAGGCTAGATGGCCCTCTGACAGCAATGAAGATCCTGTGAATTTAGGGGGCTGTGTTTGTGAGTTTCCTGCATTGTGCAGGAGGTTGGACTAGATGACCCTGGAGATCCCTTCCAACTCTATGATTCTTTGAAACACGACTGACGTGGATCTGGCTTAGAGGCACCTCAACCCACCAAGAGCTTTCCCCAAGGAAGACCAAGCCCCTCCTTATCACAGGAGCCTTCTTCCACTAAGGAGGAACCCACCATCCTTTCCAACAACTTTGCCTGTGAGCATCTAATCATTAGTAAAGCCTCCCTCCTCTTCTCCGGGGCAGGTTTTAAAAGAAAAGGAACAGAGATCCCAACTGCATTCAGAGGCCTTCACAACACCCCAGATCCCACCACTGGGCCAGGACAGTAGGCAGAAACCATCCAAGGCCCAGATGGCCCCTGAGCAGCTGAATCCCTCCCCAGACAGGCTTCTAAGTTGCTTTGGATCTGAGAGATTTTACCAGCAAAAACATCTCCAGCTAAAAACCAGATCGCTCACACTCCCATCTTTGGGGTCATCGATGTTCAAATTTTGCGGGACATCACTCAGTGCAGGAAATGGCAGCCGCAACAAATGCGTTCTTCTCTGCTTCGCAGGCCTTCCGCTGCATCTCTTGCTCCAGACATCTACCCAGCTCATGCCACAATTGGTTAGTTGTCCCCAAGAGCCATATGGCTGTTGTTAGCGCAGCAACGGGACAGGGCAGCGGACGTGTACAGAGAGAGCTGGATCAGAAATGAACAGATGCCCAAACGGCACATGAACCAAGCAGAGCGAAAGGCCCAGAACCAGAATCTTTGACAATCAACCAAGCAGGGAAAAGTCACACGGAAGCCCCTGGAGCTAAATGCGGAAGGAGGCAGCGATGCCAAAATGAAGGTTGTGTAAGAAGGAAGGGAGAGCCCCAAAACGATGCATTTGCCATGGCAAGAGCCAGGAATTTCTTCTCAAAGGAGAAAAGCTACAAAAAAACATTAGGGTTTGTAGAATCTTTCACTTGAGCACTTGAGCCCGAAAGATTCTACAAACCCTAATGATGTTACCAGCTGTGAAAACCTGAAATCTTTGATACTACAAAAAAACACTTGTGAATTTAGAGCCTGAGATTTCCGCTCTGCAGCACACAGTTCCATTCTAGAATCTAAGAAAGAAGGAAGAGGGTCTTCCAGAAGCTCACCTTTCCCCAAGGAAATCAAATCAAATTAAAAAATGGGTTTTGTGGTTTGTTGAAACAAAAAGTGACTAAACCATCCAGTCTCCCTGACATCCTTTGGCACTCATCCATTTGGGTACCAGAGGAGACGGCCGTTTTACTTCTTGATGTTTTATTAACTTGCTCGTATTGTTTCTGACCCCCTGAGGGTCCCAGGATGCCTGGCTGGTAGAGAAATATTTGAACAAAATAAATCATTAAATACACACGGTGGCAAGAGCAGAAAGGGGCCAACTGATGAACGAAAACACTTCCCACCATGCTGAGCATCTTGGTAGCACTTCCAAGCGTTCAAAGGACCTCCACTGATTATGCTGCAACCGTGGCAACCATCGGCAACAACCCAAGAGATCCCGGTGAGAAACCCCTGCGCTGTGCTTGCAGGCAACCCCTGATTCCAGAAGGTCCAGCTCAGGAAGAACATTTAAGGCACCAGTTCTTTGCAAAGAGAGGCAGAAGCAGCAAACGCCCTGTGTCAGCAAGGTCTCCCCCCGCCCCCAAACGGAAGCAGCAGGACCTGCCTGCTTCTCCCCACAGCTGCTTGCAAGCACTGCGTGGAGGACAAGACACAGCAGACAGAGCAAGCCAGGCTGCGAAGGTGATCTGGTCCAGACTCTCTCAGCCATACAGCCACAGCCCTAACCAAAAACGCGCGGGGCAGGAACTCTGGACTTTTCCTACCTGTCCACCATACTGAGCATCTCGGTAGCGCTTCCAAGCATTCAAAGGACTTGCATTCCTTCTGCTGCAACCCTGGCAACCATCAGATTATGCTGCACCCATCGATTTCACTAAACCCTTCCCGGCACGCACGCACCTCCCCCTAACCGCACCCTTCGCCGTTGCTTGCTCGCACCTCACAAAAGGTCCCCAGGCAACCAGGGCAAGCCGTAGCAGCCACGCGAGCATCAGTGCCCCGGCAGCACACTCCAGAGAGAAGAGCGCTTGGGTCTGCACGCCTGCATTCCTCACCCGTCCCAGGCACCCTTCCTGCCCGGCAAAGCAGTGCCAAAGGCCATTTCACAGTTCATTCCCACAGGTGGCGGTGAGCGGCGTGTGAGGTCACAGGAGGCAGCCCATTCAAAGCCAAGGATGGGGCACTGCCAATGGAAATCCAGCTGCCCCAGGTGGGGGAGAACACAGCCGAGTCCTTTCCTGGCCTGCCCGAGCCAGCCAGCCGGCCGAGTCCTTGTCCCTGGCACCTCCAGGATCGCTCGACGAAGCCTCCGTGGCAGGTCCTCCTCCCGCTGGGGCTACCTGGCCTGAGCAAGGATGAGCTGCTTGAACCACTGGCTGACCGCACAGTCCACGCGCATCACCAGGCCGAGGCCCAAGAGCAGGGAGAGGCTGCTCACCGCAAAGCCCAGGGTCTCAAAGAGGAACCTGCAAGGGGAAGAGAAGCGACGGCTGAAGGCGGATCGAGGCCCCTGCTCGGCTCCTGGTTTCTGTCCCACCGCAGGGAGGTGCTCTTGGCACAGGCACACATCTGGGCCCCTGGGCAAGTTCATTAGTAAGAAGCCATGAAGACAGACTTGACCATGTAGAAGAAGAAGACTGCAGATTTATACCCCATCAGAGACTCAGAGCGGCTTACAATCTCCTGGAGAGCCAGTTTGGTGCAGTGGTTAAGTGTGCGGACTCTTATCTGGGAGAACCAGGTTTGATTCCCCACTCCTCCCCTTGCAGCTGCTGGAATGGCCTTGGGTCAGCCAGAGCTCTTGCAGAGGTTGTCCTTAAAAGGGCAGCTGCTGGGAGAGCCCTCTCAGCCCCACCCACCTCACAGGGTGTCTGTCACAGGGAGAGAAGATATGGGAGATTGTAAGCCACTATGAGTCTCTGTCCTTGAAAGGGCAGCTGCTGTGAGGGCCCTCTAAGCCCCACCCATCTCACAGGGTGTCTGTTGTGGGGGGAGAAGATATAGGAGATTGTAAGCTACTCTGAGACTGATTCAGAGAGAAAGGTGGGATATACATCTAGGGTCTTCTTAGGTTCAAAGACTCTTATCTGAGAGAATGGGGTTTGATTCCCCACTCCTCCACTTGCACCTGCTGGAATGGCCTTGGATCAGCCATAGCTCTGGCAAAGGTGGTCCTTGAAAGGGCAGCTGCTAGGAGAGCCCTCTCCAGCCCCACCCACCTCATAGGGTGTCTGTTGTTGGGGAGGAAGGTAAAGGAGATTGTGAGCCGCTCTGAAACTCTTCAGAGTGGAGGGAGGGATATAAATACAATATCTTCTTCTTCTTCTTATCTTCTTCCCCCACAGCAGACCCCGGTGAGGTGGGTGGGGCTGAGAGAGCTCTCCCAGAAGCTGCCCTTTCGAGGACAACTCCTGCCAATGCTATGGCTGACCCAAGACCATTCCAGCAGTTGCAAGTGGAGGAGTAGGGAAACAAACCCACTTCTCCTAGGTAAGAGAAGATAATGATATTGGATTTGTATCCTGCCCTTCATTCTGAATCTCAGAGTCTCAGAGCAGTCACAATCTCCTTTCCCTTCCTCCCCCACAACAGACACCCTGTGAGGTGGGTGGGGCTGAGAGAGCTCTCCCAGAAGCTGCCCTTTCAAGGACAACTCTTGCCAGAGCTATGGCTGACCCCAGGCCATTCCAGCAGTTGCAAGTGGAGGAGTGTGGAATCAAACCCGGTTCTCCCAGATAAGAGTCCGCACAATTCACCACTACACCAAACTGGCTCTCCAGATTTATGAGACGACGACTGCAGATTTATATCCCGCCCTTCTCTCTGAATCAGAGTCTCAGAGCGGCTTACAATCTCCTATATCTTCTCCCCCAACAACAGACACCCTGTGAGGTAGGTGGGGCTGAGAGGGCTCTCCCAGCAGCTGCCCTTTTCAAGGACAACCTCTGCCAGAACTATGGCTGACCCAAGGCCATGCTAGCAGGTGCAAGTGGAGGAGTGCGGAATCAAGCCCGGTTCTCCCAGATAAGAGTCTGCACACTTAACCACTACACCAAACTGGCTCTCTATTAGGGCTATGGCTGATCCAAGGCCATTCCAGCAGGTGCAAGTGGAGGAGTGGGGAATCAAACCCCGTTCTCCCAGATAAGAGTCCACGCACTTCACCACTACACCAGACTGGCTCACTGTAAGGGTGATGCCTGGTGAGAGCTCAGGAACTGGCTGGACCTTCAGTATGCAAAGACTGAACGCACAGAGTTTGGGGCGGGGGGATCCCAGAGGGTCGTCTGGTCCAATCCCCCCAGTTTCAATACAAGAAATCCAAACAGAGAGAGCATTTAGTGCTTCACATAGCCCCCCAGCCCATCCCGTGTGTCTAGGAAAAGCAGCCTCAATCATACTCAAAACATAGCAGCACCTCCCTGCATGCCTGGCTTCTTCCTGCCCCCTGGCACGCACAACCTTCAGCCCGAGGCCGTCCCAGCTGCTGGCCCGGCTTGAAACTTACTTTGGGGCAAACACCTTCCACACCATGAGATGCCTTCTGAGGATCATGGCCGCCAAGACACAAGCCAGCATCTGTTGGGAACGAGAGGACGGGGGGTGGGGGTGAGAAAACTGCATTCGGCAGCCCAGCAGGTCTCTGGAAAGGGAAAACCAAACATTCCCAAAAGGACTGGCTTCTTTATGTTCTTTATCTCTTTATTCTTTCTTTTGTCGCTGTACAGGCTGCCTTAGGAATTTTTTAAAAAGCTGAAGCTTACACGTGTTTTAAAAAGCAGTTAACACGTAACGAAGTCTTAAAACCAAAAGAGGACAGAGGACAGCAACCAAGAGTCTAAAGTTAGCAGTTCTTCAACCCCCCAGTCGAGGCTGGGGCCAAAACCAACAAGACGTCGTTCCAGAAGAGGCCAGCCTTTAGGCAGCACAGAACAGAACTCTGGGCTGCAGGGCCAGCTGCTGAGAAGCGCTTCACATAGAGCCCCAAATCAAGCTCGCTTCCTTGGCAGAGTTCCCTCCATGGGCAGAAACATGGGGTGGGGTAGAGGCAGCCCCCCCCAGGACCAAGCCATAGAATCCTTGAGTTGGAAGGGACCTCCAGGATCATCTAGTCCAACCCCCTACACAATGCAGGAAACTCACAAACACCTCCCCCTCAATTCACAGGATCCTCATTGCTGTCAGATGGGCCTCTAGCCTCTGTTGAAAAACCTCCAAAGGAGGAGAGCCCACCACCTCCTGAGGAAGCCTGTTCCACTGAGGAACTGCTCTAACTCATAGAATGCTAGAGTTGGAAGGGACCTCCGGGGTCATCTAGTCCAACCCCCTGCACAGTGCAGGAAACTCACAAAAAGCTCCCCCTAAATTCACAGGATCTTCATTGCTGTCAGGTGGCCATCTAGCCTCTGTTGAAAAACTTCCAGGGAAGGAGAGCCCACCACCTCCCGAGGAGGAAGCCTGTTTCACTGAGGAACCGCTCTAACTCAAAGAATCAACTAGTTGGAAGGGACCTCCAAGGTCACCTAGTCCAACCCCCTGCACAAGGCAGGAAACTCAGAAACACCACCCCCTAAATTCACAGGATCTTCATTGCTGTCAGAGTGTCACTATTATGTGTAAACAGACAGCTTATAGCATGTGCTGCAAAACAGAAAGTAGATCTAGAGGCAGTAGATGATCTACTTGACAGCTGGTGGCTGGCTGCCAGAAGGATTGCATCAGCCAAGCAGAGTCAGCATGACACAGCAAGTTGCTGATTGGCTGTTCACTGTATAAATGTACAGAGTAACAGTGGTGATTGTGGGTTTATGGAGTTGGAGCGCAGCGGAGCATATTGTCAGTCAGGAGAGTGAGTTGGTGTAAATAAATGTATATAGTGGTTTTACAGCTACTGTGTACAGCCTTCATTCTTGCGTCGCTAAGCATCACCCTCTGGGTCTCTCTACGCGCATCGACCATCTAGCCTCTGTTGAAAAACCTCCAAGGCCATCTAGCCTCTGTTGAAAAACCTCCAAGGAAGGAGAGCCCACCACCTCCTGAGGAGGAAGCCTGTTCCACTGAGGAATCACTCTAATGGTCAGGAAGTTCTTCCTAATGTTAAGACGGAAACTCTTTTGATTTAATTTCAACCCGCTGGTTCTGGTCCTACCTATTCCCTGGCTTTTGCTAAACGGCTGCAAAACCCCAAAGGGACACAAATGCACATGGGCTCTTGGCTGCACAGTCTGTAGCAGCACAACAAAAAGGCAAGAGGCATCGCGGCACCATCACACCCTGCACCCAAAGCTGCGTGGGCCCCCAGCTGCCAGGAAGACAACTGTGGCCCAGAGTCCCAGAAGCACAAGCACAGGCTGATGTTTCTCAGGGGGAGGGATGGAGTTCCAGGTCACACAATCCTGCAAATCTGCCAAGGCTGCGTGAGCTGCTCACTGTACCGTTCGCCTCCGTTTGCAGCACGGATCCCAAGAGAACCTGCACGCCTTCGAGCCCAGCGGCAAAAGAGAACTCCCACAAATCCGGCCATGGGTTGCACATGGGCTGAAGGCTGCAAGTCGAGGCAATGGAGGCGGTGCATACCTGAAGGCCCAGGATGAGCAAATACTTGAGCGCCAGCTGCAGCAGCGCCAGCGAGAACCGCTCCGGAGCTTCCCGCAGCCTCATCTCCATCAGCGGCTCCTCCCCGCCGTCCGTCTTGCTGCTCCTGGGGCTGGGCGCCTCACAGACAAAGGGCCACAGCAGAAGCAGGGGGCACCCCGCTGCCTCGGGGGAGAGAGCAGGAGGAGGGGTTAGGAGCGCGGCAAACAACCCAGTGTATAGACCCCGCTCCGGTTCTCCACTCAACAGCCCCGTGGCACAGAGAGCTGCAGTCCTCAGCTCTGCTCACGACCTGCGTTCGGTCCCCGGCGGAAGCTGGGTTTTCCGGTAGCCGGCTCAAGGTTGACTCAGCCTTCCGTCCTTTCGAGGTCGTTTAAATGAGTCCCCAGCTTGCTGGAGGGAAAGCGTAGAGGACTGGGGATGGCAATGGCAAACCACCCCATAAAAAGTCTGCTGTGAAAATGTTGTGAAAGCAACGTCACCAGAGTCAGAAACGACTGGTGCTTGCACAGGGGACCTTTCCTTTGTTAAGAGCCCCATGGTGCAGAGTGTTAAAGCTACAGTACTGCAGTCCTAAGCTCTGCTCATGACCTGAGTTCGATCCCCAGCAGAAGTTGGGTTTTCAGGAAGCCAGCTCGAGGCTGATTCAGCCTTCCACCCTTCCAAGGTGGGTCAAATGAGTCCCCAGATTGCTGAGGGGAAAGTGTAGATGACTGGGGAAGGCAATGGCAAACCACCCCGTAAAAAGTCTGCCGTGAAATCAACATCACCCCAGAGTTGGAAACAACTGGTGCTTGCACAGGGGACCTTTCCTTTCCTTGCTTGCTGGGGGGAAAGGGTAGATGACTGGGGAAGGCAAGGGCAAACCACCCCGTAAAAAGTCTGCCGTGAAAACGTTGTGAAAGTTGGAAACGACTGGTGCTCGCACAGGGGACCTTTCCTTTTCCTGCTTCTCCAGAGATGGCTCGCCCGGGATATTCTCTTCCCAGGCAGGGTCCCAGGGTCACGTCAGGCCAAAGGTGTGTCTCGCTGGTGAGGGGCAGCTACAGACAGTCCGAGAATCTCTGCCACACAAACGCCTCTTTGAGGGGACCAAGAAGCAGCCTGCTGAGGGCAGCCCCCACCCCCCAATCCAGTCCTTGGGCTTTGCAGCCAAGTGGGCAAGAGCCCCGCCTCCTAACCACCAGACCACACCCACCGTCCCCCAGCCCTTCCCTGATGACCCACCTGCAAAGAGGATGTGTGAGGCAAAGGTGTTGGCGCCAGTCAGGAGAGCCGGCACCAGGATGGTCTCATGCCCCTCCTCGAACCCGACAAAGGCTACTTTCCAGTGGATGGCGGGGAAGACCGGCTGGTGGCCCGTGGCGTAGAAGGACTGCGCAGCAGCAAGGGCCCAGCTGAGAAGGGCCTCCCAGGGCACCGTGAAGGGATCTGAGGGGAGACAACCATGGTGAGGGAGCAGGAGAGACCCCACTCACCCCCCCACCCCCCTTCTCCTTCACGGCCAGTTCTCTGCTCCCGCCCACTGCAAGGAAGGCGGAGACAACCTGCTGTGATGTCCAGCACTCCCGCCGCTGGGAGAAGATGCAATGCGGGACCACACTCTCTGCACACAAGCATGGAGCTAGAACAGGGTCCACAATGCCCACCATTCTGGGTTCCGCCACTATGGAGCTGCAGTGTAGGCCAGAGGAAGATTTTGGATTTATATCCCGCCCTCCACTCCGAAGAGTCTCAGAGCAGCTCACAATCTCCTTTCCCTTCCTCCCCCACAACAGACACCCTGTGAGGTGGGTGGGGCTGAGAGGGCTCTCACAGCAGCTGCCCTTTCAAGGACAGTCTCAGAGCGGCTCACAATCTCCTATATCTTTCAAGGACAACCTCTGCCAGAGCCATGGCTGACCCAAGGCCATTCCAGCAGATGCAAGTGGAGGAGTGGGGAATCAAACCCGGTTCTCCCAGATAAGAGTCCGCACGCTTAACCACTACACCAAACTGGCTCTGGGCTGTCTTAAGCACACGATCTTAAATTAAACTTGCCTTAGTGGGAACTTTCACTTGTTATGGAGCTGGACAACATTCCAATGTTATATTGATTTCTTTCTCATAATTTTTCCGTTTGTTAGTTCTGAATGCTTATTTGTTACAGTAGCATTTAAGCTGCTTACTTGCTTAACTTTAAAAAAGTTATAAACTTTGCCAATAAAAGCAGAAAACGAAAAAATATTTCTGCCTGGCTTGCTGAGATCTTGAGCGTCCCCCAGCTGTCAGAATCGCATCCCATTCAGAGGGAGACGGATGTAACAAACCAAAGACTCAAGAGTTCTGGCCTCAGAGGACTGACCTCATTCAGGTGCAAATTCATTCATTCATTCCACCAGAGAGCCCCTTTCCCAGTCATCTCTGAGGCCCCTCAGTGACCGTCTGTGTGCCCTTCCCTGGTGCCCCCGTTGCCCAAGCAGGGGCTCCTTGGGGCAGGCCCCCCCACCCAGCACTCAGAAGGGGCAAGAGCCCCGCCTCTGCCACAAGAGGCCCCTCCTTGCTCCCCTTTACCTACCGGCCTGCGCAGTGAGGGCCCGGGTGGAGGCGTGGAGCCCCAGCAAGGCGAAGGTCTGGAGGCAGAGGAGCAGGAAGGCCAGGCTGAGCCGCTCGCTGTGCAGCAGCAGGAAGAAGAAGGCCAGGAGGGCCAGGCCGATGAGCAGGGCGGCCGAGTAGACGCTGCCCAGTCCGTAGGCGGCCACGGGGGCCCTGCCGCCAGCCTTGGCCTCTTCCAGCCGGCTCCTCAGGGACTCCTGCATCCGGCGGTAGAGCTGCGGGATCACCTGCCGGAGCCCCTCCTGGGAGCTGGGCAGCAGGATGGGCCCCCCGGCCGCGGCCGCACCCTGGCTGTCCTGCACAAAGACCGTCACGGGGTCCCACAGGAGCAGGAGGAGGCCGGCCGTCACCAGGAGAAAGACGGCCCGCGGGAAGGCCACCAACGCCAGCTGCACCCCCGCGGCCTCCTCGGCCCCGGAGGCGATGGCCCAGTAGCCGCCAATGCAGACGGCCAGAAGGGGGAACCCCCAGCGCACAAAGAGCACCGGGGCGCTGGGGCTGTTGAGGTTGCCGTAGTGGCGCAGCCAGGCTCGCACCCCCCAGGCCAGGCCCCCCAGCACGGCCACGCAGAGCAGGTAGTAGACGTTCTTGGCCAGGGGGTCCTGCAAGCTGGAGAGGGGGGCCAGGAGGGGGGAGGACTGGCAGACGGGGGTCTCCTCGCGGCACTGCCGGAAGAGCCCCGAGAGGCGCGCGCAGGCGAGGAGGACGCTCAGCGAGCAGAACAGCCTCCGGGACGCGGGCGAGTCCTCCAGCCGCCCTTCCCAGTGGAGCCGCAGGACCAGCAGCAGCGCCGAGGAGACGAGCAGGAAAGGCAGCAGCTGGGCCTCGGCCACCACGAAGCTGTCCGACAGCATCGCCCCGCAGCGCACCAGCAGGAGCCCCGAGGGGAGAGCTGGGCCCGCCCACGCCCACAGCCTCTGCCTCAGGCTGACGCCTCCAGACGGGAGTCGGGCACCAGCCCAGCAGGACCTCTGGGGCCGCCTTGCCCAGCAGTGCCAGAAAAACCCACCCTGGGAGGCCGCCGCCACCCAGGCAGACGCCAGGATGAAGTCCGCTCTGGCCAAGCCCCAGAGGTGAGCCAGCCCCAGCCCGGCGGCCCCCGCCAGGCCCCACAGCAGAGGGTAGTAGAGGAGATGGCGGTAGGAGAAGCCGGGGCCGGAAGCCAGCCGGGAGGCCACGCAGCACAGCAGGCAGGAGGAGGCCAGGAGGGCGCAGCCGGCCACCATGCAGACGGGTTGGAAGCGGGCCCAGGACTCGGCGCACACAGCCCGCGCCTCCCGCAGGTAGCGCCTGAAGCGGCTCTGCAGCTGCTCCACCTCAGACAGGGCCGGAGGGGCAGCCGTGGCCAGAAGCCTCTCGTAGTCCACGGCCAAAGAGGAGAACTGGTCCTGGAGGCGCTGCAGCTTCTCTGCCGAGAGGTCCTGGGCAGCCCGCGAGTAGGACTGCAGGAAGCGGTTGACCTGAGAAGGCAAGAGGGGGCGTCACAGGAGGCCCGGCCAAAGGCACCTGCCCCACCCCGCCCCACCCACACAGCAGCTGCTAGTCAAGAAGAGGAGGAGGTTTTTATACCCTGCTTTTCTCTACCTCGAGGACTCTCAAAGTAACTTCCAGTCTCCTCCCCTTCCTCCCCCCCCAAAAAAAAGACATCCTGTGAGGTAGGTGGAGCTGAGAGACCTCTGAGAGAACGACTGACCCAAGGTTGCCCAGCCGGCTTCATATGGGAGGGGGGGAGGGGGGAATCAAACCTGGTTCTCCCAGACTGGAGCCCACCACTCTTAACCATAAGAACATAAGAGAAGCCATGTTGGGTCAGGCCAATGGCCCATCCAGTTCAACACTCTGTGTCACACAGTGGTAAAAAAACCAGATGCCATCAGGAGGTCCATCAGTGAAGCCGGAACACTAGAAGCCCGTCCACTGTGCCCCTCCCCACAAGCACCAAGTATACAGAGCATCACTGCCCCAGACATGAGAACACAAGAGAAGCTGTGTCGGATCAGTCCAATGGCCCATCCAGTCCAACACTCTGTGTCACATAGCGGCCAAAAATCCCCAGGTGCCATCAGGAGGTCCATCAGTGAAGCCAGGACACTAGAAGCCCATCCACTGTGCCCCCCCACAAGCACCAAGAACACAGAGCATCACTGCCCCAGACATAAGAACATAAGAGAAGCCATGTTGGATCAGGCCAGTGGCCCCTCCAGTCCAACACTCTGTGTCACACAGTGGCCAAAAATCCTCAGGTGCCATCAGGAGGTCCATCAGTGAAGCCAGGACACTAGAAGCCCTCCCACTGTTGTTCTCCCCAAGCACCAAGAATACAGAGCATCTCTGCCCCAGAAATAAGAACATAAGAGAAACCCTGTTGGATCAGGCCAATGGCCCATCCGTATCTGGCCATTGTGTGACAGTGTGTATATATATACACACACTGCGGTTAATAGCCACTGATGGACCTCTGCTCCATAAGTTTATCCAATTGCCTCTTGAAGCTGTCTATGCTTGTACCTGCCGCTACCTCCTGTGGCAGTGAATTCCACATGTTAATCACCCTTTGGGTGAAGAAGGACTTCCTTTTATCAGTTCTAACCCGACTGCTCAGCAATTTCATTGAGTGCCCACAAGTTCTCATATTGTGAGAAAGGGAGAAAAGTAAGTCTTTCTCTACCTTCTCTATCCCATGCATAATCTTGTAATCCTCTCTCATGTCACCCCGCAGTCGACGTTTCTTCACGCTAAGGAGCCCCCAGCGTTTTAACCTTTCTTCCTAGGAAAAGTGATGCCATGACACCAGGCTGTCTCTCAGTGGGATGTAACCCAAAGACTGAAAGGAGGGGAGCTTCCCCAGGAAAGAGATGCGTCAACAAGTCCTTTCTCAAAAGAAAAAAAATTCCGAACTAATTCCAAAGTAGTCACACATCGAGGGCGTCTGAGGAAGGAGAGTGTGTCACAACGGAAGAAGGGACTCTCTCTTCCGCCTGCCAGAAGAAAGCCTTTGCTCCTCGGCGAGAGCTGCTCTCACCTGCCGGGCGTTGATGCTGTAGGCAGCCAGCTGGGCGAGGCCTGAGGAGACGGCATCCCCCTCCACCGCAAAGAGCTCCGCCATCACTTCCCCGATGTTGCTGTAAGGGATCGGCACGCCCAGAAGCAAGGCTAGCGTGGGCACCAGGTTCACTTGGGGGACGGTCTCTGGTTCCTGGGGGAGGCAAGGGGGTGGGGGGAGGAACGAGGCAGAGAGGCAGCCCCAGCTGTAGCACAACCCACAGGACACCCTCAGAACCCCCGCTTCAGATGCATCACGTGCGACATTCAGCCTCAGCTCCCCCCGGCCACTGGTTGTTTCCCTCCAGCCAGAGAGAGCAGGCAGGAGAGAGAGAGAGAGAGAGAGAGCAAGCACCCCCCCCTGCACCCCATCGGCCTCCCTCCCCACAAGCAGCTCTTCTTTGTCCCAGGCAAACAGCATGGCTGAAATGCAACTCCCTCGTTCAGTTTCTTCATCAGTGCCCCGGCCTTTCTCCCCAGAGCGGCTTAACATCATTCTCCTCTCCTCTTCTCCACTTTATCCTCACAACGTCCCTGTAAGGCAGGTGAGGCTGCGAGAGTGTGGCTGGTGCCAGGCAACCCTGTGAGCTTCCCAGGTGGGAGGGGAGGGGAGGGGGGCCTCCCAAATTCTAGTCCAAAACTCACCCAGAACTGGTCAGGAGACGAGGGAGTGCCAAGATCCTTACCTCAGGGGGAGGGTTCTGGAAGAGGGGAGCCTTGCTGTACACAAAGAGGGCTGCATCGAGCTCATCCTCACTGTCTCCTCCGTGGTCCCCGGTGCCCGTCATGCCGTGGTCCCCTGCCACAATGAGCAGCGTGTCATTCGCCAGGTGGTCAACCAAAGACCTGTCCATCAACAAAAGGGGGCTTCAGCCGCCACGAGCGGAGCGCAGCAGCCAGCCAGGGTGGACGCCTGGCCCCATCGGCACTTGGGACTTACAGAGAATCCTTCAGTATCTGAGTGAATGAAGCAGCCGGTCGTTTTTAGGCTCGTGCACCACACCAGCTCTGGTATGACCATGGTATGACCATGTTCTGGGGGGCAGCGTGAGCCCAAGGTGTTCTTTTAAACAGACTCCAGCCCTTGAGCCCCAGAACTGTCACTCTCTGAGGGGACAGGCCAGAGTCTTTTTCACTGCCCTGCAACCACAGACCCCGGGAGGGAGACGCTGCTGCGAACAAAACAAAGCAGGAGTCAAGTCGCACTTTTAAGACCAGCCAAGTTTTATTCAGAACGTAAGCTTTCGTGTGCTCTAAGCACACTTCATCAGACGAGGAATCAGGCACAGTGAGCAGAGCTATATATTGCTGGTAGGCAGCGGTTTAGAATGCAAAATGGTCCAAATTTAAGATCCAATGGCAGAATAGTCAAATTAACAGCATAGTAAAATTAACAAATTGAGCAAGCCTTTGATCTATTTAACATAAGCGTGAGAAACCAATAAAACAGTAGCATGTCAAAATGTGAGAATGTCTGTTAATCGCTCTTTTGTTATAAGCAAGCCTGAGCCAAATTGAGTTTTCTACCAGCTATATGTAGCTCTGCTCACCGTACCTGATGAACTGTGCTTAGAGCACACGGAAGCTGACATTCTGAATAAAACTTTGTTGGTCTTAAAGGTGAACTTGACTCCTACTTTGTTCTACTGCCCCATGGCGCAGAGTGGGAAAGCAGCAGTACTGCGGTACTGTGGTCTGAACTCTCTGCTCACAACCTGACTTCGATTCCAGCGGAAGCTGGATTCAGGTAGCCGGCCCGAGGTTGACTCAGCCTTCCATCCTTCCGAGGGCAGTCAAATTAGTCCCCAACTTGCTGGGGGGAAAGTGCAGAGGACTGGGGAAGGCAATGGCAAACCACCCCGTCAAAAGTCTGCCATGAAAACATTGTGAAAGCAACATCACCCCAGAGTCGGAAAGGACTGGTGCTCGCACAGGGGACCTTTCCTTCCTTCAGGCCAACACAGCTGCCCACTTGGAGTGCTGCGAACAGAGACGGAGAGCATCAGCATGCAAAAGGCAGGCTCCGTAACAGAGCCCGGGCGCTGGGCTTCCTCCTTTCCCCCTTGCAGCGTAGCAGCCAGAGAGCACGGCCCCGAGTGAACAAGGCCAGCCCCTGCTCGAGTGACCTCAGGCAAGTCGGCTCCCAATTCAAGCCACCCAGACAGGGCCCCGGGCTCTTCCTTCTGAGGTTGCTGCTCTGCGGCCAGCTGGGGCAGCTTTCAAGAGCCGCAAGAGCACCTGGCCGGGGTGACGGCAGCGGCACTCACAGCACCTGAGGCCAGCAGGAGAGAACCAAGCGAAGAAGAGGGCCCCCTTGTGCACCACCTGCCCGACACACCCCCAGGCGAACGTTCCTTCCGGGACAAGCTCTGCGGCCAGCTCCTAGGATATGGGAGCAGAGTAGATGGGAAGAGCCTGCTCTCTGGCATCTGCTCAGCCAGGGCCTCGCCAGCACAGGGAGAGTCGGTGGGTGGGAGAGGGAACCCCAGACAGCTGGTAGGACAGGGATGGCCAAGGGTAGCTCTCCAGATGTTTTTTGCCTACAACTCCCATCAGCCCCAGCCAGCATGGCTGATGGGAGTTGTAGGCAAAAAACATCTGGAGAGCTACCGTTGGCCACCCCTGGTATATATAGTTGGCCCAGTTCTTCAGTCTTCGAGTGCAGCCCGATATTATGCGGTGCCAATAAAAGAGCTATAATCACTACCACCTCGCCTCATCATTGCGCGGAACCCACTATACCAGGGGTGGCCAAGGGTAGCTCTCCAGATGTTTTTTGCCTGCAACTCCCATCAGCCCCAGCCAGCATGGCCAGTGGCTGGGGCTGATGGGAGTTGTAGGCAAAAAAGCATCTGGAGAGCTACCGTTGGCCACGCGTGTTAGGAGATGCGGGCGGGAACACTGGGAGACGAGCATTTGGAAGTTAAGCAGTGGGGTTTCCCTGCAACATGCCCTCTCGGTACGAAATGCGACCCACCTGAGCATGGTGTCCATCTGGGAGAGCTTCTTGGCCATTTCGGGGTGATCCGGCCCATGCTTGTGGCCACAGTGATCCACGCCCAGGAAGTGAGCAATCAGCAGGTCCCACTCTCCGCCATCCACTGTTCCATGGGGCAAATGCAAAGACAGAGGCTGAGAAGCTGAAGGGTGCTCCTCCCACCCCCAAGCGCCCCCCCGCAGGAGTCAGACCACCAAGCCTGTCCCCCTTTGGGTGGGGGACAGCTGGAAGGCAGGGGATGCTATCCCACCCCTCCCCCTCCCCCAAGGAGGTCCATCAACAGAGCAAGGCGGGGGGTGGGGAAAGAGTCTGAAGCAGGCATAGTGCGCCCTCCCTTCTCTAGCATTCAAGAACCAAGCAGTCTTTCAAACTGAAAGACTTGGGGGGGGGGGATGTGAGACACCTCCACATGCAAGTAGGCCAGGAAGCCAAGTTAGGCTGTCCCCAGGAACATAAGAGAAGTCGTGTTGGATCAGGCCAATGGCCCCTCCAGTCCAACACTCTGTGTCACATAAGAACAGAAGAGAAGCCCTGTTGGATCAGGCCAATGGCCCCTCCAGTCCAACACTCTGTGTCACATAAGAACATAAGACAAGCCATGTTGGATTAGGCCAGTGGCCCCTCCAGTCCAACACTCTGTGTCACAGAAGGACATAGGAGAAGCCATGTTGGATCAGGCCAGTGGCCCCTCCAGTCCAACACTCTGTGTCACATAAGAACAGAAGAGAAGCCCTGCTGGATCAGGCCAGTGGCCCCTCCAGTCCAACACTCTGTGTCACAGAAGGACATAGGAGAAGCCATGTTGGATCAGGCCAATGGCCCCTCCAGTCCAACACTCTGTGTCACATAAGAACAGAAGAGAAGCCCTGCTGGATCAGGCCAGTGGCCCCTCCAGTCCAACACTCTGTGTCACAGAAGGACATAGGAGAAGCCATGTTGGATCAGGCCAATGGCCCCTCCAGTCTAACACTCTGTGTCACAGAAGAACATAAGAGAAGCCCTGCTGGATCAGGCCAGTGGCCCCTCCAGTCCAACCCTCTGTGTCACATAAGAACATATGAGAAGCCCTGTTGGATCAGGCCAATGGCCCATCCAGTCCAACATTCTGTGTCACATAAGAACATAAGAGAAGCCCTGTTGGATCAGGCCAATGGCCCATCCAGTCCAATACTCTGTGTCACATAAGAACATAAGAGAAGCTGTGCTGGATCAGGCCAATGGCCCATCCAGTCCAACACTCTGTGTCACATAAGAACATAAGAGAAGCCCTGTGGGATCAGGCCAGTGGCCCATCCAGTCCAACACTCTGTGTCACATAAGAACATGAGAAGCCCTGTTGGATCAGGCCAATGGCCCATCCAGTCCAACACTCTGTGTCACATAAGCACATAAGAGAAGCCATGTTGGATCAGGCTAGTGGCCCCTCCAGTTCAACACTCTGTGTCACACAGTGACCAAAAAACCCAGGTGCCATTGGGAGGTCCATGAGTGGGGCCAGGACACTAGAAGCCCTCCCCCAGCACCAAGAAGACAGAGCATCACTGCCCCACACAGAGAGTTCCATCTATAAGAACATAAGAGAAGCCATGTTGGATCAGGCCAATGGCCCCTCCAGTCCAACACTCTGTCACACAGTGGCCAAAAAACCCAGGTGCCATCGGGAGGTCCATCAGCGGGGCCAGGACACTAGAAACCCTCCCACTGTGCCCCCCCACACAAGCACCGAGAACTGCATATGGACAGGGAACCTTACTTCCATGTCCCATACACAAAAATTCACTTGTAAGAATTTCCAAATTGGGGGAAAAAAACTTGAATTAGTTTAGCAACTTATACTAGATTGTATAAATGACACCATCTGCCCTTCTTCCAGCTTTGTAAGAGGGGAGAGAGCCGTTTGGACCAAACCACAGCATTGATTTGACCTGAGGAGGGACCAGGAGGCAGTCTCCTCCCTGCGGACAGAGGGGCAGTTGCAGTCTAAGGAAAGGGGGAGGTGTAAACTGAGCAGTGACCACTGCCTCTTGCAGACACGGCTATCAAGAGAGGAGTGACTTTTCTTTGTATTCTGTCACAATCCAAAGCGCAACAGAAATCTCAGCTCCTAAAGTCCGGTTGCCCCAAACGTCTTCTGACACACAATACGCTTCTTCTGACACACACAACACAGCACACAAGGCCCCTGATCCCCACTGCAGCATTGCAGAGGGGTCAAAAGAGGGCCCTACTCCTTCATTTGCACCAGCGAGAAAGCATCCAAAACTCTGCCTTTTAAATTACTTTCTATGTTCCCCTGGATTGTTCTTATTACTCCTTCTCTTTTTTCCTCTCTGCGTAGGCAGTTTTAAAACAGCACTGGTGATTTAATAGCAAAGCGTTTCATTTTTGGATGTGTGCTTAGATTTTATATGCTTACAGTTGTACTTGGCATTTTAAACTATTTTTAACATGTTTTGTAGCTGTCTGCCAGCGCTCCACTGTGAAGAGTGTGGGATGTACTTTTTTAAAGTACTATTAATATTTATAAGATGGGGGAGACTTGTATTAGTAGTATGTGCGAAAAGGATCTTGGGGTCTTAGTGGATCATACGCTGAACATGAGCCAACAGTGTGATGCAGTGGCTAAAAAGGCAAATGCAATTTTGGGCTGTATCAACAGTAGTGTCCAGATCACGTGATGTGATGGTATCGCTTTACTCTGCTCTGGTAAGACCTCACCTGGAGTATTGTGTTCAGTTTGGGACACCACATTTTAAGAAGGATATAGACAAGCTGGAATGGGTCCAGTGGAGCGCGACGAAGATGGTGAGTGGTCTGGAGACCAAGTCCTATGAAGAAAGGTTGAAGGAGCTGGGGATGTTTAGCCTGGAGAGGAGGCGGCTGAGAGGTGAGAGGATCACCATCTTCAAGGACTTGAAGGGCTGTCATCTAGAGGATGGTGTGGAATTGTTTTCTGTGGCTCCGGAAAGTAGGACCAGAACCATTGGGTTAAAATTAAATCAAACGAGTTTCCAGCTCAACATCAGGAAGAACTTCCTGACCGTTAGAATGATTCCTCAGTGGAACAGGCTTCCTCGGGAGGTGGTGGGCTCTCCTTCCTTGGAGGTTTTTCAACAGAGGCTAGATGGCCATCTGACAGCAATAAAGATCCTGTGAATTTAGGGGGAGGTATTTGTGAGTTTCCTGCATTGTGCAGTGGGTTGGACTAGATGACCCTAGAGGTCCCTTCCAACTCTTCTATGATTCTAACAGGCTTCCTCCTCAGGAAGTGGTAGGCTCTCCTTCCTTGGAGGTTTTTCAACAGAGGCTAGATGGCCATCTGACAGCAATGAGGATCCTGTGAATTTAGGGGGAGGTGTTTGTTAGTTTCCTGCATTGTGCAGGGGGTTGGACTAGATGACCCTAGAGGTCCCTTCCAACTCTATGATTCTAATCTGGAAGCCAAAAGGTCCACAGTGAAGTTCATATGTGCACAGGAATATCCTGTGTTTAACTTCCAAGTGCCCAATGTTCTGGCTGGCACGACGGGACTACAGCCACACTGCAGCCTAAAGTAATCTAGGAACTGGCATCGTCAAGGTGATGCTCAAGGTAATCCGTCTCACCCCTGCCACGCTTCCCAAGGCAGCCAGAGGGCAGGCCGAACCCAGCACACCTCTCCCTCACAAGAAGCAGACTCTGCCCACGGAGTCAAGCCCAGGAGCAGAGGTCAAGCCGTGGCTACTAGCCTCAAGGTACAGATGGAATACTCACAGAATCATAGAGTTGGAAGGGACCTCTAGGGTCATCCAGATCAGAGGTGGCCAACAGTAGCTCTCCAGATTTTTTTTGCCTACAACTCCCATCAGCCTCAGCCATTGGCCATGCTGGCTGGGGCTGATGGGAGTTGTTTGCAAAAAAAATCTGGAGAGCTACTGTTGGCCACCCCTGATCTAGATCAACCCCTTCAACAATGCAGGAGATTCACAAATACCTCCCAGACACACACACACACACACACACATCCACGGTGACTCCAGTTCCATGCCCAGATGGCAAAAACTTCTCCAGGATCCGTGGCCAAACTGGCCTGGAGAAAAGATGCTGACTGACTTCAAAGTGTCAATCAGCATTTCCATAGGCATGTAAGAAGGAGCCAGAAGAACTCAGCACTGATGCAGCCCTTCCTGCCCTCCTTCTCATGATCTGCCTAAGCTCACAGAATCAGTATTGCTGTCAGGTGCCAACCTAGCCTTTTTTAAAACCTCCAAGGTAGGAAAACCCACCACCTCCCGAGGAAGCCTGTTCCACTGAGGAACCACTCTGTCGGGAAGTTCTTCCTAATGTTGATCCAGAAACTCTTTTGATTTAATTTCAACCCATTGGTTCTGGTCCAACTTTCTGAGGCAACAGAAAAGTATTTTGCACCGTCTTCTAGACGACAGCCCTTCAAGTACTTGAAAATTGTGATTGTATCACCTGTCTGGGGCACTGCTTGGGAGACAACAGTGGGAGGGCGTCTGGAGTTCTGGCCCTACTGGTGGACCTCCTGATGGCTGCAGGGTTTTGCCACTGTGTGAAACGGAGTGTTGGACTGGATTGGCCACTGGCCTGATCCAACAGGGCTTCTCCTACATTCTTATATCTGGAGCAGTGACGCTCTGCCTTCTTGGTGCTTGCAGTGGGGGGGTGCACAGTGGGGGAGGGCTTTGGGAGTTCTAGCCCCACTGATGGACCTCCTGAAGGCTACGGGGCTTTGGACACTGTGTGCCACTGGATGGGCCGCTAGCCTGATCCAACATGGCTCCTCCTATATTGTTATGTTTGGGGCAAATGATGCTCTGCCTTCATGGTGCTTGAGGTGGGGGGACAGTGAGAGGGCTCCTGGAGTTCTGGCCCTGCTGGTGAACCTTTTGAGGGCCCCTGGGTTTTGTCCACTGTGTGACACAGAGTGTCGGACTGGATGGGCCATTGGCCTGATCCAACATGGCTTCTCTTCTGGTCTTATGTGACACAGAGTGTTGGACTGGATGGGCCATTGGCCTGATCCAGCAGGGCTTCTCTTATGTTCTTATGACTGGGGCAGTGATGCTCTGTATTCTTGGGTGTTTTTTGGGGAGACACAGTGGGAGGGCTTCTAGTATCCTGGCCCCACTGATGGACCTCCTGATGGCACCTGGGTTTTTTTGGCCACTGTGTGACAGAAGAGTACAGGACTGGATGGGCCATTGGCCTGATCCAGCAGGGCTTCTCTTAAGTTCTTCTGTCTGTGGCAGGGATGCTGTGTATTCTTGGGTGTTTTTTGGGGGGACACCGTGGGAGGGTTTCTAGCCCCATTGATGGACCTCCTGAAGGCTACGGGGCTTTGGCCACTGCATGGTCCACTAGCCTGATCCAACATGGCTCCTCTTATATTCTTATGTTTGGGGCAAATGATGCTCTGCCTTCTTGGTGCTTGAGGGGGGGACACAGTGGGAGGGTTTCTAGCCTGCTGATAGACCTCCTGATGGCACCTGGGGTTTTCTGGCCACTGTGCGACAGAAGAGTGCTGGGTGGAGGGGCCACTCGCCTGGTGCAGCAGGGCTTCTCTTATGTTCTTCTGTCTGTGGCAGGGATGCTCTATATTCTTGGTGGTTTTTTTGGGGGGGGGGGGGACACAGACACAGCTTCTAGCCCCACTGGTGGACCTCCTGATGGCACCTGGGGTTTTCTGGCCACTGTGCGACAGAAGAGTGCTGGGCTGGAGGGGCCACTGGCCTGGTGCAGCAGGGCTTCTCTTATGTTCTGTCTGTGACAGGGGTGCTCTGTATTGTTGGTGTTTTGGGGGGGGGGACACAGTGGGAGGGTTTCTAGCCCCACTGGTGGACCTCCTGATGGCACCTGGGGTTTTCTGGCCACTGTGCGACAGAAGAGTGCTGGGTGGAGGGGCCACTCGCCTGGTGCAGCAGGGCTTCTCTTATGTTCTTCTGTCTGTGGCAGGGATGCTCTATATTCTTGGTGGGGGGGGTTTTTTTGGGGGGGGGGCACAGACACAGCTTCTAGCCCCACTGGTGGACCTCCTGATGGCACCTGGGGTTTTCTGGCCACTGTGCGACAGAAGAGTGCTGGGCTGGAGGGGCCACTGGCCTGGTGCAGCAGGGCTTCTCTTATGTTCTGTCTGTGACAGGGGTGCTCTGTATTGTTGGTGTTTTGGGGGGGGGGACACAGTGGGAGGGTTTCTAGCCCCACTGGTGGACCTCCTGATGGCACCTGGGGTTTTCTGGCCACTGTGCGACAGAAGAGTGCTGGGTGGAGGGGCCACTCGCCTGGTGCAGCAGGGCTTCTCTTATGTTCTTCTGTCTGTGGCAGGGATGCTCTATATTCTTGGTGGGGGGGGTTTTTTGGGGGGGGGGCACAGACACAGCTTCTAGCCCCACTGGTGGACCTCCTGATGACACCTGGGGTTCTCTGGCCACTGTGCGACAGAAGAGTGCTGGGCTGGAGGGGCCATTGGCCTGGCGCAGCAGGGCTTCTCTCAGGTTCAGGAGCACCTTGGAGAGGTCCCATCGCAGGTGAGGCCGGAGCCCAAGCGCAGCCACTGACCGGTGGGCTCGAGGTGCCGGAGGATGCCGTCGTCGACGGTGTGCAGGTCCTTGACGTTGAAGGAGGGGAAGAAGCGGGCTTGGGCGAAGGCGCCGGGGAAGAGGCCGTCCCAGGTGTCGTCGCCCATGAAGACGAGGCGCCTGCCGTTGCGGGCCAGCTGGCGGAGGAGGTTGTCCTCGCGCACGGCGTAGGAGGCGAAGTTGCTGCCGGCGTCGACGAAGGTGGGCAGGGAGCCGGTGGCGAGGGCCTTGAGGCGCTGCATGGTGGTGGTGGGCGGGTCTGCGCGGAAGCGGTAGAGGCGGCCGCGGCCGGCCTGGGCCAGGGCGCGGAGCACGGGCAGGCGGTTGGCGAAGGCGGGCAGCGGCCCGGGGGCGTCGTGGCGGTGGCGGGCGAAGTCGAAGCGGAGGGCGTCCACGAGCAGCAGCACGGCGCGGGCGAAGCGGCGGGGCAGCCAGCAGCCCTGGGCGGGCGAGGGGAGGGGAGGCCCCGGCCCGGGCGGGCTCCGGCAGGCGCTGCGCTCCGGCAGCTCCACGCGCGTCAGGAGGAAGCCGCGGGCGAAGAGGCCCAGCGCCGCCGCCACCAGCAGCGCCGCCCACGCCACGAAGCCCAGCACCGGCCAGCGACGCATCCCGACCGACCGCTCGCCCGCCGGAAGGCACCGCGCCGGAAGCGGAAGAGGGCCGGAGCGGAAGCGGGGAGCGCCCCCCCTGGAGGGAGGCCGCCACTACATCGGCTGGCGGGGAGCGGCGCAGGCGCAGTCGGGCTTCTTCGTTGAGCCGCGCAGGGGCTGCCGGGAGGTTGCCGCCTTCTCCTCCTCTCAGCTCCGCTGGCCGAATCCAATGCAACAAACGCCTGGAGGCTTTGGGGGCGGAGCCAGGAGACGTTGGGGGAGGAGCCAGGGGGTGACAAGCGCAGCAGAACTCCGAAGGGAGAGCTGGCCGCCACATTTAAAGGGGCCGCACACCTTTTAAACGCCATCCCTACATTGGAAAGAACGAAGGACAGCGGCACCTTCTTTCGGGGCTCGCAGAATTGGACCCCCTGCTCCAATCGTCTTGAAACTCGGGGGGTATTTTGGGGAGAGGCACTGGATGCTGTGCTGAAAATTTGGTGCTTCTACCTCAAAAAACAGCCCCTCAGGAACTAGGGTTGCCAAGTCCCATTCAAGAAATAGCTGGGGACTTTGGGGTGGAGCTGGGAGACTTTGGGGGCGGAGACAGGAGACATAGGGGTGGAGCCAGGAGGAAGGGAGTGACAAGCATCATGGAACTCTGAAGGGAGCTCTGGCCATTCCATTGAATGGGATCCCACACTGTTTTAAATGCCTTCCTTCCCTAGGAAGTAATGGAGGATAGGGGCCCCTTCTTTGGGAGCTCGTAGAATTGGACCCCCTGGTCCAATCTTCTTGAAACTCGGGGGGTATTTTGGGGAGGGGCACTGGATGCTATGCTGAAAATTTGGTGCCACTACTTCTCAAAAAACAGCCCCTCAGGAACTAGGGTTGCCAAGTCCAATTCAAAAAAATATCTGGGGACTTTGGGGTGGAGCCAGGAGCAAAGGGGTGACAAGCATCATTGAACTCTAAAGGGAGTTCTGGCCGTCACACTAAAAGGGACCACAAGCCTTTTAAACGCCTTCCCTCCACTGGAAATAATAAACAGTAGGGGCACCTTTGGGGGTCCAATCCTTTTGAAACTTGGCGGGTCTTTTGAGGAAGAGCATCAGATGCTATGCTGCAACTTTGGTGCCTCTAGCTCAAAAAATATACACCCCCAGGGCCAGTGCTACACTGAGTAAGCGTGAGCCAGCTCACAGATTTTTAGCCTCCAGCTCACACATTTTTGTCTTAGCTCAGGAAGGATGGCCCCAGAGCACACTAATTGATGGCCAAATTAGGGTGGCCAAATCCAATGCAACAAATATCTGGGGGAGGGGGTAGGAGACACTTGGGGGTGGAGCCAGGGTGTGACAAGCATGATTGAACTCCAAAGGGAGTTCTGGCCATCACATTGAAACGGACTGCACACCTTTTAAACGACTTCCCTCCATTGGAAATAATGAAGGATAGGGGCACCTTGTTTGGGGGCTCATTGAATTAGATCCTCTGGTCCAATCTTTTTGAAACCTGGCGGGAGTTTTGAGGAGAGGCATCAGATGCTATGCTGAAAATTTGGTGGCTCTACCTCAAAAAACAACCCCCCCCCCCCGAGCCCCATATACCTGCATTATACCTATGGGAATCAGTCTCCATAGTGGATAAGGGAGTGCCCAGCAATCATTTCCTTCCTCCCCCACTTTCTAATGACCCTGAAGCAGGGGGAGGGCCTGCAGACCAGGAGAGGGCCTGCAGACCGGGGGATCCCCTTCTCCCACTTCATTGGTAACCCTCGTCTCAACAACGACCCTGTGAGGCAAAGTGCAGATCCAGCAGCACCTTTAAGACCAGCAGGACCTTTAAGAGTTAACAGATGTGAGAACTGAGTTTGATCCCAGTGGCACCATTAAGACCACAGAGTTCAATTCTGGATGTAAGCGAGAACTGAGTGATTTAGCACACATAGTGAGCAGCGTTCCCTCCAAGCTGAGTTAGCTCACAGATTTTTAGCCTCCAACTCACACATTTTTGTCTTAGCTCAGGAAGGATGACTGCAGAGCAGCAGCTCACAACTTTAATGCCAGTAACTCACAAAGTAGAATTTTTGCTCACAAGACTCTGCAACTTGAGAACATTAGTAGTGAGATAAGAACCCAATATCTCTGTTATGCCCTGGGGGTAAATTAGGCTGAGATTGTGTGACTGGCCCAAGGTTACCCAGCAGGCTTCAATGGTACAAATGGGGGGGGGGGATTTCAGGGGGCCCCAGATCCTAGTTTGACACCACACCAGCCCTCCATAATGGGTTGCAGTAGAACCCTCCTCCCCTCTGTGATCTGCGGAAACCCCAGAACTCTGCACCCCCAACTCACCAGGGCAGGAGCAAGCCCGCCCGCCCACCCCCACGTGGTGTGCGTACCCCACAGCCACCAAGGCGGGAGGGGAGGCAAGAGCTGCCGGTTTCTCCCCACCGCCAGGCCTGAGGCAAAGGGCAGATGCTGGGGGGGGGCGGTTGGCCTCAGTAAACAGAAGCTGCCAGCCCTTCTTCCTTCCAGTGGAAGCCCCAAGGCCCCGAGGAATGGGAAGGCGGAGTGTCAGATTAATGCCAGATGCTGTGACTTTTCAGTAACTGTTTATTGCAAACGTACAAACAGTGAGTTTCTACTTCTTGCACCACCACCGCCACCAGCAGACCCCACTTCCCGTTAGGCCTCCTGGCTCCTCTTTGCCATGGGCCTGGTAGATGTGCCCAAAGCCAGGTGCACTCCTCTCACCACCCCCCCAACCCAATAAGTCAGGGGTGGCCAAGGGTAGCTCTCCAGATGTTGTGTTGCCTACAACTCCCATCAGCCCCAGCCAGCATGGCCAATGGCTGGGGCTGATGGGAGTTGTAGGAAAAAAAACATCTGGAGAGCTACCCTTGGCCACCCCTGGATTAAGTCACTGTGGTACAGCAGACAGCCCTTAGGAGGCTGCCCATCAAAGCCCAACTGGGTCTCCCCCACCCCGTTCTGATCGCTGAGAGGCAAGATCCTGCTTTTTATAACCACCCCCCCCCCTTCTCCTGCAAGGATTCTCGTCTTCCCTCAAGCAGTCCTCTGATTCCAGAACCGCTTCCTCCTGCTGGACTCTTGCAGCACTAGACCAGGCAGCCGGCGTCAGGCCATTGCCTTTTATCACATGATTAAGTCCACAAACTGGGCAGAGGGGGCGGAATGGGGGGGGAGGGCTCTGCTTGGTCCCAGGGGGCTCCTGTCAGCTGGCATCTGGCTGTTCGTGCTCAGGCTGCTGTGTGCTGGAGGGCAGCTGTATCTGGGGGGCGGAAGGGGCTGCAGCTTCCTCGCCCTTCGCTACCAGGGGCTTGCTCAGCGTAGCATAGATGCCCATTGCCTGGAGAGGAGAGAACCAAAGGCAGGGTCAGACAATAGTCTTGCCAGGGCTTTAGAAGCAAGTTAACAACCGAACAGGAGAGAAAGAGAGAAGCCGCTGCATACCCTCCCTCGAAATCCCTAAAATGACCCCTGCCTATCCTGCCCCCTCCCCCAAAGAAAAGCCGTTACTGGGAAAGGGGGCCCCAGAACCCAGAGCAGCCGACTCCTCGCAGCCCCAACCGAAGCAAAGGCAAACCTCAAATGCCCGAGCACTCCATCCAAATCTTTCCAGTGCACCAGAAGCAGCCCAACTCCCTGGGCCATGAAAGCCACGGACAGGCCACCAACTGATACATCCAGTCCGGCTGCCCTCCTTCAAAAGACCACTCAACAGGGGGAGGGGCCCTTCAGCCACGGGACAGTGCCCCCGCCCAGTGCAGACAGGCAAAGCGCTTCAGCAGAATGTGGCTCTTTTGGAGTCAAAAACAGAGTCCACGTCCTTCCTGGGTCTAGCCGTGGGCAGCTGCAACGATGTGGGCCCTACGTGCCAACCATGCTCCCCACCCGCTGCAAGGGGCAAGGCAGTCACTGCCAGCTGCCTCACCTGGGCCACCATGCTGGAGACGTCCCCCGCGTTGGAGGGCAGGAGGAGAGTGTTGCCCTCTTTCGCCAGCCTGGAGAAGGCGCTCACGTACTGCTCAGCCACAGACAAGGAGGCAGCTGCGTTGCCATTCTGGGGAGGGAAGCAAGATCAGTGAGTGCAACCGTCTCACCTGAGAGCAAGCCCAGTAGGAAACAGCATGGCCCTGGGGCAGGGTGGGGGGAGGGATGTACGAGCCTGGGAATCTCCTTTTATAGGCTGGAATGTCCATCTCCTCCAGCTCATGGGAGGAGGAACAAACAGGTGGATCTGTTCCAGCCTGGGAATCAAGATCGCAGGAAGAGCCCCGCCCCCCCAAACAGGTTCCACCAATCACAGAAGCTCGTCTGGTGAGCACGAGACAGGGCCTTTTCGGTGGCAGCCCCACAGGTGTGGAACGCCCCCCTAAAGCCTGGTCCCCTTGCTCTCAATCTTCAGGACGTAGATGAAGACAGTTTTATTTTAGGATATCATTTCATAGAATCATAGAGTTGAAAGGGACCTCTAGGGTCATCTAGTCCAACCCCTTGCACAATGCAGGAAATTTACCAACACCTCCCCCTAAATTCACAGGATCTCCATTGCTGTCAGACGGCCATCTAGCCTCTGTTTAAAAACCTCCAAGGAAGGACAACCCACCACCTCCCGAGGAGGAAGCCTGTTAGAATCATAGAAGAGTTGGAAGGGACCTCCAGGGTCATCTAGTCCAACCCCCTGCACAATGCAGGAAACTCACAAACCCCTCCCCCTAAATTCACAGGATCTCCATTGCTGTCAGATGGCCATCTAGCCTCTGTTTGAAAAACCTCCAAGGAAGGACAGCCCACCACATCCCGAGGAAGCCTGTTCCACTGAGGAATCACTCTAACGGTCAGGAGGTTCTTCCTAACGTTAAGATGGAAACTCTTTTGATTTAATTGTCAACCCATTGGTTCTGGTCCTATCTTCTGGGGCCACAGAAAACAATTCCACACCATCCTCTAGAGGACAGCCCTTCAAGTACTTGAAGATGGTGATCCTCTCACCTCTCAGCCGCCTCCTCTCCAGGCTAAATATCCCCAGCTCCTTCAGCCTTTCCTCATAGGATTCGGTCTCCAGACCCCTCACTATCTTCATGGCCCTCCTCTGGACCCATTCCAGCTTGTCTAGATCCTTCTTAAAATGTGGTGCCCCAAACTGAACACCATACTCCAGGTGAGGTCTTACCAGAGCAGAGTAAGGCGATACCATCACATCATGTGATCTGGACACTAGACTTCTGTTGATACAGCCCAAAACTGCATTTGCCTTTTTAGCCACCGCATCACACAGTTGACTCATGTTCAGTGTATGATGCACTAAGACCCCTAGATCCTTTTTTGCACAGACTACTGCTAAGACAAGTCTCCCCCGAACAAAAGCCTTGCGACAGCCAGACAGAAGGGGTGTAAGGCCCAGGCTGCCCTCCATGCCAAGTGCATGGTAGGAGCACCCTCTAGACAGCCCCGCCTGCCTGCCCGGCCAAGGTCTCCCTTCAGCCCACTCACCTGCTGGGTCAGAGCAGCTGCCAGGAGCTGGATAGCCTCTGCCTTGGCCTGGGCCTTCACCAGCAGAGCGTTGGCCTCCCCTAGGACAGGAAGCAAAAAAGAGGGCTAGGCCAGCCCCAGTCCCCTCGTAGGCCAAACCCCTGCAGCCCCCCCACATTGGAGACCCAGTGAAGCCGGCTCCCTCCTGGGAACTTCACCCCAGTCACTGTCTGGTGGGAGAGGGCAAAGCTCTCCTCACCCACCCCGAGGAGACAGAAGCCAAGGGAGGGAACCCCTACTCTGCACCATCCCCGCTCTTTAAAACCTCCAGAGCAGAGGTGCCCTGCAAAAAGGAAGCGCCAGACACACCGGCCCCCTTTCCTCTCCTGTGCCCTCAGACCAGATACTACTCTTTGTACAAGAGGCAAATTCCAAATACCTTTATTGGCATAGAAATAAAAAGTGCAGCATAGCAAATTTACATGGAGTTTCAGCTATAAAAGCCAATCAAACATCAAGAAGGGGAGCTGGTCTTTTGCTCCCTGATTGTTATGGCAGCCAAAAGGTACTTTGCAACCAGGCTTGTGATATGGGAACATTGGTCAGATGGTAGGAAAAAAACCTAATTTCATATGAAGCTGCCTTATACTGAATCAGACCCTGGGTCCATCAAAGTCAGTCTGGTCTACTCAGACTGGCAGCGGCTCTCTGGGGCCTCAAGCTGAGATTTTTCATGCCTATTTGCCTGGACCCCTTTTTTAGTTGGAGATGCGGGGGATTGAACCTGAGACCTTCTGCTTACCAAGCAGATGCTCTACCACTGAGCCACCGTCCCTCCCCTAACTTCACTTCAGGTAATCCATAAAAATGAGACAGAATAGGTTTGATTATGCAGTCCCGCACTTCCCCATAAAAATCACAATGAAGTAAAACATGGGCGACCATTTCAAGGTGCCTTCCATTACGTGGACAGACTCTTTCCTTATAAGGGCTGTTGGCAAACCTCCCAGACAATACCGCTGAGGGTAGAACATCGAGTCTTGCTAACATAAAGGAGCGGCGTAACTTGGGCGAAGTAATCTGGGAAAGGGAGGCAGCAGGCAGCCCAAATGCTAAAGGGGAACAAGTTTTATGTCCAGAAGAACAAAGGGACTGTTTCTCAGTATCTAAGACCCCCTGTTTCAGGATTCTGAATGCCTGTGTTTCGTTTAGCATACAGAGGTTGTCCAGGGGTACACCTATGGAATGTATTTTCTTCTGGATCTGACTAGACCAAGCGGAAACGAAGGAATCCGCTAGCATCATTTGGATATAACTAGCAGGGTCTGCCCTAGAGTGTAAGTGACCTTTGGGGTCATGCAGGCAAGGCCAAGAGTGCCCTCCTGAAGGGGGAGGGGGCTCGCTTGCCTGTCCTTCCGGCTCCCCTGCTCAGCTCCAGCAGCCGGGCACTCTGCACCAATTCCAGGCTCAAAAGAAGGGCTGCCTCTGGGTCTCCTCGTCCCTCCAACTCCTCTGACCCACAGAATTGGCCTCCGCTGCCCTTCCTCCTTACCGGCAGCTTGGTTGATCCGCTCGGCTCTCTCCCCTTCTGAGGCCAGGATTTGAGCCTGCTTCTGCCCCTCAGCCACGTTGATGGCCGACTCTCGGGTGCCTTCCGATTCCAGCACGGTGGCCCGCTTGCGCCGCTCGGCTTCCACCTAAAAGTGGGAGCCTCAGTTTGGGTCAAAGCCCCCGCCCCCCCCCCCCCAGCCTTCCTCGCTCAGGAACTCTAAGAGCCTCAGCACAGAACTGGCACCTCCCTGTAGAGGCCACACACAGGGCTGAGGGGCAGCAAGGCTACAGGAACCTCTGCAGCACAGGATATTCTCTGGTGCCATTAAAGGAGGCTGCCCCCACCCACCCAGCTGTTTTCAAGATTCTACTGGAAAGGGCACTAGCAACATAGAAGCTCACAGGGCAGCATGGGGCCAGAAAGCAAGCCCACTGGAGGAAGGCTCCTTGGAGGGCAGTTGGTGGTTGAAGAGAGCCAGGTTGGTGTAGTGGTTAAGTGTGCCGACTCTTATCTGAGAGGACCGGGTTTGATTCCCCACTCCTCCCCTTGCAGCTGCTGGAATGACCTTGAGTCAGCCATAGCCCTCACATTGTCCTTGAAAGGGCAGCTTCTGGGAGAGCCAGTTTGGTGCAGTGGTTAAGTGTGCCGACTCTTATCTGAGAGGACCGGGTTTGATTCCCCACTCCTCCCCTTGCAGCTGCTGGAATGACCTTGAGTCAGCCATAGCCCTCACATTGTCCTTGAAAGGGCAGCTTCTGGGAGAGCCAGTTTGGTGCAGTGGTTAAGTGTGCGGACTCTTATCTGGGAGAACCGGGCTTGATTCCCCACTCCTCCACTTGCAGCTGCTGGGATGGCCTTGGGACAGCCATAGTGGTTAAGTGCACAGACTCTTATCTGGGAGAACTGGGTTTGATTCCCCACTCCTCCACTTGCAGCTGCTGGAATGGCCTTGGGGCAGCCATAGCCCTCACATTGTCCTTGAAAGGGCAGCTTCTGTGAGAGCCAGTTTGGTGTAGTGGTTTGGTGTAGTGGACTCTTATCTGAGAGAACCACTTTGATTCCCCACACCTCCCCTTGCACCTGCTGGAATGGCCTTGGGTCAGCCATAGCTCTGGCAGAGATTTTCCTTGAAAGGGCAGCTTTTGGGAGAGCCCTCTCAGCCCCACCCACCTCACAGGGTGTCTGTTGTGGGGGAAGAAGGGAAAGGAGATTGTAAGCCACTCTGAGTCTCTGATTCAGAGAGAAGGATGGGGTATAAATTTGCAGTTGTCTTCTTCTGTTGGGAAGGAGAGAGGAAGGCAGGAAAAGAGCAGAGGCTATGGAGGGAATGGAGGCAAGGGAAAGAGAAAAGAGTGTGGGAGGGGGAAACGAGATGCCCCCTGCAGAGAGCCAGTTTGGTGTAGTGGTTAAGTGCGCGGACTCTTATCTGGGAGAACCAGGTTTGATTCCTCACTCCTCCACTTGCACCTGCTAGAATGGCCTTGGGTCAGCTCTCGTGGGAGTTGTCCTTGAAAGGGCAGCTGCTGGGAGAGCCTTCTTAGCCCCACCCACCTCACAGGGTGTCTGTTGTGGGGCGAGAAGATATAGGAGATTGTGAGCTGCTCAGAGTCTCTGATTCAGAGAGAAGGGCGGGGTATACATCTACGGTCTTCTTCTTAGGTTCAAAGACTCTTATCTGGGAGAATGGAGTTTGATTCCCCACTCCTCCACTTGCACCTGCTGGAATGGCCTTGGGTCAGCCAGAGCTCTGGCAGAGGTGGTCCTTGAAAGGGCAGCTGCTGTGAGAGCCCTCTCAGCCCCACCCACCTCACAGGGTGTCTCTTGTGGGGGGGAGAAGATATAGGAGATTGTAAGCCGCACTGAGTCTCTGATTCAGAGAGAAGGGCAGGGTATACATCTACAGTCTTCTTCTTCTTCTGCTCTGAACATCCTGTCAGTCCTTACGGGGTTCCTGGATTCAACTCTAGCTGTTCTGCCGCAGACCAACATGGCTGCCCTCCAGAGTAGAACTTCTCGGGTGTCAGTCCCCCTGTTCAGCGGGCAAGCCTTCCCCCTCCAGGACACGGGAGCTGAGGTGCCTGCATGTGTCATGTCTTACCTTCCCAGAGCTGCCTGTTGTGTCAGGAGTGGATTGATTTAAAAACTGTCACAATTTAAATAATAATTTAAGTATTGGTCAAGTGTCTCATTTGCATATCCGATTCTTTGGGCCAGTTTGGTGTAGTGGTTAAGTGCGCAGACTCGTATCTGGGAGAACCGGGTTTGATTCCCCACTCCTCCACTTGCACCTGCTGGAATGGCCTTGGGTCAGCCATGGTGGTGAAGTGTGCGGACTCCTATCTGGGAGAACTGGGTTGGATTCCCCACTCCTCCACTTGCAGCCGCTGGAATGGCCTTGGGTCAGCCATGGTGGTTAAGTGTGCGGACTCTTATCTGGGAGAACCGGGTTGGATTCCCCACTCCTCCACTTGCAGCTGCTGGAATGGCCTTGGGTCAGCCATGGTGGTGAAGTGTGCGGACTCCTATCTGGGAGAACCGGGTTGGATTCCCCACTCCTCCACTTGCAGCTGCTGGGATGGCCTTGGGTATCTCAGCCCCACCCACCTCACAGGGTGTCTCTTGTGGGGGGGAGGAGGTAGAAGAGATTGTGACTGCTCTGAAATTCAGAGTATAGGACGGGATATAAATCCAGTATCACCTTCTTCCCCGCAGAGTCACCGGGCATATGGGAGTGGGGGGGCGGATTCAACAATCCAAGGAGCTTCCCTCAGAAGCACCTGAGACAGAGGAAGGTTCCTGCAGAATGCATCATTCAGTGCTTCTGGGAAGAAGTTATTACTCGGATTAATTTTGCATTAGAACGTTCACTGATTTTTGAGGCTGCTATACTTTGAAACTATTTGTCTGACTCTTGGAGGCTGACTTATGGTCAGCAGAAATGGAGCCTCCTGATAAGAGCTAAAAGGACTCGTATTACAGTGGTGGAAAGGCGAAAGGCCACCTGCAGGAAATCAACGTACTGAAAACCTTGGAACTCTCGTAATATTTGTATGCCTGTCCTGGAGATGGGAAGTGCACATGCTCTTCCTCTTACATATCTGGAGCCCTTTCATAGAAACTTATGTGTAGGTTTGCCACCACTGTTACATTTTTCTCTCTGGTTTACGTACATCTTTTTTCCCCCCTTTTGTTTTTCTGACCTCTGCTCAGTTGCTGGATGTTGAGTTCTTCCCTTGCTTATTCTGTTTTTGTTTTTCTAAAAGAAGGAGATAATAAATAAAGGAGGGCTCCTTAGATTGGAAGAAGACTTCAACTGAGCCAGAAAAAGGAAAGGGAAGAGAAAGAGGAGGAAGACGAAGAGTTTTATACCTTGCTGCTCACTACCTGAAGGAGTCTCAGAGTGGCTTACAATCTACTTTCCCTTCCTCTCCCCACAACAGACCCCCTGTGAGGCAGGTGGGGCTGAGAGAGCTCTGAGAGAACTGGGACTGTCCCAAAGTCACTGAGTTGGCTTCATGTGGAGGAGGAGTGGGGAATCAAAACCCATCCTCCAGCTCAGAGTCCGCTACTATGAACCACTCCACCACACGGGCTCTGTTTTAATAACAAACAAACTTAGAGATCTGGGCTCTGCCCCACCACTGCTGGAATTGGGGATTGGATAAAAATAGGGAGCAGAGGTCCATCAGTGGCTATTATATATATTTTGGCCAATGTGTGGCACAGAGTATTGGACTGGATGGGCCACTGGCCTGATCCAACAGGGCTTCTCTTATATTTTTATGTGACACAGAGTGTTGGACTGGATGGGCCACTGGCCTGATCCAATAGGGTTTCTCTTATGTTCTTATGTGACACAGAGTGTTGGACTGGATGGGCCACTGGCCTGATCCAATAGGGTTTCTCTTATGTTCTTATGTGACACAGAGTGTTGGACTGGATGGGCCACTGGCCTGATCCAACAGGGCTTCTCTTATGTTCTTATGTAACACAGTGTTGGACTGGATGGGCCAGTGGCCTGATCCAACAGGGCTTCTCTTATGTTCTTATGTGACACAGAGTGTTGGACTGGATGGGCCACTGGCCTGATCCAATAGGGTTTCTCTTATGTTCTTATGTAACACAGAGTGTTGGACAGGATGGGCCAGTGGCCTGACCCAACAGGGCTTCTCTTATGTTCTTATGTGACACAGAGTGTTGGACTGGATGGGCCACTGGCCTGATCCAATAGGGTTTCTCTTATGATCTTATGTGACACAGAGTGTTGGACTGGATGGGCCACTGGCCTGATCCAACAGGGCTTCTCTTATGTTCTTATGTGACACAGAGTGTTGGACTGGATAGGCCACTGGCCTGATCCAACATGGCTTCTCTTATGTGACACAGAGTGTTGGACTGGATGGGCCACTGGCCTGATCCAATAGGGTTTCTCTTATGTTCTTATGTGACACAGAGTGTTGGACTGTATGGGCCACTGGCCTGATCCAACAGGGCTTCTCTTATGTTCTTATGTGACACAGAGTGTTGGACTGGATAGGCCACTGGCCTGATCCAACATGGCTTCTCTTATGTGACACAGAGTGTTGGACTGTATGGGCCACTGGCCTGATCCAACAGGGCTTCTCTTCTGTTCTTATGCGACAGAGTGTTGGACGGGATGGGCCATTGGCCTGATCCAACAGGGCTTCTCTTATGTTCTTATGTGACACAGAGTGTTGGACTGGAGGGGCCACTGGCCTGATCCAACAGGGCTTCTCTTATGTTCTTATGTGACACAGAGTGTTGGACTGGAGGTGCCATTGGCCTGATCCAACAGGGCTTCTCTTCTGTTCTTTTGTGACATAGAGTGTTGGACTGGAGGGTTCCACTGGCCTGATCCAACATGGCTTATTGCGCTGAGCTGTGATACGACACCAGCACGGCCAGGAGAGGCCTTCGGAAAGTGCTCTTGTCTCTGCCCCAAGCTTCCCAGCTGCACCTGGGGGCCCAGGCAGTCTGTCCTGCCCCCGGCCTGTGAGCCAAGCTGGTGGGAGGACCCATCACCTCGCCAGGAAGGCCAAGGCTGCCCTCCCCCCGCTGGGCCTGACCTGCATCTGCATAGACTCCTTCACGCGGGGAGGCACATGGATGTCCTTGATCTCGTAGCGCAGGCACCGGATGCCCCAGTAGTCCGAGGCCTGGTTGATGGCGTCCACGATGCTGGCATTGAGGGATTCCCGTTCCTAGAAAGGAGAGCAGGCGGTCAGAGGCAGGAACGAGAGCCTGGAAGGATCTTTCCGTCTGTGGAGAAACGCCATCTGAGAGTGTTGGTGCTTCATCCAAAAAGGCAGGGATCAGTAAATCCATTCAGCCGGCTTTGTAGCCTTCCCCTCACTCCCCCCCTCCCTTCCAGAGCCAAACCAACAACGCTAGGGGGAAAGTCTCCTAGAGAGGCAGGAAGGGCTGTTGTTCTTGCCATGTGTTAGGCAGGAAGAGAGGGCAGATTTGAGCGAGCGCTCGAGCAAGCATGTGGTGAGCAATGGAGGCTCCTGCCTGGCCCCCCCCCCCCCCCTGGCAGGCAGACAAAGTAAGTCATTCTCTTAGGCAGATCAAGTATAGACCAGGGACAATACGATGCGTTTAAAAACCACCTTTATTTTGTTATGCTGTTTGCTGTGCTTTGCTGTGCGGTGCTGTGCTGTGCTAACTTTTTAAAGGCAACTGTTTTTGTTTTGGTGTTTTTCTTTTCCTATATTTTTCTCTTTTAAATAAATGTTTTTTCTGTTTTAAATGCTGGCAGTTCATCTCTGTGCCACATAGATCCCCGACCGCTTAGACCACGCTGTTTTTGAGAAGGGGGCCCCGGGGAAGGAGGAAGGCATGCAGTTGGATAAGGTGCCAATCCTCCAGGGGTGCCCCAAAGAAGCGCTGAGGTCTCTGTGAAACCCAAGTGCAGGGTGGCAGAGGACCTGGAGGCCTAGCCTCATAGCTGGAGAGGGGGATTGGGAGTCCTGTTCCTCTCAATCTGAACCCCGGGACTGAGCAGGTGGTGGCAGCGCGCCCAAGGGGCAGGAGGAGGAATAGCTCCCTCCAGGGGTTGGCGACTCAGTAGGGAGCTGACGGGACCGGGCCTGAAGGCAGAATCGGGCCGGTTCCGTCACACCGTCTAGCCCAGGATCCCGCCTCAGGGGTGGCCAACGGTAGCTCTCCAGATGTTTTTCTGCCTACAACTCCCATCAGCCTCAGCCAGCATGGGAGTTGTAGGCAAAAAACATCTGGAGAGCTACCGTTGGCCACCCCTGATCTATCTCATCCCCACTTAAATCTGTTTAATCCTGTGGCCATCATGGCATCCTCTGGCTGCCAATTCCACCCTGGACTCACTTTCGGTGTAAAGATGCCCTTCCTTTTGCCTGTCCTGACTCCGTTCATCAGCTGCACTGGATGCCCCCAAGTTCTAGCATCTTTTTTTGGGGGGGGGGGGAGGGGAATTCTGTCTATTCTCTAAACCCCATGCGTGATTTTATAAACTCTGATCATGTCCTCCCCTAAGATAGATAGAAGAATAAAAAGATACTGGATTTATATCCCGCCCTCCACTCAAGAGTCTCAGAGCAGTCACAATCTCTTTCACTTTCCTCCCCCACAACAGACACCCTGTGAGGTGGGTGGGGCTGAGAGAGCTCTCCCAGAAGCTGCCATTTCAAGGACAGCTATGGCTGACCCAAGGCCATTCCAGCAGGTGCAAGTGGAGGAGTGGGGAATCAAACCTGGTTCTCCCAGATAAGAGAGCTATGGCTGACCCAAGGCCATTCCAGCAGCTGCAAGGGGAGGAGTGGGGAATCAAACCCAGTTCTCCCAGATAAGAGTCCACACATTTCACCACTACACCAAACTGGCTCCACACCAAACTAGGATTCGGCCTGGCCTGTTTTCTGCACAGACAAGTTACCCACTTGCTGGGGAACAGGGTGGGGTGGGGGGTTGCCTGGCTGACTACTTCAAGGACAACTCCTGGGAGAGAGCTATGACTAACCGAAGGCCATTCCAGCAGGTGCAAGTGGAGGAGTGGGGGATCAAACCCGGTTCTCCCAGAGAAGAGTCTGTACACTTAACCACGACACCAAACTTGCTCTCATGCCTCTTTCTTAAACAGAAAAGCTTCCGTATTTTATTTACTTCATTTGCACCCTGCTTTTCTTCCCAGTCGGGGGTCCCAAAGTGGTTTACATCATTGTCCTCTCCTCCATTTTAACCTGACAACTGCGTAAGGTAGGCGAGTCCAAGAGTCTGTGACTGGTCCCAGGTCACCCAGCAAGCTTTCATGGCAGAGCAGGGATTTGAACCTGAGTCTCCCAGATACGAACCACTCAGGCTCTCTGAGCCTGGCTCTTCTCCCTCTCGCTGTTCAGGCAAACCTCTTCCTGCTCCAGCTATGCGGAAACCTCCCCAGCTCTGCTCTGCACAGCAGGTCTCTGCAGATGTTTTGTGCCTCGCAGAGCTGCACCCCATCCCCCGTCTTGCAGTCCCTGCACCTCTGCTGCAACTCAGAGCGTGCTCTGTAAGCTCCACTTCCGCAACCCCACCAGAAACCAGCCTGTCCTCTTCTTCCTCATTTACATGTTCAACTCCAGCCCAGCTGTGCTCCAAGACATCCGCCCCACCCTGCCATGGTCACTCACCCGGAAGACTTTGTCGAGGGAGAGCTTGCCCAGTTCAGAGCGCATGGTCGTCTGAGCAAGCTGGGTCACTGCATACTCTGGGTCCTCTACTCCATAACTAGCCTGGAAGAAGAAGAAGATATTGCATTTATATCCCACCCTTCACTCCGAAGAGTCTCAGAGCGGCTCACCATCTCCTTTCCCTTCCTCCCCCACAACAGACACCCTGTGAGGTAGATGAAGATATTGGATTTATATCCCGCCCTCACCTCCGGAGAGTCTCAGAGCGGCTCACATCTCCTTTACCTTCCTCCCCCACAACAGACACCCTATGAGGTGGGTGGGGCTGAGAGGGCTCAAACAGCAGCTGCCCTTTCAAAGACAGAGTTTCAGAGCGGCCTAAAATCTCCTTTACCTTCCTCCCTCACAACAGACACCCTGTGAGGTGGGTGGGGCTGAGACGGCTCAAACAGCAGCTGCCCTTTCAAAGACAGAGTCTCAGAGGGGCTCACAATCTCCTTTCCCTTCCTCCCCACAACAGACACCCTGTGAGGTAGATGAAGATATTGGATTTATATCCCACCCTCCACTCCGAAGAGTCTCAGAAAGACTCTCAATCTCCTTTCCCTTCCTTCCCCACAACAGACACCCTGTGAGGTAGATGAAGATACTGGATTTATATCCCGCCCTCCACACCAAAGAGTCTCAGAGCGGCTCACCATCTCCTTTACCTTCCTCCCCACAACAGACACCCTGTGAGGTAGATGAAGATATTGGATTTATATCCCGCCCTCCACTCCGAAGAGTCTCAGAGCGGCTCACAATCTCCTTTCCCTTCCTTCCCCAAAACAGACACCCTGTGATGTGGGTGGGGCTGCGGAAGGGCTCTCACAGCAGCTGCCCTTTCAAGGACAACCTCTTCCAGAGCTCTGGCTGACTCAAGGCCATGCTAGCAGTTGCAAGTGGAGGAGTGGGGAATCAAACCTGGTTCTGCCAGATAAGAGTCCGCACACAACCACTACACCAAACTGGCTCTCACAGAAGCTGCCCTTTTAAGGACAATGTGAGGGCTATGGCTGACTCAAGGCCATTCCAGCAGGTGCAAGTGGAGGAGTGGGGAATCAAACCCGGTTCTCCCAGATAAGAGTCTTCGAACCTAAGAATCAGACCGTAGATGTATACCCCACCCTTCTCTCTGAATCAGAGTCTCAGAGCAGCTTACATCTCGTTTCCCCCTCCCACACTGTTTTCTCTTTCCCTTCCCTCCACAGCCTCTTCTCTTTTCCTGCCTTCCTCTCGCCTTCCCACATGAAGACGACTGCAGATTTATACCCTGCCTTTCTCTCCGAACCAGAGACTCAGAGTGGTTTATGATCTCCTATATCTTCTCCCCCCACAACAGACACTTTGTGAGCTGAGTTGGGCTGAGAGGGTTCTCACAGCAGCTGCCCTTTCAAGGACAACTGCAAGAGCTATAGCTGTCCCAAAGCCAATCCAGCAGCTGCAAGTGGAGGAGCGGGAAAGCAAACCCTGTTCTCCCAGATAAGAGTCTGCACACTGAACCACTACACCAAACTGGAAGGAGAACAGTGGGAGGCCAGCCCCTGAGAATTCCAGCGGCCTCCCAGAGCCAGTTTGGTGTAGTGGTTAAGTGTGTGGACTCTTATCTGGGAGAACCGGGTTTGATTCCCCACTCCTCCACTTGCACCTGCTGGAATGGTCTTGGGTCAGCCATAGCCCTGGCAGAGGTTGTCCTTGAAAGGGCAGCTGCTGTAAGAGCGCTCTTAGCCCCACCCACCTCACAGGGTGCCTGTTGTGGGGGAGGAAGGGAAAGGAGATTGTGAGCCGCTCTGAGACTCTTTGGTGTGGAGGGCGGGATATAAATCCAGTATCTTCATCTACCTCACAGGGTGTCTGTTGTGGGGAAGGAAGGGAAAGGAGATTGAGAGTCTTTCTGAGACTCTTCGGAGTGGAGGGTGGGATATAAATCCAATATCTTCATCTACCTCACAGGGTGTCTGTTGTGGGGAGGAAGGGAAAGGAGATTGTGAGCCGCTCTGAGACTCTTCAGAGTGGAGGGCAGGATATAAATCCAATATCTTCATCTACCTTACAGGGTGTCTGTTGTGGGAGAGGAAGGGAAAGGAGATTGTGAGCCGCTCTGAGACTTTTTGGAGTGGAGGGCAGGATATAAATCCAATATCATCTTCTTCTTCTTCTTAAGGGCACACTCAGGATGTGGCCCAACCGCAGAAGCACCATGTCCTCCCCCATCCAGGCACCTCCCAGCCCCAAACAGCAACCCCCCCAGGCTCTCCAGTCCTGGCCCTTGCAGTTTCGCCCCCCACCTCCGCACTCTTCTCTAGGAAAACAAGCAGCTTGCTGAGCTCTGACAAACTCCCCGTTGGGAGAGCTGCTGGCAGCTTCCAGCTTCACGATGCCAAAGCCTGTTCCAGCCTCCATCCCCCTAGGAGAGGGTACCTTGTAAGGGTCCATGATCCGCAAGTAGAGGACACCGTCTATTTGGAGGGTCACGTTATCTGCAAGGACACAGGGAGATCTTTCAGGACAAGAAGACGTTGGCGAACAGGAGCTCCAGCTGCTGGGCTAGAACTCACCTGGCCAGCAGGGAAAGGCCTAGTCTATGAAAGCTTCTTCTGGAAAGACGTTACAAGACTGATGAGCCAAAAAGTTAAAGAGAAAACAAGTCCTTTGACCGATGTAGGCCTCATGGTTGGCAACTTCAGGAAGGGCCCAGGGTGTCAATGAAAGGGAATTTCCTTTTTATTGGAGATTTCACATTTACTGTGTGAGCTGCTGTCACGATCCTGGGCCTAGCGAAGGCTTCCCTGGAGTTACTGGGAAGAGCCTACATTTCCCAGGATCCCCTCTGATTGGGTAGCAAGGATTTTGGAGGGAAACAGGCCCAGAGAGGGGCGGGGCCTGGGAAGAGAATATATAAAGGCCAAGCCCAGGAAGTGGGTATTCTTTTCCGAGGAGGCAGAGCTGAGGGAGAGCTGCTGCCAGGAAGAGAGCCTCGCCCTTAGAGGAAGGGTGAGTAGGCTAGGTCTGGCTGAGACAGTTAGGGACAGTAAGTTCAGACACGTTCCCTTCACCCCTTTTACTGTTTTCTGCACCTTGGCTTTTTATCTTGTTCGTTGGCGAACAGGGGCTCCAGCTGCTGGGCTAGAACTCACCTGGCCAGCAGGGAAAGGCCTAGCCTACGAAAGCTTCTTCTGGAAAGACGTTACAAGACTGATCAGCCAGAAAGTTAAAGAGAAAACAAGTCCTTTGACCAGTCTAGGCCTAATAAACCTTTTTGTTGTTGTTCCCTCTGCCTGGTCCTCACGCCCATTATTTGGCCTAAGCTATAGGAGGCCTGAAGGACTCTGGGTCTTCTCAAGGGGAACCTTTAACCCAGAGTGGTGGCAGCAATTGGTAAGATCCCCCTGAGTCGTGACAGCTGCAAATAATCTTGTAATGAAGGAATCTGTAAACAAGGAGGCAAGAGTTCTCCACGAGGACCTCCTCTGACTGCCCGATTGAGGCACAGGCACTCTGACCAAGTGACATTCCCCCAAACTGCGGCAAACCCCAATGACAGAAGGTCGCAACCCCAGCCAGGGACAGCCCAATGCATCTCTCCCCCTCTCTTCCTTTCCATCTTTCTCAGACCAGAGTGGATTTTTCCAGGAGACTCCAGCTGCCATTGGCTGGCCTGCTCTGAGGTCACAGAGTCTCGCCTAGGACAGTTTGGTCTTTGGGATCTCCGCATGAGCTGTGGGAACTCACACCCCTCTGCGAGGCTCTCCCCGCTCACGGGCCTGCAAATGACCCTTCATGCACTGAAATGACAAAGAGATTCAGCTCCACCCTCTGCACTAGAGCAGCCTCGGTGCCACACACTGGAATATCCTCTGTTTGGGGCAGAGTCATGTTCAGCCACTTCCCAGGAGCCAGGGACCTTAGCCAAGGCTAGATCAGAGCTCTGTTTAGGAAGGTCATGCTGGAGAATGAAGGATCGCGCCCTCTCTGGATCCCAAATCTGACCTGATCTGCTGGCTAAAAGAAAAGTCTCATCTGCACAGGATCTCAGGGAAGGGAAGAGACTGGCAGGTGATTCATTACAGCGGCTTGAAAGGGATCAGTTCACCAGAGGTATCAGCTCAAGGACTCTTGCTCTGGGGCTCTTAGCCTGGTGACCCAGATATTCCAGACTGTGGGTAGGAAGGAAGGAGTTCTAGTCTTTCACTTAGAAACTGGGAGCAGCAGTGAGCTATAATTGGACTAAGAAAACACCTTATGGACAATGTTAATTTTAGCACCTCGCTAATTTAGCCCTAGACAGCCTTATGGCTTTTCTGTGACTCCTAAGACACTAAGTGTGACTGTGGGGGTGGGTGGATTAATAGTTAACAGTCTAGGGATTATACTGCGTCCAGCAGAATTTCGAGAAAAGGAAATTAATGCAGCTTCAAAAAATGCATTCTTGAAGCTTCATTTATCCCAGAAGACAACCCCCTGCCTTGACTTGGCCACGTGGATCCATGGTATGAGCAACTGCCTGCTCACATTCTCTGCTCTGACTCTTCCATGCGGAAAGGTTGGCCTCAAGAGAGCAGGAAGGCCTCCATCGCGCCACGGAGCGTTCAAAGCAGAATTGTTCAGGAGGCATTTCCACCATCAGGGATTAAAACTTCAGTACAATGGAACAGCTCATAAGGTCGCTTTTATAAGGGAAAAGGATTGTAATCTGTCACAAAGTTTATTGTAGGTACCACCTTGCTTTTACTGCATTCTCATTTACCTTGGAGACCAACTTTCTGTATTACAGTATGTCAAGCCTCAAACAGGGGGTAATTTTTGGTATTGTTTTCTAATTCTGTAATTCTAGCCTTTCCACATTGTTCACTGGATTTTTATTTATTTTATTTTTATTTTATTAGATTTATATCCCGCCCTCCCAGTAACAGGGAATCTTATGCTACCTGATTTTTCTGTACAAATGCAATTTGTAACTTGCCTCAATGAGAAAGGGTAGTGACAAGTGAAGTAAATAACTAAGAAGAAGAGGAGGGACGGTGGCTCAATGGTAGAGCATCTGCTTGGGAAGCAGAAGGTCCCAGGTTCAGTCCCTGGCATCTCCAAAAAAGGGTCCAGGCAAATAGGTGTGAAAAATATCACCTTGAGACCCTGGAGAGCCGCTGCCAGTCTGAAAAGACAATACTGACTTTGATGGACCAAGGGTCTGATTCAGTATAAGGCAGCTTCATATGTTCATATGTTCAAGAAGATAGAGATCAGGGCAGTAAGCTACAAGCCTTTCAGCAGACACAGTCGAAACCTTGCCTTTGCAAGTGAAGACAAAATCATGCTGCTCACCAGTCCAGAGGGTGACTGGGCATTCACCTCGTGAAATCAAACTGGGTGGTGCCACAGATTACCCCAAATACCAGCTCAGCCCGCCTCTCCTCACCATGAGTAACAGCTGACTGTTCCGGCACATTGATGACTATCTCTTTGAGGCTTTGTACGTAGCGTATGCGATCCAGTAGTGGGATGAGGAAGTTCAGTCCCTGTCAAGAAAGAAAAAGAAACGGCCTAAGGACCACAGCACCACACCTGCCTCTTCTGGAAGACCCTAGACTAGTGCTCTACAAAGTAAGGCCAACTTTCACACACTCAGGATCAGCCCTTGAGCAGGGAATTGCCCCCCCCCCCCCCCACTGAACGAGACAGCAAAAGAAACTGTGAAATGTGTTTCTCTCAACAAGAATCAGGAAAGCTCCCAGCAAGGATAGCTTTCATCTCCCAGGGGAAAACCTTGTAGCCCAGTTTTTTTCATCTTTGCTCCATGGTAAATCACATTCTGTTCAGGAGGACTTACCTCCAAGTAAGCATGCAAGGGACTGCAGCTTCGGAATGCTTAGAACACAGAATAGAAGTTGCTAGACTTAAACACTGTAAGTCCTGGCTGGGTTTGCAAATGAAGAGCCCTGATCAGACCAGTGAGGGTCCATTGACCCTGTCTCACACAGGTGGTCAACCAGCTCCTCTGGAGGGCCAACAACAGGGCAGAGAGGCCAAGGCCTTTCCCTGAGAAGAATATCAAAAGAGCCCTGCTGGGTCAGACCAGGGAGGATCCATCTAGTCCAGCCTCCTGCCTCACACAGTAGCCAACCAGTTCCTCTGGAGGGCCAACAACAGGGCAGAGAGACCGAGGCCTTCCCCTGAGAGGAACTTTAGAAGAGCCCTGCTGGGTCAGACCAGGGAGGGTCCATCTAGTCCAGCCTCCTGTCTCACACAGTGGCCAACCAGTTCCTCTGCAGGGCCAACAACAGGGCACAGAGGCTGAGGCCTTCCCCTGAGAAGAACATCAGAAGAACAACCTTGCTGGGTCAGACCAGTGAGGGTCCATTTAGTACAGCTTCCTGTCTCACAAAGTGGCCAACCAGTTCCCCTGAGAAGAACCTCAAAAGAGCCCTGCTAGATCAGAACAGTGAAGGTCCATTCAGTCCAGAATCCTGTCCCATACAGGGGCCAGCCAGTTCCTCTGGAGGGCCAACAACAGGGCAGAGACCGAGGTCTTCCCCTGAGAAGAACACCAGAAGAGCCCTGCTGGGTCAGACCAGGGAGGGTCCATCTAGTCCAGCCTCCCATCTCATACAGTGGCCAGCCAGCTCCTCTGGAGGGCCAACAACAGGGCAGAGAGACCGAGGCCTTCCCCTGAGAGGAACTTTAGAAGAGCCCTGCTGGGTCAGACCAGGGAGGGTCCATCTAGTCCAGCCTCCTGTCTCACACAGTGGCCAGCCAGCTCCTCTGGAGGGCCAACAACAGGGCACAGAGGCTGAGGCCTTCCCCTGAGAAGAACATCAGAAGAACAACCTTGCTGGGTCAGACCAGTGAGGGTCCATTTAGTACAGCTTCCTTTCTCACAAAGTGGCCAACCAGTTCCCCTGAGAAGAACCTCAAAAGAGCCCTGCTAGATCAGAACAGTGAAGGTCCATTCAGTCCAGAATCCTGTCCCATACAGTGGCCAGCCAGCTCCTCTGGAGGGCCAACAACAGGGCAGAGACCGAGGTCTTCCCCTGAGAAGAACACCAGAAGAGCCCTGCTGGGTCAGACCAGGGAGGCTCCATCTAGACCACCATCCTGCATCACACAGTGGCCAGGCAGTTCCTCCAGACACAGCACAGACGCAGAGGCCTTGCTGTGGTGCCGCCTCCCGGCCAGGGCCAGCCCCAGCGCTAGGCAACTGCCTAGGGCGCTGGCCTTCTGGGGCGCCGATGTGACCAGTGCGGGGGCGGGGCCGAGGCAGTCCAGGATGGAGAGGCCTCCGTGCCTGGAGGCTCCGCAGGTCGAGCAGCCATGGCCAGCGTGGTTGAGGGCCTTACCGGCTCGAGGATGCGGTGGAAGCGGCCCATGCGCTCCACCACCCAGGCCTCCTGCTGCGGCACGAAGAGCACCACCGTGTTGAGGGGCAGGCTGGAGGCCCAGCGCTGCGGCGCCCGCCGGGGGACCTGTGGAGGGAGGAAGGGAGAAGAGATGGAGACCAGGCAGGCAGGCGCCGCCACGAGCCTCCCCGCCGCCCCGGGAGCCGCACCCACCTCCCGCAGGAGCGCCGCGCCGGCCCGCCCAGCCACACGCAGCCCCAGCATCGCTCGCCCGCCCGGCACTTCCGGCGGCACGGCCCTCAAATCCCTCCGCCGCGCCGGGAGACGCCACTTCCGGTTCCGCTCTACGGAAGCCGGCGGGAGGGGACTGCCGCGGGAGCACGTCGGCACCCCATGGCGGAGCGACTTCCGGCTCCGGCTGAAGCCGCTTCCGCCAGGCTTGGCCGCCCTCTTCGCGCCCTCGGCGCTGCTGCCCCTTGAGCCCCCGCTAGTCCGGGCAGGCCGCAGGGAAGGACAGAGCCAGGGGCGGCCGCAGGGTTGCCAAGTCCAATTTAAGAAATATCTGGGGACTTTGGGGGTGGAGACGGGAGCAAGGGTGGAGCCAGGAGACATTGGGAGTTCTGGCCATCACATTTAAAGGGACAGCACACCTTTTAAAATGCCTTCCTTCCCTAGGAAATAATGGAGGGTAGGGGCACCTTCTTTGGGAGCTCATAGAATTGGACCCCCTGGTCCAATCTTCTTGAAACTCGGGGGGTATTTTGGGGAGAGGCAATGGATGCTATGCTGAAAATTTCATGCTTCTACCTCAAAAAACAGCCACTCAGGAAATAGAGTTGCCAAGTCCCATTCAAGAAATATCTGGAGGCTTTGGGGGCGGAGCCAGGAGCATGGGGCTGATAAGCACCATGGAACTCCAAAGGGAGTTCTGGCCATCCCACTGAAAGGGACCGCACACCTTTTTAAATGCCTTCCCTAGGAAATCATGAAGATACAAACACCTTCTTTGGGGGCTCATAGAATTGGACCCCCTTGTCCAATCTTCTTGAAATTCGGGGGGGGGGATGTTTTGGGGAGAGGCACTGGATGCTATACTGAAAATGTGGTACTTCTATCTCAAAAAACAGCCCCTCAGGAACTAGGGTTGCCAAACCAATTCAAAAAATAGCTGGGGATTTTGGGGGTGGAGCCAGAAGATTTTGGGGGCAGAGCCAGGAGACTTTGGGGCAGAGCCAGGAGCAAGGGTGTGTTAAGTATCAAAGAACTCCGAAGAGAGTTCTGGCCAACCCGCTGAAAGGGAATGCAGACCTTTTTAAATCCTTCCCTAGGAAATCATGAAAATAGGGGCACCTTCTTTGGGGGCTCGTAGAATTGGACCCCCTGGTCCAATCTTCTCGAAACTTGGGGGGTATTTTGGGGAGAGGCACTGGATCCTATACTGAGAATGTGGTGCCTCTATCTCCAAATACAGCTCTACAAGAGCCCCAGATACCCGCAGATCAATTCTCCATTCTTTCCGATGGGAGTCTCCCTACGCAATAATGGAGTGCCCAGCAAACACTTCCTTCCCTTCCTGAAGCGGGGGGGGGGGCTCCAAACCGGGAAATCCCCTGCCGCACCTGGGGATTGGCCACCCTAGGTGGCTGGTCCCCAGCAAGAGAAGAGAGTTGCAGCCCAACCGGGTCCCTTGGAGCCCAACACAGCTTGATGCAGGCCGTGATGGGCTCTCTTGTGCTCGATGCACCCTCCTGCAGATGCAACGATGTCTGGACAGGAGGAGGAATTTATTGAGGAAGACCCAGCCTGGGTTCTGTAAGGGAAGATCTTGCCTCACTAACCTGTTACATTTCTTTGAGGGGGTGAACAAACATGTGGACACCCGATAGATGTTGTTTACCTTGACTTCCAGAAAGCTTTTGATAAAGTTCCTCATCAAAGGCTCCTTAGTAAGCTCGGGAGTCATGGAGTAAAAGGACAGGTCCTCTTGTGGATCAAAAACTGGCTGAGTAATAGGAAGCAGAGAGTGAGTATAAATGGGCAGTCTTCGCAGTGGAGGACGGTAAGCAGTGGGGTGCCGTAGGGCTCGGTACTGGGTCCCATGCTCTTTAACTTGTTCATAAAAGATTTAGAGTTGGGAGTGAGCAGTGAAGTGGCCAAGTTTGCGGATGACACTAAATTGTTCAGGGTGGTGAGAACTAGAGAGGATTGTGAGGAACTCCAAAGGGATCTGTTGAGGCTGGGTGAGTGGGCGTCAACGTGGCAGATGCGGTTCAATGTGGCCAAGTGCAAAGTAATGCACATTGGGGCCAAGAATCCCAGCTACAAATACAAGCTGATGGGGTGTGAACTGGCAGAGACTGACCAAGAGAGAGATCTTGGGGTCGTGGTAGAGAACTCACTGAAAATGTCAAGACAGTGTGCGTTTGCAATAAAAAAGGCAATTATTAGGGAATTATTAGGAAGGGAATTGAAAACAAATCAGCCAGTATCATAATGCCCCTGTATAAATCGATGGTGCAGTCTCATTTGGAATACTGTGTGCAATTCTGGTCACCGCACCTCAAAAAAGATATTATAGCATTGGAAAAAGTGCAGAAAAGGGCAACTAGAACGATTAAAGGTTTGGAACACTTTCCCTATGAAGAAAGGTTAAAACGCTTGGGGCTCTTTAGCTTGGAGAAACATCGACTGTGGAGTGACATGATAGAGGTTGACAAGATTATGCATGGGATGGAGAAAGTCGAGAAAGAAGTCCTTTTCCCCCCTTCTCACAATACAAGAACTCATGGACATTCAATGAAATTCCTGAGCAGTCAGGTTAGAATGGATAAAAGGAAGTCCTTCTTCACCCAAAGGGTGATTAACATGTGGAACTCACTGCCACAGGAGGTGGCGGCTACAGGCATAGGCAGCTTCAAGAGGGAATTGGATAAAAATATGGAGCAGAGGTCCATCAGTGGCTATTAGCCACAGTGTGTGTGTGTGTGTGTATTGGCCCCTGTGTGACACAGAGTGTTGGACTGGATGGGCCACTGGCCTGATCCAACAAGGCTTCTCTTATGTGACACAGAGTGTTGGACTGGATGGGCCATTGGCCTGATCCAACATGGCTTCTCTTATGTGACACAGAGTGTTGGACTGGATGGGCCAGTGGCCTGATCCAACAGGGCTTCTCTTATGTGACACAGAGTGTAGGACTGGATGGGCCACTGGCCTGATCCAACTGGGCTTCTCTTATGTTCTTATGTGACACAGAGTGTTGGACTGGATGGGCCATTGGCCTGATCCAACATGGCTTCTCTTATGTGACACAGAGTGTTGGACTGGATGGGCCACTGGCCTGATCCAGCAGGGCTTCTCTTATGTTCTTATGTGACACAGAGTGTTCGACTGGATGGGCCACTGGCCTGATCCAACAGGGCTTCTCTTATGTTCTTATGTGACACAGAGTGTTCGACTGGATGGGCCACTGGCCTGATCCAACAGGGCTTCTGTTATGTTCTTATGTGACACAGAGTGTTGGACTGGATGGGCCACTGGCCTGATCCAACAGGGCTTCTCTTATGTTCTTATGTAACACAGAGTGTTGGACTGGATGGGCCATTTGCCTGATCCAACAGGGCTTCTCTTATGTTCTTATGTGACACAGAGTGTTGGACTGGATGGGCCATTGGCCTGTTCCAGCAGGGCTTCTCTTATGTTCTTATGTGACACAGAGTGTTGGACTGGGGGGCCACTGGCCTGATCCAACAGGGCTTCTCTTATGTTCTTATGTGACACAGAGTGTTGGACTGGATGGGCCACTGGCCTGATCCAACATGGTTTCTCTTCTGTTCTTAAGTGACACAGAGTGTTGGACTGGATGGGCCATTGGCCTGATCCAACAGGCCTTCTCTTATGTTCTTACCTGGAAGGAACTGCTCTGTGTAGGTCTTCAAGGAGCCAGGCTGGACTCCAGCTTCCTCCCCTTTAGGAGGTGTCGAGAGGCAGTTGCGGCTCTGGAGGGCTGAACCAGCGGCTCAGCCTTGGTCTTTCAACTTATTACACTATTTTGCCATTCGATCCTAACTTTCTATCGGTTTGCACTCTTAACCCACCAGCTGTATGCAAGTTCTGCTCGCTGTACCCAGTCCATTGTCTGCACACAACAGCTGACATTCTGAGTCAGTCTTTGTTGGTCCTACAGGTGCGAATGCACTCTTAACTTAATTTTGTTGCTTCATACCGACATGGCTGCCCACCTGGATCTCTGGACAACCACGTTTCGGATGCTTTAGACTGATTCTGCATTGAGTTAGACTAGATGGCCTCTGTGGCTCCTTCCGACACTGATTCCGTGAAGTCAGAAAGCACTGCACCCAGCACTGAGCCCCGCAGCCCCCCACTGGTTACCACGACCCACTGTGAAAACCACCTGTTTCTATTCATTCTGCTTCCTGTTCAGTTGTGTCCTTGTGGAGAAACGCCATTTTAGGCAGTGGTGGTGCTTCATTTGGCAGGGGTCAGTAAATCCCTCAGCAAGCGTTGTAGCCTTCCCCTCACTCCCCCCCCTCCCTTCCAGAGCCAAACCAACAACGCTAGGGGGAAAATCTCCTAGAGAGGCAGGAAGTGCTGTTGTTCCTTGCATGTGTTAGGCAGGAAGAGAAGGCAGATTTGAACGGGGGCTCGAGCGAGCATGTGGTGAGAAATGGAGGCTCCTGCCGGGGAGGCCCCCAGGCAGGCGGACTAAGTAAGTAATTCACAAGACAGGGCAAGTTTAGATCAGGGCCAGCAGGATGCGTTTATAATCAACTTTTCTTTGTTATGCTGTGTGCTGTGCTGTGCTAATTTTGTAGATGCAACTGTTTTTGTTTTTTCTTTTCCTATATTTTTCTCTTTTAAATAAATGTTTTTTCTGTTTTAAATGCTGGCAGTCAATCTCTGTACCACATAGATCCCCAGACCGCTTTAGACCACGCTGTGTTAAGAAGGGGGCCCCAGGTGAAGGGGGGAAGGCATGCAGTTGGATAAGGTGCCAGTCCTCCAGGGGTGCCCCAAAGAAGTGCTGAGGTCTCTGTGAAACCCAAGTGCAGGGTGGCAGAGGACCTGGAGGCCTGGCCTCACAGCTGGAGAGGGGGATTGGGAGTCCTGTTCCTCTCAATCTGAACCCCGGGACTGAGCAGGTGGTGGCAGCGAGCCCAAGGGGCAGGAGGAGAAATAGCTCCCTCCAGGAGTTGGCGACTCCATAGGGAGCTGACGGGACCGGGTCTGAAGGCAGAATCGGGCCGGTTCCGCCACAGTCCTTTTCTCCCATAACTGCTGAGTTTACTTAGGAGCCTTTGATGAGGAAGCCCGTCAAAGAACTCTGAAAAGTTAGTGAGACAAGATCTTCCTTTACAGAATCCATGCGGAATCTTCCACAATAGCTTTTGTTCGTCAGTCTGCTTGCCAATTCGATCTTCAATAACAGATAGAATCACCAACTTAGTATTGGCATTAGACTGACAGGTCTGTAAAGTCCCACATCTCCTCTGGGTTTTGTTTGTTTTTTTTAAAAAGGTGGAGATTATATTAATTACCTTCCAGTTCTTGGGATTGTGGATTTTAGTGATAGACTGCATACTTTTGGGAGGAGATCCACAAGTTCACATTTGAGTTCTTCCCGGAGTCTTGGATGTTTGCCATCTGGCACTGGTGATTTGTCAGTTTTTAATTTGTCCATCAGTTGCCCCACTGCCTCCCTGGCTGGTTTTCTATCACTAGTGCATTTTGAAGAAATTATCATCAGTCTTTATGTTTTTGGCAATACATTCTTCATAGTCCCTTTTTGCCTGTCTGATCACCAACCTGCATTTTATTTGCCACAGCCTGTGCTCCCTTTTATTTACCTCCGTCAGACTAGCCTTCCACTTCTTACCTTCTACTATTTCTATCACTTTGTTCAATAACCATGCAGGCCTTTTAAATACCTATTTGTAGCTATTGTCCTAACCTGTGGTATACATTTTCATCTGAGCTTATAGGATTGTAGTTTTAATAATTGCCAAACTTCCTTGAAGGGATCTGATCCTCCTTTCTTACCTTTCCTTTCAGTTTCTTCTTCACAAGCCCCCTTCTTTGAGAGAATTTACCCCTTGCAAAGTTAAATGTAGCTGTGTTGGTCTTTCGGTGCAACTCCCTATTTACAGAAATTTTAATTAGCTTATGGTCACTGTTCCCAACCAGGGCTATCAAGAGGGCAAGGAGGACGGTTGGCCACTGACTTGGATACTTATAAAGGTGTAGCTTTCAGGACACAAGAACAGGATTGCCTCCAATTTTAACTAAAAAAACCTAAAAACCTACATTCCAAAGAGAGCAGGGCATCCCATGGAGAGGAGGCGGCTGAGAGGGGATACGATCACCATCTTCAAGTACTTGAAGGGCTGTCCTATAGAGGAGGGTGGAATTGTTTTCTGTGGCCCCGGAAGGTAGCCACAGTTTCCGGCTCAACATTAGGAAGAACTTCTTGACCGTTAGAGTGATTCCTCAGTGGAACAGGCTTCCTCCTCAGGAGGTGGTGGGCTCTCCTTCCTTGGAGGTTTTTCAACAGAGGCTAGATGGCCATCTGACAGCAATGCGGATCCTGTGAATTTAGGGGGAGGTGTTTGTGAGTTTCCTGCATTGTGCAGGGGGTTGGACTAGATGTCTTTGGAGGTCCCTTACCAACTCTATGATTCTATTGGGAAGAACTTCCTGACCATTAGAGCGGTTCCTCAGTGGAACAGGCCTCCTCGGGAGGTGGTGGGCTCTCCTTCCTTGGAGGTTTTTCAACAGAGGCTAGATGGCCATCTGACAGCAATGAAGATCCTGTGAATTTAGGGGGAGGTGTTTGTGAGTTTCCTGCATTGTGCAGGGGGTTGGACTAGATGACCCTAGAGGTCCCTTCCAACTCTATGATTCTATTTCATGGACCTGATACTCCTTGAGAAATTTTATGATACACATAACAGAAATCCTGGAAAACTGGCTCACTTCCCCCACTTTCTGGCTCCTGTCTCCAGGAACAGTTCTCTGTTGGTCTTCTGTTAACATCTGCCTGTCCTTCCCCCCTCCCCCCCCCCCCAGTTGAGTCTGCGTTGGAGCCTGAAGTCAGCGGAGGAACTAGGTTTTGCTGTGTCTCTCCCCTGACAGCTCTCTAGAGCCCCCAGGGAAGCAGGGCCCCTCTCATCCTGGGGCAGGACAGCTCTCTCAGCTGCAGGAGGGGCATCCAAGAGAGGCCAAGGACACAGTGCAGCCCAGCGCTCTAGGAGAGCAAAAGCCACCTGGGGAGGACACCAGCCCATGTTGAACAGAGGGCAAAGAGGGTCTCAAAAGGTACCCCAGCAGCCGCAAAAGGAGGATTGCCAACCGCTGGCACTGCTCAGGACAGCAGGACGAACGGGTTCCTTAGGAGTCAGTGGGGAGGCAGCCCATTTGTGGGGTAGGGCGGGATAGAAGCTAAACAAATACATAAACAGGAGTCGCCACCACCCCACTCTGACTGTGGTAAAATCAAAACTGCCTTTCAACTAGAATCATAGAGTTGGAAGGAGCCTCCAGGGTCATCTAGTCCAACCCCCTGCACAATGCAGGGACACAGAAACACCTCCCCCCTAAATTCACAGGATCTTCATTGCTGTCAGGTGGCCATCTAGCCTCTGTTGAAAAACCTCCAAGGAAGGAGAGCCCACCACCTCCAAGGAGGAAGCCTGTTCCACTGAGGAATCGCTCTAACGGTCAGGAAGTTCTTCCTAATGTTGAGTTGGAAACTCTTTTGATTTAATTGCAACCCACTGGTTCTGGTCCTACCTTCCGGGGCCATAGAAAACAATTCCACACCATCCTCTGGTCTATATGACAGCCCTTAAAGTACTTGAAGATGGTGATCCTATCACCTCTCAGCCGCCTCTTCCCCAGGCTAAACATCCCCAGCTCCTTCAGCCTTTCTTCATAGGACTTGGTCTCCAGCATGATGGCCTCCAGCACGATAGCTCATCCCCCAACCACCCTGCTCCTTTTTGCCATCTATGAGTTTGCAGCTGGGTTCCAACTCACAGTGTCATCCCAACGGCTGATCTATTGGGATGAATTCTAGGGTGTAGGCATCTCCCCCTGCACTGTTCAACCTAGGCAGGTAGCTGCCCTGAGCCCAGCATCCTCTCGAGGACAGCCCTTCAAGTCCTTGAAGAGCCTGGGGAGCCAGTTTGGTGTAGTGGTTAAGTGTGCGGACTCTTATCTGGGAGAACCGGGTTTGATTCCCCACTCTTCCACTCGCAGCTGCTGGAATGGCCTTGGGTCAGCCATAGCTCTGGCAGAGGTGGTCCTTGAAAGGGCAGCTGCTGTGAGAGCCCTCTCCAGCCCCACCCACCTTACAGGGTGTCTGTTGTGGGGGAGGAAGGGAAAGGAGATTATGAGCCGCTCTGAGACTCTTTGGAGTGGAGGGCGGGATATAAATCCAGTATCTTCATCTACCTCACAGGGTGTCTGTTGTGGGGGAGGAAGGGAAAGGAGATTGTAAGCCGTTCTGAGACTCTTTGGAGTGGAGGGCGGGATATAAATCCAATATCTTCTTCTGAAGACGGTGATCCTATCACCTCTCAGCCGCCTCCTCTCCAGGCTAAACATCCCCAGCTCCTTCAACCTTTCCTCATAGAACTTGGTCTCCAGACCCCTCACCATCTTCGTTGCCCTCCTCTGGACCTCTTCCAGCTTGTCTAGATCCTTCTTAAAATGTGGTGCCCAAAACTGAACACCATACTCCAGAATTCGAAGGTCCCAGAAGCACAGGAGTCGAGGGTCTGTTTTCAAACACACATTTATAGAATTTGCTTTTTTTTTTCCAAAACAAAAGGAGAAGGTACCACCCCTTTTCTTATATATAAATATCTTCAAGTGTCGCCGATGCTTACCCTTCAGCTCCCCCCCCCTTCAGCACAGGAGGTGGCAGCCCACTCCAGAGGTGCGCAGAGGCTATGGGAATTCCGAGGGACAAGAAACACTGACCCCTCCCCAGCCCTCCTGGCTGGCCACAACCCCCTTCACAGACGCAGGCGGCCAGTCTCTGCTTTCTCAAAGAAGGACCAAGGCCTCCACCCCACCCCTGCTGGGGCCACCCTTTGCTCTTACGCGGCACCCCCAAACGGGCTCCGGAGCCTCAGCTCTGCTCGCTTCCCCCCGCCCCCCAGTTTGGCACCATTTCTCTCTTCGGCAGAGAGGGAGCACAGCCAAGGCCTGCCCCCCCACCCCCACAAAACGTCTCCCCACCCCCGCAAGCCTTCTCCTTCCCTTCCCACTCAAGGGCACAGCACAGGGCAAGGGGAGTCTGGAGGGGGGAGTTCATACAACCACCTGGGCCTCCCCAACGCAGGGCATCATGGAGGGGGAGTGTGGCTGAGCAGAAAAGAGGCAGCAGCCTGCCCCCCCCCCCAGCCACGAGTGCCCATGAGGGCAAAGTTGTAGCCGTCCTTCATACACCCCCCCCCAGATGTGCTCTCTTGTCTGGCTGTGTGCCAGAGATTTTCTTCTGTCTCCCCGTCCCCACCCCTCCAAAACACCTGTAAGGCCTCCGCTTCCCAGGCCTGGGCCCGTCCCTCTCTGCAAGGCCTCCCTGCTCCAGCCAGAGCTCCTGCTAGCCTAGGGGAGGCAGCAACCTGAAAAGAAAAAAGCTCTCTCCGCCCTGAAGGAGACCTTGGAGAAGCAGGGGAATCCTCCCTGTTCCCCCCCGCCCCAAGATGCAAAGGTCACGTAGAGTCTCCTCCCCTTCCCCACCCCGTGCTGGCCTTGAAGTCGCGCCCTCCCTTGAGATACCCACCAGGGCGCCCAAGTCCTTCCCTCAAGGCAAACCTTTCCTCCCCCCCCCCCCTCCACCAAGGCTGCTGAGGCCACCAGAATCAGCACTCGGAGAACTGCATTCGCTGTCCAGATAGGGCAAAGGCCTCTCTCTTTCTCTCTCTCTCTGGCCCAGCCTTGGGAATAAATACTGAGTCACGGGGCTCGGTCCACAGCAAACTCTCCCGGGCCGCCTGGCCTCTGCCGCTGCTCCTGTCCCTTCCTGCTGCTGGCTCCCTCTTCAGGTGCGTGGCGAGTAGCAGGGGTTGCGCGGCAGCTCCGTGAAGGACTTCAGTTCGTACGGGATCCCCGAGTCAATCTCGATCGACTTGCGGGAGAACAGCAGGCGGATGTCGTCATGCAGGTAAATCTTCCCAGACTTGGAACTGTGGAACCTGCAAAGGGAGGCCGGAATGACAACCCGGTCGGCCAAAGGGCTGTGCTGTGCCCAAAGTGGGGGTGGGCAAGGGAGACAGAAACGCCTCTGGCAGGTGGATAGAGGGCCCTCCCCACCCGGCAAAAGGCTCTGCAGAGCTGGAGATGGCGAGAGAGGACCCTGTCTGTGCAGCAGCCCACACAGCCACCAGTGCCACGGGGCAAGCCACGGGCTCCTTCAGGAAGGGCCACCCAGCTGCTCTCCCACCGATTCAGGGCCCAGGGATCTCTTATGGGCGAGATGCCACTGAAAGGAAGCCTGCAGCCGGGAGTTGGCCCTTGTGAAAATGGCTGCCATCACAGCACACCAATTTCACAGAATCTTAGAGTTGGACGGGACCTACAGGGTCATCTAGTCCAACCCCCTGCACGGTGCAGGAAACTCACAAACACCTCCCCCTAAATTCACAGGATCTTCATTGCTGTCAGGTGGCCATCTAGCCTCTATTTAAAAACCTCCAAGGAAGGAGAGCCCCCCACCTCCCGAGGGGGAAGCCTGTTAGAATCATAGAAGAGTTGGAAGGGACCTCCAGGGCCATCTACTCCAACCCCCTGCACAATGCAGGAAACTCACAAACACCTCCCCCAAAATTCACAGAATCCTCATTGCTGCAGATGGTCATCTAGCCTCTGTTGAAAAACCTCCAAGGAAGGAGAGCCCACGACCTCCCGAGGGGGAAGCCTGTTAGAATCATAGAAGAGTTGGAAGGGACCTCCAGGGCCATCTAGTCCAACCCCCTGCACAATGCAGGAAACTCACAAACACCTCCCCCAAAATTCACAGGATCCTCATTGCTGCAGATGGTCATCTAGCCTCTGTTGAAAAACCTCCAAGGAAGGAGAGCCCACGACCTCCCGAGGAAGCCTGTTAGAATCATAGAAGAGTTGGAAGGGACCTCCAGGGCCATCTAGTCCAACCCCCTGCACAATGCAGGAAACTCACAGACACCTCCCCCTAAATTCAAATTCTGAAATTTAATTTTTTTTTAAAAAAAAATTCTAAATTAAATTTTTTAAAAATTCTGTTTTATATATATATATATATATTTCATGTATTCTGTTTTGTGTATTTTCTCTAAGCTGCAGGCTGCCTTGATCTCCATGAGGGAGAAAGGTGGCTTTTTAATGTTTGAAATAAATAATAAATAAAAGTTCCTAAGGTGCTTGCAGGGGCTGTCTTGGAAAGAACCACAGGCTGGAGGGGACCTCCAGGGTCATTTAGTCCAACCCCCGCACAACACAGGGAATTCACAAGCTACCTCTCACCCCCCAGCCCCATTCCCCAGTGACCCCTGCTCTGTGCTTAGAGGAAGCCAAAAAACCCTGCAGGATCTCTTGGACAACCTGAAAGGGAGGGAAATTCCTTCCTGACCCTGAAAAGCAGCAAACAGCATTTCCCTGGGCTTGTAAGATGGGCCCACAAGGACGAAGCCCTGACGCAGCCCTTCCTGCCCTCCTTCTCAAGACCTGGCCAGTTCACAGGATCAGCATTGCTGTCAGGGGGCCAGCTAGGGTCTCTTTAAGACAGGGGTGGGGAACGTCCGTCCTGAGGGCCATTTATGGTCCTCGAGATCTCTCGGTCTGGCCCTCGGGGATTGCTGGGCCAAGTCGAGCCACGTGGTAGTCTCTACAAAAAAACCCCCCTGGACCTAGGCATTTGCCTAGGGTGGCGGGCCAGGGGCGTGTGTGTGTGTGCCAAATTAGGCTCTCCCCACATGACTTCAAATAGAAAAACAATTATTTTGCCTTAATTTTGCCAGCCTGGATTGTTCTCTCTCGGCAGAGCTCTGTTTTTTAAGTTGATTATTTTGTATGGCCCGTGAATGATGTTTTAAATATCCAAATGGCCCTTGGCAGAAAAAAGGTCCCCCACCCCTGGCTTAAAAGCTTCCAAAGAAGGAGAACCCACTACTTCCCAAGGAGGAAGCCTCTTCCACTGAGGAACTGCTCTGCCAGGAAGTCCTTCCTAATGTTGAGCTGGAAACTCTTTGGGTTTAATTTCAACCCGCCGGTTCTGGTCCGACCTTTTGGCAGGCAGCAGGCCACAACAGGGGCCATGCTGGGGAGGGCGGGGCTGTCACAAGCGAGAGCTGCAGGCAACAGTCGGTGCGTACCTCAGGTGCATCAGGTAGCAAAGGACCCTCCTGGGCAGCCCCCCCTGCTCCTTCCCCACGGGCACCAGGAAGATGCGGTGGCGCAGGAAGGTGAGGTGGCTGGCAGGCATGTCGTGGAAGTCGTAGGTCACGAGGAACATCTTCACCACCGTCTTGTTGGGGTTGAATAAGGTCTGCCGGAACAGAGAGCGTGTCAAGCGCCAGGGAGGGCGTCTGCCCGGGGGGGGGGGGGGACTGCAAGAGCAAGACAGCCAGGTGTGGAATGGCCAAGGGCCCTCCCGCTCCCCCCCCCCGTCACCTCTCTCCCCTTGGAGGAGGGGCCGCCAGAGCCAAGCCCGAGCTGCGCAGCAAGGTGAGGGCCAGGGAGCCTCCCTCGTCCCCCTCCTCCCCCACCCCGACTCACCACTTGGATCGTGCCTGTTTTGGGGATGCTGTAGCCCTTCTTTCCCAAGGCATCCAAATCTATGACGCCCTGGAGCAGGAGGAGAGCGAAGAGCACTGAGGAGAGGAGCCTCGGGATGCAATATCACGGGGACAGGGAAGGAAGACACGCACCCCGCAACCACTTGGGCAAGCAGCCTTCCGTGGGCTCCCTATTATTTCCCCCATCTCGAGCGTCCCAAGGACTGCAATGTGACCCCCCTCCCTCCCCAGCCTGTGTGGGAGGAGCCAAGCAAGGCTGCGGGGGCCGGCCAGGAAAGCAACCCACTCCCCTCCCGCCTTCCAGGCCAGGCGCCCACCAGGATCTCTGCCCCCCCCCCCCCCGGCTACGCACCAGGAAGGGCGAGGGGGCACTGTGCTCCATGATGTCAAAGTAGGTGACCTCGACAGGCAGGGTGGCATGCTGCGGGCAGTAGGAGCCGCTGGCCCCGATCTCCGCCGTGAAGCCTTCGATCCGCCCCGAGGGTGGGAAGCGGCCCTTCAGCATCGACTCCTGCAAGGGGGCGGGGGGGGGGCAAAGGGAAAGGTGGAACTCCCGGCACCCAGACGAAGGAAACCTCCCCCCGCTCCTCCATGGGACAGCGAACTGGCAACACCCAGCAGCCAGGGGCTTCCCACCCTGCTCCTTCCACCCAGGCCAGGCCTAGGGAGTGCGACCTACCCACCCAGACGGTCACCTTTCCACCCAGCGGGCCAATGGGAGGCTCACGAAGAAGATGATTTTGGATTTATATCCCGCCCTATACTCTGAATCTCAGAGTCTCAGAGCAGTCACAATTTCCTCTACCTTCCCCCCCACCGCCTCCTGGCCCACAACAAACACCCTGTGAGGTAGGTGGGGCTGAGAGTTCTTTTATAGCAGCTGCCCTTTCAAGGACAGCTTCTATGAAAGCTATGGCTGAGCCAAGGCCATTTCAGCAGGTGCAAGTGGAGAAGTGGGGAATCAAACCCGGTTCTCCCGGATAAGAGTCTGTGCACTTAACCACTACACCAAACTGGCTGTCACAGAAGCTGCCCTTTCAAGGACAATGTGAGGGCTATGGCTGACCCAAGGCCATTCCAGCAGGTGCAAGTGGAGGAATGGGGAATCAAACCTGGTTCTCCCAGATAAGCGTCTTTGAATCTAAGAAGACCATAGATGTATACCCCACCCTTCTCTCTGAATCAGAGTCTCAGAGCACCTTACAATCTCCTATGTCTTCTTCCCCCACAACAGACACCCTATGAGGTGGGTGGGGCTGAGAGGGCTCTTACAGCAGCTGCTCTTTCAAGGACAACCTCTGTCAGAGCTATGGCTGACCCAAGGCCATCTCAGCAGGTGCAAGTGGAAGAGTGGGGAATCAAACCCAATTCTCCCAGATAAGAGTCCGCGTACTTCACCACTACACCAAACTGGCTCTAACAGAAGCTGCCCTTTCAAGGACAATGTGAGGGCTATGGCTGACCCAAGGCCATTCCAGCAGCTGCAAGTGGAGGAGCAGGGAATCCTATCTGGTTCTCCTAGATAACAGTCTTTGAACCTAAGAAGAAGACCATAGATGTATACCCCGCCCATCTCTCTGAATCAGAGTCTCAGAGCACCTTACAATCTCCTATGTCTTCTTCCCCCACAACAGACACCCTGTGAGGTGGGTAAGGCTTAGAGGGCTCTCACAGCAGCTGCCCTTTCAAGGACAATCTCTGCCAGAGCTCTGGCTGACTCAAGGCCATCTCAGCAGGTGCAAGTGGAGGAGCGGGGAATCGAACCCGGTTCTCCCAGATAAGAGTCCACGCACTTCACCACTGCACCAAACTGGCTCTCTTTGCCTGGGGGCAGAATGAGGCTGGGGTGAAACGAGGGCTTAGCCCAGGGCCCAGTTGTGGGCACGTGGAGGAGGAGTTGGACTGATGCAGGCGGCCTGCCAGAGCTGGCTCCGGCCACAAAGGGGCTGCTCTCGGGCAGAAGGCAGCTCCCAGGGCTGCGGGGATAACGCAGGAGGCGAGAAGAGGTTGGAGCCACATGTGCCTGTCAGGAGGGGGTAGGAGACGACTCCGGTGCCCCTCCCAGTGCCCAGAGCGGCCTCCTAAGAAGCCCCCCTCCGCCCTGCCCCAGGCAGGCAGCGAGCTCTGCGGTTACCTCAAAGTTCCCCAGAAGGGCCCGGCTGGTGGAGGTCGTGGCCCACGGCCCCGGGGGAGACCGGCTGCCCGCGGGACTCCTGCGCAAGCCGCTGCGGAGAGGTCGCCTGTGGGGCAGCAGCAGCCAGCGGTCAGTCCCACCTGCCATCCCCCAAGCCCCAGTTGGGGTCCCCCTGCGGCGGCTGGATGGCTCTCCCGGGCCCCGGAGGGTCAGCAGGAGACGACAGGCCGCGGCCCCCTCCCAGACGGCAGCAAAGAAGAAGACTCACTGTTTGAGACGCAAGCTGGCTTTCAGCTGACGGCCCACGGCAGTGCTGTTGGCGGAGACCTGGGGGGAGACACGCAGCAGGAGGCGAGGGGTGAGGGGGTGCCACCTCCTCAGGCACAGCAGAGCCTCAGCAGTGCGAGGGAGGCAGCTGGGCAAGCTCCGTGGGTGCATTCAGCCCCCCACCCCGCAGCAAGTGTGCCAGCAGAGGAAGCCTGCCCACTCGCCAGCTCGGCAGAGAGCCCCTTCCTTCTTGGCAGGCCCGAGGCTGTTGAAACACTGCCTCTCCAGCAGGGATCAGGCCAGCCAGAGGGTCTGCTGGGACAGGGTAAGGGAGGGAGGGGGGGCTGCCACCAAAGGCACCCCAGGGAATGCAGAATGGGGGGCTCCCTCCCCGCTCCGTGTCTGGCTGGAGGGCCCGTGGGCCTTTCCCGAGAGCAGGACGAGGGAACCGGGCTGCAGCCTCTTTGCCCCCCAAGCCCTGACCGGAGGCGCTGCCCCTTGCCACCCCAAAGCCCTAAATCACCCATGTCTGTCTGATTTCGGCCTCTGGGCATGTGCAGAGCGCCGCTGCCACCACAGCCCATCTTTCTGCCTCTGGGGGAGGGGGCGGTGCTCCCTGAGCAGATGGTGCAGAAGCCCGGGCACCTCCCTTCGCCCGCTGCAGCCCCCCGAGGCAGCCTCGCCTCCCTGCCCACCGGGGGATGCACCCAGTTCCACCCCACATAACCCACCAAGGGCCACTGGGGGCGACTGGCCAGCGATTCCCCAGAGCTCCTTTCTCCCTCCTGCAGGCCAGACCCATCCTGGGCAGGCACGGGGGGGGGGGGGGGGGGAGACACAAAGGGGTAAAGACTCCCTGGGGGGGGGGGGTCACAAGGGACACTCTCCTCCTACAGCCGTGCACCAGGAAGGAAAGGTTGGGTTGCTGGGCCCCCGTCTGCATCCCCCCAGTCCCACGACCACCAGGCTGTACCCAGTGAACCAAGCGCTTACCTTGGCTGCGGGAAGCAGGTGGTTCCAGAAGGGGGCAGCCTTGGCATCGGTGCTGCGGCAGGAGGCGGGCACAGCAGGGCACGGTGGAGCCCGCTTCTTCCGCACTGGCGACAGGCCCTCGTCCTCTGAGCCGGTATCGGTTGCCCCCTCGGCCGAGGGCAGTAGCTTCCGCTTGGCTGGACAACCGCCGCCCCCTCCGGAAAGCCAGGCGCTGGAGCATGGCGTCTTCTCGGAGGAGCCCGGCCCCTTGGCATCAGAGCCCTGGGCCCCCGGTGGAGTGCCAGGCTCTGGAGGCCCGCCGGCCAGCGGGGAGCGCTGTGCAAGCTTGTGCAAATCAGGATCAAGCCGGACCCCATTCTCCTCCTGCCTCCCGGCGGGGCCAGAGTCTGCAGGGCGATCCCCGGGCGGAGCAGGGGCACGGTCCGTCGTGTGCAAAGTGCTGCAAGGTGCGCGTGGCGAGGGCGGCGGCGGCAGCGCCTGGGCAGCTCCTCCTTTAGCCCTGGCGGCACCGCAGCGGCTGGGGCTTCCCTCCCGCCGGTGCTCGACCACCCGGAGGCCGCTGTGGGAGAAGTGCTGAGCGGCGCCCCCCAACGACAGCTCGTCCACCACCAGACCGTCCTCGATGGAATCTTCATCCCCCTCTTCCTCCTCCTCCTCCTCCCAGCGGCCTCGCTTGGCGCCCTCCTCAGGCCCCCTCCGCGGCCGCCGTTGCGGCTCCGGGCAGGCCCGCTTAATAGGCTGCCGGCCGGGGGCCCTCTGCTCTGGGGGGTGGGAGCAGCCGGCCAGCTGGGAGAAGATGGAGACCTGGTAGACCTTCTGGCAAGTCAGCTCCGGGGGGCTGCAGCCCATCAGGACGCCATGGGGCCGACGCCAGGGGTGGGGGGAGTCCTCCTCCTCCTCCTCTTCCTCCTCCTCCTGGCTGGCGCCTGCACTGCAGTCCTGGGAGAGGCCTCGCTCCGCATGGATGTGCCGCATGGGGCGCAACGGAGAGAGCAGGCGCTAAAGTGCTGCCGTGGGGATCAGGCAGTCCGGATGAGCCCCCTGCTACGACGCCTGCCGTGCAGCCACATCTGCAAGGGAAGGAGGAGGAAGGCTGGCAATGAGGGCGGCTGGGTGGCCCTCTGGCAACTCAGAGAATCATAGAGTTGAAGGGATCCCCAGGGTCATCTAGTCCAACCCCCTGCACAAGGCAGGAAACTCACAAACCCCTCCCCCTAAATTCACAGGATCTTCATTGCTGTCAGATGTCCATCTAGCCTCTGTTGAAAAACCTCCAAGGAAGGAGAGCCCACCACCTCCCGAGGAGGGAGCCTGTTAGAATCATAGAAGAGTTGGAAGGGATCCCCAGGGTCACCTAGTCCAACCCCCTGCACAAGGCAGGAAACTCACAAACACCTCCCCCTAAATTCACAGGATCCGCATTGCTGTCAGGTGGCCATCTAGCCTCTGTTTAAAAACCTCCAAGGAAGGAGAGCCCACCACCTCCCGAGGAGGAAGCCTGTTCCACTGAGGAACTCTCTAACGGTCAGGAAGTTCATAGAATCATAGAGTTGGAAGGGACCTCTAGGGTCATCCAGTCCAACCCCCTGCGCAATGCAGAAAACTCACAAACACCTCCCCCTAAATTCACAGAATCTTCATTGGTGTCAGATGGCCATCTAGCCTCGGTTTAAAAACCTCCTAGGAAGGAGAGCCCACCACCTCCCGAGGAAGCCTGTTCCACTGAGAAATCGCTCTAACAGTCAGGAAATTCTTCCTAATGTTGAGCCAGAAACTCTTCTGACTTAATTTCAACCCACTGGTTCTGGTCCAACCTTCCGGGGCCACACAAAACAATTCCACACCATCCTCTAGAGGACAGCCCTTCAAGTACTTGAAGATGGTGATCCTATCACCTCTCAGCCGCCTCCTCTCCAGGCTAAGCATCCCCACCTCCTTCAACCTTTCCTCAGAGGACTTGGTCTTCAGACCCCTCACCATCTTCGTCGCCCTCCTCTGGACCCATTCCAGCTTGTCTATATCCTTCCTAAAATGTGGTTCCCAAAACTGAACACAAGACTCCAGGTGAGGTCTTACCAGAGCAGAGCAAAGACACTAGACTTCTGTTGATACAGCCGAAAATTGCATTGGCCTTTTTAGCCACCGCATCACACTGTTGACTCATGTTCAGCGTCTGATCCACTAAGACCCCTAGATCTTTTTCACACATACTTCTGCTAAGACAAGTCTCCCCCATTCTATAGCCATCCATTGGATTTTTCCTACCTAAATTTTTCCTACACCCCCCCCCCCCCCCAGCCAGAGACTGGCCACTTCCCTATGGGTCCGAAACAGAACCAACGCCGTCATTAAGAGGCAGCTTTTTCTATCCTTCAGCTTAAGGCTTGGATTATGTCAAAGAACTCCCCGCACAACCACACACACACACCACTTGGCATCTTCTAGATCACGGGTGTCAAACATGCAGTTCGGGGGCTTAATCAGGCCCCCGTTGGGCTCCTATCAGGCCCCCAAGCAACTGGCTGTCATCTGCTTCCTTCTCACTCTCTCTCGTTTCCTTCTGCATCACAGCTTGCTTTGCAAGAGTTTGTTTATTTATTTACCCTAAATTTCTATCCCGCCCTCTCTGTGAGTGGACTCGGGGCGGCTGACAATCGCACAGAAGCTACAGGGCAAAACTTCTATTTCCTCCATTGGCTGAGGCTCCTCCATTGGGGAGGAAAAGCTTGCTTTGCCAGGCTCTCTGAATTGCACTGCACAGCTACTGAGCCAAGCCTCTCTTCCTTCTATTGGCTGAGACTCCCCCCCCCATGTCCCCTGGGGAAGGAAGAAAAGAGCCAGAGCTTCCTTTGCTCAGTTCCCTGGACCCCATGGGAGAAATACAAATAAAGCAACTTTAAAACCAACAAGTGCTAACGTTTTAAGGATGTTTTACGTTTTTAAGAAATATATTTGTATTTTGTCTGTGTTCTTTATAAAATTTATGTCTCTGCTAAAAAGGTAAAAGTAGTCCCCTGAGCAAACACCGGTCGTTTTCGACTCTGGGGTGACGTTGCTTTCACAACGTTTTCACGGCAGACTTTTTATGGGGTGGTTTGCCCTTGCCTTCCCCAGTCATCTAGACTTCCCCCCCCCAGCAAGCTGGGGACTCCTTTTACCGACCTCGGAAGGATGGAAGGCTGAGTCAACCTAGAGCCAGCTACCTGAACCAGCTTCCGCTGGGATCGAACTCAGGTCGTGAGCAGAGCTTAGGACTGCAGTTTTAACACTCTGCACCATGGGGCTGTTTATCTCTGCTCCCTAATCTTAAACAGGTACACACATGGCCCGGTCCAACATGACTTGGCCCAACCAGATCTCATTTATGTCAGCTCCGGCCCTCATAACAAATGAGTTTGACAGCCCTGTTCTAGACCCGCCAGCGGAAACCTGGCAGACCTTCTGGCTCTCCCCCCACCAACCCCAGGGAAGCCCTCTTGTCCAGGCCCACCAAGGACAGAGGGAGGAGGAAGCCTTTTTTTCCAGGCCGGTTTGGCCAGAGATCCTGGAGGGTTTTTCGCCGTCTTCTGGGCATGGAGCAGGGCTCCTTGGGGGCAGGTCTTTGTGAGTTCCCTGCATTGTGGAGGGGGCTGGGCTAAATGACCTTGGAGGTCCCTTCCAACTCTAGGATTCTGTGATCGGCCAAGGAAGCAAACAGGCAGCCTGAGCAGAGCGTTCCCCCTCCTGAAGCACCTGCAGCAAGTCAGAGGGGGCAGGGAAGTCTCCAGCTGAAGAAGACGACCACCGTAGATTTATACCCTGCCCTTCTCTTTGAATCAGTCTCAGAGTGGCTTACAATCTCCTATGTCTTCCTCTCCCACAACAGTCACCCTGTGAGGTGGGTGGGGCTGAGAGAGCTCTGACAGAAGCTGCCCTTTCAAGGACCACCCCACCCTTCTCTCTGAATCAGAGTCTCAGAGTGGCTCACAATCTCCTATATCTTCCTCTCCCACAACAGTCACCCTGTGAGGTGGGTGGGGCTGAGAGAGCTCTGACAGAAGCTGCCCTTTCAAGGACCACCCCACCCTTCTCTCAGAGTCTCAGAGCAGCTTGCAATCTCCTTTCCCTTCCTCCCACATAACAGACACCCTGTGAGGTGGGTGGGGCTGAGAGAGCTCTGACAGAAGCTGCCCCTTCAAGGAACACCCTGCCCTTCTCTCAGAGTCTCAGAGCGGCTTGCAATCTCCTTTCCCTTTCTCCCCCACAAAAGACACCCTGTGAGGTGGGTGGAGCTGAGAGAGCTCTGACAGAAGCTGCCCTTTCAAGGACCACCCTGCCCTTCTCTCAGAGCAGCTTGCAATCTCCTTTCCCTTCTTCCCCCACAACAGACACCCTATGAGGTGGGTGGGGCTGAGAGAGCTCTGACAGAAGCTGCCCTTTCAAGGACCACCCCACCCTTCTCTCTGAATCAGAGTCTCAGAGTGGCTCACAATCTCCTTTTCCTTTCCCCCCCACAACAGATACCCTGTGAGGTGGGTCAGGCTGGAGAGGGCTCTCACAGCAGCTGCCCTTTCAAGGACAACCTGTGCCAGAGCTATGGCTGACCCAAGACCATTCCAGCAGCTGCAAATGGAGGAGTGGGGCATCAAATCCAGTTCTCCCGGATAAGAGTCCACACACTTAACAAGTACACCAAACTGGAGGCAGCCTGGCTCAGAAGTCAAGTGCTGGGATCCAGCTGCTCTTGAGGACTTACCCCTTTGCAAGCAACCCTCTCGCCCGGCTGTCCTGCGCTCCTTGCCCAACAGCAGGTGACTACTGGTGGAGCTCACTGGCGACACCAGCCAGCCTGGCACTCCCCAGAAGCGGCGCGGCTGCCGGGGAATGGCTCCCACCATCACGGGCTACGACTGGAGCACTGCGTCCAGGCCTCCTCCAAGTCCTCGTGGGCTGGCAAGGCGACTCAGCAGAGCTGGGGAAAGAGAGGTGGCAAAGACAAGCCCCTGTGAACACAGCAGAACAAGCAGAACCATGGACACGACACACATGGGACTAAGTCAGACTGCAAACACGGCTGGCAGCAGCTCTCCAGGCAGAGTAACTACAGAGCGCACCTTGCGGGTGGGTAGCTGTGCTGGTCTGAAGCAGCCACAAAAGGTACCCAGGGATGCACCCAAAAAGTTAGACCCGGAATAGAACTTTGTTGGCCTTAAAGGCACCTGGCTGGATTCAGCTTTGTCCTGCAGACAGCTCAAGGTGGGTGGCCGTGTCAGTCTCTCTGCAGCAGGAGAGAAGAGCCAGAGTCCTGCAGCATCTTCAAGACTTAACAACACTTGTGGCCAGGAGGAGAAGATGATGATATTGGATTTATATTCCACCCTATACTCTGAATCTCAGAGTGGCTCACAAACGCCTTTACCTTCTCCCCACCCACACACACACACAACAGACACCCTGTGAGGTGGGTGGGGCTGAGAGAGCTCTGACAGCAGCTGCCCTTTCAAGGACAAATCCTGCGAGAGCTCCAGCTGACCCAAGGCCATTCCAGCAGCTGCAAGTGGAGGAGTGGGGAATCAAACCCGGTTCTCCCAGATAAGAGTCCATGCACTTTGCCACTGCACCAAACTGGCTCTCATGAGCTTTCATGAGTGATTCAAGATTCTCCCCTGCCAAAAATGTTGTTAGTCTTTAAGGTGCTGCAGGACTCTTGCTCTTTTGTTCCACAGAGAATAACTTGAGTAATTTGTATTAGTGACTACACAGAGAGCCCATTCCTTTTTTACACCCCACGTTGAAGAAGAAGATATTGGATTTATATCCCGCCCTCCACTCCAAAGAGTCTCAGAGCGGCTCACAATCACCTTTCCCTTCCTCCCCCACAACAGACACCCTGTGAGGTAGATGAAGATATTGGATTTACATCCCGCCCTCCACTCCGAAGAGTCTCAGAGCGGCTCACAATCTCCTTTCCCTTCCTCCCCCACAACAGACACCCTGTGAGGTAGATGAAGATATTGGATTTATATCCTGCCCTCCACTCCGAAGAGTCTCAGAGCAGCTCACAATCTCCTTTACCTTCCTCCCCCACAACAGACACCCTGTGAGGTAGATGAAGATATTGGATTTATATCCTGCCCTCCACTCCGAAGAGTCTCAGAGCAGCTCACAATCTCCTTTACCTTCCTCCCCCACAACAGACACCCTGTGAGGTAGATGAAGATATTGGATTTATATCCTGCCCTCCACTCCGAAGAGTCTCAGAGCAGCTCACAATCTCCTTTACCTTCCTCCCCCACAACAGACACCCTGTGAGGTAGATGAAGATATTGGATTTATATCCCACCCTCCACTCCGAAGAGTCTCAGAGCAGCTCACAATCTCCTTTACCTTCCTCCCCCACAACAGACACCCTGTGAGGTAGATGAAGATATTGGATTTATATCCCACCCTCCACTCCGAAGAGTCTCAGAGCAGCTCACAATCTCCTTTACCTTCCTCCCCCACAACAGACACCCTGTGAGGTAGATGAAGATATTGGATTTATATCCTGCCCTCCACTCCGAAGAGTCTCAGAGCAGCTCACAATCTCCTTTACCTTCCTCCCCCACAACAGACACCCTGTGAGGTAGATGAAGATACTGGATTTATATCCCGCCCACCACTCCGAAGAGTCTCAGAGCGGCTCACAATCTCCTTTATCTTCCTCCCCCACAACAGACACCCTGTGAGGTAGATGAAGATATTGGATTTATATCCTGCCCTCCACTCCGAAGAGTCTCAGAGCGGCTCACAATCTCCTTTATCTTCCTCCCCCACAACAGACACCCTGTGAGGTAGATGAAGATATTGGATTTATATCCCGCCCTCCACTCCGAGGAGTCTCAGAGCGGCTCACAATCTCCTTTATCTTCCTCCCCCACAACAGACACCCTGTGAGGTAGTTGAAGATATTGGATTTATATCCTGCCCTCCACTCCGAAGAGTCTCAGAGCAGCTCACAATCTCCTTTACCTTCCTCCCCCACAACAGACACCCTGTGAAGTAGATGAAGATATTGGATTTATATCCCGCCCTCCACTCCGAAGAGTCTCAGAGCGGCTCACCATCTCCTTTCCCTTCCTCCCCAACAACAGACACCCTGTGAGGTAGATGAAGATATTGGATTTATATCCCGCCCTCCACTCCGAAGAGTCTCAGAGCGGCTCACAATCTCCTTTATCTTCCTCCCCCACAACAGACACCCTGTGAGGTAGATGAAGATATTGGATTTATATCCTGCCCTCCACTCCGAAGATTCTCAGAGCGGCTCACAATCTCCTTTATCTTCCTCCCCCACAACAGACACCCTGTGAGGTAGATGAAGATATTGGATTTATATCCTACCCTCCACTCCGAAGAGTCTCAGAGCGGCTCACAATCTCCTTTATCTTCCTCCCCCACAACAGACACCCTGTGAGGTAGATGAAGATATTGGATTTATATCCTGCCCTCCACTCCGAAGAGTCTCAGAGCAGCTCACAATCTCCTTTACCTTCCTCCCCCACAACAGACACCCTGTGAAGTAGATGAAGATATTGGATTTATATCCCGCCCTCCACTCCGAAGAGTCTCAGAGCGGCTCACAATCTCCTTTCCCTTCCTCCCCCACAACAGACACCCTGTGAGGTGGGTGGGGCTGAGAGGGCTCTCACAGAAGCTGCCCTTTCAAGGACAATATGAGGGCTATGGCTGACCCAAGGGCATTCCAGCAGGTGCAAGTGGAGGAGTGGGGAATCCAACCCGGTTCTCCCAGATAAGAGTCTGCACACTTAGCCACTACACCAAACTGACTCCAAGAAGAGATGAAGCTCCGTGCCCAGGAAGACAGAGAGACAGACAGACGCTCCCTGTAAGCAGTCTTTGCCTCTGCAAACCCAGCAGTTCTGTGACATTTGCATTAGCCAGGTCTTGCTACCTGCTGAAATGCTGAATTTCAATGCTGGAATCACAGCCAAGTTATTTTTACCAGCCTAGACAAGAGGGATTTCTGCTGGGCCTGATTTAAGCAAGAAACCTGCACACTCTTTTGCTCCTACCAGAAGAACAAACTTGCTTTCTTCCATAACCCACCAACCAGGCTAGACAGGCAGGCAGGCGATAATATGAAAGTACACCCCCCTCTCATGCGGCCCTCTGACTTTTAGCAATCAAAAGGAACTTGTGCTCCAAAGAAGATGATGATATTGGATTTATATCCCACCCTATACTCTGAATCTCACATTCTCAGGGTGGTCACAAACCCCTTTACCTTCTCCCCCCCCACACACACACACAACAGACACCCTATGAGGTAGGTGGGGCTGAGAGCACTCTTCCAGAAGCTGCCCTTTCAAGGACAACTCCTAGAAGAGCTATGGCTGACCCAAGGCCATTCCAGCAGCTGCAAGTGGAGGAGTGGGGAATCAAACTCGGTTCGCCCAGATAAGAGAGCTCTGGCTGACCCAAGGCCATTCCAACAGGTGCAAATGGAGGAGTGGGGAATCAAACCTCGTTCTCCCAGATAAGAGTCCGCACACTTCACCACTACACCAAACTGGCTCTCACAGAAGCTGCCCTTTCAAGGACAATATGAGGGCTATGGCTGACCCAAGGCCATTCCAGCAGCTGCAAGTGGAGGAGTGGGGAATCAAACCTGGTTCTCCCAGATAAGAGTCTGCACACTTAACCACTACACCAAACTGGCAGAAGAGAGTTCTGACTCCCAAAAGCTCATATCCAGAAAATGCTGTTGACCTCCAAGGTGCTGCTGGTGTCCAAAATCCAGAAAAATGCAGCCAGTGCAAGGGATTTGCACCCTGTTCCATGCCCCCCCCCCACCCACGAGAGACCACAGACTCACTTTACTTGTTTACCAGCCCCCCCCCCCTGCATTTGTTAGGGGGCTTTTGGCACCTCCACTCCGAGAACAGAAGGGCTGAAGCCTCCATTGACTTTCCATTAGGGGAGGGATAGTGGCTCAGTGGCAGAGCATCTGCTTGGGAAGCAGAAGATCCCAGGTTCAATCCCCGGCATGTCCACTAAAAAAGGGTCCAGGCAAGTAGGTGTGAAAAACCTCAGCTTGAGACTCTGGAGAGCCACTGCCAGTCTGAGTAGACAACACTGACTTCGATGGACCCAGGGGGGTCTGATTCAGTATAAGGCAGCTTCATATGTCCCCTTCATGGGAGTGAGAGATAAGAACATAAGAACATAAGAGAAGCCATGTTAGATCAGGCCAATGGCCCATCCAGTCCAACATTCTGTGTCACACAGCGGCCAAATATATATATATATATATATATATATATATATATATATATACACACACACACACACACTGTGGCTAATAGCCACTGATGGACCTCTGCTCCATATTTTTATCTAACCCCTTCTTGAAGGTGGCTATGCTTGTGGACGCCACCACCTCCTGTGGCAGTGAATTCCACATGTTAATCACCCTTTGGGTGAAGAAGTACTTCCTTTTATCCGTTTTAACCTGTCTGCTCAGCAATTTCATCGAATGCCCACGAGTTCTTGTATTGTGAGAAAGGGAGAAAAGTACTTCTTTCTCTACTTTCTCCATCCCATGCATTATCTTGTAAACTTCTATCATGTCACCCCTCAGTCGACGTTTCTCCAAGCTAAAGAGCCCTAAGCGTTTCAACCTTTCTTCATAGGGAAAGTGCTCCAGCCCTTTAATCATTTTAGTTGCCCTTTTCTGAACTTTCTCCAATGCTATAATATCCTTTTTGAGGTGCGGCGACCAGAACTGCACACAGTACTCCAAATGAGACCGCACCATCGATTTATACAGAGGCATTATGATGCGAAGGCCTATTAAAAATGAAAATGCATCTCCCCCCCCCCCCCCCCAAACTGACACTGTCTTAAAAGGAAATATTTGGAAATTAAAGAGCACATTGAAGAAACACTCATAATGAAATATTCTCTCTCTTCAACCAAGAGAAGGGCTTCTTAAGACAATTCAAAGTGTGCAGTGTAAAGGGGTTTTTTTTTTAAGGGGGGGTATATAAGTCCACAGCATTAGAGAAGGAAAATCACTATGTACAATTACTATGAAATATAATATATTTCTAGAATATGCTTGTTGTCTGAATATCAATAATTCTGGTAAAAGCCACACTATAATGTGTGAGATGATGATTCATTATTAAAGCATTCAGCATTTCCTACGTTACGAAGTTTAACAACATGCAACCGTATAATATCAGCAATAACTCCAGCAACAAGAGCTGTGATGGTAAATGAGTCTTGGATGACTAGCCTAGAGTTCTGCAAATTGCTATATTGCCGATTTATTATATTGTCTTGTTTTTAAATTGAATTGCTGATTTTAAAAATGGGGGCAAACTTTTTAAATGTACGAACCACATAGAAGAAACATGGGGAGGGAGGGAGGAGAGGTGGAAAGCAAGCAACTTTAAATGCATTCTCCAAGCTGCCAGCTGGCTTGAGCAGGACCAAGGCTGAAAAGTCTACCCACCAGCTCATGGGAATGACCAGAAAAACACTGCACGGTTTCCCTTCAATGTGTCACACAGTTACTTTAAAAAGCCCCCGATTAGGCCCTAACCACTAGCTGGATGGGGAGAAGCATGCGAGTCCCACCCGCCCATTGCACACAGCTCCTGGGCTGCTCCACATCTGCATTTCTCCACGTGCACCAGCTGCAGAGGGAAGAGCTGAACTGGCGGCTCCTTCCTCGTGAAACCAACTCTCCATCTCCAGCTCCCCCAAACCGAAGCAGCAGCCGGGACACAGCAGAGCGGAAGATGACAAAGCCACCCGTTTGCCCCAGGCACAGGAAAGAATCCCACCTTCAAGGCATCGCAAGCAATCATTTCTAGCAGCAGCAGCAAAGCAAAGCAACCAGCGGGGACACAGAGGGGAATGGTCCCTGGGAGCCAGACCCCTTGCAGACTAGAACAAATCCCCAGCATGAGCTACCTCACTGCAGCGGAATGTGCAAGACCAAGGAAGAGCTCGGCAGGCACAAACGAGTCAGAAACCGAGAGCCTGCTCCAAACAAAGCGGGGAGCCACAGAGCCTCCCTCCAGTGTTCCAAGCCATGTACGGAAGAGACTTCATGCGGTGCTGCAAGAGAGAGAAGCAAAGCAGAATCTGCTGGACAAACAAGAGGTCCCTGGTTTGAGCCCTGCCCTGGGAGCTCCGATTTAAAGGACCGGGCAGGAGGTGAGGAGGAAGACCTCAGCCTGAGACCCTGGAGAGCGGCTGCCAGTCGGAGCGCAAAGCACTGGCCTTCCTGATTCCGCAGGAGGCAGCTTCATGATCTGGAAAGGAAGAAGAGGCTGGGTGACGGGGGACTGATCGCCTGGCAGAGGCGGGCACAGAGGTTATCGGAAACCTCTGGAAAGGAAAAGCCTCCCTGGGCAGCTGTGGGAGAGTTAGGGAGTTCACACCCGCACCAGTTGTTCAGCCCATGCCAACTCTCCCTTGCCAAAAACACTTCTCCAGAATGCAAAAGCCACCTCCGTTTTGCAGGGGAAAGCTGCAAGAGGGGCCGCAGCCCAGCCCCAAGGCAGGTCAGCCAGCAGAGGGGCGTGCCCCTGAGCGTCTGCAGAGTGCCAAGAACCCCCCCCCCCATAATCGCTCCCCATCTGCCAGCAAGAAAGGGCACAGCCCCTGTTCTGTGGGGAAGAAGTCACGAAACAACACAGGTCCCTAAGTCTGAACCCCTGCCCCCCAGAAACACGCGCCAGAGACACACTCCACACAACACAGGCCTGCCTTAAAGCGATACCACTATTGAAAAGGAGCAGGAAGAGGAGGAGGAGATGGGGATGCAAGGATCCTGCAGAGGAATTCAAGGCAAGCGGGGAAGGGGAAAACAGGGAGCACCAAACAGCCCTCTCCAAAAACAGGCAACGGTTCCCCTACAGCCCCCCACCCGCTGCCAATGCCAACATCTCAGTCTCAATTTCTGCCTGCAACCCCCCCCCCCCGCAACCAGGAGCCACAGTCCACCCACTATTCCCCCCCCCTCGAATGCCCAGTAAGAAATGCCCAGCAGAAGCCCAGAGACCCCCCCCCAGAGAGGAGCTCAGCCCAGACCCCCACCCCACCCCTGCAGCTCCTTTGCCCAGGCTGCTCCTTGCCAGCGGAATCTGGCCCTAGGAAGCCGTGCCCTCCGACCCCCACCTCCCACCGGGACTGTCCGGCACAGACGGGAGGGGGCAAGCAGGTTTCACCCCCCAGGGCAGGTGGGGGCCACGCAGAAAAGGCAGCCCGCTCTCCTCCTCCTCCCCTTCTGCAGGCAGGCAGGCAGGCTCAGCCGCTGCACCAGAATGAAAAGGGCTGCGAGGCTCCAGCAAGAAAACAAAGAGGCAGTGGCGGCAACGGCGGCGGCAGCAGAGCTGGGGGGGGGGGGGGCGTGCAGCAGCAAGCGAGGAGGAGGAGGAGGAGGAAGGGGAGATTGGTCAGGCTGCTCATCTCCCCTGACAAAGCAAAGCTGCCCAGGCAGCCGGCCCACAGCTCCCCCTCACACACACACACAAAGAGAAAGGCTTCCCTGCAAGGTGAGGCGTTCCCGCACAGAGCAGGCCTCCAGACTCCAGCCAGGCTACTTCACCCTGCCCTGGCTCTACTCTTTTGGGGCAAGCTGCACAGGCCTCACAACAGGCACAGAGGCGAGAGAGCTGTGTGGAGGCAGCTGAACCAGAGGCACCCCCATCGGCCCTTCACATAACGCAGGAGGAGGAGAAGAATCATGCAGCTCGAAGGGACCTCCAGGGTCATCTAGTCCAACCCCCTGCACAATGCAGGAAACTCACAAACACCTCCCCCTAAATTCACAGGATCTTCCTTGCTGTCAGACGGCCATCTAGCCTCTGTTGAAAAACCTCCAAGGAAGGAGAGCCCACCACCTCCCAAGGAAGCCTGTTCCACTGAGGAATCGCTCTAATGGTCAGGAAGTTCACAGAATCCTAGAGTCAGAAGGGACCTCCAGGGTCATCTAGTCCAACCCCCTGCACAATGCAGGAAACTCACAAACACCTCCCCCTCAATTCACAGGATCTTCATTGCTGTCAGATGGCCATCCAGCCTCTGTTGAAAAACCTCCAAGGAAGGAGAGCCCACCACCTCCCGAGGAGGAAGCCTGTTAGAATCATAGAAGAGTTGGAAGGGACCTCCAGGGCCATCTAGTCTAACCCCCTGCACAATGCAGGAAACTCACAGATACCCTCCCCTAAATTCAAGAATCACAGAGTTGGAAGGGAACTCCAGGGTCATCTAGTCCAACCCCCTGCACAATGCAGGAAACTCACAGATACCTCCCCCTAAATTCCAGAATCAAAGAGTTGAAAGGGGCCTCTAGGGTCATCTAGTCCAACCCCCTGCACAATGCAGGAAACTCAGATACCTCCCCCTAAATTCAAGAATCACAGAGTTGGAAGGGAACTCCAGGGTCATCTAGTCCAACCCCCTGCACAATGCAGGAAACTCAAAGATACCTCCCCCTAAATTCCAGAATCATAGAGTTGGGTGGGCCATTGGCCTGACACAACAGGGCTTCTCTTACGTTCTTATGGGCTGACTCAATCCATCAAAGGAGGGCAATAAAGGTTGTCTACCTAGAGAGGCAAGACTCCGCCCCCTCCTAAGTCAAAGGAAGACTCTGAACCTGCAATTCCCATTGGGATGCTGCCAAAGACATGGAGGGGGCCTCCCGCAGATACTTGCGGGCGTGCAACAGTCCCAAGTGAACGTTCGTGCATGTGCAGTGAGCCAACAAAACTTTTTGAGAGCATGGACCTTCAAAACTTGTCTCCAGCAATTTAAGCAATGAATGCAAACATCCTCCTTCGAAGAGGTATGCACATGCAAGGTGTGTTCAGATTTCACAACCAAAAACCCACCTTGCTGACTTCTTGGGATTCTGCACAGAAGCACAGACTAATACAGTTGGAAGGGACCTCCATGGTCATCTAGTCCAACCCCCTGCATAATGCAGGAAATTCACAAACACCTCCCCCTAAATTCACAGGAGAGCCCTGTGGTGCAGAGCGGTAAAGCTGCAGTACTGCAGTCGGAGCCCTCTGATCACGACCTGAGTTCGATCCCAGCAGAAGCTGGTTCAGGTAGCCGGCTCCAGGTTGACTCAGCCTTCCATCCTTCCGAGGTCAGTGAAATGAGTCCCCAGCTTGCTGGGGGGAAAGTGGGGATAACTGGGGAAGGCAACGGCAAATCATCCCGTAAAAAGTCTGCTGTGAAAACTTCCCGCGACGTCATCCCAGACTCGGAAACGACTGGTGCTTGCACAGGGGACTACCTTGGCCTTTTTAAAAGAAATTCACAGGATCCGCATCTTAAAAGGAAACCTAAACCTCTCCCAAAGTGGCCCTAACCCAAGTCAAGCACTAACCTGCTCTCACGTCTTCTGTTCCTGAGGCCTTTTTCTAAAGTCACGCTTAAGTGTACATGAGAGGGTGTGAATGCAAACACCCTCTCTGGAAGAGGTATGCACATGCAGAGTGTGTTCAGATTTCGCAATCAAAAACCCACCTCTGTGCATTATGAAAAACCCACCTTCCTCTGTGCATTATCTAAAACAAAGCAATTTAAAAGAAGCCACTGCTCTCAGTGGGGTTATACCTGAGAGCCAGTTTGATGTAGTGGTTAAGTGTGCAAACTCTTGTCTGGGAGAGCCGGGTTTGATTCCCCAATCCCCACTCCTCCCCTTGCAGCTGCTGGAGTGGCCTTGGGTCAGCCGTGGCTCTGGCAGAGCTGTCCTTGAAAGGGCAGCTGCTGCAGCTCTCTGAGCCCCACCCACCTCACAGGGTGTCTGTTGTGTGGGGTGGGGGGAGGGAAAGGAGATTGTGACCACCCTGAGACTCTGACGGGACCAGCACAACTCTAGAACTGATATATGTTCCATGCAATGTTCCCTCTAAGCTACAGAATCTTGTGAGCACAAATTCTACTTTATGAGAAACTGGCATTAAAGTTGTGAGCTGCTGCATCAATTATTGTGCTCTGGGATCATCTTTCCTGAGCTAAGGCAAAAATGTGTAAGCTGGAGGCTAAAAATCTGCGAGCCAGCTCACACCAACTCAGCTTAGAGGGAACACTGGTTCCATGAAGACTGCCCAAATCGTCTTGACTGGCAGCAGCGTTCTGGACCTGTTGTCATTTCTGGGAGTTTCTCAAAGATACTGCGGCCTAATGCTGGGTGGAGCTGCCCAATCCTGACCTAATGAAGATTTCTATGGTCGAAGGTGACCACCCTTAACAACTGCTTCCTGAACATGGAAGATCTCTGGCATAGGCTGACGACGTTCCCAGTAATATTTATACTAAGTCTAGGTAATGGTTCTTCAGTTCAAAATCCCATCCACCTCAAAAAAAAAACAAAAAAAGGCCTGGGTTAAAGGAAATAGCTAAACTATTGTATTGACATCCTCTTGTATTGACATACTTGAATTCTTCCCCTGACTTTTGGCATACTGTACCACGGGTTCTCGAACTGTGATCCCAGTTCCGATTTGGAGATAGAAAACAGGCTTGGCTTCAAACTAGGAAGTCAGACAAACAGCCTGAAGGGCCAATGAAAGGAAGAGGCATGGAAAGACCTGAGGTAGGACCGCAATGCCTGAAGTTGAACGGACCTTGGGAAGACACAATTACAATGGCTAGCGAAAGGGAGAACTGCAGGCACCATCACAGCATACTGATTCTTGGTACTGTCATTACGGAAAACGTAAATCAGCTTTCTAAATGTGCACCTGGGTTTTTTGGCCACTGTGTGACACAGAGTGATGGACTGGATGGGCCATTGGCCTGATCCAACAGGGCTTCTCTTCTGTTATTATGGGACACAGAGTGTTGGGGTGAATGGGCCTTTGGCCTGATCCAACATGGCTCTTCTTATGTGACACAGAGTGTTGGACTGTTTGGGCCACTGGCCTGATCCAACATTGCTTCTTTTATGTTCTTATGTGACACAGAGTGTTGGACTGGAGGGGCCATTGGCCTGATCCAACAGGGCTTCTCTTATGTTCTTATGTGACACAGAGTGTTGGACTGTTTGGGCCACTGGCCTGATCTAACATTGCTTGTTTTATGTTCTTATGTGACACAGAGTGTTGGACTGGATGGCCACTGGCCTGATCCAACATGGCTTCTCTTATGTTCTTATGTGACACAGAGTGTTGGACTGGAGGGGCCACTGGCCTGATCCAACAGGGCTTCTTTTATGTTCTTATGTGACACAGAGTGTTGGACTGGATGGCCACTGGCCTGATCCAACATGGCTTCTCTTATGTTCTTATGTGACACAGAGTGTAAGACTGTTTGGGCCACTGGCCTGATCCAACAATGGCTTCTCTTATGTTCTTATGTGACACAGAGTGTTGGACTGTAGGGGCCATTGGCCTGATCCAACAGGGCTTATCTTCTGTTATTATGGGACACAGAGTGTTGGGGTGGATGGGCCTTTGGTCTGATCCAACATGGCTCTTCTTATGTGACACAGAGTGTTGGACTGTTTGGGCCACTGGCCTGATCCACCATGGCTTCTCTTATGTTCTTATGTGACACAGAGTGTTGGACTGGATGGGCCATTGGCCTGATCCAACATGGCTTCTCTTATGTTCTTATGTGACACAGAGTGTAGGACTGTTTGGGCCACTGGCCTGATCCAACAATGGCTTCTCTTATGTTCTTATGTGACACAGAGTGTTGGACTGTAGGGGCCATTGGCCTGATCCAACAGGGCTTATCTTCTGTTATTATGGGACACAGAGTGTTGGGGTGGATGGGCCTTTGGTCTGATCCAACATGGCTCTTCTTATGTGACACAGAGTGTTGGACTGTTTGGGCCACTGGCCTGATCCACCATGGCTTCTCTTATGTTCTTATGTGACACAGAGTGTTGGACTGGATGGGCCATTGGCCTGATCCAACATGGCTCTTGTTATGTTCTTATGTGACACAGAGTGTAGGACTGTTTGGGCCACTGGCCTGATCCAACATGACTCTTCTTATGTTCTTATGTGACACAGAGTGTTGGACTGTTTGGGCCACTGGCCTGATCCAACATTGCTTCTCTTCTGTTCTTATGTGACACAGAGTGTTGGACTGGATGGGCCATTGGCCTGATCCAACAGGGCTTCTCTTATGTTCTTATGTGACACAGAGTGTTGGACTGGGTGGGCCATTGGCCTGATCCAACAGGGCTTCTCTTATGTTCTTATGTGACACAGAGTGTTGGACTGGATGGGCCATTGGCCTGATCCAACAGGGCTTCTCTTAAGTTCTTATGTGACACAGAGTGTTGGACTGGATGTGCCACTGGCCTGATCCAACAGGGCTTCTCTTATGTTCTTATGTGACACAGAGTGTTGGACTGGGTGGGCCATTGGCCTGATCCAACAGGGCTTCTCTTATGTTCTTATGTGACACAGAGTGTTGGACTGGATGGGCCATTGGCCTGATCCAACAGGGCTTCTCTTAGGTTCTTATGTGACACAGAGTGTTGGACTGGGTGGGCCATTGGCCTGATCCAACAGGGCTTCTCTTAAGTTCTTATGTGACACAGAGTGTTGGACTGGATGGGCCACTGGCCTGATCCAACAGGGCTTCTCTTAAGTTCTTATGTGACACAGAGTGTTGGACTGGATGTGCCACTGGCCTGATCCAACAGGGCTTCTCTTATGTTCTTATGTGACACAGAGTGTTGGACTGGGTGGGCCATTGGCCTGATCCAACAGGGCTTCTCTTATGTTCTTATGTGACACAGAGTGTTGGACTGGATGGGCCATTGGCCTGATCCAACAGGGCTTCTCTTAGGTTCTTATGTGACACAGAGTGTTGGACTGGGTGGGCCATTGGCCTGATCCAACAGGGCTTCTCTTAAGTTCTTATGTGACACAGAGTGTTGGACTGGATGGGCCATTGGCCTGATCCAACAGGGCTTCTCTTAGGTTTTTATGTTCTTAAGCAGGTGAGCTAAAAGGAAAAGCACCGAAGCTCGGTGTCAGGAGCTGCCGGGGCAGGAGTGTGCTTCCCAGCCTGGATGCCACTGCGGATTCTCCCCTATCCAGCTCATCACTGATCCTACCTCAGTTCAGAACTTCTCCTGCTGTTTCAGGGTTAGACAGAAGCCCAAGGCAGAACTTGGGTGGCATTTGGGTAAGGCTGGGTGGGGTGGCCACACAGTTTTCTCTCGCCCACCCGCCGGTGGTTTCATGTACACATTAAACAGGACAAGGGATCAGACAGAGCCCTGCCAAAACCAGCTCTGCAAAGACTCGCCTGGTACCACTTCTGAAACCCACTCCAGAGCAGAAATGAAGACCCCCTCCATCCCAGGGTGCCAACTTGACCAGGCAATCCAAACAGATGGAGCTACGAGCTCCCAAGAGGCTCAGGAGAGCCAATACGGATTAACACACACACACACCCCCGCCCGCTTCCTGGAAAGCTCATCAACCAGGGAAACTGAGGCAGTCTCCAAGACACAGTTGCACAGCCCACCTTGTGAGATAAAATCACCAAGACTGGGTGTGGGGGGCAGAGCATCTCACCACAAATCAGCAGCTGCATCCGAAGAGGCCACCTTCTTCTTCCTGACCCCAGGGCTGAGAGGCATGCAAACCCACAAAGGCAGGGGAGGGGGCTTTGGCCTCAGTCCATCGCCTGCAAGCCTGTGCCCTTTTTTGCCTTCCACCTCCCCTGGGCCAGCCCCCCATTCATCCAGTGGTCACCATGACACCCCCAACCCCTTCACACCTCCCCTGGTGCTCAGGCAGCCAATGGGAGGTCAGCATGTAAATCAGCCAAGAGAGCCAAGCAACAAGGGGGAGGGGGACTGGAGGGGGCAAGAAGAAAAGGGAAGGGAGGGGGCTGTGCAGAAAGGAGTTCCTCCCTTCCCAGTGCCGGCCGGGATGGGTGGGGCTGAATGAACAAGGAACTCCCTCCCGCCAGGCGACGCAGCCTGCCGGATGTGATAGGTGCAACCGGAAGATCTCTTCCCATGTCCCCGACTCAAGGGCATCCACCACAGCTGAGGAAAAGAGCCCAGCTGTTTCAGCCTGGCCCCGGATTCCCCACCCAGTTGCACCAGCTGCCTTTTCCTTCCCTTCCAGCCATAGAATCACAGAATCCTAGAGTTGGAAGGGACCCCTAGGGTCATCTAGTCCAACCCCCTGCACAATGCAGGAAATTCACAAACACCTCCCCCTAAATTCACAGGATCTTCATCGCTGTCAGAGGGCCATCTAGCCTCTGTTTCAAAACCTCCAAGGTAGGAGAGCCCACCACCTCCCGAGGAGGAAGCCTGTTAGAATCACAGAAGAGTTGGAAGGGACCTCCAGGGCCATCTAGTCCAACCCCCTGCACAATTCAGGAGACTCACAAACACCTCCCCCTAAATTCACAGGATCCTCATTGCTGTCAGGTGGCCATCTAGCCTCTGTTGAAAAACCTCCAGGGAAGGAGAGCCCACCACCTCCCGAGGAGGAAGTCTGTTAGAATCACAGAAGAGTTGGAAGGGACCTCCAGGGCCATCTCATCCAACCCCCTGCACAATGCAGGAAACTCACAAACACCTCCCCCTAAATTCACAGGATCTTCATTGCTGTCAGATGGCCATCTAGCCTCTCTTTAAAAACCCCCAAGAAAGGAGAGTCCACCACCTCCCGAGGAACCCTGTTCCACTGAGGAACTGACAGTTGTCAGGAAGTTCTTGCCAATGTTGAGTCGGAAACTTTTTTGATTTAATTTCAACCCATTGGTTCTGGTCCTACCTTCCAGGGCCACAGAAAACAATGCCACACCATCCTCTATATGACAGTCCTTCAAGTCCTTGAAGATGGTGATCCTATCACCTCTCAGCCGCCTCCTCTCCAGGCTAGACATCCCCAGCTCCTTCAACCTTTCCTCATAGGACTTGGTCTCCAGACCCCTCACCGTCTTCCTCGCCCTCTTCTGGACCCGTTCCAGCTTGTCTATATCCTTCTTAAAATGTGGTGCCCAAAACTGAACACAATACTCCAGGTGAGGTCTTACCAGAACACAGTAAAGCGATACCATCACATCACGTGATCTTGACACTATACTTCTTTTGATACAGCCCAAAATTGCATTTGCCTTTTTAGCCACCGCATCACACTGTTGACTCATGTTCAGCGTATGACCCACTAAGACCCCGAGATCCTTTTCGCACCTACTACTGTTAAGACAAGTCTCCTCCATCCTATAACCATGCATTGGATTTTTCCTACCTAAATGCAGAACTTGACATTTATCCCGGTTAAATTGATTTTATTGATTTTAGCCCAGTTTTCCAGCCTGTCAAGGTCATCCTGTATCCTGTTTCTGTCTTCTGTGTTTGCAACCCCTCCCAATCTAGGCTCATCTTCAAATTTAATAAGCATTCCCTCTATTCCTTCATCCAAATCATGTTGAACAAAACAGGTCCCAGGACAGATCCTTGAGGCACTCCACTTGTCACTCCTCTCCAAGAGAATGAGGAACCATTCACAAGCACTCGTTGGGTGCCATCTGTCAACCAGTTACAGATCCACCTAACGGTAACAGGATCCAAACCACATTTTACATCTCCACCTAGCTGCCCCCCCCCCCCCAGATAAGAGTCAGCACACTTAACCACTACACCAAACTGGCTGGTAGACACTGGGAGGGGGAAATCTACACAATAGTTATCAAAGCAAAGTTTCTTTTAATATTTAAAGAGCATGAAACGGGTGGCCTTAAACTCCAGTGACTTGTTAACATACAGGCCGCAGCATGCAACGGCACTGGGGGTTGCATGAAAAACCAAGAAGCAGTCGAGACCAACAACAGTTTACTGAAGGTGTGAGCTTCAGTGTGCAGGCACACCAGCTCGGACACACAAAAGCTCATCCCTTGAATAATTTGCGGATGACACTAAATTTGCCAAATGGCCAAATTTGCGGATGACACTAAATTGCGGATGACACTAAATTGTTCAGGGTGGTGAGAACCAGAGAGGATTGTGAGGAACTCCAAAGGGATCTGTTGAGGCTGGATGAGTGGGCGTCAACGTGGCAGATGCGGTTCAATGTGGCCAAGTGCAAAGTAATGCACATTGGGGCCAAGAATCCCAGCTACAAATACAAGTTGATGGGGGTGTGAACTGGCAGAGACAGACCAAGAGAGAGATCTTGGGGTCATGGTAGATAATTCACTGAAAATGTCAAGACAGTGTGCGTTTGCAATAAAAAAGGCCAACACCATGCTGGGAATTATTAGGAAGGGAATTGAAAACAAATCAGCCAGTATCATAATGCCTCTGTATAAATCGATGGTGCGGTCTCATTTGGAGTACTGTGTGCAGTTCTGGTCGCCGCACCTCAAAAAGGATATTATAGCATTGGAGAAAGTTCAGAAAAGGGCAACTAAAATGATTAAAGGGCTGGAACACCTTCCCTATGAAGAAAGGTTGAAACGCTTAGGGCTCTTTAGCTTGGAGAAACGTCGACTGAGGGGTGACATGATAGAAGTTTACAAGATAATGCATGGGATGGAGAAAGTAGAGAAAGAAGTACTTTTCTCCCTTTCTCACAATACAAGAACTCGTGGGCATTCGATGAAATTGCTGAGCAGACAGGTTAAAACGGATAAAAGGAAGTACTTCTTCACCCAAAGGGTGATTAACATGTGGAATTCACTGCCACAGGAGATGGTGGCGTCCACAAGCATAGCCACCTTCAAGAAGGGGTTAGATAAAAATATGGAGCAGAGGTCCATCAGTGGCTATTAGCCACAGTGTGTGTGTGTGTGTGTGTGTATATATATATATATATATATATATATATATATATATATATATATATATATATATATATATATATATTGGCCGCTGTGTGACACAGAATGTTGGACTGGATGGGCCATTGGCCTGATCTAACATGGCTTCTCTTATGTTCTTATGTTCATTTTGGGGGTGGAGCCAGGAGCAAGGTTGGGACAAGCATAATTGAGCTCCGAAGGGAGTTCTGGCCATCACATTTAAAGGGACCGCGCACCTTTTAAACGCCTCCCCTTTACTGGAAATAATGAATGATAGGGGAGCCTTCTTTGGGGGCTCATAGAATTGCACTCCTTGGCCCGATCCTTTTGAAACCTGGAGTGTTTTAAGGAGAGACACTGGATGCTGTACTGAAAATATGGTGCCTCTACCTCAAAAAACACTCCTGCCAGAGCCCCAAATACCCATGGATTAGTTCTCCATTATACCCTATGGGAATCGGTCTTCATAGGGAACAATGGAGTGCCCAGCAGACTTTTCCTCCCCCTCCCCCCCTTTCTGATGACCCCGAAGCGGAAGGAGGGCCTCCAAACCGGGGAGTCCCCTGCCCCCACCTGGGGATTGGCAACCCACAAAGAGCTACGCGAATAATAGAGCAGGAAATTAAGGAAATAAACCTCCGCAAAACCCAGCCTCAAATTACCAAATATTAATATCAAATCAATACAAATACTAGAAATTTATATTATATTGTGCAAAAGCATATCTAAATGGCAGATCAAGAACATAAAGCTTCCCCCAATGCTTCCAGAAGAAGTTCTTTTTGCATTGAAGAATTTCATTTCACTTCTGCTGGAAGCATTGCTCTTCATGAAAGATTTGACCGTTTGAATTTCTGCCTTCATCCATCCTTTGGAATTTCCTGAACATTGATTTGTCTGCAAATGACTTTGGTGAAGGTTTATGTTCTTGATCTGCCATTTAGATGTGCTTTTGCACAATTCAATATAAATTTCTAGTATTTGTATTTATTTTATATTAATATTTGGTAATTTGAGGCTGGGTTTTGCACAGGTTTATTACCTTAATTTCCGGCCCCCACCTGGGGATTGGCAACCCAAAGCCAGAAGGCAGCAAAGGCCACTTGAGCTCAGAACTGGCACGCACTCCCAACACCACAGAATCATAGAGTTGGAAGGGACCTCCAGGGTCATCTAGTCCAACCCCCTGCACAATGCAGGAAACTCACAAACACTTCCTCCTAAATTCACAGGATCCTCATTGCTGTCAGATGGCCATGTAGCCTCTGTTGAAAAACCTCCAAGGAAAGAGAGCCCACCACCTCCCCAGGAGGAAGCCTGTTAGAATCATAGAAGAGCTGGAAAGGACCTCCAGGACAATCTAGTCCAACCCCTTCACAATGCAGGAAACTCACAAACACTTCCCCCTAAATTCACAGGATCTTCATGGCTGTCAGATGGCCATCTAGCCTCTGTTGAAAAACCTCCAAGGAAGGAGAGCCCACCACCTCCCAAGGAAGCCTGTTCCACTGAGGAATCGCTCCAACGGTCAGGAAGTTCTTCCTCATGTTGAGCCGGAAACTCTTTTGATTTAATTTCAACCCATTGGTTCTGGTCCTACCTTCCAGGGCCACAGGAAACAATTCCACACCATCCTCTAGATGACAGCCCTTCAAGTACTTGAAGAAGGTGATCCTATCACCTCTCAGCCACCTCCTCTCCAGGCTAAACATCCCCAGCTCCTTCAACCTTTCCTCATAGGACTTGGTCTCCAGATCCCTCACCATATTTGTCGCCCTCCTCTGGACCCGTTCCAGCTGGTCTAGATCCTTCTTAAAATGCGGTGCCCTAAACCGCACACCATACTCCAGGGGAGGCCTTACCAGAGCAGAGCCAAGTGACACCGTCCCACTGCGTGATCTGGGAACTAGACTTCTGCGTACATGACCCAAAATTGCATTGGCCTTTTTAGCCGCCGCATCACGCTGTTGGCTCATGTTCCGCGTCGGATCCGCTAAGACCCCGAGATCCTTTTCGCCCAGACTACTACTAAGACCGGTCTCCCCCATCCTATAACCATGCATGGGATTTTTCCTGCCGAAATGCAGAACTTTACATTTATCCCTGTTAAAATTCATTTAATTTGTTTTAGCCCAGTTTTCCAGCCTGTCAAGGTCATCCTGGATCCTACTTCTGCCTTCTTCTGTGTTTGCAACCCCTCCCAATTTAGTATCATCTGCAAATTTAATAAGCATTCCCTCCATTCCTTCATCCAATCATTGATAAAGATGTTGAACCAAACAGGTCCCAGGACAGATCCTTGAGGCCCTCCACTTGCCCCTCCTCTCCAAGAGGATGCAGAAATGCATTTCCTTGACCCCCACCCCATTGGCCAGGGCTGCGTTTGCAGCGAGAGGCGCTTCCCTGGCACTGCCCCCCTGCAGCAGAGGGGGGCAGGGAGGGGCCGCTGACCCGCAAAAGCCCCCCTTCCCGCGGCTCCGACTTGCTGCGCCTCCCCGCCGGGCCGGCCTTCCAGCGCCGCCGCTGCTGCTGCTCGAGGGCTGCCGCCCCGTCCCGGAACGCCCTCTTCTCCCCCCGGCAGCCCCAGGACTACACCTCCCGGCAGCCTTCGCGGCGGCAGGCCCTCGCGGGGCACGCCGGGATCGCTCCTCCGCCTCCCTGGAGAGGGCGGGGCGGAGGCGGTGTCCCCAGCTGACCCCGGCAGGGCCGCGGAGGGGAGGGGAGGGGAGGAGGCGGGGCTGGGCTGCTGCCGCTGCTGGGGCCGCCCTTGGCCTTCGCTCCCCGCCTGCTGCTGCTGCTGCCTTCCTCGCCCTGCTGCAGACCCCTGGGCCAGGCACAGAGGAAGGCGGCAGACTGATGCCCCGCCCTTCTCTCTGCATCAGGACTCAGAGCGGCTTCCAAACTCCCATATCCTCTCCCCCCACGACAGACACCCTGTGAGGTGGGTGGGGCGGAGAGGGCTATCACAGCAGCTGCCCTTTCAAGGGCAACCTCTGCTGACCCAAGGCCATTCCAGCAGGTGCAAGGGGAGGAGTGGGGAATCAAACCCCGTCCTCCCAGATAGGAGTCCTTGCACTTCACCACTGCACCAAACTGGCTCTCACAGAACTGCCCTTTCAAGGGCAACCTCTGCTGACCCAAGGCCATTCCAGCAGGTGCAAATGGAGGAGTAGGGAATCAAACCCCGTCCTCCCAGATAGGAGTTCTTGCACTTAACCACTGCACCAAACTGGCTATCACAGCAGCTGCCCTTTCAAGGACAACCTCTGCTGACCCAAGGCCATTCCAGCTGGTGCAAATGGAGGAGTGGGGAATCAAACCCCGTCCTCCCAGATAGGAGTCCTTGCACTTCACCACTGCACCAAACTGGCTCTCACAGAACTGCCCTTTCAAGGACAACCTCTGCTGACCCAAGGCCATTCCAGCAGGTGCAAATGGAGGAGTAGGGAATCAAACCCCGTCCTCCCAGATAGGAGTCCTTGCACTTCACCACTGCACCAAACTGGCTCTCACAGCAGCTGCCCTTTCAAGGACAACCTCTGCCAGAGCTATGGCTGACCCAAGGCCATTCCAGCAGGTGCAAATGGAGGAGTAGGGAATCAAACCCCGTCCTCCCAGATAGGAGTTCTTGCACTTAACCACTGCACCAAACTGGCTATCACAGCAGCTGCCCTTTCAAGGACAACCTCTGCTGACCCAAGGCCATTCCAGCTGGTGCAAATGGAGGAGTGGGGAATCAAACCCCGTCCTCCCAGATAAGAGTCTTTGAACCTAAGAAGAAGACCGTAGATGTATGCCCCACCCTTTTCTCTGAATCAGAGACTCAGAGCAGCTTACAATCTCCTTTATCTTCCTCCCCTACAACAGACACCCTGTGAAGTGGGTGGGGCTGAGAGGGCTCTGAAAGAAGCTGCCCTTTCAAGGACAACCTCTGCCAGAGCTATGGCTGACCCAAGGCCATTCCAGCCACTGCGAATGGAGGAGTGGGGAATCAAATCCCATTCTCCCAGATAAGTCTTTGAACCTAAGAAGAAGACCCCGCCCTTTTCTCTGAATCAGAGTCTCAGAGCAGCTTACAATCTCTTTTATCTTCCTCTCCCACAACAAACACCCTGTGAGGTGGGTGGGGCTGAGAGGGCTCTCCCAGCAGCTGCCCTTTCAAGAACAATCTCTGCCAGAGCTCTGGCTGACCCAAGGCCATTCCAGCAGCTGCAAGTGGAGGAGTGGGGAATCAAACCCGGTTCTCCCAAATAAGAGTCTGCCACTTCACCACTGCACCAAACTGAGAAGGAGGGGGGTGAGTGGCACTTCTTTTCCCTATGCCTCAGAGTCCCTCCCCCATCCAAGCACAGAAAAAGGGAGCTGGGGTGTGGTAGGCGTGGGGTTCGAGTGCCCGAGGAGGTTCAGTCCACCCCCACCCCCGGGTGGCTTCGTTTCACCTCCTTTCCAGAATTAGAAGGGAGGCAAAGTGAAACCAGCTGGCTGGCACAGAAGCTGAGGCATTTGCCTAGGCCAGGGGTGGCCAACGGTAGCTCTCCAGATGTTTTTTGCCTACAACTCCCATCAGCCCCAGCCAGCATGGCCAATGGCTGGGGCTGATGGGAGTTGTAGGCAAAAAACATCTGGAGCGCCAATGTTCCCTACCCCTGATTCTAAGCCAATACTTCCTATGCAGGGAGCCTGTGTGACTGGCTCATCGTCACCCTTTGAGCTTCCATGGCATGAGTGGGGATTCGAACTCAAGTCTCCCAGATACTAGCCTTGACACTCTTCAGCACAGTGCCATGTTGACCTTCCCGAGACCTTCTGTCATCTCATGGCACGGTTTGGTATTCCAAACAAAGGAAGCTCCCAAGCCAATATCCACCGCCCTCCGTGGCCTCAGGACAGCCCCTGGGAGCCACAGATGAGCCAGCCTACCAGCCACACCAGGCCCAGGAACATCAGCATGTATGGGAGGCAGGCAGAGAGAGGCTCCAGAGGAACTGGTACTGCCTAGACAGCCTGTCTTCTGAGGCTGGTAAAATGAGTCCCCAGCTTGCTGGGGGGAAAGCGTAGATGACTGGGGAAGGCAATGGCAAGGAAAGGTAAAGGGCAAGCACCAGTCGTTTCCGACTCTGGGGGGACGTTGCTTTCACAACATTTTCACAGCAGACTTTTTACAGGGTGATTTGCCCTTGCCTTCCCCCGTCATCTACACTTTCCCCCCAGCAAACCACTCCGTAAAAAAAGTCTGCCGTGAAAACGTCGTGATGCGATGTCACCCCAGAGTCGGAAATGACTGGTGCTTGCACAGGGGACTACTTTATTTTTAGGGGAGGGATGGTGGCTCAGTGGTAGAGCATCTGCTTGGTGAGCAGAAGGTCCCAGGTTCAATCCCCGACATCTCCAACTAAATGGGGTCCAGGCAAGTAGGCGTGAAAAACCTCAGCTGGAGACCCTGGAGAGCCATGAATGGGCTGTGGCTCAGTGCTAGAGCACCTGCTTGGTAACCAGAAAGTTCCAGGTTCAATCCCCGGCATCTCCAACTCAAAAGGGTCCAGGCAAATAGGCGTGAAAAACCTCAGCTGGAGACCCTGGAGAGCCACTGCCAGTCTGAGTAGACAAGACTGACTTTGATAGACCCAGGGTCTATCAGTATAAGGCAGCTTCATGTGCTCGTATGTTCCTGACACATCCCTAAGCTAGCTAACCATCCCAAACAGCTGAGAGAGAAACCCACAGAGATAGGAGACCGGCGCCAACAATCAGCAGAAGAAACAGTTGGCTCAAGGCAGGCTTGCCTGATGGCGTCTAGAAGTCCAGGTGGGCTCTTGCGGCTCCTTTCCACGCACACCTGACACCACAGTCCAACTCGGCAGGGACTCAACCAACCACCTCCTAGAGACAGGCCTCTCTGCACTACAACTGAACCCCTGGGACGCAGGGAAGGGGAAAGCAGTCAGCGATAGGAAGAAAAGTGGCGCCAGCAGCCGGGCGCTTCCAACTACATCACGACACCACATCTGCGGCTTCAGGAGCTCCCAAGACTGGTCTAAAGGACAAGCTAGCTGACATCCAGGGAAGCACGTGGCAGAGGCTGAAGAGAGGCCAGAATGCTTTCTTCTCCACCCTCTCCCCAATCAGTACAACCACCCCCCCCACACACACTGCAGTCAAGACTAACAGGCTGGTCCATACTGGATCCTGAAGCAAAACCCCAATGCAGATGCTCAAACGGCTGCACTGAGAACGAGAACTTCCATTCAAAGCAAGCTCACGTTCCGAGCAGGGTGGCACAACCAGATTACGTCAGCATTTCTCAGACACAGAAGTGTAGGACTGGGTGGGGGTGATCGGAGCAGCTTTCCACATGGTGTTAGTTAACTGCTATTAGCCCTGTTGGCTAAATGGAACTTCCACATTCTGAAGCAGCGTATCTTTAAGCTACAACAGGTGGAAGCTTTGGCCCCCATGCCCAGTTCGTGTGCTTTCAAAGGACATCTAATCTGGCTGCTGTGGGAAAACGGAGCTATAGATACTGGCTTAGGTATGTTGTTCTTCAGTTGCACAGTTGAGTCCAACTCTTTGCGACCCCCTGGACCAAGTCACACCATGCCCTCCTGTCTTCCACCATCCTCCAAAGTCTGCTCAAATTCATGTTCATAGAATCATAGAGTTGGAAGGGACCTCCAGGGTCATCTACTCCAACCCCCTGCACAATGCAGGAAACTCACAAATACCTCCCCCTGAATTCACAGGATACATTGCTGTCAGATGGCCATCCAGCCTCTGTTGAAAAACCTCCAAGGAAGGAGAGCCCACCACCTCCCACGGAGGAAGCTGGTTTCACTGAGGAATCGCTCTAACGGTCAGGAATCCTAGAATCCTAGATTTGGAAGAGACCTCCAAGGCCATCTAGTCCAACCCCCTGCACAATGCAGGAAATTCACAACACCTCCCCCTAAATTCACAGGATCCTCCTTGCTGTCAGATGGCCATTTAGCCTCTGTTTAGAAACCTCCAAGGAAGGAGAGCCCACCACCTCCCAAGGAAGCCTGTTCCACTGAGGAACCGCTCTAACGGTCAGGAAGTTCTTCCTAATGTTGAGCTGGAAACTTTTTTGATTTAATTTCAACCCACTGGTTCTGGTCCTACCTTCCGGGGCCACAGAAAGCAATGTTAGTTACATCAGTAACACTGTCTTAACTGGGTTAGATACCAGACTCATTCTGCTTCCATAAGGCTCAGCTGACGTTTTTAGACCCTTTGACTTAGGAAGCCACCGCAAAATGCGCAACACTAGCCAAGAAAGGGGAAGGAAAAAGCTCACAGGGGAACTGGCACGGAGCCACTGCATGGGTGGGAAGAAAATGGTCAAAACCGCGAAGGATATTTGGCACCAGGGTCCCAAAGAGGGGGGGGGGGAGTGCCAGGAAAGCACTTCTCCAAACTCTGGGGTGGGTTGCGCTTGCAAAGTTTGGTGACTCAAACTACCTCCTTCTGGGCCCATCGGACAGCAACAAGCATCGCCTCCCCCCACGAGCTCTCTAGCCAGAACAGGAACAGCGGTGGGGCAAAAAGAGGCAAACGAAGATATGTGAAGCAACTCCCGTCCACCCTCACCTTCTGCTCTGCGTATCCCACATACTGCTGCACAGCACGGTGAGCTGAAAGCCTTGTGCACAATGGAGATCACACCAGGAAGTTGAACCCAAGCAAGTCGGGGACGACTGCAATCTGATTCCAGAGCTTACATTTTGCCTGCAAAGGTCCAGGGTTCAACCCCGGGTGCCTCGCGACAGCAAGCGTGGGGAAGGGACCTCGGAGCTCCAAGCAGACAGTGCTGGAAGAGCTGGGCCAGAAAGCCCACCAGAGCCCTCCACCACCTTAGGAAGCCTGTCCCGCTGGCTTACGCTTCCTGAGTAAGTTTCTCAAGGACATGAACAGTGTTTTAAGACATGGAGGAAGAGAAGCGTCTGGATGGGGTTGCGATCGCCGTAATTAATTCAGCTCACTTATGCTAAATAAGGAAACGAGACCGAGAAGAACATGAGTGTTCTACATACCATGCATGCTTCACACTAGATTCCACAGCCCCCACCTTCCTCAGCCTCTGCCCCCGCCCCGCCCTGCTGCTAGACTGCCTCCCAAGATAGCACAAGGGCTCCAGGGCTCAAGCAAATTTCCAGAGAAGCACCTCTGCTCAAGAACGCCGTCTCTCCTCACCTCAGGCGCCCTTCCCAAAAGCAGTGGCTCTGGCCACGGGTCTCATTCGCCACGGCAAGAAGAGGCAAAGAATTCACTTGAGTTCTCTTCCACCTCCCCATCATCCACCGTCACCACAGAGCGTTCTACCAAAACTCCCAGATTATTGTATGCTGTTTGTCTCACCTCTTCTTACAGACACCGCTAATGCTCAGCGTAGCCACAGGGTTATATTTCACGGACACAAAACTCAACTCTGCCTCACTTCAGAGGCGAAGGGTCTAACTTGATGCAACACATGACCCAGACAGGGCTAGGGAATGTTGGCTCTCCAGATGTTTTTGGCCTACAACTCCCATCAGTTTGGTGTAGTGGTTAAGTGTGCGGACTCTTATCTGGGAGAACCAGGTTTGATTCCCCACTCCTCCACTTGCACCTGCTAGCATGGCCTTGGGTCAGCCACAGCTCTGGCAGAGGTTGTCCTTGAAAGGGCAGCTGCTGTGAGAGCCCTCTCAGCCCCACCCACCTCACAGGGTGTCTGTTGTGGGGGAGGAAGGGAAAGGAGATTGTGAGCCGCTCTGAGACTCTTCGGAGTGGAGGGCGGGATATAAATCCAATATCTTCATCTACCTCACAGGGTGTCTGTTGTGGGGGAGGAAGGGAAAGGAGATTGTGAGCCGCTCTGAGACTCTTCGGAGTGGAGGGCGGGATATAAATCCAATATCTTCATCTACCTCACAGGGTGTCTGTTGTGGGGGAGGAAGGGAAAGGAGATTGTGAGCCGCTCTGAGACTCTTCGGAGTGGAGGGCGGGATATAAATCCAATATCTTCTTCTTCAATATCTTCTTCATCAGCCCCAGCCAGCATGGCCAATCGCTGGGGCTGATGGGAGTTGTAGGCCAAAAACATCTGGAGAGCCAACCTTCCCTACCCCTGACCCAGAGGTTTGTTTCAGGGCACATTTAAGCCCACCTTACCTCAAGCCAGAGGCTCAAACTTCATATTCCAGAGGCCAAATCCCACCCATCCCCTGCCCAGCGCACACACACAGAGCAAGTCTTCGCAACAGCCGCATAACAGACAGAAACTAGCAGGGGAGCATTCTCCTAAGACAGGCAGAAAAAACTTCACGCGCTGATATTTCTGCCTGTCGCAAGGAGCGAGCGAGTGTCTCAGAGCCTGGAATCAAAGGAAACCATCGTTTATCTGGATTTCAGTAAGACTTTTGATAAAAGTTCCCCACACTATCCTTGTTGACAAGTTGGTAAAACGTGGTCTGGATCCTGTTATCGTTAGGTGGATTGGTCACAGGATGACAGATTGCACCCAAAGAGAGCTTGTGAATGGTTCCTCATCTTCTTGGAGAAGAGTGACAAGTGGAGGGCCTCAAGGATCTGTCCTGGGACCTGTATTGTTCAACACCTTTATCAATGATTTGGATGAAGGAATAGAGGGAATTCTTATTAAATTTGCAGATGATACTAAATTGGGAGGGGTTGCAAACACAGAAGAAGACGGAAACAGAATCCAGGATGACCTTGACAGGCTGGAAAACTGGGCTAAAATCAATAAAATGAATTTTAACAGGGATAAATGTAAAGTTCTGCATTTAGGTAGGAAAAATCCAATGCATGGTTATAGAATGGGGGAGACTTGTCTTAGCAGTAGTATGTGCGAAAAGGATCTATGGGTCTTAGTGGATCATACGCTGAACATGAGTCAACAGTGTGATGCCGTGGCTAAAAAGGCAAATGCAATTTTGGGCTGTATCAACAGACGTATAGTGCCCAGATCACATGATGTGATGTTATTGCTTTACTCTGCTCTGGTAAGACCTCACCTGGAATATTGTGTTCAGTTTTGGGCACCACATTTTAAGAAGGATATAGACAAGCTGGAACGGGTCCAGTGGAAGGCGACGAAGATGGTGAGTGGTCTGGAGACCAATTCCTATGAGAAAAGGTTGAAGGAGTGGGGATGTTTAGTTTGGAGAGGAGGCGGCTGAGAGGTGATAGGATCACCAAGTACTTGAAGGGCTGTTATCTAGAGGAGGGTGTGGAATTGTTTTCTGTGGGCCCGGAAGGTAGGACCAGAACCAATAGGTTGAAATTAAATCCAAAGAGTTTCCGGCTCAACTTGTCCCTGACCATTAGAGCAGTTCCTCAGTGGAACAGGCTTCCTCCTTGGGAGGTGGTGGTCTCTCCTTCCTTGGAGGTTTTTCAACAGAGGCAAGATGGCCATCTGACAGCAATGAAGACCCTGTGAATTTAGGGGAAGGTGTTTGTGAGTTTCCTGCATTGTGCAGGGGGTTGGACTAGATGACGCTAGAGGTCCCTTCCAGCGCTATGATTCTCTGATTCTAACAGAATCCCGGTGGAGGCTATGGGGTGGAGCACCTCTTAGGCAATGCAGGGGGGAGGTGGCTGTCACACCCCACCTTCCCAGGGGAATCTGCAAACCTAAAGAAAGTGACGGCTGGCAGATCGAGCGCAGCAGCCATAAAGAGAAGCCCAGAAAAAGCCCAGTCAGGTCTGATCAAGGGATCGGCCATGCTAAGGGAGACACACTGGCGTGAAGCCCAAGGACAGCTACAGGCTGAGCTAAGCGCGGGGTGAAGGGAGGGACAGGCAGCCGTCTGAGCCCCACAGGCCCAGGGTGGCCTCAATGCTCTTGCCCGGAAGCTGCTGCCATATTGAGAGCAGAAGGGACACGTCCAGGGCCTGATCTAGCAAGGCGGTTCTTGCCTTCCACTCCCACCTCCCTGCCTGGCTCACCCTCCCAGCAGTATCTGGGGCAGTGCAGAGGAAGGAAGCGGCTCGCTTGTCTCCACCAGCCTCCCTCTGGCCATCCCACAAACTATACTCACTCTCAGTGAGTGTAGCTACACAGCCACAGTATTCCAATGTGTTCCTCTTAGAATTGTGTATCAGTATAATTATTTGGACTGACATACGCAAAATAGGGATATCGGCTGTATATCTCATTACATACGCTTTACCCATTTTCACTATATTTTATTGTATTCCTTTTTCCTATGGCAAACTAGAATTATGTTTACATGTTAAAAAGCAAATTAGGTGGACAAGAACATCACTATCCAACGTATTTCTCTTTTAGCTGCATTGACACACTCAAACAGGGACTTTGGCTGCTTATCCCACTACATATATTGAACCCCTCTCCCATTGTCGTTGACAGACAATCTCACATTTTGACATACTGCTGTTTTGTTGCTTTTGCATGCTCCTGCGACTCAGATCAAAGGTTTGCTCCATTTGTTAATTTTACTGCATACCATTGTTTTGTTGCTTTTGCATGCTCCTGCTACTCAGATCAAAGGTTTGCTCCGTTTGTTAATTTTACTGCATACCACTGTTTTGTTGCTTTTGCATGCTCCTGCTACTCAGATCAAAGGTTTGCTCCATTTGTTAATTTTACTCCGTACTGCTGTTTTGTTGCTTTCGCATGCTCATGCTACTCAGATCAAAGGTTTGCTCAATTTGTTAATTTTACTATTCTGTCATTGTACCTTTTTACATTCTAAACCCCTGCCTACCAGATCATTTCACTTCCCTGTCATTGGTTCTTAAATCTGTACCACGTTGCATTCTGGGCCACTGCCTACCAGCTCTGTGTGGCTCTGCTCAGCTCTGTACGGCTTTGCTCGCTGTGCTGGATTCCTCGTCTGAGGAAGTGGGCTTAAGAGCACAGGAAAGCTTACGTTCCAAATAAAAATGCGTTGGTCTTAAAGGTGCCCCTTGATTCCTGCTTTGTTCAGCTGCTTCAGACCAACCCGGCTGCCCGCTTGGATCAAACTGCAGAAAGAGTTCACGTTACACCCCTCCCGCTCCAGGCCCTGGAGGACAATCCTGCCACTCACATACCCACTGAGAGGTCTGAAGAGATTGCAGAAATTATTTTTAGACAGCCCCCCCCCCCCCCCCCGCTGGTTGATAATATCCTGCAGAGAAGGCAGCCTGAACAGGCCTTCCCCGCCCCCATGAACAGGGGCTGTGCCATTCCGGCCTGCCCCACACCGCTGCAATCGGGGCACCAAGCCAACATGCACACAAACAACTGTGGCCGTGTCCAAAACCTGGAAATCACAGCAGCACCAGCCCTCCCCCACCCCCCGTGGAACAGCCCAGGAGCAAGACAAATCCCACGGCCCCTTGCCCACCGCTGCCAGGAGAGCTGCCTGCCCCGAATCTCCGCCGTATCATCGGGAGGTATCCCTTCACCACATGACTCATGCGGGCAGGACACAAAGGGAAGGATTAAATTGCCCCAGCTGGAATGTGGCCCAAAGCCCAGGAGATGGGCGAGATCTTCTCCAACCGCCTGCCTCTAGCAACATGGGTTGCGTCTTGCATCCAGCTAGTCCCTCAGGTGACTGCCCTCCTCACATCCGGCAGCCGATGGGAGACCACCGAGGACGTCTAGGGTCACTACACGGAGGCAGGCCATGACAAACCATCTCTGTGCATCTTTTACCTTGAAAACTGGGGGGGGTTGCCAGTCGCTGGAATCAAGCACGGAAGGAAGCCATTTCTGCAAAAATCCCACACCGCCCAGCGTTTTTGGTCAGGCAAGCAAGAACACAAATCTAGCCTTCGTGGTCCAGGGGGCAGAAAATAATTCAGCTGGTTTCTACTAACAGCTCAGGATGGAAATGGTGCCCGGCTGGGACGTCTGACTTCCCCACTGTTCCGTTTTGGAAACAGCGCTATTTAATCCGTTCAGGCCCACGTGCTGCTCATTCCGACAGTTATGTAAAACCGAATTGTTCAGGAGAGCTGTTCTGGAAAGGTAACAGGACTATGCTGCAACAGAATAGTCCAGGAAGGTGTTTTGTGAAGGGGAAGGAACGAGGAACTCTGCTGCTGCGGGTGACCATTATCAGTTTGTTGTGCGTGTTACCCTCTTGCATGAAGCAATGCCATGTTTCTTTTATATATTCACACGCTTCGTCATGCCTAATATTCTACACTTATTCAGATTTCAGTCCTAGTAGGTTCCTCTTTGGATGTCTCTTTGGAAGAATAGAACTGCAGAGTTGGAAGGGCAATAGAGGCCATCTAGTCCAACCCTCTGCTCAATGCAGGACTGGCCCTCAACATCCCTGCCAAAGGTGCGCCCAGCTGCTGCTTGAAGACTGCCAGAGAGAGGGCGCTCACCACCACCTCACTCGGGAGCCGATTCCACTGTTGAACAACTCTGACGGTAAACAAGTTTTTCCTAATACCCAGTCAGTACCTTCCCACCCTTAATTTAAACCTATTATTGCAAACCCTCTCCTCTGCTGCCAGCAGAAACTGCTCCCTGCCCCCCTCCTCTAAGTTGCAGCCCTTCAAATACCTCAAGAGAGCAGTCCTGAACATATGAAGCTGCCTTATACTGAATCAGACCCCCCTCGGTCTATCAAATCAGTCTTATCTACTCAGACTGGCAGCGGCTCTCCAGGGTCTCCAGCGAAGGTTTTTCACACCTATCTGCCTGGACCCTTTTGAGTTGGAGATGCCGGGGATTGAACCTGGGACCTTCTGCTTGCCAAGCAGATGCTCTACCACTGAGCCACCCTCCCTCCCTAACACTTATGAAGCTGCCTTCTACTGAATCAGACCCTCCTGGGCTCATCTAAGTCAGTCTTGTCTACTCAGACTAGCAGCAGCTCTCCAGGGTCTCAAGCTGATGTTTTTCACACCTACTTGCCTGGACCCTTTTTAGTTGGAGATGCCGGGGATTGAACTGAGACCACCTGCTTACCAAGCAGATGCTCTACCACTGAGCCACCGTCCCTCCCTATCACTGTCCCCCCCTCAACCTCCTCTTCTCCAGACTGAACATCCCCAAGTTGCTCAGCCTCTCCTCAAAGGGCTTGATCTCAACTGTATCAATCTACCCAGCACTTATAAAAAAAATCACTACATTTTAAGAAGGATCTAGGCAAGCTGGAAGGGGTCCAGAGGAGGGCGACAAAGATGGTGAGGGGTCTGGAGACCGAGTCCTATGAGGAAAGGTTGAAGGAGTTGGGGATGTTTATCCTGGAGAGGAGGCGGCTGAGAGGTGATACGATCACCATCTTCAAGTCCTTGAAGGGCGGTCATAGAGAGGAGGGTGTGGAATTGTTTTCTGTGGCCCCGGAAGGTAGGACCAGAACCAATGGGTTGAAATTAAATCAGAAGAGATTGTGGCTCAACATGAGGAAGAACATCCTGACACAGCTGTTCCTCAGTGGAGGTGGTGGGCTCTCCTTCCTTGGAAGTTTTTCAACAGAGGCTAGATGGCCATCTGACAGCGATGAAGATCCTGTGAATTTAGGGGGAGGTGTTTGTGAGTTTCCTGCATTGTGCAGGGGGTTGGACTAGATGACCCTGGAGGTCCCTTCCAAGTCTATGATTTTACGATTCCTGACCATTAGAGCAGTTTCTCAGTGGAACAGGCTTCCTCGGGAGGTGGTGGGCTCTCCTTCCTTGGAGGTTTTTCAACAGAAGCTAGATGGCCACCTGACAGCAATGAAGATCCTGTGAATTTAGGGGGAGGTGTTTGTGGGTTTCCTGCATTGTGCAGGGGGTTGGACTAGATGACCCTGGAGGTCCCTTCCAACTCTTATGATTCTTCAAATGGACTGTTATTGATTTACACAACGTAATCTGCATTGGGTCTCAGGAAGAAAGGCAGACTATACATACAGTAAGTAGAATAAAGGATTTAGAACCGGATGTGAACAGTGCAATAGCCAAGTCTGTAGATGATACCAGATTTTTCATTATAGTGAAAACCGAAGTTGATCATGAAGCATTCCAGAAGGATCTCTCTAAATTGACTGACTGGGTAACAATGGGGTAGATGAAACACAGTGTGATGTACCCTGGAACCAATTTTTTTTTTAATTTTACATACACATTGATGGGGTCTGAAGTGGCTGAGAGGGGAAGAGGGAGGCCTTTTGGGTTGTAGCAGAAGCTCAATGAAAATGCTGACTCAGTGTGCAACAGCCACGAAAAGAGCCAGCCTTGATACTCGGAGTCATTAGGAAAGGAACTAACAATAAAAGAACCACACTGCAATGACTTTGTACAAATCTATGATGTAGCCTCATCTGGAATACTGTGCACAGTCCTGGTTGCTCTCTCTCACAAAGGAGATTGTTGAACTGCTCGGAAAAAGCACAGAGCCCAGCCTCCAAGATGATTAAGGGATTACATCACTTTTCTTATATAGAAAAGCTGGAGTCTAAGGCTCTTCAGTTTAGGAAACAAAAGATGGTTGAGCAGACGCACGATGCGAGTTGACAAAATTAGACATAAGGAAATGGTAGAATTCACTGCCAGTGGAGGCCTCGATGGCCAGCATGAAAGATGACTTTAAAAGGGCTTAGGCAGATTCACAGAGGAAGGGTCCATCGATGTCTACTAGCCGTAGTGAGTAAAGGGAACCTCCATGATCAGAGACAGTAAGCCTCTGAATCCCAGTGAAAGGCGTTCACCTCTGTGCCCTCTTGGAAGGCCGCTGTGTGGAATCAGGTGCTGGACTGCAGGAAGTGTCAGAGCTGCTAGTGTTGGGCTTGCCTCACCCACAATCCAACCTTCCACTGAGCCTATTCTGGTGCAATAAAAGCCAGAGTTATCCCTGGGCCCCAGTAACAGCTTCTTAAGAATAACATGTGTGCAAATAAGCCAAAGAGAAGTACCTAGAGCACACTCACCAATGTTAGAAAAATATGTTGGAGATGTTAGAAAAAGAAGCCCGTCTGAAAGCCACCAGGGAAAGGGCTTTCTCCGTTATGGCCCCCATATGGTGGAATCAGCTGCCGGAAGAGGTGAGGGCCCTGCGGGACTTGGCGCAGTTCCGCAGGGCCTGTAAGACGACCCTCTTCCGGCTAGCCTATACCTAGCCTACATTTAGCTAGGATAACAACTTGAGGAAACTGGCCAGCCATCTTTTTACAGGAAACTGAATTACTCTGTTTTAATGTTTTAACTGTTTAACTATTTAACTGTTTTATATTTGAAATTGTTTAATTTTAAGTTGATTAATTGTTGGAAGCCGCCCTGAGCCATTCGTGGGAAGGGCGGGATATAAATCCTAAATAAATAAATAAAATAAATAAAAAATATCCCGCCCTTCACTCTGAATCTCAGAGAGGTCACAATCTCCTTTGCCTTCCCCCCTCCACCCCCGCCAACAGACACCCTGTGAGATAGGTGGGGCTGAGAGAGCTCTCACAGAAACTGCTCTTTCAAGGACAGCTCTGCCAGAGCTACGGCTGACCCAAGGCCATTCCAGCAGCTGCAAGTGGAGGAGTGGGGAATTGAACTCAGTTCTCCCAGATAAGAGTCCATACACTTAACCACACCCCAAATTGGATCTCTGTAGTGTAAGCACCATTTTGTAACAAACATTTAGTATTTCCTAGAAATCTGAAGTCAAGGAGAAAAACTGATTTATCAAAAAAGAAACCAAGACATTTTGGAGAAAACTGTAACATGACCTCACTTCCTTGTCAAGGCACTTTGACATTGCAAATTTCATCACTTATAACTAAGCATATCATACTATCTGACATATTTATGACATTTAAAAGGACAAATGCCTTTTTAAAAGAACAAGCAAAAAACCCTCATCATTATCTTATTGGAGTGGATTGTTCTACCTTAAATTCTTTGCTCACTGTGCCGGATTCCTCGTCTGATGAAGTCTGTTTAGAGAGCACATAAAAGCTGATGTTCTAAATAAAAATTGTTTGGTCTTAAAGGTACACTTGCCTCCTGCTTTGTTCAACTGCTTCAGACCAATACGCTGCCCACCTGGATCTATTTAAATTCTTATTACACATCAAGTGAAGAAAACCTTGTCTTAAGCCACCCTTCACTCGCCCCAAAAGAGATCCGGTTTCACATGTGTTTGTGCAGAAGTCCCCCAAATCCTGCTGGGCCCTTCATGATTCCCTATGTGGAGATCGATTCTCATTGGGCATAATGGGGAATTGATCTGGAGGAATCGGGGGCTCGGGGGGGGGGCTGTTTTTTGAGGTAGAGGCATCAAATTTTCAGCATAGCATCTGAGGACTCTCCTCAAAAAGCTCGCCAAGTTTCAAAACAATTGGACCAAGGGGTCCAATTCTACAAGACCCCAAAGAAGGTGCCCTTATCCTCCATTATTTCCTATGGAGGTAAGGCCTTTAAAAAGGCGTGCGGTCCATTTCAATGGGCTGGCCAGAACTCCCTTCAGCGTTCCATGACGCTTGTCACACCCTGGCTCCTGGCTCCACTCCCAAAGTCTCCTGGCTCCACTCCCAAAGTCTCCTGGCTCCACCCCCAAAGTCCCCAGCTATTTCTTGAAATGGACTTGGAACCCTAGTTTCTGACGGGCTGTTTTTTGAGGTAAAAGCACCACATTTTCAGCATAGCATCCAGTGCCTCTCCCCAAAATACCCCCTGGGTTTCAAGAAGACTGGGCCAGGGGGTCCAATGCTACGAGCCCCCAAAGAAGGTGCCCCTATCCTCCATTCTTTCCTAGGGAAGGAAGGCCTTTAAAAGGTGTGCGGTCCCTTTCAATGGGATGGCTGGAACTCCCTTCAGAGTTCCATGGTGCTTGTCACCCCCTGGTTCGGCTCCCAATATCTCCTGTCTCTGCCCCCAAAGTCTCCCAGCTCCACCCCCAAAGTCCCCAGATATTTCTTGAAATGGACTTGGAACCCTAGTTCCTGAGGGGCTGTTTTTTGAGGTAGAAGCACCAAATTTTCAGCATAGCATCCAGTGCCTCTCCCCAAAATACCCCCTGGGTTTCAAGAAGATTGGACCAGGGGGTCCAATTCTAGGAGCCCCCAAAGAAGGTGCCCCCATCCTCCATTCTTTCCTATGGAGGGAAGGTCTTTAAAAGGTGTGCGGTCCCTTTCAACGGGATGGCCGGAACTCCCTTCGGAGTTCAATGGCGCTCGTCACCCCCTGGCTCCTGGCTCCGCCCCCAAAGTCTCCCAGCTCCACCCCCAAAGTCCCCACCTCCTGGCTCCTGGCTCCGCCCCCAAAGTCTCCCAGCTCCACCCCCAAAGTCCCCACCCCCTGGCTCCTGGCTCCGCCCCCAAAGTCCCACCCCCTGGCTCCTGGCTCCGCCCCCAAAGTCTCCCAGCTCCACCCCCAAAGTTCCCACCCCCTGGCTCCTGGCTCCGCCCCCAAAGTCTCCCAGCTCCACCCCCAAAGTCCCCACCCCCTGGCTCCTGGCTCCGCCCCCAAAGTCTCCCAGCTCCACCCCCAAAGTCCCCACCCCCTGGCTCCTGGCTCCGCCCCCAAAGTCTCCCAGCTCCACCCCCAAAGTCCCCACCCCCTGGCTCCTGGCTCCGCCCCCAAAGTCTCCCAGCTCCACCCCAAAGTCCCCACCCCCTGGCTCCTGGCTCCGCCCCCAGCTGTTTCCTGCACCGGAGCTGGCAGCCCGAAGAGAGGCGGAAAGAGACCCCAGCAGCCCCCCCTCCCCAGGACGGGTCTGCCTCTAGGCGGCTGCCTAGGGCGCTGGCCCTCTGGGTGCCCGGGCGGGGTCTCACCTGCTGCAGGCCTGCTGGGCGGCGGGGCGGAGCGGGGCCAGGCGAGGCCGGCACGGGAGCGAGCGCTGGCTCGGCCTCCCTCTCGGCCGGCGGCTTCCGGGTCTGCGGCCGGGCCCCGCCTACCGCCCGCCCTCATTGGCCTCTCCGGCAAGCCCCGCAGACGTCACCGCCGGGGGGGGCCAATGGCCGGGCGCCGCTGCGCAGGCGGCTCCGCCCCTCCACGTGCCAGCTGTGTGATGAGGCGGAGAGGGGCGGGGCGGAAAGGAGGGTCGGCGCCTGATTGGGCGGCGGGGCAGGGGCGGGGCGAGGAGGACCGGATCCAGGGTGAACAAAGCAGGAGTCAAGTGGCACCTTTAAGACCAACCAGTTTTTATTTGGAACGTCAGCTTTCGTGTGCTCTTAAGCCCCCTTCATCAGGCGAGGAATCCCGCACAGGGAGCAAAGCCCTACAGAGCTGAGCAGAGCCATACAGAGCTGGTAGGCAGTGGCCCACAATGCCACATGGCACAGATTTCAGAACCAATGACAGTGAAGTAAAATTATCTGATAGGCAGTGGTTTAGAATGTAAAAGGGTACAATGACAGAATAGTAAAATTAACAAATTGAGCAATGCGTGATGACAGGCTGGAAAACTGGGCTAAAACCAATAACATGAATTTTAACAGGGTTAAATGCAAAGTTCTACATTTAGGTAGGAAAAATCCAATGCATGGTTATAGGATGGGGGAGACATGTCTTAGCAGAAGTCTGGGCAAAAAAGATCTAGGGGTCTTAGTGGATCATACTCTGAACATGAGTCAACAGTGTGATGCGGCAGCTAAAAAGGCAAATGCAATTTTGGGCTGGATCAACAGAAGTCTAGTGGCCAGATCATGTGATGTGATGGTATCGCTTTACTCTGCTCTGGTAAGACCTCACCTGGAGTATTGTGTTCAGTTTTGGGCACCACATTTTAGGAAGGATCTAGACAAGCTGGAAGGGGTCCAGAGGAGGGCGATGAAGATGGTGAGGGGTGGAGGACGGTAAGCAGTGGAGTGCCGCAGGGCTCAGTACTGGGTCCCATGCTCTTTAACTTGTTCATAAATGATTTGGAGTTGAGAGTAAGCAGTGAAGTGGCCAAGTTTGCGGATGACACTAAATTGTTCAGGGTGGTGAGAACCAGAGAGGATTGTGAGGAACTCCAAAGGGATCTGTTGAGGCTGGGTGAGTGAGCGTCAATGTGGCAGATGCAGTTCAGTGTGGCCAAGTGCAAAGTAATGCACATTGGGGCCAAGAATCCCAGCTACAAATACAAGTTAATGGAGTGTGAACTGGCAGAGACTGACCAAGAGAGAGATCTTGGGGTTGTGGTAGAGAACTCACTGAAAATGTCAAAACAGTGTGCGATTGCAATAAAAAAGGCCAACGCCATGCTGGGAATTATTAGGAAGGGAACTGAAAACAAATCAGCCAGTATCATCATGCCCTGTATAAATCGATGGTGCGGTCTCATTTGGAATACTGTGTGCAATTCTGGTCACCGCACCTCAAAAAGGATATTATACCATTGGAAAAAGTCCAGAAAGGGGCAACTAGAATGATTAAACGGTTGGAACACTTTCCTTATGAAGAAAGGTTAAAACGCTTGGGGCTCTTTAGCTTGGAGAAACGTCGACTGCGGGGTGACATGATAGAGGTTTACAAGATAATGCATGGGATGGAGAAGGTAGAGAAAGAAGTACTTTTCTCCCTTTCTCACAATACAAGAACTCATGGGCATTCAATGAAGTTGCTGAGCAGTGGGGTGAGAATGGATAAAAGGAGGTACTTCTTCACCCAAAGGGTGATTAACATGTGGAATTCACTGCCATGGGAGGTGGTGGCGGCTACAAGCATAGCCAGCTTCAAGAGTGGGTTAGATAAAAATATGGAGCAGAGGTCCTTCAATGGCTATTAGCCACAGTGTGTATATTTTTTTTGGCCACTGTGTGACACAGAGTGTTGGACTGGATGGGCCATTGGCCTGATCCAACATGGCTTCTCTTATGTTCTTAGGGGTCTGGAGACCAAGTCCTATGAGGAAGTGCTGAAGGAGCTGGGGATGTTTAGCCTGGAGAGGAGGCGGCTGAGAGGAGATATGATCACCATCTTCAAGGACTGGAAGGGCTGTCATATAGAGGATGGTGTGGAATTGCTTTCTGTGGCCCTGGAAGGTAGGACCAGAACCAAGGGGTTGAAATTAAATCAAAAGAGTTTCCAGCTCAGCTTGAGGAAGAACTTCCTGACAGTTAAAACGGTTCTTCAGTGGAACAGGATTCCTTGGGAGGTGGTGGGCTCTCCTTCCTTGGAAGTTTTTAAACAGAAGCAATGTCAGGCAAGCCAGGCCTTTCTTGGCCCCAGCCACCTGCTGCTGCAGGGCAAGTGCTGCTCCCCCCCCCAAGCCAGCCCCTCCCCACTCACCTGGCCGGGTTCTTGTGAGGGTCATGCGGACTCCCTCGCCTGGCTGGCTGCTGCAGGGTCTCCCTGGAGCCGGCCCCAGGGCTGGATTAACAAGTAGGCACTGGCCTTTGGGCTCCCACACCTTTAGGGGCCCCAGGCTGGCTCTCCCCCCCACCATCCGTTTCCCCCCTGCTTGCAGCCCTCCCAGCCTTGCACTGCAGCCAGCGACTCAGCTGCTCTTAGCCCAACTTGTCTGGTGCAGCTGCTGCTGGCCTTGTTGCCAAGTTTGCCTCTCTCTTCCTCTCCCCCGCAGCTTTGTCAAAGGGGCTTTGGAGAAGGCGCCTGCAGGCTGCAGCAGGTGGTAGGGTGGGCACTCCGACTGAGATAATTTGCACGTACCCCCGCATGGCTGGGCCTGCCTGCCACCTGCTGGCCTTTGCTGCCTGCAGGGCATCCCTTGGGGACTCAGCAGGGTGGCGCCATGCCCAGGACCTCTGAGGGGTGTCGTCTGGTGCCACCTGCCCGGGCAGCCTTGCCCTCTTTGGCTCTCTCCGGCAGACAGTGGCTCAGCTGGTTCTGGAAAGAATTCTGCCCTGCTGGCATGACATTACAGGCCCTGTGCGGAGCCTTCCACCGACATTGCCTCAGAGCGGCCTCTCGGTCCCAGAAAAACTTCCACAGGCTGGAAGAAACTTGGGAGCCCAACCGTGAGCTGCAGAACCTTCACTGCGGCCTGAGAATGTCACGTGCCTCTTATTGCTCCGTCCCTCTGAGTCTGAAGAAGTTTTGAGCAAGCCTTTGCTTCTTTTGTCCCACATTTTTCATTCCATAGGATCAACACGGGGCCTTTTTAAAGCATGCAGGAAGTCCAGGCGTCCCCTGGGGTGGAGTAGGGACTGGAGTAGGGGTGGAGCCAGGAGACATTAGGGGTGGAGCCAAGATCAAGGCTGTGACAAGCATCATGGAACTCCAAAGGGAGTTCTGGCCATCACATTTAAAGGGACAGCACACCTTGTCAATGCCTTCCTTCCATAGGAAATAATGAAGGATACGTGCACCTTCTTTTGTGGCACATAGAATTGGACCCCCTGGTCCAATCTTTTTGAAACTTGGGGGGTATTTTGGGGAGAGGTCCTAGATGCTATACTGAAAATTTGGTGCTTCTACGTCAAAAAATAGCTTCCCCAGAGCCCCAGATACCCGCGGATCAATTCTCCATGATTTTCTATGGGAATAAACCTCCCTAGGGAATAATAAACAGAGTTCCCAGCAGACATTTCCCTCCCCTCCCCCCGCTTTCTGACGACCCTGAAGCGGGGGTGAGGGAGGGCCTCCAAACCGGGGATCCCCTGCCCCCACCTGGGGATTGGCAACCCTAGAGGAGAAAGGGCTGCCAAAGAGTTTGGAGAGGGAGGAATGAGTCAGGCATGTACCGTTCCCGGGAAGCACCGCACTTTGGACTAGGTTTTCTTCAAACATAAGCGAAAAGGGAAGGCTGGTGAGCCCAAGACTTGTGGGTCCTGGGTGCTGTGTGCCAGCTCAGGGGAAAGCTGGAAGGGAAGCCATGATGCAGAAGAGGAGCGGAGAGGACCAAAGAACGCCTGACCCAGAAGTAGCATGTAGGCAGCCAAAATGTGGCATGCCTTCAAAAATTCACCGTCTTGATCTGCTTCCGGAAGAGCGCTTGAAGAAGCATGCTCAAGTCCATGAACATTTTGGCAGAAATAACATTTGGCTGGACTTCAGGGTGCCGTTAATAGTCGTCTGTATTTTTGCTGGAGCCAACTAGCCTTTATTAAGAAGGACAGAGACAAGATGGAACATGTCCAGAGGAGGGCAATGAAGATGATGGTGGGGCTGGAGACCAAGTCCTGCAAGGAAAGGTTGAAGAGCTGGGCATGTTTCGCCTGGAGAGGAGGCGGCTGAGAGGTGATAGGATCACCATCTTCAAGGACTTGAAGGGTTGTCATCTAGAGGATGGGGTGGAATTGTTTCCTGTGGCTCCGGAAGGTCGGACCAGAACCAACGGGTTGGAATCAAATCAAAAGAGTTTCCGGCTCAACATTAGGAAGAACTTCCTGACCGTTAGAACGGTTCTTCAGTGGAACAGGCTTCCTCCTCGGGAGGTGGTGGGCTCTCCTTCCTTGGAGGTTTTGAAACAGAGGCTAGATGGCCATCTGACAGCATTGTGGATCCTGTGAATTTAGGGGGAGGTGTCTGTGAGTTTAGAGTGGTTCCTCAGTGGAACAGGCTTCCTCCTCGGGAGGTGGTGGGCTCTCCTTCCTTGGAGGTTTTTCAACAGAGGTTAGATGGCCACCTGACAGCAATGTGGATCCTGTGAATTTAGAGGGAGGTATTTGTGAATTTCATGCATTGTGCAGGAGGGTGGACTAGATGGCCCTAGAGGTACCTTCCAACTCTTCTATGATTCTAACAGGCTTCGTCCTCGGGAGGTGGTGGGCTCTCCTTCCCTGGAGGTTTCTCAACAGAGGCTGGATGGCCATCTGACAGCAATGAAGATCCTGTGAATTTAGGGGGAGGTGTTTGTGAATTTAATGCATTGTGCAGGGGGGTGGACTAGATGGCCCTAGAGGTCCCTTCCAACTCTTCTATGATTGTAACAGGCTTCGTCCTCGGGAGGTGGTGGGCTCTCCTTCCTTGGAGGTTTTTCAACAGAGGATAGATGGCCATCTGACAGCAATGGAGATCCTGTGAATTTAGGGGGAGGTGTTTGTGAGTTTCCTGCATTGTGCAGGGGGTTGGACTAGATGGCCCTGGAGGTCCCTTCCAGCTCTTCTATGATTCTAACAGGCTTCCTTCTCGGGAGGTGATGGGCTCTCCTTCCTTGGAGGTTTTTAAGCAGAGGCTAGATGGCCACCTGAGAGCAATGGAGATCCTGTGAATTTAGGGGGAGGTGTTTGTGAGTTTCCTGCATTGTGCAGGGGGTTGGACTAGATGGCCCTGGAGGTCCCTTACGACTCTTCTATGATTCTAACAGGCTTCCTCCTCGGGAGGTGGTGGGCTCTCCTTCCTTGGAGGTTTTTCAACAGAGACTAGATGGCCACCTGACAGCAATGAGGATCCTGTGAATTTAGGGGGAGGTGTTTGTGAGTTTCCTGCATTGTGCAAGGGGATGGACTAGATGACCCTGGAGGTCCCTTCCAACTCATCTATGATTCTAACAGGCTTCCTCCTCAGGAGGTGGTGGGCTCTCCTTCCTTGGAGGTTTTTCAACAGAGGCTAGATGGCCATCTGACAGCAATGTGGATCCTGTGAATTTAGGGGGAGGTGTTTATGAATTTCCTGCATTGTGCAGGGGGTTGGACTAGATGACCCTGGAGGTCCCTTCCAACTCATCTATGATTCTAACAGGCTTCCTCCTCGGGAGGTGGTGGGCTCTCCTTCCTTGGAGGTTTTTCAACAGAGGCTAGATGGCCATCTGACAGCAATGAGGATCCTGTGAATGTAGGGGAGGTGTTTGTGAGTTTCCTGCATTGTGCAGGGGGTTGGACTAGATGACCCTGGAGGTCCCTTCCAACTCTTCTATGATTCTAACAGGCTTCTTCCTCGGGAGGTGGTGGGCTCTCCTTCCTTGGAGGTTTTTCAACGGAGGCTATTTGACCATCTGACAGCAATGAGGATCCTGTGAATTTAGGGGGAGGTGTTTGTGAGTTTCCTGCATTGTGTAGGGGGTTGGACTAGATGACCCTGGAGGTCCCTTCCGACTCTTCTATGATTCTAGCAGGCTTCTTCCTCGGGAGGTGGTGGGTTCTCCATCCTTGGAGGTTTTTAAACAGAGGCTAGATGGCCATCTGACAGCAATGAGGATCCTGTGAATTGAGGGGGAGGTATTTGTGAGTTTCCTGCATTGTGCAGGGGGGTGCACTAGGTGACCCTATGATTCTGTGATTCTATGATTTAACAATCCGCTGACCCAGCCGTCTTGGACAGAACCAGTTTTACAAACACCATCTTCTGTTTCCATTCTTACAGGGAAGCCACTGGGGCTAGAAATTTAACTACAGCCAAGTAGTAGGGAAAGTATAGAAAGTATAGAAACAAGGGAAACCTTGGGAATGGTCACCAGCTATATCCACAGATCTCTCAAAGGGGCAGTCAGCACACAATCACAGATAATATGAGTTGCACTTTCCATTGCCCCAGATCCACAGGCACATAATCTTTCTAAGTATGACACTCCACAGCATCTGCAACCTAGAGGAGACAGCCAGTTTGGTGTAGTGGTTAAGTATGCAGACTCTTATCTGGGAGAACCGGGTTTGACGCCCCACTCCTCCACTTGCAGCTGCTGGAATGGCCTTAGGTCAGCCATAGCTCTGGCAGAGGTTGTCCTTGAAAGGGCAGCTGCTGGGAGAGCCCTCTCCAGCCCCACCCACCTCACAGGGTGTCTGTTGTGGGGGAGGAAGGGAGAGGAGATTGTAAGCCGCTCTGAGTCTCTGATTCAGCGAGAAGGGCGAGGTATAAATCTGCAGTTTTCTTCCTCCTCTTCCTCATTCATCTCACACAGGGACAAGAGCCAGTTAGGTGTAGTGGTTAAGTATGCAGACTCTTATCTGGGAGAACCAGGTTTGATTCCCCACTCCTCCACTTGCAGCTGCTGGGATGGCCTTGGGTCAGCCATAGCTCTCGCAAGAGTTGTCCTTGAAAGGGCAGCTGCTGTGGGGGAGGAAGATAAAGGAGATTGTGAGCCACTCTGAGATTCAGAGTGAAGGGTAGGATATAAATGCAATATCTTCTTCTTAGAGAGACTGTTTGGTGTAGTGGTTAAGTGTGTTGCCTCTTATCTGGGGGAACTAGGTTTGATTCCCCACTCCTCCACTTGTAGCTGCTGGGATGGCCTTGGGTCAGCCATAGCTCTGGCAGAGGTTATCCTTGAAAGGGCAGCTGCTGAGAGAGCCCTTTCAGCCCGTCCCACCTCACCGGGTGTCTGTTGTGGGAGAGGAAGATAAAGGAGATTGTGAGCCGCTGAGACTTTGAGATTCGAAGTGGAGGGCGGGATATAAATCCAATATCATCATCATCACCATCATCATCATTTTGCCCAGCCCAAAGAAGAGCCCTCTGATATTGGGGGAGACTCAACTAACATGGCTACATCTCGGGAATTCTTGCCGGAATCAGAGGAGGAAAAACCAGAGAAAAGTTCCAGCTGTCCAATTTTTGCTTTCAGTATCGGCTGGTGGGAGTGACATGCCCGAATACGCATCCTTATGCTTTCCCGTGGGGCGGGGTGGAGCGGCTGTGAGCCTAACGCATCTGCTGGAACAACATGCAGTGCCCATGAATGCATGCCCCAACCCCAAGCAGTCTGTTCTGCCTCCTTCTTGGTACTGGATGGCGCAAAGAGAACGATGCAGTAGCAAGGAACGAGCAAGGGAGCTGGCTACCTACACGGGGTTCACTGGATGGAGCGTCTCCAGCTGTACTGATCAGCCAGGGCACAGGTGGAGTCTCTGCCCCATCTAGTGCTTGAGTCATTCCACACCTGTGGGCAACCTGAAGGTGAAGCCAGCGTCTTGGGCACACCCAGAGACTCACCAGGCAGACAAGGGAACATTCTCTTCCCACAGGAAAGCAATTATCAGAAAAGCTTTATCTGCTTTGTTAGTAAAACCTTACTTCCCTTGCGGGGGCGGGGGGAGCAGAAGAAATTCTACACATGCTCAGAGGCAATTAAACATAAAGTGACTTAATTCTTGGGGGAAATTTGGTTAGATAGAATGTTTGAGGCCAAGGGTGGGGTCACCTGGGACCCGTCAGTACTACAGTCTACTTTGACAGCTTTTGCTTGCCTTGACCAGGTATTTAGAATTTGTCTGCCACCTCTGCAGCCCTGTTTGAGCCGCCACAAAGACCAGACAAGACAAGAGCCTGGCACCGAAGGCAAATCGTGACAACAAAAAGGTCAAGAAAACAAGCCAAGTCGATAAAGTGAAAACAAGTCAATAAAGCCATGCCAACTAAAAGAAGCCATGGCCTAAGAGCACATAAAACAAACAGAGCTGTCTAAAATTAAACTGATTAAATAGTCCTCAGGTGAAGAGCAGACAGTAACCAAGAGCTTTGAAAAAGATGCAGTTGTGTAAAGAGAAATATTTGGGCCGTGTTCAAGTGACAGCTTGTGATGAAGAAGAAGAAGATGAAGATATTGGATTTGTATCCCGCCCTCCACTCCAAAGAGTCTCAGAGCGGCTCCCAATCTCCTTTCCCTTCCTCCCCCACAACAGACACCCTGTGAGGTAGATGAAGATATTGGATTTATATCCCGCCCTCCACTCCGAAGAGTCTCAGAGCGGCTCACCATCTCCTTTCCCTTCCTCCCCCACAACAGACACCCTGTGAGGTAGATGAAGATATTGGATTTATATCCTGCCCTCCACTCCGAAGAGTCTCAGAGCAGCTCACAATCTCCTTTCCCTTCCTCCCCCACAACAGACACCCTGTGAGGTAGATGAAGATATTGGATTTATATCCCGCCCTCCACTCCGAAGAGTCTCAGAGCGGCTCACAATCTCCTTTCCCTTCCTCCCCCACAACAGACACCCTGTGAGGTAGATGAAGATATTGGATTTATATCCCGCCCTCCACTCCGAAGAGTCTCAGAGCGGCTCACAATCTCCTTTCCCTTCCTCCCCCACAACAGACACCCTGTGAGGTAGATGAAGATATTGGATTTATATCCCGCCCTCCACTCCGAAGAGTCTCAGAGCAGCTCACAATCTCCTTTCCCTTCCTCCCCCACAGCAGAAACCCTGTGAGGTAGATGAAGATATTGGATTTATATCCCGCCCTCCACTCCGAAGAGTCTCAGAGCGGCTCACAATCTCCTTTCCCTTCCTCCCCCACAACAGACACCCTGTGAGGTAGATGAAGATATTGGATTTATATCCCGCCCTCCACTCCGAAGAGTCTCAGAGCGGCTCACAATCTCCTTTCCCTTCCTCCCCCACAACAGACACCCTGTGAGGTAGATGAAGATATTGGATTTATATCCCGCCCTCCACTCCGAAGAGTCTCAGAGCAGCTCACAATCTCCTTTCCCTTCCTCCCCCACAGCAGAAACCCTGTGAGGTAGATGAAGATATTGGATTTATATCCCGCCCTCCACTCCGAAGAGTCTCAGAGTGACTCACAATCTCCTTTACCTTCTTTCCCCACAACAGATACCCTGTGAGGTGGGTGGGGCTGGAGAGGGCTCTCACAGCAGCTGCCCTTTCAAGGAAAACTCTGCCAGAGCTCTGGCTGACCCAAGGCCATTCCTGCAGGTGCAAGTGGAGGAGTGGGGAATCAAACCCGGTTCTCCCAGATAAGAGTCTGCACACTTAACCACTACACCAGACTGGCTCTCACGGAAGCTGCCCTTTCAAGGACAATGTGAGGGCTATGGCTGACCCAAGACCATTCCAGCAGCTGCAAGGGGAGGAGTGGGGAATCAAACCTGGTTATCCCAGATAAGAGTCTGCTCACTTAACCACTATACCAAACTGGCTCTCCAGTTTGGGGCTGATAACGTTGCAATTTATTATTTGCTTTTTGTTTAGGGAATTTTTAATGCTGCCTCTCCAGGGAACCTCCCCAAGGCAGCTTACAACATAAAAATATAATAAAAACAGAAAACATTGCAAGTAGTTAATTAAAATCCACCACTGAAAGCCCGGCCAGAGCACAGAAACATCAGTGTAAGCTGAGCAAAGTTTTGAGTCCAGGGGCGCCCTTAAGACCAACAAAGTTTTATTCAGGGCATAAGCTTTGCGCACAAAAGCCTTGAATAAAACAATGTTAGTCATAAAGAAATTGCTGGAGTTGAACTTTGCCCAGCTGGGAAACCAGACTCTAGAAATGTTGTCGATGTTCTAAAGCGGAGGGTTGCTGCCCTCTAGTGAGCAGCTGCTAGAAAATCTTTTTCCGTGACTCACAGCAGACGTGAAGGACATGAAGGCAATTTATAAAGCCTGCCATGGAGTGATAAAAACAGCCATGAAAGCGGGAGTAAACAGTTTGGTACATTTTATTCATAAAACCTATGGGCTGCCCAGGAGAAATACGATTTTTGACATCATTTCGCAGGGAAATGTTTTGTTCAGCGAAACAATAAGATTAGTGCAAATGTTTGTTATAATTTTACAGAGAAATGTTTTGTGCAGCTATACAAGGCTCCGCTTACCTACTGAATTAACAACAAAGAAAACGGTCCCAGAAGGGTATAATGGAGAATCAATCTGGAGCTCAGGGCGGGTGGCTGTTTTTTGAGGTAGAGGCAGCAAATTTTCAGCGTAGCATCTGGTGCCTCTCCTAAAAAATGGCCACGGTCAGATGGCCATCTAGCCTCTGTTGAAAAACCTCCAAGGAAGGAGAGCCCTCCACCTCCCAAGGAGGAAGCCTGTTGGAATCATAGAAGAGTTGGAAGGGACCTCCAGGGTCATCTAGTCCAACCCCCTGCACAATGGAGGAAACTCACAAACACCTCCCCCTAAAATACACAGGGTCTTCATTGCTTTCAGGTGACCATCTGGCCTCTGCTTAAAAACCTCCAAGCAAGGAGAGCCCACCACCTCCCAAGGAGGAAGCCTGTTCCATTGAGGAACTGCTCTAACAGTCATGAAGTTTTTCCTAATGTTGAGTCAGAAGCTCTTTTGATTTAATTTCAACCCATTGGTTCTGGTCCTACCATCCAGGGCCACAGAAAACAATTCCACCCCATCCTCTATATGACAACCCTTCAAGTAGTTGAAGATGGTGATCTTATCACCTCTCAGCCGCCTCCTCTCCAGGCTAAACATCCCCAGCTCCTTCAACCTTTCCTCATAGGACTTGGTCTCCAGACCCCTCACCATCTTCGTCGCCCTCCTCTGGACCCCTTCCAGCTTGTCTAGATCCTTCTTAAAATGTGGTGCCCAAAACTGAACACAAGACTCCAGGTGAGGCCTTACCAGAGCAGAGTAAAGCGATACCATCACATCACGTGACCTGGACACTAGAATTCTGTTGATACAGCCCAAAATTGCATTGGCCTTTTTAGCCACCGCATCACACTGTTGGCTCATGTTCAGCATATAATCCACTAAGACCCCGAGATCCTTTTCGCACAGACTACTGCTAAGACAAGTCTCCCCCATCCTATAACCATGCACTGTTTTTTCCTAGCTAAATGCAGAATTTTACATTTATCCCTGTTAAAATTCATTTTATTGGTTTTAGCTCAGTTTTTCAGCCTGTTCGTTGTGTGTGTGTGTCCTGCCTTTCTACCTGGCAGGGACCCAGAGTGGCTGGCATCCTTCTCCTCTCCTCCCCTTTATTCTCACAACCACCCTGTGAGGTAGGTGAGGCTGAGAGGGTGGGACTAGCCCAAGGCCACTCAGCCAGCTTCGAGAGCAGAGTCGGGATTCGAACCAGGGTCTCCCAGAGCCTAGTCCGACACTCTAACTGCTGCACCAGATTGGCTCTCTTATACTGAAGCACACTGTACATTAAATACAGATGAGACACACGTTGCCTGGGAAGAAACCCCAATGAATGAAGTGAGACAAATCTCTTCAAAAGCATTCAGCTGGGAAAAGAAGACACTTTATGATACTTCTCAGAAGAAGACAATGTCAAGTGGGTTCTTATACCCCGCTTTTCTCTACCTGAAGGAGTCTCCAAGTGGCATTCAGTCGCCTTTCTCTGCCTCTCTCCACATCTGCGGCCTGTCATCTGGCTCTCTAAGCACCCGGAACAAGAAAAGCAAGCTCACAACAATATAAAGATGCTTCATGGGGAAGGGAAATTGGGGAGATGGAAAAGCTGGTTGTTTCCTCCATGGAGAGAAGGCACGTTTGCCATCCCCAAGATTTTCCCTGCAGCAGACATCTCCCACTGCTACAGAAGGCTTTGATTTTTTTAAATGGGCAACAGAATATTATTATTATTATTATTATTATTATTATTATTATTATTATTATTATTATTATTATATCAATATAATGTTATAACCAATGTGTATGCCAGGTTCTCTGAAACCCCAGCTTCCGTTCTTTAAAAAAAAAGACTGCAGCCCCTTACACTGTGGAGATATAAGGGGAAAGGCTTGTATCTGGGACACAAAGGCTAGAGACATTTCTTTAAAAATTAATGCTGGCGGTTCAGAGAACCTGTCTCACCTTGGGCCCTAGAATTTTGCCCCGCCCCTTCAGTGCCATTCCTCCCCCCAGGAGGCTCCCTCTGGGAAATTCTACCTTCCGACAGCCATCCCCTATCTTCTTTACAGCTGCTGTTCTCCAGCCTGGGGCTCATCTCTGGGCCTTTGCTTTTGAGGTCCCCTCCCCCAGCCCCTCAGGGCAAAGGAATCACAGGCTAGAATGCCAAGCGAGCCATCGGTGTTCGTCTTGCCCTTCCCCCAGGGCAGCAGGCAGCGGTTCTCCTCTGCCAGTCTGGTGTAGAGAGAGCCAGTTTGGTGTCGGGGTTAAGTGCGTGGACTCTTATCTGGGAGAACTGTGTTTGATTCCCCACTCCTCCACCTGCACCTGCTGGAATGGCCTTGGGACAGCCGTAGCTCTTGTAGGAGTTGTCCTTGAAAGGGCAGCTGCTGGAAGAGCTCTCCCAGCCCCATCCACCTCCCACCTCTGTTGTGGGAGAGGAAGGTAGAGGAGATTGTGAGCCGCTCTAAGACTCTGGGTATAGGGAGGGGCATAAATCCAATTTGTTCTTCTTCCTGCTTTCTTTCTTTCTTCTTCCTTCTTCCTCCTTCTTCTTCCTTCTTCCTTTCTTCTTTTTCTTCTTTCTTTCTTCTTCCTTCTTCCTCCTTCTTCTTCCTTCTTCCTTTCTTCTTTTTCTTCTTTCTTCTTTTTCTTCTTTCTTCTTCTTCTTCTTCTTCCTCCTCCTCCTCCTCCTCCTCCTCCTCCTCCTTCTTCTTCTTCTTCTTCTTCTTCTTCTTCTTCTTTTTCTTCTTCTTCTTCTTCTTCTTCTTCTTCTTCTTCTTCTTCTTCTTCTCTGTTTTGCTCTCATGACAACCACCCTGTCAGGCTGAGAGGGTGAGACTGGCCAAAGGGGTCCCCCTTTGAGCTTCTGAGGCAGAGTGAGGCTCTCCTGTTCTGGGGCTCTAAGTGCTCCAGCAGACGGACCCTCTAGAATCCAGCTGGATGAGTCCACGGGGCCGGAAGCTGGGCTGGCGGGGCTCCATGTGCCAGCAGGGGAGGAGTGGGAAGTGGACCCGGCCCCTGTGCAGCCAGCCGGAGTGGGCAAGGCCACGGTTCTGGGCTGCACCTGGAGACCGGCTGGCCCTTTGTGACACAGGCTGCAGCCTGCCTCTGGGCCTGAGCAGGCAGCTGGGGCAGCAGGAGAGGAGGGTGTGTGGAGCCTGCCTGATGAAGATGGAGGTGGTGGAGGGCGGCTGTTTCTTCCTGGGCTGCTGGGAGCCCTGGGAGTTCCTCTACAGCGCCGTCATTCTGTCCCTGTTCCTCTGTCTCGCTCAGAAGGTCTGGCTCCGCTGCTCTTGGGGGGATGGAACCTGCCCTTGGCTCTGGGGAAGCAGGCTGACCCCTCCTCACAGAGCCTGGCAGTCCCCAACACCAGGCAGGGGCCGGGGGGCAGGGCCGGATTAACAATTAGGCCAAGTAGGCACCGGCCTTTAGGGGCCCGGGCCCAGATCTCCTCCCCTGTTTTCCTCCTGCTTGCAGCCCTCCCAGCCTGCACGCGCAACCAGCAACTGAGCCCCTTCCATTGTATTTCCAGGAGATCTTCAGGCACCACCTGGAGGTTGGCAGCCCCAGCTTTGCTGTGTCTCCGTTTCTGGAAGCAGTCCATGTCCCCTTCCCTTGAGACCTGCGCCAGGGGCCTTCCTCAGGGACCCAGCCAAGCCAAAGTGGGGGTGCTCGGGATCCAGGGCAGAGCCTTTTCTGCTGCTGCCCCCAGGCCTTATAGAATACCTACCCTTGGGAGATGAGAGTGACCACATTCGCCTTTGATTCTGACTACGGCGGTCTGGTCTCTATGATGTGTTGCCACTGCTGATTCACATGTGTTGAAATGGCTTTTTTTACTGATTGTCTTAATGACATCTAATTTTTCGTAGCTGGGGTTTTAATTCTACTGTAAACAGCAGCCCCGTGGTGCAGAGTGGTAAAGCTGCAGTACTGCAGTCCTAAGCTCTGCTCACGACCTAAGTTTGATCCCGGCGGAAGCTGGGTTCAGGTAACCGGCTGAAGGCCAACTCAGCCTTCCATCCTTCCGAGGTTGGTAAAATGAGTACCCAGCTTGGTGGGGGGAAAGCGTAGATGACTGGGAAAGGCAATGGCAAACCACCCTGTAAAAAAGTCTGCCATGAAAACGCTGTGATGCGGCATCACCCCAGAGTCGGAAACGACTGGTGCTTGCACAGGGGACTACCCTTACCTTTTTTAAACAGCTTGGAGGCAACTATGTGCTCTAGAGGTGGTCTTAGAAATATATTAAATAAATAAGTATGGTTTAGACCCTCTGTATCCCGACCTCAGCATATCAGGGTGGTGAGTGGTTGGGTTGGGGGGGGGGCGGTTAGACTTCTTTGACCCTTTAACCAACCCGGCTGCAAACGTGCAAACTCCTTAAAATATCAGAACGACATCTGAGTCCAGCCAGGCACTTTAAGACTAGCAAAGTTTAATTCTGGGTAGAAGCTGTCGTGTGCATTTCTGTTGCCTCAGACTAACATTCTAACCCGACTGCTCAGCAATTCCATGGAGTGTCCACGAGTTCTCGTATTGTGAGAAAGGGAGAAAAGTACATCTTTCTCTACCTTCTCTATCCCATGCATAATCTTGTAAACTTCTATCATGTAACATCATCCATCTATGATGACCGGGTACAGCTGAGAGATGCTGAACTATCCAGATGGAATACATGACTGGAGGGACCGGGGGGGGGGGGGGGAATATTTTCATGGGGGAGGGGAAGGCGGCTGCGGCCGCAGCCACAGATGAGATTCCCAGCCTCCAGGTGGTGAGCCTGTAGTCCATACTCCCTCTAAGCCAGGGGTGGCCAACGGTAGCTCTCCAGATGTTTTTTGCCTACAACTCCCATCAGCCCCAGCCAGCATGCTGGCTGGGGCTGATGGGAGTTGTAGGCAAAAAAAAACTTCTGGAGAGCTACCGTTGGCCACGCCTGCTGTAAGCTGTGGAGTCTTGTGAGCAAAAATTCTACTTTGTGAGCTACTGGCATTAAAGTCGTGAGCCAGTTTGGTGTAGTGGTTAAGTGTGCGGACTCTTATCTGAGAGAACCGGGTTTGATTCCCCCACTCCTCCACTTGCACCTGCTGGAATGGCCTTGGGTCAGCCATAGCTCTGGCAGAGGTGGTCCTTGAAAGGGCAGCTGCTGTGAGAGCCCTCTCAGCCTCACCCCCCTCACAGGGTGTCTGTTGTGGGGGGAGAAGATAGAGGAGATTGTAAGCTGCTCTGAGTCTCTGTCCTTGAAAGGGCAGCTGCTGGGAGAGCCCTCTCAGCCCCACCCACCTCACAGGGTGTCTGTTGTGGGGGGAGAAGATAAAGGAGATTGTAAGCCGCTCTGAGTCTCTGTCCTTGAAAGGGCAGCTGCTGTGAGAGTCCTCTCCAGCCCCACCCACCTCACAGGGTGTCTGTTGTGGGGAAGGAAGGTAAAGGAGGTTGTGAGCCGCTCTGAGACTCTTCGGAGTGGAGGGCGGGATATAAATCCAATTTCTTCTTCTTCTTCTTGCTGCATAAATCCGTTTGCTCAGGGGCCATTTTTCCTGCGCGAAGACAAAAATGTGTGAGCTGAAGGCTGAAAAACTGTGAGCTAGCTCACACTAACTCAGTTTATCGGGAACATTGGGAGTTCTCCTTTGGAATTACAACTGATCTCCAGACTACAGAGATCATTTTTGGAGGGTGGGTTCTACGGCATCCCGTCTCTGCTGAGGTCATCCGTCTTCTGAAGCCCCACCCTCTGCAAACTCAGCCCCCCCATCTCCAGGAATTTCCCTCCCCCAAGCAACAGATGATCACAAACGTGGTGGGCTTGACGGGGGAGATGTGGTTGTAACAAGGGGAAAGAGCGGGGCACCCTCTTGCCGTGGAATAACACTGTGGCCTCCTCTTTTCCCAGCAGGTTCACCAAGCGATCAGAAAGTGGGCGGCTAGAGAAGAAACCAGAGGTAACCTCCCCCCCCCCCCCCCCGCCCCGTGGCATCTGGAGTCACCCTGGCACCAGTTACAAAGTGGCTTATTTGTGCTGTCCCAATTGCCTTCCCCTTTTCGGAGCCATCCAGAGCCAGATTAAGAATTGGGCAAAGTAGTGACTGGCCTATGGGCCTCCACGCCTTTAGGGGCCCCGGGCCAACTCCCCCCCCCCATTCCACACACCCCCCCCGGCTTGCAGCCCTCCCAGCCTGCGCACACAGCCAGCCACTGAGCTGCTCTCTGCCCGACTTGCCTGGTGCAGCTGCTGCTGGCGTCGTCGCCAAGTTTGCCTCTCTCTGCCTCTCCTCTGCAGCTTTGTCCAAGGGGCTTTGGAGAAGGGGCCTGCAGGCTGCAGTGGAGGCCATGGGGGGTGGGCCAGACTCTGCGATAATCTGTGAGCCCCCCCCCCCCAGATTTTGACTGCCCAGGGGCCTCGACAGTCGCCCCCCGGCTCCACTGTCCACCACTGGGCTGCCTCCCCTCGTTTCTCCCTGATGCTCCCAGAGCCGACATGTTTGCCCCCACTCCACTCTCCCCCCACCGTGGCTGCAGGTTCCACGCTTCCAGAGTGGCTCTTCCACACCCCCACACAGGGAAGGGTGATGGTTGGGAAGGAAGGAGAACTATTGCCTTTTCCCTTGCAGACTCCCAGGAGCTGGCTGCGGGCCCATCACAAGACAGCATCCTCTCTCAGCGGACTTGCAAGAGTTCCGTCCGCCGCCTTCTGTGCGACAACGTGCGGTGTGCTGTGTGCGCACAAGTGGCAGAGGAGGCCGCCAACATGGTTGACCCCCCGGGATCGGGCCTGCCGTCCGACTCTTCACTGAAGCCGCTGGCCCTTCTGGCCATCTGTGACGTGGAGCACTCCAGCAGCCCAGATCCCCCTCCACCCACAGGCCTGGGCAGTTTCCCCAAGAGCTTCAGTGAGCCTCCGCCCATCACTGGCCACTCCTGCCTCCCCCTCCGTGCAGCCAGCACCGGCCCAGAGGAAGGCCCGCCTTGCCCCGCTGAACGGGTGTGGTCAAAGGTCACCCTCTGCTCTTCCTTCTCCAGCATCAGCGGCTTCTCCACCAGCAGCCGCACAAAGGGCAGCTCCTCTTCCACGCAGTCCCAGTTGCTGTTGCAGGCGATGCTTCTGCAAGAGGTGGTCTGCGACTACTGCCGCCGTACGGAGAGGGACGCCTCTGCAGACCGAGGAGGGCAGGAGGGGGTCTTTCCTGAGACGAGCCCCCATCAAGAGGCTGCTCCAGGCAGACGCGATCAGCGACAAGGCCGGAGAAAAGAGCCAACCTTTCCGGGGACCAGCCAGCCTCAGAGAGCAGGATTTGGTGCCATGGACATTCCCTTCATGGCAGAAGCCGTGCAGGCAGCCTTGGAACAGCACCTGCTGACCAAAAGAATCCAGCACCAGCTGGGCCTGCCGCTGGTCCTTCTCGGGTCCCTCCGGGCCTTTCTCCCTCGGGCTCCAGCGGCCCCTTCTGGGCAACCCGTGAAGAGCTGTGCTGCAGCGCCCCGGCCCCAGAGCCTCCCCTTCCTCAGCGAAGACTCCAAGCGGGAACTGGAGCAACACCTCCGGAAGATGGTGCGGCTCAAGCGCTGGGGGCTGCCGCAGAGGGTGCAGGAGGCCCTCCGGCACATGAGGCCAGGCTCTCACCCCCCTGGAGGCAGCGCTTCCCCAGAGGTCCACACGGCTGAAAAGGCATGCCAGACGGCCCCTTTGTATCTGGACAGGCCCTTCCAGCCAGCTCCTGCTTTCCAGCCCAAGCTTCCGGCACCTCCGACGATGGAGGGAGAGGAGGAAAGGAAACAGCCCCTCGCAGAGCCAGGCCTTCAGGGGCCCCGTGGTGTGCAGCCCCCAAGCAGACTCACGCTCCCGGGGAAACCAGTCCCCCTGGGGCAGAGGGCTACATCTCGGCCCTTCCAGGCAGTCTCCCCAACCCGTGTCCTAAGCCAAGACCCCGCTTCGCCTCCCAGCCCAGAGGGGGGACAGACCGACCCTGTGGCCCCCGCTTGCCTGGAAAGGCTGGAGCACCACGTCCTGCGGAAGAGGCTCCAGCATCACTGGGGCCTCCCCAGCCTGGTGCAGCGGTCCTTGCACCACTTCCTTTCGGCTGCTCCCCCACTCCCAGGGCCCCGCCTGCTGCCCAGGCGGCCCTTCCGGCTGAAGGTGAAAGTCTCCCTGGGTGCTGACCCGCTCCCTTTCCTCCCCGCGGAGACCCAGAGGCAGCTGGACGACCATATCAGGAGGCAGGTTGCGGAGAGGCGATGGGGCCTACCGAAGAGGGCCCTGCAGTCCCTCCGCACGTTCATGCCGGTGTCTCCCCCCCGGACAAAGGTGCCCACGGAGAGAGAGAGGGGCCGTGTCCCCCCCAAAGCCAAGAGGGCTCCAGCTGCAAAAGCACCGAGGCCCCCCAAGAGACGTGTCAATTTGTCAGAGGGAGCCCCCGCATTGAGGAGGTGGCCACCGAAGTATCGCGCAGTGCAAAGACACTTGGCAAAGAAAGCACTCGAGATCCAGCTGGGGCTGCTTTGCTCCCTGGTTAAGCGGTCCCAAGAAACTGTCAACCGAGGCAGAAAACGTGCCCTTCCCAAAATTGCTTCCCCGCGCCCCAGAGTGGTGCAGCCGCGGTGCCGGGAGCTCCCCTTTGTGGAGCAGGCCAGTCTGGGCCAGATCAAACTGAACCTCATCCGGAAGCACCTGGCCTACAGGTGGGGGCTGCCCACGCTCTACAGGAAGTCCCTGGCCCGCCTCTGCCAGGGCACGGCTCCACCCTCACGCGGTTCCCTCTTGCCCACCAGAGCTGCCGGGGTTGACTTCACTGCAGCAGAGACCCCGTTCCTGGGCAAGCAGGCCCGGGAGCAGCTGGAATGGCACGTGAGGAGGAAGCAGCTGCAGCACATCTGGGGGCTGCCCGGCCTTGTCCAGAAATCCCTCCGCCACCTTCTCCCGGCTGTGTCACTGCCGCCCCGCCAAAGAAGCAGGCGGGAGGAGGAGGTGATGGTCTCCCCACAGCCGCTCTCCTTCCTCAGCAAAGAAACCGAACAGAAGCTGGACCTCCACGTGCGGAAAAGGGTCATCATGCAGCGCTGGGGGCTGCCCCGGGTGGTCCTCCGGTCCCTGAGGGGTCTGTGCCCTGAGGAGGCGCTTCCAGCCCCTGGGGGGAAGGGAGCAGCCCAGCCTCCTCCTGCACCACCACCAGCACCAGGGGGAACCCACCCCAAGGCCAGGACCTTCCCAGCAGCTCCAGCAGGCCGCGGTCAAGTCAGGAGAAGAGGGGCTGTTTCCCCACACTGGGCCCAGGTGTGCCCCATGGCAGGGCCCAAGGATCCAGAGACGATGGCTCGTCACGTGGCCCGGAAATCCATGGAGATGCGGCTGGGCCTCCTGCCACCCGTTGTCCGGAAGTCTTGGCTGCTCGCTTCGCTCTCCGCAAGGCGGCCTCTCCCCCGACTGATCCCACCTGGCCGGGGGGCCCTGCGACCTCGACGGAGCTTCCTGCCCTTTGCACGCACAGAGGACGTGGACGGGATTGAGGTGGCCATCTCTCGGAGACGCTTGTCCTCCCTCTGGGGGCTGGGCCTGCGCTACATGGAGGGTCTTGCTGCGCTGGTCCCCAGGCCCCCCCCTTCCCGGCTCCCGCGGAGACATCCAGGCGCTGAGTTCCAGGAGACAACCACGCCGTTCTTCCCCCGGCAGGTCCGAGAGGCCCTGGAGCTGTCCGTCAGGAAGAAGAGGCTGCAACACGAGTGGGGGCTCCCAGCTCTCGTCCAGAAGTCCCTGAAGGCCCTCACCACGGAAGGCGTCCCCCCCCTGCCAGCCCGTCTGCAGGCTGAGAGTCATGTGACCGTCTTACCCCAGGAGCTCCCGTTCCTGCCCCAGAGCCTCCTCAGACACCTGGAGCTCCACGTGCAGAAGATGAAGCTCCATCGCCAGTGGGGACTGCCCAGGAGGGCCCTTCAGTACCTGAGGGGGCTGTGCCCACACCCTGGAAGCCCACTCAGTGGGCAACAAGCGGAACGGCCTCCCCGTGTATCGCCACGCTGCAGCCATGACATGTACCCCATAGCCTCAGCCACAGCTGCTCTGAGCACCGGCCACCGCACCCAGAGAGCAAGACGGGTTGTGGTGGCCACCACCTCCGGTCACGCTGCACAGCTGTTCACGCTGGGGCCCAGGGTCCTAGGGAAACTGAGGCTTCACATGGCCAAAAAGTGTGTGGAGGTGCGGCTTGGAGCTTTCCCCACGTTAGCCCGGTTGTCTTGGAGACGAGCGGCCTTCAAGGAGCACCTCCCCAGGCTGCTTCTCCCCGGCCAGAATCCTCTGCGGCCACGAAGCCACTTCCTGCCCTTTGTCCGGAGAGAGGAGCTGGACCAGATTGAGCTGGCGGTGCGGCACCACCATCTGAGGACCCTGTGGGGACTGGGCGCCCGTTATGTGGAGGCTGTCGCTGGCATGGCCCCCCCGCTGCGCCCCCAGCCCCGCATCCCCAGCAGGGGGGCCGCTGGGTTTGCCGAAGCAGAGACGCCGTTCTTGCCGGAACAGGACAGAGCAGCCCTGGAACTGCTGGTGAGGAGGAAGAGGCTCCAGCATATGTGGGGGCTCCCCGGCCTCATCCAGAGGGCGCTCAGTGCCTTCACGCCCAAAGCCCCCGCAGCACCAACCCACCCGAAGGCCACGATCCTGGTCCAGCCTCACAGGGCAGAGCTGCCCTTCTTACCTCCAGACCGTTGCAAGAGCTTGGAGCTCCACATCCAGAAGATGAAGATTCAGCGGCAGTGGGGGCTCCCGAGGAGAGTCCTGAAGTCCTTGAAGGTGTTTCTCCCCTCAGAGGGCAGGCGGGGAAGTGAGAGCAGGCCGCAAAGACGCCCCCCGTCACCCGGCAGAGGAGCTGCTTCCACTCAGCACAGCCTCAGTCCAGGAAGACTCTCTCACAAAGAAGGGGGCCATCCTCACCCAACCTTCCATATCCCCCTGGTCACCAAAGGAGGCAAGACCCCTCCGATGGGGAAGAAGGGCGTCCCCCGTGGGGCAGAGGGGCAGGGGAAGGGCAGGGAGGGGCAAGCCCTCTTGCCACTCTTCCTCAAAAGGGGAACAGGGCCTTCTCCCCCCAGGAAGAGTGTCAGCAAGAAACTGTCCCTCATTGGCTCAATCCTGGAGAGGAAATTACAACTGGAACACGGGCTTCACACCTGGTTGCGTGACCAGGAGAGGCAGAGATTTCTCTGGAAAGAAAAGGGCAGGAAAGGAGGCCTCAGGGGGTCTGGCCACTCTGTGTTGCTGCGGGGCTCCATGCCTGGAGGCACAGTGAGGCGGGAAGAAGGCCAGAGCCAGCGTCAGGCAGATGGAGAGAAGGCCCAGCGGCTAAGTCCTGCTCACCCCCCCAAATCACAGCCATTTCAGGCAGGCAGGGCGAGGTCCCAGATCAAGCTGGAAGGGGATTCCGTAGCCTTGGCTTCAGGGAAGCCCTCCAGAGTGAGCCTCAAGGGGGAAAGCCACTCCTTGCCTTTAGACAGAATCAGCAGCAGAGGCAGGACACCCATGACAAAGGGAGAAAAGCAAGGCTCTGTTAACAGAGAAAGAGGACAACAGAGACCGGGTAGCCAAGAGTGGAGACTGAGCAGCAAGGAACGGAGCTCAGCCATCAAGGACTGGCACTTGAGCAGCAAGGAGCGGAGACCAGATGCCAAGGAGTGGAGACTGGGTAGCAAGGAGCAGAGACCGAGTAGCAAGGAGCAGAGACCAGGCAGCAAGGAGAGGAGACCGAGCAGCAGAGAGCAGAGACCAAGCAGCAAGGAGAGGAGACCGAGCAGTAAGGAGAGGATACCGAGCAGCAAGGAGAGGAGAGCGAGCAGCAAGGAGAGGATACTGAGCAGCAGGGAGCAGAGACCAAGCAGCAAGGAGAGGAGAGCGAGCAGTAAGGAGAAAATACCAAGCAGCAAGGAGAGGAGAGTTAGCAGCATGGAGAGGATACTGAGCAGCAGGGAGCAGAGACCAAGCAGCAAGGAGAGGAGAGCGAGCAGCAGGGAGCAGAGATCGAGCAGCAAGGAGAGGAGAGTGAGCAGCAGGGAGCAGAGACCGAGCAGCAAGGAGAGGAGACTGAGCAGTAAGGAGAGGATACTGAGCAGCAAGGAGTGGAGACCAGGCAGTAAGGAAAGGAGACCAAGCAGCAGGGAGCAGAGACCGAGCAGTAAGGAGAGGAGACCGAGCAGCAAAGAAAGGAGACTGAGCAGTAAGGAGAGGAGAGCGAGCAGCAAGGAGAGGATACTGAGCAGCAGGGAGCAGAGACCAAGCAGTAAGGAAAGGAGACCAAGTAGCAAGGAGAGGATACTGAGCAGCAAGGAGAGGAGACCAAGTAGCAAGGAGAGGATACTGAGCAGCAAGGAGAGGAGACCGGGCAGTAAGGAAAGGAGACCAAGCAGTAAGGAGAGTATACCGAGCAGCAGGGAGCAGAGACCAAGCAGCAAGGAGAGGAGTCCGAGCAGCAAGGAGCGGAGACCAAGCAGCAAGGAGAGGACACCTGGCAGTGAGGAGCAGCAATCAAGAAGCAAGGAGCAGAGACTGAGAATCAAGGAGAGAAGACTGAGCAGCAAGGAGCAGACACTGAGTAGTAATGAGCAGAGACCAGGCAGCAAGGAGAGGAGACCAAGTAGTAGGGAGCAGAGATTGTGCAGCAAGGAGCAGGGACCGGGCAGCAAGGAGAAGAGACCATGCAGCGAGAAGCGGAGATCCAGCAGCAAGGAGCGGAGACCAGGCAGCGAGGAGCGGAGACCCGACAGCGAGGGGCGGAGACCCGGCAGCGAGGAGCGGAGACCTGGCAGCGAGGAGCGGCGATCAAGAAGCAAGGAGCGGAGATCAAGCAGCACAAAACGCAGATAAAGCAAAGAGCCAAGATCCAGCAGCAGACAAGGAAGCTCCAGGAGCAGAGGCCCAGTCTCAAGCAGCGAAGAGTGAAGAGAAGCCCCCCGCCTGCTTGCCTGCCTGCCTGGGGAAGAGCAGGCAGAAGCGACACCGAAGGGCCGTGTCTCCAGCAAGGGCCATCCAGCAGCAAGGCAAAGCAGGCTTGCCCCAGAACAGTGGAGTTGACACCGGGCAGCAGAAAGGGGCACGATCGATCACGAACGCTCCTTGCCTTTGGACACCTGGCCACTCAGAGCAATCTATGAGAAAAAGAGGGAAATCTATATAGAGAGATATTCTGCACCCAGAACATCCCAAGCACCAGACCAAGACAGAGGCTGCTTCTGGCTCTGGGGCCGTTTCACTTGGTCCAGAAAGTGCCCAGTTTGGTGGACCCGGAGTGAAAAGAAGAGGGGGAGCTGGCTGGGGAGCAGGCAGGAGGTTCCGACACCATTGTTTTCCCCAATAAATCCTCTTTAATGAGCATCATGCTTCTAAGTCTGGGAGCTGGAGATATCCTCTGCCCCTGAACGGGTCCAGAGGAGGGCGACGAAGATGGTGAGGGGTCTGGAGACCAAGTTCTATGAGGAAAGGCTGAAGAAGCTGGGGATGTTTAGCCTGGAGAGGAGGCGGCTGAGAGGTGATATGATCACCATCTTCTAGTACTTGAAGGGCTGTCCTATAAAGGATGGTGTGGAATTGTTTTCTGTGGCCCCGGAAGGTAGGACCAGAACCGAAGGGTTCAAATTAAATCAAAAGAGTTTCCGGCTCAACCTTAGGAAGAACTTCCTAACCGTTAGAGCGTTTCCTCAGTGGAACAGGCTTCCTCCTGTGGAGGTGGTGGGCTCTCCTTCCTTGGAGGTTTTGAAACAGAGGCTAGATGGCCATCTCACAGCAATGAGGATCCTGTGAATTTAGGGGGAGGTGTTTGTGAATTTCCTGCATTGTGCAGGGGGTTGGACTAGATTACCCTAGAGGTCCCCTCCAACTCTTCTACGATTCTAACAGGCTTCGTCCTCGGGAGGTGGTGGGCTCTCCTTCCTTGGAGGTTTTGAAACAGAGGCTAGATGGCCCTCTGACAACAATGAGGATCCTGTGAATTTAGGGGGAGGGGTTTGTGAATTTCCTGCATTGTGCAGGGGTTTGGACTAGATGACCTTAGAGGTCCCTTCCAACTCTTCTATGATTCTAACAGGCTTCCTCCTCGGGAGGTGGTGGACTCTCCTTCCTTGAAGGTTTTTCAACAGAGGCTAGATGGCCATCTGACAGCAATGAAGATCCTGTGAATTTAGGGGGAGGTGTTTGTGAGTTTCCTGCATTGTGCAGGGGGTTGGACTAGATGACCCTAGAGGTCCCTTCCAACTCTTCTATGATTCTATGATCTCAGTCTGAGACCCTGGAGAGAAAGCGGCTGCCAGTCTGAGCAGACCATGCTGACCTGCATGCAGGGCTTGAATTCAGCAGGAGCTCACAGGAGCACAGCTCCTGAACCTCCAGGCGGGGTCTGCACGCAGTGGGGAGTTCTCTCCCTGCTGCACACAGATCCTGGGGTATATGCAAATGAGTTATGCTACTGAGCTCCTGCACCTTTTCCCCCTATAAAACGACCCCTGCCTCCATGGGGTCAGTAGAAGGCAGCTTAAAGTGTGTCCACGTCTGCTATGCACAGCCTGTTGCCAGTCGCGAGGTCCCCCAAATGCTCTGCCAGCCCTCCCTTTGCTGCCTTTAAGAGGGGGAGACAAAGGCTGGTCTGGAGGCACAAGCGCTGTGAATTCCCAGCAGCCACCCCCTTTGGCCTTTGCAGGACTCTTGTCTGCTCAGCAACAGAGGGGAGCGTGAGCAGCACCAACTCTTGCTGGCTGCCCTGGACTTCCCAGCAAGCCTGAAGCCGGGGCTGCCCACGAATCCCACTGCTGGGGGGACCAGATGGATCTGGACTGCAGTCAGGGGCAGTCAGCTCTAAGACAGCAGCTCTGCTTCTTGATAGGCAACCTGCACACCCCCTGAGTGGCCGTGGCCCAGTGGCAGAGCCTCTGCTTGTCACGTTCTCCGGGTGCAGGCAGGCAGGAGTCCACAGCCAGTCCAAGGTCAAAGTCCAGGAAGTCAAGCAGGAGCCAAGTCACCAATGCAGAATCACAAACCGGAAGCAGAAGTCAGTGTCCAAAGGCCAAAAGGTCAGGGTGCCAAGGAAATCAAGCAGGGCAGGATCAGGAAGGAGCTGCACAATGCAGGAAATTCACAAACACCTCCCCCTAAATTCACAGGATCCTCATTGCTGTGAGATGGCCATCTAGCCTCTGTTGAAAAAACCTCCAAGGAAGGAGAGCCCACCACCTCCCCAGGAGGGAGGGAAGGTCTCCTTCAGTATACAGAAGTGTCATACTAATAGCAATTACTTCCCTGAGCTCTGGCTTGGAGGGGGGGGGGCATATGAACATATGAAGCTGCCTTCTACTGAATCAGACCTCCCCTGGGTCCATCAAAGTCAGTCTTGTCTGCTCAGACTGGCAGCGGCTCTCCAGGGTCTCAAGATGAGGTTTTTCACACCTACTTGCCTGGACTCTTTTTAGTTGGAGATGCCGGGGATTGAACCTGGGAACTTCTGCTCTACCACTGAGCCACCGTCCCTCCCCTAAAGGGGTGAAGCTGACCTCTAAGAACTAGCATGCAGGTCTCCCTGCCCCATAGACTGGCAATGGGGACATATTTGATCACTATTTAAAGAGCTGCACCGGCTGCCCGTTTCTTTTGAGTCTTGGATCTGGAATGGAGCCTCCAAGAGATCAGACATCCCGCCCCCCCCCGCCCCGGTAACTTTAATTTAATTTCAACCCACTGGTTCTGGTCCTACCTTCTTGGGCCACAGAAAACAATTCCGCACCATCCTCTAGAGGACAGCCCTTCAAGTCCTTGAAGATGGTGATCCTATCACCTCTCAGCCGCCTCCTCTCCATTGTTCTATTCTGAGAGGGACAGACGGTGGCTCAGGGGTAGAGCATCTGCTTGGGAAGCAGAAGATTCCAGGTTCAATCCCCGGCATCTCCAAAAAAGGGTCCAGGCAAATAGGTGTGAAAAACCTCAGCTTGAGACCCTGGAGAGCCACTGCCAGTCTGAGAAGACAATACTGACTTCGATGGACCAAGGGTCTGATTCAGTATAAGGCAGCTTCATATGAGAGGCAGAGCTGACCCAATTGACCTCAAACAGACAGGAGAGCCGTTACAGAGATGGAAATAATTCCTAAGGAACGGCTAACGTTTAGTCACATGATCGTTTTTTTATCTCAGCTGATGTTTGGGTTGCCAGCCGGCCTGATGGGAATTGGCCACTCCTGGAACAGAGGCTTAATGTGTGGAAATGGGCAACCGGCGTGAGGCCACCTCTTCCTTTGGGGTGTGCCCTGGGAGGTCAGAACCCACCCCCCTGGTTGCCTGGAGTCTCTGGGGATGCCACCCCTTTCTCGCATTCTGTGGGGTACCAAACACGAACTGGGTGATAGCTGCTGCTGCCCCCAATATCTCCGAGAGTATCGGCTGCTTAACAGTTGCACGTCTAGCACTCAGTACCTGCCCTGACGCTTATGGGCTCCACCTAGTTGACACACCTTCTTCTTCTCAGTTCTGCATTTGCAGATCTGAATGGCAGCTTGCTGGGCGACCTTGGGCCTGTCACCTATTCTTAGCCGAACCTACCTCAAAGGTTGTTGGGAGGATAAAATAGAGACGACAAGGATGATGTAAGCGGCCTCAAGTCCCCAGTTGAGAGAAAGGTGGCTCCCCTTAGGTGGGTTAGAAATGTAAATAAACAAGTAAATCTATGACGTTTAACTAGGCTAGAAATTCTGGAAGTTGCAGCATTTAATAGCCCATCATTACTTCCGTTTTCCTTTTGGGAACTTACCACCCTTCCCTCTCAACAAGTGGGCAAAATTGTGTCCCTAGGGAGATATTGAGTCCTTCATGGTTTGTGTACATCCAAGAAAGGTGAAGGATAAGAAGAAAAACTTCCTTCTCTATCCATTGAGTTCCAACTTCTAGCAAGGTGTGAGACGGCACATCTATTCTGCTTTGGCTAGAGCCATTTGTAGCTGGCAGCGCTGAACTCCTTTGGTCTTGGTGCCTCAAGGCTCATTCTCTGTCCCTCTTCTCTCTGCCTGCTCTGCAGTTCAACAGAGAGAGAGAGCAGCCATAACACTGAAATGATTGGGGTGAACGCTTAGGTGGAAGACAATTTGCCCCAGTGGGCCTCTTTATTTCAGTGAAAGAACAAATAGCGGAGGACATGAATTAAATTCAGCGTTCTCTAGGGACGGTGCTGTCACTCAGCACCTCCGCAATAAAGTTACCGTAAGCACTGCGGGAATAGAGGGACAGTTTATTCTCTGGTTATTGCCTGATATAGGCTTGCCATTTCCTACAGTGCTTGCTGTACATATTATTATTTTTTAAAGAAATAGGAATTTTGTGTGCATATGTGCTTGCATGCCTGGAAGTCATCGTGGCCTCCAGAGTGGCCTGGACATTTTCCAGAGAGGTAGCTTGATATGCCTGCCCCTGCCTCCTGCCCGTGGTATTCCTTTGGAGGTCTCCCATCAAAGTCCTTGCCAGCGTCGGCTCTGCTTAGCTTCCAAGATCTGACGAGATCGGGCTTGCCTGGGGTGTCCAGGTCAGGGCTTAGCTTCCCCCCCCCCCCCGCATTGGTTTCACATTTCTGTAATCCGACTATCTCACACAAAACCATTCCTGCTGGATTGGGCCTGTGGTTCATCTAGCTCAGCAACCTGTTTCAAACAGGGGCCAAACAGTTATTCTGCAGAGCCAACAAACCGGGCAGAGGCCAAGACTTTCCCCTAATGTTGCCTCATTGCACTCGGATTCTAACATTTAGTTACTCACTGACCGTTGGAGCGATTCCTCAGTGGAACAGGCTTCCTCAGGAGGTGGTGGGCTCTCCTTCCTTGGAGGTTTTTCAACAGATGGCTATCTGACAGCAATTAAGTGTTCTTTTTATCTGTCCTGAAAGTATGGCCCATCAGCTTACACAAATCAAATCAAATCTAGGGGTCTTAGTGGATCATACGCTGAACATGAGTCAACAGTGTGATGCAGTGGCTAAAAAGGCAAATGCAATTTTGGGCTGTATCAACAGAAGTCTAGTGTCCAGATCATGTGATGTGATGGTATCCCTTTACTCTGCTCTGGTGAGACCTCCCCTGGAGTCGTGTGTTCAATTTTGGGCACCACATTTTAAGAAGGATATAGACAAGCTGGAAGGGGTCCGGAGGAGGACGACGAAGATAGTGAGGGGTCTGGAGACCAATTCCTATGAGGAAAGGTTGAAGGATGTTTAGCCTGGAGAGGAGGCGGCTGAGAGGTGATAGGATCACCATCTTCAAGTCCTTGAAGGGCTGTACTTTAGAGGATGGTGTGGAATTGTTTTCTGTGGCCCCGGAAGGTAGGACCAAAGAGTTTCTGGCTCAACATTCAGAAGAACTTCCTGACCATTAGAGCAATTACTCAGTGGAACAGGCTTCCTTGGGAGGTGGTGGGCTCTCCTTCCTTGGAGGTTTTTCAACAGATGGCCATCTGACAGCAATGAAGATCCTGTGAATTTAGGGGGAGGTATTTGTGAATTTCCTGCATTGTGCAGGGGGTTGGACTAGATGACCCTAGAGGTCCCTTCCAACTCTTCAATGATTCTAACAGGCTTCCTCCTCAGGAAGTGGTGGGCTCTCCTTCCTTGGAGGCTTTTCAATAGAGGCTAGATGGCCATCTGACAGCAATGAGGATCCTGTGAATTTAGGGGGAGGTGTTTGTGAGTTTCCTGCATTGTGCAGGGGGTTGGATGAGATGGCCCTAGAGGTCCCTTCCAACTCTTCTATAATTCTAACAGGCTTCCTCCTCGGGAGGTGGTGGGCTCTCCTTCCCTGGAGGTTTTTCAACAGAGGCTAGATGGCCATCTGACAGCAATGAGGATCCTGTGAATTTAGGGGGAGGCGTTTGTGAGTTTCCTGCATTGTGCAGGGGATTGGACTTGATGATCCTAGATGTCCCTTCCAACTCTATGATTCTGTGATTCTAAATCAAAATACCTTTAACGGCATAGCAGTGTTAAAGAAATACAATGCAACATACACTTCCAGTGATTAAAATTCATTCAAAAAATACAATTCATATAAAAAGCCTATGTCTAATGTCCTCTGAGGGGAGAAAGCCTATGTCTAAGATCAACTGCTTCTGCTAACAATTTAGCAACCGTATTAGTGGTGTGTGTGAACTTAGATGCTATTTTCTTTATTCCATTGTGAACTAATTCTGTAATCCTCCTGGTGTCTCTGTGGTGAGACAGGTGGACTGTGGAGAAACACCATTTTGGGCCTATGTTTGTCTGGGAGTGGTTGGAGGAGTCTCTCAAACTCTGGGCAGGTGGACAAAAAAGACAGACCTCCAGGAGCAGAGGGAAGTGGGTCGTGTTTCTCCCGTGAGGTGGCTCACACGCTTCTCCTCCGCTGAGGGGGACGCTCTTCCAGACCACGAGGCCTCGGTTACCAAGATGGGTGCAGGCCCGCGACATCTGTTCTTCGCTGCGGGGCTGGTGATAGGACTCAGACTCTTTTTCTCATCTGGGTTTTAAATGACGCTGCTTACCATCAATCGCAGCAGAAAAACCAGATTATAAACAAACCAAAAAGAAACAAATAAATAAATTGAGACTTTTCTGATGCATTCTTCACAGTGTGACACAGCTTCTCTCTGAGGGGGTATTTTATTTTATTTAATTTATACCTTCCATTTCATCTTCACAACAACCCTGCGAGGTTGGTTAAGCAGAGAGTGTGTGGCCAGCAAGCTTCATGGCAGAGTGAGGATTTGAACCTGGGTCTCCTAAATCGTAATCTGGTGCTGTAACCACTACACCACGCCGATTCCAAATTCAGTGGCCTGAGCTTTCTGGCTCATGTTTCACTGCCGTTTGCTGCTCCTCTGTTGTGGGCCAGTGACCAGCTGGTGGTTCCACCTCTGTTTTCCTGTCAAAGCAGCAGCAGCCAGATTCTGTCTTCCTGTTCATTCCAGGGGAGGAAATGAGTCCAGCGCATTCCAGTGAACCAGAACGTCCCAGAGGGAAGCTTAGCAGTGACAACAACATAGACCAGGAGGGCTGCCCATGCCAGATCTGTGAAGTCCAGGCAAGCACCTCATTTTCTGGTGAGGTAGCCTGGCTTAGGGGAGAGACAGTGGCTCAGTGGTAGAGCATCTGCTTGGGAAGCAGAAGGTCCCAGGTTCAATCCCCGGCATCTCCAGCTAAAAAGGGTCCAGGCAAGTAGGCGTGAAAACCTCAGCTGGAGACCCTGGAGAGCCATGAATGGGGCTGTGGCTGAGTGGTAGAGCATCTGCTTGGGAAGCAAAAGGTCCCAGGTTCAATCCCCGGCATCTCCAACTCAAAAGGGTCCAGGCAAACAGGCGTGGAAAACCTCCGCTTGAGACCCCGGAGAGCCGCTGCCAGTCTGAGTAGACAAGACTGACTTTGATGGACTGAGGGTCTGATTCAGTATAAGGCAGCTTCATATGTTCACAGCAGAGTGGAGAATCCAGACTCCAGATGTGTTGGTGGTGAAGTGCCTTTGAGTCCCTTCAGGCACTGCTTTGGCCAGCATCGGTGCCCAGATGTGGCTCTGAAGAGCACCCCGAGTTGGCAGAGGAGACAGCTGGAGTCTTCTGAGGAGTCCTTCTCAGCTCTGGGAACTGCCTGGCTTCAGCCGGCGTGAGCTCCTTGTCCTGGCGGGCTCTGAGAGTTGCTCAGTGGGAAATCCAGAATCAGCCCTAGAACTGCTGGCCGCCTCTGCTGCCAGTCGTCCTCTACCGGGTTGGGTTTTTGATGCTTTCCTGCTTGTGTGGAAGAACACCACCTCCGGGATGCACAGAAGCCATCCAGGGGTTACCCATAAACACGATGCCACTCTGCAGAATTTCCCTGGCTGTGCCACATCTCGTCCAAGAACCCTGCTGAGGCGTGAGTGAGGCCAGCCAGGGGACTGCTGTCTTTCCCCCTCTCCTGCAGCCTGGGCACGTTGCTAGGGAATAGCTAAACAAAGCCCGGCCCTGCTCCCGTCAGGCAGTTGCCCTGGCAGCGCCTTTCCAGTTGCCGGCTGAGCCCCAGCAGGGCCACGGCAGGGAATCTGAGCACCCTCGTTGCCTGCCACATCCAGGGCAGCTCTTGGGGATTTTAAGGAGCCTCCTCGCAGTTACAACGGGAGTTGGGCGGGGGGGGCGGGGCGTGAAAGTACACAGATAACCAACTGCACATGACACCACCAGCAGCATATCTTTGAGATGCGCAGACGGAGTTCCTCCTGGTGACTCTGGAGTGATGTGGGTGCTGTGCTGGCAGGAAAAAGGACATGGGATGGGTGCCGTGGTGAAGAACAGAATGGGTGCAGGGATGGGGCAGGAATTTGTCAGTACCCTCAGCCACTAGGGCCCAGGAACACCTCTCGCCACTGGCAGAAACGGGAGTCAAGTTGCACCTTTAAGACCAACCCAATTTTATTTCGAACGCCAGCTTTCGTGTGCTCTTAAGCCCACTTCGTCAGACGAGGAATCCAGCACAGTGAGACACAAAAGCTGACGTTCTCAACAAAAATGGGTTGGTCTTAAAGGTGAAACTTGACTCCTGCTTTGTTCACCTCCTTCAGACCAACAAGGCTGCCCGCTTGGATCTCTCTACACTGGCGGGAAGTTACACCGTCATCAACGGTGCCGCCCACAGGGGCCCCTGCTTCGCTTCTGAGATGGGGCTAGCCTGGGCCCCCCAAGTCAGTCAAGACCACCCTGCAAATGGCTGTTTCCCTCGTTTTGCCTAGAAGGGGCCCCTCCAGCCAGAATTGTTCATTTTGGTAACGGGAATAAGGCTAATTTAAGCTAGTCTTCATTGTTTATATGATGCTCGATTTATTGCACAAAACTCTTAACGTTTTAATCCTGCTTTCTTACTTTTGTCTGCACTATGTTTCACGGCCGATCTGGTAATTCTTGCTTTACTGTCAGTATTACACTTCTGTTTTTAGCTCATGGGCTCTGCTTTTATGGCCTGATGGCTTTGTCTTGAGCTGCAAGGCACCTTGAGTCTCAACAAAAAGGCAGCCTGTAAAAGAGTCCCGCGGCGCAGAGTGGAAAAGCTGCAGTACTGCAGTCGGAGCCCTCTGCTCATGACCTGAGTTCGATTCCAGCTGAAGCTGGTTCAGGTAGCCGGCTCCAGGACTACCTTTACCTTTTTAAATGAAGGAAAGAAATAAACTTTAAGGCTGGACTACTAGAACACTGCGCAGGATCCTGTTGGGCCATGGAGCTGCATGGGAAAAGTGCAGAAAAGGGCAACTGGAATGATTAAAGGGTTGGAACCCTTTCCCTAGGAAGAAAGGTTAAAACTCTTGGGGCTCTTTAGCTTGGAGAAACGTTGACTGAGGGGTGACATGACAGAGATTTACAAGATTCTGCATGAGATAGAGAAGGTCGAGAAAGAAGTCCTTTTCTCCCTTTCTCACAATACAAGAACTCCTGGACATTCAATGAAATTGCTGAGCAGTCGGGTTAGAATGGATAAAAAGAAGTCCTTCTTCACCCAAAGGGTGATTAACATGTAGAATGCAATGCCACCAAGGGTGTGGCTGCTGCAAGCATAGACAGCTTCAAGAGGGGATTGGATAAACATCTGGAGCAGAGGTTCACCCGTAGCTATTAGCCACAGCATATTATTGAAATTCTCTGTCTGGGGCAAGTGATGCTCTGTATTCTTGGTGCTTGGGTGGGGGGCAACAGTGGGAGGGTTTCTAGAGCTCTGACCCCAGTGGTGGACCTCCTGATGGCACTTGGGGGTTTTGGGCCACTGTGTGACACAAGACTGTTGAAGAAGAAGAGGAAGAAGAATTGTGGATTTATACCCCACTCTTCTCCCTGAATCAGAGACTTAAAGCAGCTTACTATCTCCTATATCTTCTTCCCCCACAACAGACACCCTATGAGGTGGGTGGAGCCGAGAGGGCTCTCCCAGCAGCTGCTCTTTCAAGGACAGAGACTCAGAGCAGCTCACAAGCTCCTATATCTTCTCCCCCCACAACAGACACCCTGTGAGGTGGGTGGGGCTGAGAGAGCTCTGACAGAAGCTGCCCTTTCAAGGACAGAGACTCAGAGCGGCTCACAATCTCCTATATCTTCCTCCCCCCCACAACAGACACCCTGTGAGCTGGGTGGGGCTCAGAGGGCTCTCCCAGCAGCTGCCCTTTCAAGGAAAGAGACTCAGAGCAGCTCACAATCTCTTATATCTTCCTCCCCCCCCCCCCACAACAGACACCCTGTGAGCTGGGTGGGGCTCAGAGGGCTCTCCCAGCAGCTGCCCTTTCAAGGAAAGAGACTCAGAGCAGCTCACAATCTCCTATATCTTCTCCTCCCACAACAGACACCCTGTGAGCTGGGTGGGGCTGAGAGGGCTCTCCCAGCAGCTGCCCTTTCAAGGACAGAGACTCAGAGCGGCTTACAATCTCCTATATCTTCTCCCCCCACAACAGACACCCTGTGAGGTGGGTGGGGCTGAGAGGGCTCTCCCAGCAGCTGCCCTTTCAAGGAAAGAGACTCAGAGCAGCTCACAATCTCCTATATCTTCCTCCCCCCCCACAACAGACACCCTGTGAGCTGGGTGGGGCTCAGAGGGCTCTCCCAGCAGCTGCCCTTTCAAGGAAAGAGACTCAGAGCAGCTCACAATCTCCTATATCTTCTCCTCCCACAACAGACACCCTGTGAGCTGGGTGGGGCTGAGAGGGCTCTCCCAGCAGCTGCCCTTTCAAGGACAGAGACTCAGAGCGGCTCACAGTCTCCTATATATTCTCCTCCCACAACAGACACCCTGTGAGCTGGGTGGGGCTGAGAGGGCTCTCCCAGCAGCTGCCTTTTCAAGGACAGAGACTCAGAGCGGCTCACAATCTCCTATATCTTCTCCTCCCACAACAGACATCCTGTGAGCTGGGTGGGGCTGAGAGGGCTCTCCCAGCAGCTGCCCTTTCAAGGAAAGAGACTCAGAGCAGCTCACAATCTCCTATATCTTCTCCTCCCACAACAGACATCCTGTGAGCTGGGTGGGGCTGAGAGGGCTCTCCCAGCAGCTGCCCTTTCAAGGACAGAGACTCAGAGCGGCTCACAATCTCCTATATCTTCTCCCCCCACAACAGACACTCTGTGAGCTGGGTGGGGCTGAGAGGGCTCTCCCAGCAGCTGCACTTTCAAGGACAGAGACTCAGAGCGGCTCACAGTATCCTATATATTCTCCTCCCACAACAGACACCTTGTAAGCTGGGTGGGGCTGAGAGGGCTCTCCCAGCAGCTGCCCTTTTAAGGACAGAGACTCAGAGCGGCTCAAAGTCTGCTATATATTCTCCTCCCACAACAGACACCTTGTGAGCTGGGTGGGGCTGAGAGGGCTCTCCCAGCAGCTGCCCTTTCAAGGACAGAGACTCAGAGCGGCTCACAATCTCCTATATCTTCTCCTCCCACAACAGACATCCTGTGAGCTGGGTGGGGCTGAGAGGGCTCTCCCAGCAGCTGCCCTTTCAAGGAAAGAGACTCAGAGCGGCTCACAATCTCCTATATCTTCTCCCCCCACAACAGACACCCTGTGAGCTGGGTGGGGCTGAGAGGGCTCTCCCAGAAGCTGCCCTTTCAAGGACAGAGACTCAGAGCGGTTCACAGTCTCCTATATCTTCTCCTCCCACAACAGACATCCTGTGAGCTGGGTGGGGCTGAGAGGGCTCCCCAGAAGCTGCCCTTTCAAGGACAGAGACTCAGAGCGGCTCACAGTCTCCTATATATTCTCCTCCCACAACAGACACCTTGTGAGCTGGGTGGGGCTGAGAGGGCTCTCCCAGCAGCTGCCCTTTCAAGGACAGAGACTCAGAGCGGCTCACAGTCTCCTATATATTCTCCTCCCACAACAGACACCTTGTGAGCTGGGTGGGGCTGAGAGGGCTCTCCCAGCAGCTGCCCTTTCAAGGACAGAGACTCAGAGCGGCTCACAATCTCCTATATCTTCTCCTCCCACAACAGACATCCTGTGAGCTGGGTGGGGCTGAGAGGGCTCTCCCAGCAGCTGCCCTTTCAAGGAAAGAGACTCAGAGCGGCTCACAGTCTCCTATATCTTCTCCTCCCACAACAGACGCCCTGTGAGCTGGGTGGGGCTGAGAGGGCTCTCCCAGAAGCTGCCCTTTCAAGGACAGAGACTCAGAGCGGCTCACAATCTCCTATATCTTCTCCTCCCACAACAGACATCCTGTGAGCTGGGTGGGGCTGAGAGGGCTCTCCCAGCAGCTGCCCTTTCAAGGACAGAGACTCAGAGCGGCTCACAATCTCCTATATCTTCTCCTCCCACAACAGACATCCTGTGAGCTGGGTGGGGCTGAGAGGGCTCTCCCAGCAGCTGCCCTTTCAAGGACAGAGACTCAGAGCGGCTCACAGTCTCCTATATCTTCTCCCCCCACAACAGACACCCTGTGAGCTGGGTGGGGCTGAGAGGGCTCTCCCAGAAGCTGCCCTTTCAAGGACAGAGACTCAGAGCGGCTCACAGTCTCCTATATATTCTCCTCCCACAACAGACACCTTGTGAGCTGGGTGGGGCTGAGAGGGCTCTCCCAGCAGCTGCCCTTTCAAGGACAGAGACTCAGAGCGGCTCACAGTCTCCTATATATTCTCCTCCCACAACAGACACCTTGTGAGCTGGGTGGGGCTGAGAGGGCTCTCCCAGCAGCTGCCCTTTCAAGGACAGAGACTCAGAGCGGCTCACAATCTCCTATATCTTCTCCTCCCACAACAGACATCCTGTGAGCTGGGTGGGGCTGAGAGGGCTCTCCCAGCAGCTGCCCTTTCAAGGAAAGAGACTCAGAGCGGCTCACAGTCTCCTATATCTTCTCCTCCCACAACAGACGCCCTGTGAGCTGGGTGGGGCTGAGAGGGCTCTCCCAGAAGCTGCCCTTTCAAGGACAGAGACTCAGAGCGGCTCACAATCTCCTATATCTTCTCCTCCCACAACAGACATCCTGTGAGCTGGGTGGGGCTGAGAGGGCTCTCCCAGCAGCTGCCCTTTCAAGGACAGAGACTCAGAGCGGCTCACAATCTCCTATATCTTCTCCTCCCACAACAGACATCCTGTGAGCTGGGTGGGGCTGAGAGGGCTCTCCCAGCAGCTGCCCTTTCAAGGACAGAGACTCAGAGCGGCTCACAGTCTCCTATATCTTCTCCCCCCACAACAGACACCCTGTGAGCTGGGTGGGGCTGAGAGGGCTCTCCCAGAAGCTGCCCTTTCAAGGACAGAGACTCAGAGCGGCTCACAGTCTCCTATATATTCTCCTCCCACAACAGACACCTTGTGAGCTGGGTGGGGCTGAGAGGGCTCTCCCAGCAGCTGCCCTTTCAAGGAAAGAGACGCAGAGCGGCTCACAGTCTCCTATATATTCTCCTCCCACAACAGACACCTTGTGAGCTGGGTGTGGCTGAGAGGGCTCTCCCAGCAGCTGCCCTTTCAAGGACAGAGACTCAGAGCGGCTCACAATCTCCTATATCTTCTCCTCCCACAACAGACATCCTGTGAGCTGGGTGGGGCTGAGAGGGCTCTCCCAGCAGCTGCCCTTTCAAGGAAAGAGACTCAGAGTGGCTCACAATCTCCTATATCTTCTCCCCCCACAACAGACACCCTGTGAGGTGGGTGGGGCTGAGAGGGCTCTCCCAGCAGCTGCCCTTTCAAGGAAAGAGACTCAGAGCAGCTCACAATCTCCTATATCTTCTCCTCCCACAACAGACATCCTGTGAGCTGGGTGGGGCTGAGAGGGCTCTCCCAGCAGCTGCCCTTTCAAGGACAGAGACTCAGAGCGGCTCACAATCTCCTATATCTTCTCCTCCCACAACAGACATCCTGTGAGCTGGGTGGGGCTGAGAGGGCTCCGACACCAGCTGCCCTTTCAAGGACAACTCCTGCGAGAGCTCTGGCTGGCTCAAGGCCATTCCAGCAGGAATTCCATGAGATCTCCAGGGGGTTGGCAACCCGAGCTGTGTGCTCCAGGCAGGGTGACCTGGGGTCTTGCTTCCGACCGTGGCTTCTCTTCCTTGAGCCGCCGGATGTTGGCTGTGAGCCGAGGGGAGCCTCAGCCAGATGGCAGGGGCAGAAGTCGCGGTGGGGAGGCTGCCAGGTTCACACGCAGAGGGAGGGAGGCTGGCCCTTCTTCAGCCCTGCCTGGTGCAGGCAGCGGGGCGCTTCCTTGTTTGCTTTTCCAGTGAGCAGCAGCAGAAAGCGAAGGGGAGTGAAAGGCAAACAGGAGCAGGTGGCCACAGGTGAGACACACAGGCCACTGCTGGGGCAAGGAGCTGCGACTCAGAAGAAGGGTTTTCCCTCCCTCCCTCCCCATTCTCTTCTGTGCCCCTGGGCTGGCCAGGAGAAAGAGCAGCCTCAGCATCCTCAGAAGCAGCGATGGTTCCTCATCCTCTTGGAGAGGAGGGACAAGTGGAGGGCCTCAAGGATCTGTCCTGGGACCTGTTTGGTTCAACACCTTTATCAATGATTTGGATGAAGGAATGGAGGGAATGCTTATTAAATTAGCAGATGATACTAAATTGGGAGGGGTTGCAAACACAGAAGAAGATGGAAACAGGATACAGGATGACCCTAACAGGCTGGAAAACTGGGCTAAAACCAGTAACACGAATTTAAACAGGGATAAATGTCAAGTTCTGCATTTAGGAAGGAAAAATCCAATGCATGGTTATAGAATGGGGGAGACTTGTCTTAGCAGTAGTCTGTGCGAAAGGATCTAGGTGTCTTAGTGGATAATACGCTGAACATGAGTCAACAGTGTGATTCAGTGGCTAAAAAGGCAAATGCAATTTTGAGCTGTATCCGCAGAAGTCTAGTGTCCAGATCACGTGAAGTGATGGTATCTCTTTACTCTGCTCTGGTAAGACCTCACCTGAAGTCTTGTGTTCAGTTTTGGGCACCACATTTTAAGAAGGATCTAGACAAGCTGGAAGGGGTCCAGAGGAAGGCAGCGAAGATGGTGAGGGGTCTGGAGTCCAAGTCCTATGAGGAAAGGTGGAAGGAGCTGGGCATGTTTAGCCTGGAGAGGAGGCGGCTGAGAGGTGAGAGGATCACCATCTTCAAGTCCTTGAAGGGCTGTCCTAGAGAGGATGGTGTGGAATTGTTTTCTGTGGCCCCGGAAGGTAGGACCAGAACCAAGGGCTTGAAATTAAATCAAAAGAGTTTCTGGCTCAACATTAGGAAGAACTTCCTGACAGTTAGAGCGGTTCCTTAGTGGAACAGGCTTCCCCGGGAGGTGGTGGGCTCTCCTTCCTAGATGGCCACCTGACAGCGATGAGGATCCTGTGAATTTAGGGGAAGGTGTTTGTGAGTTTCCTGCATTGTGCAGGGGGTTGGACTAGATGACCCTGGAGGTCCCTTCCAACTATGATTCTATGATTCTAATGCTCAACTGCTCACCAGCAGCCACCTCTTCCACAGTCCATGTACAAAGACACCATCGGCTACCTAGAGAGAGACCAGAGCTTGGGGGAAGAGGCATGTGTGTCTGCCAGAGGCTCAGCGGAGGGTTTGAGGACACAGCTTCATAGGAACCCCACAAAGCTACCTGAAACCTCGGTGCTAGGAAAACCCAGGGTCAAGCACAGCAAGGGGGGGTCCTCTGAACACGTGCAAAGTGCCCCGTGCTCACTGTTGACCAACAGCCAGCTGTGTGCACGATCTGGGTTCAGTTCTGTTCCCTCTCCAGGATATGCTCATGGTCCCTTCCCTGCATCTGGGAGCAAAGGGGGCCACGAGGACCCCCCTGCAGGCAGACAGAGAACACTGAAGAAGAAGAAGAGGAAGAAGAAGAAGAAGAAGATGATGATATTGGATTTATATCCTGCCCTCTACTCCAAAGAGTCTCAGAGCGGCTCACAATCTCCTTTACCTTCCTCCCCCACAACAGACACCCGGTGAGGTGGGTGGGGCTGGAGAGGGCTCTCACAGCAGCTGCCCTTTCAAGGACAACCTCTGCCAGAGCTATGGCTGACCCAAGCCCATACCAGCAGGTGCAAGTGGAGGAGTGGGGAATCAAACCCGGTTCTCCCAGATAAGAGTCTGCACACTTAACCACTACACCAAACTGGCTCTCCAGTTTGGAAAAGACTGCCGGGGTGGGAGGGGGTGAATTTACAGTCTGAAAGAAGCAGCTGGCTTCAAGCCCAGCACCATCTTAAGAGACCTGTGAGATTCTGGGACTGTCAAGAGTCAAAGCTGCCTTTGCTAGCTGCCCCACTTTGGGCTCTTGAGAGCTCGGACCCCAAAATCTCTCAGGAGCTCCTGGACTCAAAGGAAGCTGTTCTCCTGCAGACCAACATGGCTGCCTGCCCATAACTGCCTTAAAGAAATTCACACCAGTTCTTTGCAGGAGCTAAATGGAGCCTCCCCATCAGAAGCAATATACCTTCCAGTAGCAGCTGCATAAGGAAGAAGCAATAAAACAAGGTCTGAGTCACCGTGTAGCAGAAAGCCGGGCTTTCAGGCAGGGGAATGAGGAAGACAAAATATTTGCTAGCTGGGGCTACGGCTGACATCAGCCTTTGTCTTTTCCAAAACAAATAGGAGGCTAGGGGCTGGCCACTGCAGGAAGGAAGCAAAACATTTTCAAAGAACTGCAACAAAAATGGCTGCCTCCTTACAGCTATTTCACAATAGGAGAAAGTATTTAGAAAGGAAACGAAAACTGTGGCTGGAGACCTGTCTTCTGAACGCAAAGGACCACTCCCTTCTGCCAGTCCCCTGGAAAGACGGGGTTTGGATCAAGAAGAAGAAGAAGACTGCAGAGTTATACCCTGCCCTTCTTTCTCAATCAGAGACTCAGAGCGGCTCACAATCTCCTATATCTTCTCCCCCCACAACAGATACCCTGTGAGGTGGGTGGGGCTGAGAGGGCTCTCACAGCAGCTGCCCTTTCACGGACAGAGACTCAGAGCGGCTTACAATCTCCTATATCTTCTCCCCTCGCAACAGACACCCTGTGAGGTGGGTGGGGCTGAGAGGGCTCTCACAGCAGCTGCCCTTTCACGGACAGAGACTCAGAGCGGCTTACAATCTCCTATATCTTCTCCCCTCGCAACAGACACCCTGTGAGGTGGGTGGGGCTGAGAGGGCTCTCACAGCAGCTGCCCTTTCACGGACAGAGACTCAGAGCGGCTTACAATCTCCTATATCTTCTCCCCCCACAACAGATACCCTGTGAGGTGGGTGGGGCTGAGAGGGCTCTCACAGCAGCTGCCCTTTCACGGACAGAGACTCAGAGCGGCTTACAATCTCCTATATCTTCTCCCCTCGCAACAGACACCCTGTGAGGTGGGTGGGGCTGAGAGGGCTCTCACAGCAGCTGCCCTTTCAAGGACAGAGACTCAGAGTGGCTCACAATCTCCTATATCTTTCCCCCTCCCCCCACAACAGACACCCTGTGAGGTGGGTGGAGTTGAGAGGCTCTCCCAGCAGCTGCTGTCCCAGCAATTTAGGGGGAGGTGTTTGTGGGTTTCCTGCATTATGCAGGGGGTTGGACTAGATGGCCCTGGAGGTCCCTTCCAACTCTTCTATGATTCTAACAGGCTTCCTCCTCGGTAGGTGGTGGGCTCTCCTTCCTTGGAGGTTTTTAAACAGAGGCTAGATGGCCATCTGACAGCAATGAGGATCCTGTGAATGTAGGGGGAGGTGTTTGTGAGTTTAGAGCGGTTCCTCAGTGGAACAGGCTTCCTCCTTGGGAGGTGGTGGGCTCTCCTTCCTTGGAGGTTTTTCAACAGAGGCTAGATGGTCCTCTGACAGCAATGAAGATCCTGTGAATTTAGGGGGAGGTGTTTGTGAGTTTAGAGCGGTTCCTCAGTGGAACAGGCTTCCTCCTTGGGAGGTGGTGGGCTCTCCTTCCTTGGAGGTTTTTCAACATAAGAACATAAGAGAAGCCATGTTAGATCAGACCAATGGCCCATCCAGTCCAACATTCTGTGTCACACAGCGGCCAAATATATATATATACACACACACACACTGTGGCTAATAGCCACTGATGGACCTCTGCTCCATATTTTTATCTAACCCCCTCTTGAAGGTGGCCATGCTTGCGGCCGCCACCACCTCCTGTGGCAGTGAATTCCACATGTTAATCACCCTTTGGGTGAAGAAGTACTTCCTTTTATTCGTTCTAACCTGATTGCTCAGCAATTCCACTGAATGCCCATGAGTTCTTGTATTGTGAGAAAGGGAGAAAAGTACTTCTTTCTCTACTTTCTCCATCCCATGCATTATCTTGTAAACCTCTATCATGTCACCCCTCAGTCGACATTTCTCCAAGCTAAAGAGTCCCAAGCGTTTCAACCTTTCTTCATAGGGAAGGTGTTCCAGCCCTTTAATCATTCTAATTGCCCTTTTCTGGACTTTCTCCAATGCTATAATATCCTTTTTGAGGTGCGCGACCAGAACTGCACACAGTACTCCAAATGAGACCGCACCATCGATTTATACAGGGGCATTATGATACTGGCTGATTTGTTTTCAATTCCCTTCCTAATAATTCCCAGCATGGTGTTGGCCTTTTTTATTGCAAACGCACACTGTCCTGACATTTTCAGTGAATTATCTACCACGACCCCAAGATCTCTCTCATGGTCAGTCTCTGCCAGTTCACACCCCATCAACTTGTATTTGTAGCTGGGATTCCTGGCCCCAATGTGCATTACTTTGCACTTGGCCACATTGAACCGCATCTGCCACGTTGACGCCCACTCACCCAGCCTCCACATATCCCTTTGGAGTTCCTCACAATCCTCTCTGGTTCTCACCACTCTGAAAAATTTAGTGTCATCCGCAAACTTGGCCACTTCACTGCTGACTCCCAACTCTAAATCATTTATGAACAAGTTAAAGAGCATGGGACCCAGTACCGAGCCCTGCGGCACCCCACTGCTTACCGTCCTCCACTGCGAAGACTGCCCATTTATACTCACTCTCTGCTTCCTATTACTCAGCCAGTTTTTGATCCACAAGAGGACCTGTCCTTTTACTCCATGACTCTCAAGCTTTCTAAGGAGCCTTTGATGAGGAGCTTTATCAAAAGCTTTCTGGAAGTCAAGGTAAACAACATCTATCGGGTCTCCTTTGTCCACATGTTTGTTCACCCCTTCAAAGAAATGTAACAGGTTAGTGAGGCAAGATCTTCCCTTGCAGAACCCATGCTGAGTCTTCCTCAATAACCCGTGTTCATCAATGTGCCTGCTCATTGTGTCCTTGATAATGGTTTCTACCAACTTTCCCGGTATTGAAGTCAGACTGACAGGCCTGTAATTTCCTAGATCTCCTCTGGAACCCTTTTTAAAGATGGGGGTGACATTTGCTACCTTCCAGTCCTCGGGAACAGAGGCAGATTTCAATGAAAGATTACAGATTTTTGTTAGAAGGTCCACAAGTTCAACTTTGAGTTCTTTCAGAACTCTCGGATGTATGCCATCCGGACCTGGTGACTTATTAGTTTTAATTTGTCTATTAGTTGTAGGACCTCCTCTTTTGTCACCTCAATCTGACTCAGGTCTTTCAACACCCCTTCCAAAATTAGTGCTTCTGGGGCGGGCAAAGACTTCTCATCTAGGCTAGAGGCTAGATGGACATCTGACAGCCATGAGGATCCTGTGAATTGAGGGGGATGGCCCTGGGGGTCCCTTCGAACTCTAGGCTCCTCCTCCTCCTCCCCCCTGGCACCTCAGGCTAAAAGGATCAAGTAGTATCCTCGCAATTTGTGTGGCTTCATCTCACGATTTTAAATATATATATATATATATCTCTATCTCAAAAGGTAACTAGCTGCGCGCCCCTCCTGCAGTCTGTGTTTCGGAAGCCCCGCCCCGTCTCCTCCCCGCTGCCCCCCGGCGTGGGCGTGTCCCTCCAGGTGGCTTTGGACCCGGCCCCGCCTCCCTGGCCCCGCCCGCCTCCCTGGCCCCGCCCCTCCCCGCGCCACGGGGTCTCCCGCCGGCCGGCCGAGGGGGGAGCGGCGCTGCGGGTTCGAGTCCCGGCCTGGCCTGGGCCGGCGGCGGGCGCGGGCATGCGGAGCGGCGGGAGGCGAGGAGGAGGAGGAGGAAGCAGCCGCCGGGGAAGGCGCCATGTCCCTCCTGTGCGTGCGCGGTGAGTCCTGAGAGGGTTGCCAATCCCCAGGGGGGGCCAGGGGATCCCGGGATGGAGCCCCCCCGTCCAGGTCCCCCGAAAGCAGGGGGGGGGGGAGGAGAGCAGAGGGGAGCGTCTGCTGGGCGCTCCGTCCTTCCCCAGGGAGACCGAGTCTCATAGGAGAGAATGAAGGATTGATCCGTGGGTCCCTGGGGCTCTGGAAGGGCTGTTTTTGGAGGTAGAAGGACCACATTTTCAGCACAGCATCCAGTGCCTCTCCCCAAAATGCCCCCCGAGTTTCAAGAAGATTGGGCCAGGGGGCGCAGTGCTACGAGCCCCCAAAGACGGTGCCCCCGTCCTCCATTCTTTCCTAGGGGAGGAGGGCCTTTAAAAAAGGTGTGCGGTCCCTTTCAATGGGCTGGCCGGAACTTCAATTCGGAGTTCAGTGATGCTTGTCACCCCCTGGCTCCGCCCCCAAAGTCTCCTGGCTCCGCCCCCAAAGCCCCCAGATATTTCTTGAATTGGACTCGGCACCCTACTCGTAACGTCACAGGGTCACATGAGGGGGGACCTGGTTCAACACCCCCAGAAGGCTGGCGCCCTAGGCAGTCGCCTGGTTTGCCTAGTGGCGGCCCCCCCCCCTGGCTGACGGACTCCCTCCCGGAATATAGCTTGGGGGGGGGTCTTCTGGGGGTCCGGCTGGACTCAGCCTTGGGGGTCCTCCTGCTGCTGCTGCTGCAGCCCAGGGTGGCAGGTAACTCGCCCCCACCTCCCCTCACTCTGCCTTCCTTCCAAGGGGTCACCTCTTGGCCCAGGGCAGGGGGGGGGGTGGGCTTGAAAATCCAAAGAGACAGAGCTGCTGAGCAGCTTCCAGGCAGAGAGCCAGTTTGGTGTAGTGGTGAAGTGTGCGGACTCTTATCTGGGAGAACCGGGTTTGATTCCCCACTCCTCCACTTGCAGCTGCTGGAATGGCCTTGGGTCAGCCATAGTAGTGAAGTGCACCAACTCTTACCTGGGAGAACCGGATTTGATTCCCCACTCCCCCCCCTGCACTTGCTGAAATGGCCTTGGGTCAGCCAGAGCTATCGCAGGAGTTATCTTTGAAAGGGCAGCTGCTGGGAAAGCTCTCTCAGCCCCACCCACCTCACAGGGTGTCTGCTGTGGGGAGAGAAGACATAGTAGATTGTAAGCTGCTCTGAGCCTCTGATTCAGAGAAAAGGGCGGGGTATACATCTGCTGTCTTCTTCTTAGGTTCAAAGACTCTTATCTGGGAGAACCGGGTTTGATTCCCCACTCCTCCACTCGCAGCTGCTGGAATGGCCTTGGGTCAGCCATAGCTCTGGCAGAGCTGTCCTTGAAAGGGCAACTTCTGGGAGAGTTCTCTCAGCCCCAACCACTTCACAGGGTGCCTGCTGTGGGGGAAGAATATAAAGGAGATTGTAAGCTGCTCTGAGACTCTGATTCAGAGAGAAGGGCGGGGTATACAGCTACGGTCTTTTTCTTAGGTTCAAAGACTCTTATCTGGGAGAACGGGATTTGAGTCTCCATTCCTCCACTCGCAGTTGCTGGAATGGCCTTGGGTCAGCCATAGCTCTGGCAGAGGTTGTCCTTGAAAGGGCAGCTTCCGTGAGAGCCAGTTTGGTGTAGTGGTTAAATGTGCGGACTCTTATCTGGCAGAACCAGGTTTGATTCCCCACTCCTCCACTCGCAGCTGCTGGAATGGCCTTGGGTCCGGCATAGCTCTGGCAGAGGTTGTCCTTGAAAGGGCAGCTGCTGGGAGAGCCCTCTCAGCCCCACCCGCCTCACAGGGTGTCTGTTGTGGGGGGAGAAGACATAGGAGATTGTAAGCTCCTCTGAATCTCTTATTCAGAGAGAACAGAGGGGTATAAATCTGCAATTCTCCTTCTTCTTCTCCTCTGCAGGGGTGGCGGGGGGAGGCAGGAACTTCTCCCCAAGGCTCCCGGGAAAGGGAAGGCTGGGCTGGATGATCTAGAATCGGGTGGCCAAACTTGCTTAACATAAGAGCCACATAGAATAAACATCAGATGTTTGAGAGCCACAAGACATGAGCGTCGGATGTTTGAGAGCTGCAAGACAGGGAGGGAGGGAAGCAAATGGAAAAGACTTTGATGGCTCTTTCCCTTCTGCTGGAAATGTTTGCACTGGTGACTTTGTTCTTGTTTTGTGTTTAAAAATAACGAGAGTTCACAGGTATCACAAAGTTAACCCAAAAATGTTGGTACATGTTGTGGCCATTTTCTTTTCTTTACTACAGAACTTTTCTGCCTTCCACATTTTGCCTGCCTTTTCCCTGCTTCTCCAATGGCAAAAATTAAACACACACTTTTGCAGCTTCTGTTTCACCCCTGCCCCTTACAGAACAGAAGCTATTTCTCCCCTTGAGCCAAAAGCCCCCTCTTCAGCCTACCTCCCAGGTGGATTGTAGGGATACAGAGGCAGAGAGGAGTAGGGGTGGCCAGCGGTAGCTCTCCAGATGTTTTTTGCCTACAACTCCCATCACCCCCAGACATTGGCCATGCTGGCTGGGTCTGATGGGAGTTGTAGGCAAAAAACACCTGGAGAGCTACCGTTGGCCACCCCTGATATAAGCTGCTTTGGGTCTCCGAGGGAGACGTAGCAGAGTAAATAAAGAAGGGGCATGATGGTGTTGGGAGGAGGAGAGCGGATTTGGTTGGTTTCTGTGGCAGTTGCCGTGATTGGCTGTTTGAGGGGGCTGGCCCTTCCTTTGACATCTCTGCTCCCCACAGTATTCCTCATAGGAGCTGCCTGCCTGCCCCCTGTGTGGGGCATTCTGGGTCCATTTCCCACTGGACATGTGGCCCTGGAAGGTAGGACCAGAACTAAGGGGTTGAAATTAAATCAAAAGACTTTCCGGCTCAACATGAGGAAGAACTTCCTGACCGTTAGAGCGATTCCTCAGTGGAACAGGCTTCCTTGGAAGGTGGGATCTCCTTCCTTGGAGGTTTTTCAACAGAGGCTAGATGGCCATCTGACAGCAATGAGGATCCTGTGAATTTAGGGGGAGGTGTTTGTGAGTTTCCTGCATTGTGCAGGGGGTTGGACTAGATGACCCTGGAGGTCCCTTCCAACTCTTCTGTGATTCTAACAAGCTTCCTTCTCGGAAGGTGGTGGGCTCTCCTTCCTTGGAGGTTTTTAAACAGGCTAGATGGCCATCTGACAGCAATGAGGATCCTGTGAATTTAGGGGGAGGTGTTTGTGAGTTTCCTGCGTTGTGCAGGGGGTTGGACTAGATGACCCTGGAGGTCCCTTCCAACTCTTCTGTGATTCTAACAAGCTTCCTTCTCGGAAGGTGGTGGGCTCTCCTTCCTTGGAGGTTTTTAAACAGGCTAGATGGCCATCTGACAGCAATGAAGATCGTGTGAATTTAGGGGGAGGTGTTTGTGAGTTTCCTGCGCTGTGCAGGGGGTTGGACTAGATGACCCTGGAGGTCCCTTCCAACTCTTCTGTGATTCTAACAAGCTTCCTTCTCGGAAGGTGGTGGGCTCTCCTTCCTTGGAGGTTTTTAAACAGGCTAGATGGCCATCTGACAGCAATGAAGATCGTGTGAATTTAGGGGGAGGTGTTTGTGAGTTTCCTGCGCTGTGCAGGGGGTTGGACTAGATGACCCTGGAGGTCCCTTCCAACTCTTCTGTGATTCTAACAAGCTTCCTCCTCGGGAGGTGGTGGGCTCTCCTTCCTTGGTGAGGAAGTGAGCTCTCCTTCCTTGGAGGTTTTTAATAGAGGCTAGATGGCCATCTGACAGCAATGAAGATCCTGTGAATTTAGGGGGAGGTGTTTGTGAGTTTCCTAGATTGTGCAGGGGGTGGACTAGATGACCCTTGAGGTCCCTTCCAACTCTATGATTCTATGATCTGCTTTAAGGAGCAGGACTTTGGTGACAATTCACCTCTGTATCAGAATGACATCTCCCCCCCCCCCCCGAGGCGCAGATTGGAGGGGGTTTTCTTTGTGCTTTGTAGGGGCAGGGTACTAAAACTCCTTTGTTCAAGGTGTTTGGGATCACCTTAATGTGGCTTTTGAGCCACTCGTAAGACTTTTATGGTTCTTCCCCTTCTGCTGAAAATTTTTGCGTTTGTATTTGATTGTTTGGTGACCTTTTTAATGTTTTTGCTGTTTGAGTGTTGAGAGGATCTCAATCTCCCAGGCAATGCAGATTCCCAGAGCTGGGGGTCCCCCGGCCAAGGTCTCCAGCCTTACTGTGTCTCTGGCCCTTCTTCTCTGGCTCCTGTTTGTGGTGGTAAAATGAGCAGCAGGTCCTGCCTCTTGAACCCGGAGCTGCTTTGAGGAGAGTCTCAGAGTGGCTAACGATCTCCTCTACCTTCATCCCCCACAGCAGACACCCTGTGAGGTGGGTGGGACTGAGAAGGCTCTCACAGCAGCTGACCTTTCAGGGCAACTCTGCGAGAGCTCTGGCTGACCCAAGGCCATTTCAGCAGCTGCAAGTGGAGGAGTGGGGAATCAAACCCCGTTCTCCCAGATAGAGTCCGTGCACTTAACCATGACACCAAACTGGCTCTTGCCAGACTGAAGAACAAGCAAAAGTTACAGGTCATATATAATCTAACACTAATGACTCAGCACCTTTTCCACCTAACCCGCTCCTGTGTAAAGTCTTTGAATTCTATTCCCAGGCCTCAGTGGCACTCTCTGCCAAGGCCACATTCCAGTGGTTTAGACATCTCCGGTTGGTATCAGTCTTCGTTTCCATGGAGACTAGATTAGGCCAGACACTCTCCCTGCACCTGGAGTGCCTTCTTCCCAAAGTGAACAGACAGTGCTAAGTAAAATGCCTAATACAGAATGAGGTTATAAATGACAGTAAATGAGGATACAATTGTGAGCCTGATAAGAGTCCTCTGGGGGCCTCATCCGGCCCTCAGGCCGCATGTATGACATCCTTGCTCTAGGCTGCATCTGGATATAAAAGGTGAATACGCCTGGTAAATATTAACGAATACAAAAGAATGGTGTAGACAGTACTGTTGACAAAACCAATATAGTTCAGGATGCAAAAACCACAGCCTGGAATTTGTTGGTGGAAGCAAATGCAACAAGTTAATATTTTTTAAAGCTTGTTTTTTGTTTAAGCCATCTTAACTCTGTTGTTATCCTGCTTTTCCCGCAATGATCCCAGAAATGTGTGCCCACCATGCTTTGTGGATTCAGCTGTACAGGACGTTTGTTGTTGCTCTCCTGTTGTGTTGTGTTCTCCAAGCAGCCTTCTCAGAACATAAGAGAAGCCATGTTGGATCAGGCCAGTGGCCCATCCAGTCGAACACTCTGTGTCACACAGTGGGCAAAACCCCCCAGGTGCCCTCAGGAGGGGCCACCAATGGGGCCAGGACACTAGAAGCCCTCTCACTGTTGTCCCCTCCCCAAACACCAAGAAGACAGAGCATCCCTGCCCCAGACATACGAACCTAAGAGAAGCCTTGTTGGATCTATATATATATACACACACACACACACACACACACACACACATTGCAGCTAATAGCCACTGATGGACCTCTGCATATTTTTATCCAATGCCCTCTTGAAGCTGGCTATGCTTGTAGCCGCTACCACCTCCTGTGGCAGTGAATTCCACATGTTAATCCCCCTTTGGGTGAAGAAGGACTTCCTTTTATCTGTTTTAACCCGACTGCTCAGCAATTTCATTGAATGCCCACGAGTTCTTGTATTGTGAGAAAGGGAGAAAAGGACTTCTTTCTCTACTTTCTCCATCCCATGCATTATCTTCTAAACCTCTATCATGTCACCCCGCAGTCGACGTTTCTCCAAGCTAAAGAGCCCCAACATTCTGCGCCTCAAAATAGGAGTCGATTGCACCTTTAAGACCAACTTAGTTTTATTCAGAACGTAAGGTTTCGTGTGCTCTCTAAGCACACTTCATCAGACGAGAGCGCACGAAAGCTTGCATACTGAATAAAACTAAGTTGGTCTTAAAGGTGCAGTCAACTCCTGTTTTGTTCTGCTACTTCAGACCAACACGGCTGCCTACTTGGATCCTGACCATTAGAGCAGTTCCTCAGTGGAACAGGCTTCCTCGGGAGGTGGTGGGCTCTCCTTCCTTGGAGGTTTTTCAACAGAGGCTAGATGGCCACCTGAGAGCAATGAGGATCCTGTGAATTTAGGGGGAGGTGTTTGTGAATTTCCTGCCTTGTGCAGGGGGTTGGACTAGATGACCCTGGAGGTCCCTACCAACTCTAGGATTCTAGGATTCTTCAGGAAGTGGTGGGCTCTCCTTCCTTGGAGGTTTTTAAACAGAGGCTAGATGGCCACCCGACAGCAATGAAGATCCTGTGAATTTAGGGGGAGGTGTTTGTGCGTTTCCTGCATTGTGCAGGGGGTTGGACTAGATGACCCTGGAGGTCCCTTCCAACTCTATGATTCTAACTTCAGGAAGAACTTCCTGACAATTAGAGTGATTCCTCCGTGTTACAGGCTTCCTTGGGAGGTGGTGGGCTCTCCTTCCTTGGAGGTTTTTCAACAGAGAGGCTAGATGGCCATCTGATAGCAATGAAGATCTTGTGAATTTAGGGGGAAATGTTTGTGAGTTTCCTGCATTGTGCAGGGGGTTGGACTAGATGACCCTGGAGATCCCTTCGAGCTCTGTGGTTCTATAAAGGAAAGACTAGCAACACTAAGAATGTTCAAGTACTGTAATCAGGTTTTTTTGTGTGATTATTTTTATTTTTTTCATAAAGGGGGTAAAGAAGGAAGAAAGGGGAAGGGGAAAGTATATTTATCAATAATTTTCAAATGTCATGAATAGTTACATGCAACAAATAAAATCAAGTAAAGTCAGCTGTTTAAGTAAGAACACCTAATTGACATGTCAGAGCAGATAATAAAACATGACATCACCATGATGACTTCACAGGCACCAAGTCACAAGCCACAGAGTTTGGGGTGCTTGAGACCTCCCCACCTCAGCTCCAAATGGCTGTTCTAAGATGGAGCTTAGAATGGAATTCACACATGGAATTCAGTGCCACAGGAGGTGCTTCAAGATGGGATTGGATCAACATCTGGAGCAGAGGTCCATCAGTGGCTATTAGCCGCAGCGTATCGATGGAACTCTCTGTCTGGGGCAAGTGATGCTCTGTATTCTTGGTGCTGGGGGGGGCACAGTGGGAGGCTTCTAGTGTCCTGGCCCCACTGATGGACCTCCTGATGGCACTTGGTTTTTTTGGCCCCTGTGTGACAGAGTATTGGACTGGATGGACCATTGGCCTGATCCAACATGACTCCTTTTACGTTCTCATGTCTGGGGCAATGATGCTCTGTATTCTTGGTGCTTAGGGTGGGCAACAGTGGTAGGGCTTTTAGTGACCGGGTCCCACTGGTGGACCTCCTGATGGCACCTGGGGTTTTTTGGCCTCTGCGTGACCCAGAGTGTTGGACTGGAGGGGCCATTGGCCTGATCCAACATGGCTTCTCTTATGTTCTTATGTGACACAGAGTGTTGGACTGGATGGGCCACTGGCCTGATCCAACATGGCTTCTATTATGTTCTTATGTGACACAGAGTGTTGGACTGGATGGGCCACTGGCCTGATCCAACATGGCTTCTATTATGTTCTTATGTGACACAGAGTGTTGGACTGGATGGGCCACTGGCCTGATCCAACAGGGCTTCTCTTCTGTTCTTATGTGACACAGAGTGTTGGACTGGAGGGGCCACTGGCCTGATCCAACATGGCTTCTCTTATGTTCTTATGTGACACAGAGCGTTGGACTCGATGGACCATTGGCCTGATCCAACATGACTTCTCTTATGTTATTATGTCTGGGGCAGGGATGCTCTGTATTCTTGGTGCTTTGGGGGGGGGGCACAGTGGGAGGGCTTCTAGTGTCCTGGCCCCACTGGTGGACCTGGGGGTTTTTTGGCCCCTGTGTGACACAGAGGGTTGGACTGGATGAGCCATTGCCCTGATCCAACAGGGCTTCTCTTATGTTCTTATGACTGGGGCAGTAATGCCCTGTATTCTTGGTGCTTGGGGGGCACAGTGGGAGGGCTTCTAGTGTCCTGGCCCCACTGGTGGACCTCCTGATGGCACCTGGGTTTTTTGGCCACTGTGTGACACAGAGTGTTGGACTGGATGGGCCACTGGCCTGATCCAACATGGCTAATCTGATGTTCTTATGTGACACAGAGTGTTGGACTGGATGGGCCACTGGCCTGATCCAACATGGCTTCTCTTATGTTCTTATGTTTTTTAAACCAGTTTCTTACCAGACAGCATCCTAACGAGCATAAGAAGAGCCTCTTTGCTTCTCTCATACTTGATTCTCCAGTGGGAGAAATGGTGCCACCTCCCCACCACTCCATATCTAGCCCTCCAACTGCCGGGTCATACGCACCACATAGGCTTCTCTCTCATGTGAAGCTGCCTTCTACTGAACCAGGCTCTTAATCCATGCAGGTCCTTCTTGTCTGCTCAGACTGGCAGTTGCTCTCCAGGGTCTCAGGCAGATGTCTTTCATGCTACCTCCTTTTAACCAGAGGTGCTGAGGTTTGAACCTGAGACCTTCTGCATGCCAAACAAGATGCTCCACCACTGAGCCACCATGATCACAGAATTCTGCACAATGCAGGGAACTCACAAACACCTCCCCCTAAATTCACGGGACCGGTATTGCTGTCAGATGGCCATCTAGCCTCTGTTGAAAAACCTCCAAGGAAGCCTCTGTTTAAAAACCTCCAGATTTATACCCCGCTCTCCTCTCTGAATCAGAGACTCAGAGCAGCTTACAATCTCCTATATCTTCTCCCCCCACAATAGACACCCTGTGAGGTAAGAGAGCTTTTTACAGCTGCCCTTTCAAGGACAACTCCTCCGAGAGCTATGGCTGACCAAGGCCATTCCAGCACCTGCAAGTGGAGGAGTGGGGAATCAAACTCGGTTCTCCCAGATAAGAGTCCATGCACTTAACCGCCACACCAAACTGGCTCTCTACCTCCTGAGAAAGCCTGTTCAACTGAGGAAACGCAGTAATGGTCAGGAAGTTTTTCCTAATGTTGAGCCAGAAGCTCTTTTGATTTAATTTCAACCCACTGGTTCTGGTCCTACCTTCTGGGGCCACAGAAAACAATTCCACACCATCCTCTATATGACAGACCTTCAATTACTTGAAATATTTACTTAGTTTCTTTTCTATGCATAATAATAATAATAAGGATCATAGTAATAGAATCATTTGCCAGCATTTTGGAATAATTTCAGGCTCCCCAGCTGTTAGTCTAGTTTGATTGGTGATTCTGTTTGAAGTTTCTTATGGTTTGTTTGGTCTTACCTGTGTCTGAATATCATTTGGTCTCTCTAATTGTGGTTATGTCTACAACACAATGTAGGCTGTGACCTACTGTTAGCTGACCCAAGCCTAAGATTTGAAGAAGATTGGATTTGAGATTGAAACGGGAGATCACCGGATTCTCATCTCGGTTAATAAGTTGTTTTCACCAATATTTGCTTAGCTTTGGTTGTTTAATTTTGTGTTGTCAAAATTGTTATATGTGAAGGTGCTCTGCTTCATGTGATTTTTTGAGCTGTGCTGATATTGCTAGTAATAGAAAACAATAACAGACTTTGAGGTCAGACATAGAGTTGGAAGGGGCCATAGAGGTTATCTAGTCCAACCCCCAGCTCAATGCAGTATCAGCCTAGAGCAGGGGTGTCAAACATGTGGCCTGAGGGCCGACTCAGGCCCCCAAGCATCTGCCTCTTGTCTGCTTCCTTCTCCCTCTCTCTTGCTTCCTTCTGCATCACAGCTTGCTTTGCCAGGCTGGCTCAGGTGCTACAGAGCAAAGTTTCTATTTTCTCCATTGGCTGAGGCTCCTCCCATTGAGAGCCAAGCCTCTCTTCCTTCTGTTGGCTGAGGCTCCTCCCCCTCCTGGTCCCCTGGGGAGGGAAGGAAAGAGCCAGAGCTTCCTTTGCCCAGTTCCCTGGATCCCACGGGAGAGATACAAAGAAAGCGCCTTTAAGACTGAGTGCTAATGTTTTAAGATTTAAACCCCCCAAAAAAACTTTAATTGTTTTTTTCTGTGTCCTTTATAAAGTTTCTATCTCTGCTACCTAATCTTAAATAGGTACACATATGGCCTGGCTCAGCATGGTTCGGCCCAACAAGGTCTCATTTATGTCAGATCCAGCCCTCATAACAAATGCATGGTTATAGGAGGAGGGAGACTTGTCTTAGCAGTAGTCTGTGCGAAAAGGATCTAGGGGTCTTAGTGTGATGCTGTGCCTAAAAAGGCAAATGCAATTTTGGGCTGTATCAACAGAAGTCTGGTGTCCAGATCACGTGATGTGATGGTTTCGCTTTACTCTGCTCTGGTAAGACCTCACCTGGCGTATTGTGTTCAGTTTTGGGCACCACATTTTAAGAAGGATCTAGACAAGCTGGAACGGGTCCAGAGGAGGGCGATGAAGATGGTGAGGGGTCTGGAGACCAAGTCCTTTGAGGAAAGGTTGAAGGAGCTGGGGATATTTAGCCTGGAGAGGAGGCGGCTGAGAGGTGATAGGATCACCATCTTCAAGGACTTGAAAGGCTGTCATCTAGAGGATGGTGTGGAATTGTTTTGTGTGGCCCTGGAAGGTAGGACCAGAACCAAGGGGTTGAAATTAAATCCCAAGAGTTTCTGGCTCAACATTAGGAAGAACTTCCTGACCGTTAGAGCGGTTCCTCAGTGGAACAGGCTTCCTCCTTGGGAGGTGGTGGTCTCTCCTTCCTTGGAGATTTTTCAACAGAGGCTAGATGGCCCTCTGACAGCGATGAAGATCCTGTGAATTTAGGGGGAGGTGTTTGTGAGTTTCCTGCATTGTGCAGGGGGTTGGACTAGATGGCCCTGGAGGTCCCTTCCAACTCTTCTATGATTCTATGAATTCGACACGCTGGCTAGAGTATCCCTGACAAGTCTATAAAACTAAGTTGGTCTTAAAGGTGCAACTTGACTCCTATTTTGGTCTACTACTTCAGACCAACTGACTACTTGGGAGTCTTTGTCCAGTTGCTGCTAAAAGACTGTTAGCTGATTCCACCAATCCCCAGGTAGCTGATTCCACCGTTAAGAACATAAGAGAAGCCCTGCTGGATCAGGCCAGTGGCCCCTCCAGTCCAACACTCTGTGTCACATAAGAACATAAGAGAAGCCCTGTTGGATCAGGCCAGTGGCCCCTCCAGTCCAACACTCTGTGTCACATAAGAACATAAGAGAAGCCCTGCTGGATCAGGCCAGTGGCCCCTCCAGTCCAACACTCTGTGTCACATAAGAACATAAGAGAAGCCCTGCTGGATCAGGCCAATGGCCCAACCAGTCCAACACTCTGTGTCACATAAGAACATAAGAGAAGCCATGTTGGATCAGGCCAGTGGCCCCTCCAGTCCAACACTCTGTGTCACATAAGAACATCAGAGAAGCCCTGTTGGATCAGGCCAGTGGCCCCTCCAGTCCAACACTCTGTGTCACATAAGAACATAAGAGAAGCCATGTTGGATCAGGCCAGTGGCCCATCCAGTCCAACACTCTGTGTCACAGAAGAACATAAGAGAAGTCCTGTTGGATCAGGCCAATGGCCCCTCCAGTCCAACACTCGGTGTCACATAAGAACATAAGAGAAGCCCTATTGGATCAGGCCAATGGCCCCTCCAGTCCAACACTCTGTGTCACATAAGAACATAAGAGGAGCCCTGTTGGATCAGGCCAGTGGCCCATCCAGTCCAACACTCTGTGTCACATAAGAACATAAGAGAAGCCCTGCTGGATCAGGCCAATGGCCCAACCAGTCCAACACTCTGTGTCACATAAGAACATAAGAGAAGCCATGTTGGATCAGGCCAGTGGCCCCTCCAGTCCAACACTCTGTGTCACATAAGAACATCAGAGAAGCCCTGTTGGATCAGGCCAGTGGCCCCTCCAGTCCAACACTCTGTGTCACATAAGAACATAAGAGAAGCCATGTTGGATCAGGCCAGTGGCCCATCCAGTCCAACACTCTGTGTCACAGAAGAACATAAGAGAAGTCCTGTTGGATCAGGCCAATGGCCCCTCCAGTCCAACACTCGGTGTCACATAAGAACATAAGAGAAGCCCTATTGGATCAGGCCAATGGCCCCTCCAGTCCAACACTCTGTGTCACATAAGAACATAAGAGGAGCCCTGTTGGATCAGGCCAGTGGCCCATCCAGTCCAACACTCTGTGTCACATAAGAACATAAGAGAAGCCCTGCTGGATCAGGCCAATGGCCCAACCAGTCCAACACTCTGTGTCACATAAGAACATAAGAGAAGCCATGTTGGATCAGGCCAGTGGCCCCTCCAGTCCAACACTCTGTGTCACATAAGAACATAAGAGAAGCCATGTTGGATCAGGCCAGTGGCCCATCCAGTCCAACACTCTGTGTCACAGAAGAACATAAGAGAAGTCCTGTTGGATCAGGCCAATGGCCCCTCCAGTCCAACACTCGGTGTCACATAAGAACATAAGAGAAGCCCTATTGGATCAGGCCAATGGCCCCTCCAGTCCAACACTCTGTGTCACATAAGAACATAAGAGAAGCCCTGTTGGATCAGGCCAATGGCCCCTCCAGTCCAACACTCTGTGTCACATAAGAACATAAGAGAAGCCCTGTTGGATCAGGCCAGTGGCCCCTCCAGTCCAACACTCTGTGTCACATAAGAACATAAGAGAAGCCCTGTTGGATCAGGCCAATGGCCCCTCCAGTCCAACACTCTGTGTCACATAAGAACATAAGAGAAGCCCTGCTGGATCAGGCCAATGGCCCCTCCAGTCCAACACTCTGTGTCACATAAGAACATAAGAGAAGCCCTGCTGGATCAGGCCAATGGCCCAACCAGTCCAACACTCTGTGTCACATAAGAACATAAGAGAAGCCATGTTGGATCAGGCCAGTGGCCCCTCCAGTCCAACACTCTGTGTCACATAAGAACATAAGAGAAGCCATGTTGGATCAGGCCAGTGGCCCATCCAGTCCAACACTCTGTGTCACAGAAGAACATAAGAGAAGTCCTGTTGGATCAGGCCAGTGGCCCCTCCAGTCCAACACTCTGTGTCACAGAAGAACATAAGAGAAGCCATGTTGGATCAGGCCAGTGGCCCATCCAGTCCAACACTCTGTGTCACAGAAGAACATAAGAGAAGCCATGTTGGATCAGGCCAATGGCCCCTCCAGTCCAACACTCGGTGTCACATAAGAACATAAGAGAAGCCCGATTGGATCAGGCCAATGGCCCCTCCAGTCCAACACTCGGTGTCACATAAGAACATAAGAGAAGCCATGTTGGATCAGGCCAATGGCCCCTCCAGTCCAACACTCTGTGTCACATAAGAACATAAGAGAAGCCCTATTGGATCAGGCCAATGGCCCCTCCAGTCCAACACTCTGTGTCACATAAGAACATAAGAGAAGCCCTGTTGGATCAGGCCAATGGCCCATCCAGTCCAACAGTCTGTGTCACATAAGAACATAAGAGAAGCCCTTTTGGATCAGGCCAGTGGCACCTCCAGTCCAACACTCTGTGTCACATAAGAACATAAGAGAAGCCCTTTTGGATCAGGCCAGTGGCACCTCCAGTCCAACACTCTGTGTCACATAAGAGAAGCCATGTTGGATCAGGCCAATGGCCCATCCAGTCCAACGCTCTGCGTCACACAGTGTCACCCCGTTGAACTACTCACTGTAACAAAGTTCTCCTAATATCCAGCTGGTACCTTCCTGCCCTTAATTTAAACCCATTGTTGGGAGTCGTCTCCTCTGCTTCCAACAAGAACAGCTCCGTGTGACAGCCTTTTAAGAGAGCAGCCATGCCCCCCCTCAACTTCCTCTTCTCCAGCCTCACCATGCTGAGGTCCCTCAGTCTTAGTATAGATTTGATTTAGCCAAACTTGAATTAACATGTTTATCTACAAATAGTGTATGTACAGGAGTCTATTGTACTACCAGCTCAGTGCCCTTCTCACCGTGGTCCTTTTTGTCCGTAGGGAGACGACAAAGTATTGGGAAAGCACTGCAGAAGCCCACGGGGAGGGGGATTTTGCAGGGTGAACGTCTGCAGACAAAATTAATCAGGCCTTTGCCCCAAGCGGATTCTCAATTTAGACAGTGGGAGGAAGAGCTGAGAAAGGGACAGAAGATAGAAGAGTATCTGGAATGAATAGAAATTTGTGCCCCATACAGCTGTCAAAATCAGGAAAACAGAATGACCCTTAGAAAGGATTTCAGGTTCGTAGGTCTGGCTTTGCTTGAAACCTGGGGCTTGTTTTCATGGGCTCTTTGGACTACAGGGTAACTTGTCAAATAGTCTGTGACGATAAAGGGCTTCAGAAGTTCCTTTGGAGGCTTGAACAAGAAACACATTGAGTGTTCAGAAAAGAGTTTAGCTTTCAGTGTGTGCGTGAGCAAGATGTGAAATATTGTATTTAAAAGAAATGTTCAAAAACAAAAGCCAAACTATGCAAATACACAACATCATTAACTTCAGCCAAAGCAACCCAGCCCAGTATGCCAGCTTAAAAGCTCTTCAGAATTCTTCAACAGGCTGGATGTTTAAAAACAGAAAGCAAATAGAAAGGGGGGGCCAGGAAATCTCTCCAGCGGAGTCCTAATGATGTTATTAACGTTGAAGCAAGTCCCGCTGATCACAGCGGAGTTTACTCGCTAGTAAGTGTGGTTAGCATTGCAGCCTTTGTATACTACAGGGGTGGCCAATGGTACCTCTCCAGATGTTTTTTGGCCTACAACTTCCATCAGCTGCAGCCAGCATGGCCAATGGCTGGGGCTGATGGGAGTTGTAGGAAAAATACACCTGGAGAGCTACCGTTGGCCACCCCTGGTATACTATAGCCAGAGGGAAGGTAGTTATATATTGGGGGAACGCACACGCCTTCTATTACCACAAAGCAGCAAGGGTTGGGGGAGTTCCCTTCACTGTAATTCTAGGTGAGCGTTCCAGTTTTAAAAGGTGTAAAAGTCTGTTTGACAAAGACATGAGTTGTGATCGTGTCATTTTAGTTCTTCTGCTGACTGGCGGTTTTAAACGGTTCAATTTGTGTTTTTTTCCTGTATTCCTTTGATTTGCAGCAGCTTGCGTTGTAAGCTGCCTTGATTTCCTGTAAAGGTGGACAGGCAGCTAATAAATCTTCTAAAGCAGTGAGTCTTGTCATGGATCTCTGGTCTTACCTTGCGCCCCGCTTGGCATGGAACTGCAAAATCATTTTCTGCCTGGGCCTTTGCATTGGGTTCCCCGATGTCACCAGACAACTGGCAGCCCTCTCCAGGTTATATGGCCGGCGTCTGTCTTTGGAGCCGGCTCAGACGGCTTCCAGAAAACGACGACACTGCAGAGGGTGACTCCGCAGTGCCCAGAGATCCACAGCTGGGGCACCTTTCCAGGGTAAGAGGGTCAGCTCCCCCTTGCTCATGGGGAGGGATGGTAGCTCAGTTGTAGAGCATCTGCTTGGTAAGCAGAAGGTCCCAGGTCCAATCCCCGGCATCTCCAAAAAAAGGTGTGAAAAGGAGAGCCAGTTTGGTGTAGTGGTTAAGTGTGCAGACTCTTATCTGGGAGAACCGGTTTGATTCCCCACTCCTCCACTTGCACCTGCTAGCATGGCCTTGGGTCAGCCATAGTTCTGGCAGAGGTTGTCCTTGAAAGGGCAGCTGCTGTGAGAGCCCTTTCCAGCCCCACCCACCTCACAGGGTGTTTGTTGTGGGGGAGGAAGGTAAAGGAGATTGTGAGCCGCTCTGAGACTCTTCGGAGTGGAGGGTGGGATATAAATCCAATATCATCATCTTCTTCTTCAAAAACCTCAGCTTGAGACCCCAGAGAGCCACTGCCAGTCTGAGTAGACAGGACTGACTTTGATGGACCAAGGGTCTGATTCAGTATAAGGCAGCTTCATATGTTCATATGCCTGTGGGCATGAGGTTTGTAAGGCCATGTGGCACGAGGTGCTGTGTTTGTTTGCAGAGCTCTGCTGGTGCGGAGGCTGAGCCATGGGAGGGTGACGCTGGCACAAAGGCAGCACCCAAGTGTGACACGTCTTTTCACTGCTGGCTGCCCTGAAAATAAACACACCCTGAGCTCAGTTGTCACAGCTGCTTGTGTGAACGGAGACTTTATTTTGAAACAGGAGCACGCCTGGCTCATCTCTCCACTCGAGCCCCGGGGGGTTGGCTTTGGCTTTTGTGCCGGTCCTAATTGGGGTTTGACGTAGGTGGCCTCGTGCATCTGTGCACTGGCCGCGCAGGTGGGATTTTGCTTTTCCGACAAGTCCGCTTGCAGTTCAGCTCCTGTTCAGAGGGCCTCTTGAGTATTTTATGTCTGCCGGGGTCTTGGAGGGCAGAGGAGCAGCAGGGGGTTTCCACAGCCAGCTCTGTCGTTTTGGTATTCTTAGAGAAAAATATTAATGAGTTATTTAGCAGAGTTAGAAATGAGTAGCACAGCAGAGAATACACAGAGTTCATGTGTGTGTTTAAAAGAATATGATCGCTTTACTTAAAACTACAGGGAAGAGTAAAACTGGGAAGAAAAGAACAGACACTAGCTTCCTACATCTTTACAGCTTGAGAACAAACCTAGGAATGGCCTCTCTTCTCCAAACTTAGAGAAAGGGAACAAAATAGGAGTCGGTTGCACCTTTAAGACCAACTTGGTTTTATTCGGAACGTCAGCTTTCGTGTGCATGCCGCTTCTTCAGACGAGGAATGAGGGGCAGTAAGCAGAGCCACATAGATGCCATCAAATGCAGAATAGGCAATACATTGATTCCCAGTCACAACACTGGTCATTTAACTCCTACAGACTTTCGTGGACTAACAGATAGGTTACAGTAAACACATGTAACTTCCTGTTGACTAACAATAATGACAAGGTTAACTCTATAGTTACTGAAGTGTTGGAAACTTGTAATCTCATCTGTTCCCATCCGGGGGTCGATGGCAGAGAAGCTGCATGGGGGGGGCTGCCTTTTCCAGCAGCACAGCAAGGGCTGGACATCACAACATAAGTTGGATCAGGCCGGTGGCCCCTCCAGGCCGGCGTCCTGTGACTTGAAATCTTTTGCTTACTGTTTCTGGCTTCTGGGACCTGGTTTGTGCAAAAGTCTTGCGGCCAGACTAGTGAATCTTGATCCATGCGCGAACTGTCCTTTGTAAAAAAAAAAAAACAAACTAGGAAAAGCATATATGAGTCTGTCCACACTAACATGTTGTGGAGTGAGATTAAATCATGCGTTGGGTGGAGAGTGAGTTAACGCCCCATGGCTGCGGCACTTTCCGGAGGGGGTGGGGGATGGATTAACATGGGGTGACCTCTCGTGGGGTTTATAAGGCGAAAGAGGGATGGAGATGCTCGTAGCTTTTTTGGTAGCAGGAACTCCTTTGCATATTAGGCCACACCCCCTGATGTAGCCAATCCTCCTGGAGCTTGCAGTAGGCCCTGGACGAAAAGCCCTGTAAGCTCTTGGAGGATTGGCTACATCAGGAGGGTGTGGCCTAATATGCAATGGAGTTCTGGCTACAAAAAAAGCCCTGGAGATGCTTTTGCAATTGCTGGCCTCCCGCCCCCCAATCAGGACCCGAGGCTTCCTCAGTAGGCCCCACCGGAGTCTTGACTAAGCCGGCCCTGTTTAGTTTCTGAGACCTATACAAAAAAACAAAATACACGGCTGTGATATAAATAGGCTACCAGACTTTTTAATAATTTTTTAAACCTGTTTACCTGCTTTTTAAATATAAAGCTGCTTCAGGCTTAATCGGTGTGTTTGACAGGAAAGTTCACATTGACAACCATAAAATGCGTTTGAATCCTTATAACCAAAGCCCACAGTGATTAACTGACACGGCAGGCACAGAACTAGCTAATAGACGCGTTTCGTGTTCCCGCTTCATCATTATTACGGTTTCTTCCCCTTGTGCTGTATATTCCAAGGGAATCATCCAGTTCCTTTTGCTAGAAGCGTAGCAAAGCCTTCCGCTCCATTGCTGGCCACAAAACTCTTCACACAGATTGGATCCGAGCACGGAGGCTTCAGGAAGGAACCGCCTTGAAAATGTAAACAACAAAACTCTGATACAGGTTGTTTAAGATGTACTTCAAGGACCCAGGGGTGAAACCAAAACTTTATCTCCGAACAATTTAGCTATTACAGGGAGAAAACTCTCTTAAAAACTCACCCATTGCTGCAATATATTTTTTTCTTTCTATATGGAGCAAGCCACTTATATATCTGGTTCCAAACCTTCACTTCTGCATAAATGCATCTGCAGTGGGGTGCAAAACCACAGAGGCCTCCTCCAAAGCAGCCATGTTCTCCAGGAGAACTGATCTCTGCAGTCTGGAGATGAGCTGTACTTCCAGGGGATCCCCAGGTCCCACCTAGAGGCTGGCAGCCTTATATCCAGGTCGGGGCAGTGTGGAATTAACACTGGAAAAGAAGAAGAAGAAGAATTGCAGATTTATACCCCGCCCTTCTCTCTGAATCAGAGACTCAGAGCAGCTCACAATCTCCTTTGTCTTCTCCCCCCCACAACAGACACCCTATGAGGTGGGTGACGACGACATTGGATTTATATTCTGCCCTCCACTCAAGAGTCTCAGAGCGGCTCACAATCGCCTTTCTCTTCCTCCCCCACAACAGACACCCTGTGAGGTGGGTGGGGCTGAGAGGACTCTCACAGCAGCTGCCCTTTCAAGGACAACCTCTGCCAGAGCTATGGCTGACCTAAGGCCATGCCAGCAGGTGCAAGTGAAGGAGTTCTCCCAGATAAGAGTCTGCACACTTCACCACTACACCATACTGGCTCTCAGGGTGGGGCTCTCACAGCAGCTGTGCTTTCAAGGACAGAGTCTCAGAGCGGCTCACAATTTCCATTCCCTTCCTCCCCCACAACAGACACCCTGTGAGGTGGTTGGGGCTGAGAGGGCTCTCCCAGAAGCTGCTCTTTCAAGGGCTGAGTCTCAGAGCTGCCGAAAATCTCCTTTTCCTTCCTCCCCCATAACAGACACCCTGCAAGGTGGGTGGGGCTGAGAGGGCTCTCCCAGAAGCTGCCCTTTCAAGGAATGAGTCTCAGAGTGGCCTGCAACATCCTTTCCCTTCCTTTCCCACAACAGGCACCCTGTGAGGTGGGTGGGGCTGAGAGGGTTCTCACAGCAACTGCCCTTTCAAGGACAACCTCTGCCAGAGCTATGGCTGACCCAAGGCCATGCCAGCAGGTGCAAGTGGAGGAGTGGGGAATCAAACCCCGTTCTCCCAGATAAGAAAAGGGCTTGAGAAGAGGTGAATTAGCGCCCCCCCCCCCAGTGCAACAGCCATACTAGGATCTCCCCCCCACACACCCTGGGGCTGCCTCTAACACTCTACATACAGGACCATGGGAGATCTCTTTGGACTTCAGAACCAGAGATGGCTGGGGTGGGTCGGCCTCTGATGATGGGGGAAGAGGTTGAACCATCTGTGCCTGAAGTACCTGCCCACCCTACCTGGTGGTTTGAAAGCCCTGCAGCTCTGCTCGCTCTGCTCTTCTTCCTGACTCGTCCTAACAAAATAGTGTGAATTCCACAGATACCCGGGGATCACAGGTGAATTTTTATTTACTATATTTATTTATTCACTTTCCATTTATATCCCGTCCATTCCAAACAGACTCAGGGCAGCTAACAGTCAAAATAAAACCACCATCTCAGTTTCCGATATAAAACAATAAGACATAATTATTTACAATTTAAAACCATTTAAAACAAAATATTGGTGCGGTAAGGTAAGGTAAGGTAGTCCCCTGTGCAAGCACCAGTCGTTCCAACTCTGGGGTGACGTTGCTTTCACAACGTTTTCACAGCAGACTTTTTATGGGGTGGTTGGCCATTGCCTTCCCCAGTCATCTATGCTTCCCGCCCCGCCCCCCCCCCCCCAGCAAGCTGGGGACTCCTTTGCCCGACCTCGGAAGGATGGAAGCCTGAGTCAACCTCGAGCCGGTTACCTGAACCAGCTTCCACTGGGATCGAACTCAGGTCATGAGCAGAGGGCTGCGACTGCAGTACTGCAGCTTTACCACTCTGCGCCACGGGGCTTTATTTAGTTTACAACATATTGTAAACTTTACAACATTTTAAAAGCTTAGGCGGCTCAGATCATACTAGGCTTTCCGTTTATCTGATGGTGGTCCTTTTGGTGTTGCCCAGCTGAATAAGAGTGGCAGCTTTCTCCCCTAGTTGTTATAGGCTTTTTTAAGAAGCCTATCACAAGCCTTGCAGAACTGGGAGAGATCCCGCAGGGCTCTTATTGCCTCAGAGAGAGGATTGGTGCTGCCACTGAGTTGGGTTAGGTATTTGTGAGATCCTGTGAATTTGGGTTAGGTATTTGTGAGTTCCTGCCTTGTGCAGGGGGTTGGACTCGATGACCCTGGAGGTCCCTTCCAGCTCTATGATCCTACAGCAGCCAGGCCTCACCCTAGCTGCTTCCGTGGTCGGAGTACACCTGCCCTCTTGTAGGCGGGGCAAGCATATGTGCCCTCCTCTCTGGGCTGGCTGCCAACGAGCACCTCTGGCCCTCCTTCTCCAAACCTTTTGCCCTGAGAGGAGGGAGGTGAGCTCACGGCCCCCTTTGCTCAGACTCTGCTGGTGGGGCGCTTTGGGCCGTCAGGCCACCCTTCAGTTTTCTTTCTCCGTGGAAGTTTCCAACTGGGGCAAAGAACCCGCAGAGTTTGGAAGAGGGCTTCCTTCCATCAGCAGAAGAGGCTGCTGAGGAGGCTCCGTGAGAGCGCTCCCCAGTACAAAGGGATTTAACTTTAAACCACATCTAATCATGAAAGCCTGCCGAGGGGAAGTTGCAAATTACGGTGGAATTCATTTTAGCAATAAGCGTGGCTCCGCTTTGATGATGGAGGTAGAGAATCTTTTGGGTCATGGGCAGTCACGGTTCTGGGCGTGAAATCTGCTTCCTAATTGCCTTTTGAAGAAACACTTCATCCTCGGAACAAGAGAACGTTACCTTGGGACACCCCTGCGCTGAAACGGGGCCAAAATTATGGCTTCTTTGGGGACGCAGCGGCTCACCTGCCCGAGTTGTCTGTTTCTCTCGCCAGCCTTGGCAGGATTAACGTCCCATAATCTCAGTGATTGAATTAGAGATTTGGTTCCTGTCCTCACGGTTCGGTTCAAAGCAGCAGCTGGGCAAAAACGGAAGGATGTTTCTTGAATGGGAAACCAACAGGGATCGGCAGACAACCAGAATGGTGCAGTGCTCACAAAAGTCACTGGGTTGAGGGGTGTGCAGGTATTAATGGTGGCTGCGGGCCGACAGAATAGCAGGGAAGCCTCTTTGTCAGCTCTTGCAGTAGTCGGAAAGACTCCAGCCTTGTAAGATCTCGGAAGCTAAAGAGTGTCTGTCCCTGGTTACCCAGCAAGGAAGCCCCTGGTTGCTACGCAGTGGCAGGGAATAGCAAACCCAAACCCGCTCTGTTCACCTCTCGCCTAGAATATCTTACGGGGTTGCCATAAATTGTCTGCAAACTGATGCCCCCCCCCACAAGAACAAAAAACGTCAAGAGAATCCATGGCCCTGTGAAAGGGTCAGGGGATTTATTGTAGTGAGAAAAACAATCCTTTTTAAAAACTCTCTTGAGTGCACACTAGCTGAGTTTGGGCACATTTGGCAAAAGAGTACTTTTGAGAGAATGTAAGAAACATTAGCTTTTCCCTACTGAATTGGCTTCCGACCACAAGATGGTGCTGGAAAGGGAGATGCTTATTTTGGTTGGCACTTGGCAACCAGTGTCTTGCAGTGGTAAAAAAACCCAGGTGCCATCAGGAGGTCCATCTGTGGGGCCAGAACTCCAGAAGTCCTCCCACTGTGCCTCCTCAAGCACCAAGAATACAGAGCATCTCTGCCCCAGACATAAGAACATAAGAGAAGCCATTTGGATCAGGCCAATGGCCCATCCAGTCCAACACTGTGTCACACAGTAGCCAAAAACCCCAGGGGCCATCAGGAGGTCCATCTGTGGGGCCAGAACTCCAGAAGTCCTCCCACTGTGCCTCCTCAAGCACCCAGAACACAGAGCGTCACTCCCCCAGACATAAGAACATAAGAGAAGCCATGTTGGGTTGGGTCAGGCCAATGGCCCCTCCAGTCCAACACTCTGTGTCACATAAGAACATAAGAGAAGCCCTGTTGGATCAGGCCAGTGGCCCCTCCAGTCCAACACTCTGTGTCACATAAGAACATAAGAGAAGCCATGTTGGATCAGGCCAGTGGCCCCTCCAGTCCAACACTCTGTGTCACATAAGAACATAAGAGAAGCCCTGTTGGATCAGGCCAGTGGCCCCTCCAGTCCAACACTCTGTGTCACATAAGAACATAAGAGAAGCCCTGTTGGATCAGGCCAGTGGCCCCTCCAGTCCAACACTCTGTGTCACATAAGAACATAAGAGAAGCCCTGTTGGATCAGGCCAGTGGTCCATCCAGTCCAACACTCTGTCACATAAGAACATAAGAGAAGCCATGTTGGGTCAGGCCAGTGGCCCCTCCAGTCCAACACTCTTGTGTCACAGTGGCCAAAAAACCAGGGGCCATATGCTTCTCCAATCCCCTCTTGAAGCTGTCTGTGCTTGTAGCCGCCACCACCTCCTGTGGCAGTGAATATTCTCTGATAGACTGCAGTGCTTTGCTTGCTTGGGTGCAAGAGCCGTCAGATTCAGTGGATGTGTAAGAAGGATGCATCAGGAAAAAAGTGGACCTCTCCAATTAAAATATTTTTATTGCAGTTAAATAACTTGCATTTACATTTCAGTTGTCTTACACTGATTTTTTGGGGTGGGGGGTGGTGGTCGCCTCACCAGAATACTTTTTTAACACCCTTCTGCCCATTGCAGAACTTCTGGCTGGTAGGTCTGCCCTTTGTATGGACTCTGGGGATGGGGGTTTTTGGGTCAAAGACAATACTCCTAAGCTGTGGAGTCTTGGGAACAAGAATCCTACTTCATCAACTGTATCAACAGAAGTCTAGTGTCCAGATCACGTGAAATGAAGTGGTGTGAAATGATGGTATCGCTTTACTCTGCTCTGGGAAGACCTCACCTGGAGTATTGTGTTCAGTTTGGGACACCACATTTTAGGAAGGATATAGACAAGCTGGAACAGGTCCAGAGGAGGGCAATGAAGATGGTGAGGGGTCTGGAGACCAAGTCCTATGAAGGAAGGTTGAAGGAGCTGGGGATGTTTAGTCTGGAGAGGAGGCGGCTGAGAGCCAATGGGTTGAAATTAAATCAAAAGAGTTTCCGGCTCAACATTAGGAAGAACTTCCTGACCGTTAGAGCGATTCCTCAATGGAACAGGCTTCCTCAGGAGGTGGGGGGCTCTCCTTTCTTGGAGGTTTTTCAACAGAGGCTAGATGGCCATCTGACAGCAATGAAGTTCCTGTGAATTTAGGGGGAGGTGTTTGTGAATTTCCTGCATTGTGCAGGGGGTTGGACTAGATGACCCTAGAGGTCCCTTCCAACTCTTCTATGATTCTAACAGGCTTCCTCCTCGGGAGGTGGTGGGCTCTCCTTCCTTGGAGGTTTTTCAACAGAGGCTAGATGGCCATCTGACAGCAATGAAGTTCCTGTGAATTTAGGGGGAGGTGTTTGTGAGTTTCCTGCATTGTTCAGGGCGTTGGACTAGATGACCCTGGAGGTCCCTTCCAAATCTATGATTCTGTAACGAGCTACTGGCAGTAAAGTTCTGAGCTACTGCATAAATTAGTTTGCTCTGAGGCCATTTTTCCTGAGCTAAGATGAAAATTTGTGAGCCAGAGACTAAAAAACTGTGAGCCAGCTAACTCAGCTTAGAGGGAACCCTGGTCAAAGATGAAAGGATGCTGAGAGAAGAGCCCCGCCTGGGGCAGTTCTTTTGCCATGTTGCCTGTTCTGACCTTGGTTTCACTGCTTCAGACACAGACCTTTCTAAGGCTGCTGAAATACACCCTACGAAACAGACCCGGGACTTTGCAAATCATGTGGTGGGTTTATGTAGGATGTAATCTTTTGACCATCTGCTCATCCTTTCAGTGTCAGCAGATGAAACCCCCTCCCGCCCCCCCTTTTATGGTTCAAATTCAGCTTGGAAATGCAAATGGCCTCTTCCTCCTTTTATTTGCTCTCCAGGGCACCTGATCAAGTGACTGCCTCTTTTGTCATTTCTCTTCCTGCGGCTAGAAACCTCCATGAGCTGAGCTCCTACCCAGAGGTGGCCCCCTTGGCTCTGTGGCTGAGATGCCAGGGAGAAAGACTCTGCAGGGGCATAGAATCATAGAGTTGGAAGGGACCTCCAGGGTCATCTAGTCCAACCCCTGCACAATGCAGGAAACCCACAAACACCTCCCCCTAAATTCACAGGATCTTCATTGCTGTCAGGTGGCCATCTAGCCTCTGTTGAAAAACCTCCAAGGAAGGAGAGCCCACCACCTCCCGAGGAGGAAGCCTGTTAGAATCATAGAAGAGTTGGAAGGGACCTCCAGGGTCATCTAGTCCAACCCCTGCACAATGCAGGAAACCCACAAACACCTCCCCCTAAATTCACAGGATCCTCATTGCTGTCAGGTGGCCATCTAGCCACTGTTGAAAAACCTCCAAGGAAGGAGAGCCCACCACCTCCTGAAGAATCCTAGAGTTGGAAGGGACCTCCAGGAACATCTAGTCCAACCTCATGCACAATGCAGGAAACCCACAAACACCTCCCCCTAAATTCACAGGATCCTCATCACTGTCAGGTGGCCATCTAGCCTCTGTTTGAAAACCTCCAAGGAAAGAGAGCCCACCACCTCCTGAAGAATCCTAGAGTTGGAAGGGACCTCCAGGGTCATCTAGTCGAACCCCTGCACAATGCAGGAAACTCACAAGCCCCTCCCCCGAAAGGAAGTGTTTGGGCAACCACTGGAGGGCTGGGCAGAAGGGACTTTCTTGCCAGGGACAGACATGCAGGATGTTAAAGAGGAGAGAAGCTACAAGACAAGGCAAAGAAATCCAGAGGGGGTTGTCTGTGTGTCTGCTCAAGTTTATGAAATGTATAGGCATGCAATTATTAGATTTGTTTAAATAGTTAGTATTAGCATATCCTGAATTAGAGATGTATTTGGAGATGGCTGTGAGAGCTGGACCATAAGGAAGGCCCAGCGCAGAAGAATAGATGCTTTTGAGCTGTGGAGCTGGAGAAGACTCTTGAGAGTCCCTTGGACTGCAAGAAGATTCAGTCAGTCAGTCCTAAGGGAAATCAACCCTGACTGCTCCCTGGAAGGTCAGATGCTGAAGCTGAAGCTCCAGTACTTTGGCCACCAAATGAGAAGGGAGCACTCCCTGGAGAAGACACTGATGCTGGGAAAGACAGAAGGTAAAAGAGGAAGGGGGCGGCAAAAGAGGAGATGGCTGGACAGCATTACTGATGTAACAAACACGAATCTGAGCAGACTTCGGAGGATGGTGGAAGACAGGAGGGCCTGGCGTGACTTGGTCCAGGGGGTCGCAAAGAGTCAGACTTGACTGTGCGACTGAACAACAACACCACTTAGGGAAATTTGTGGATGTAAACTGAAATCATTACAGCCTCCCAGCTTCTCAAAAATTTATTTTATTTTGGTAAATTTATATTCCGCCCTTTCCCAGGAAGGCTCAGGGTGGATCACAGTCAGATAAAACCAGTCAACGACAATAAAATCAATTAAGACAATAACCCTACTGTATGACGAAGGCGGGCGGGCTCATGGTGCAGGTTAGAGTACAATCCGTGGCCCCAGTATGAAAATTGAGATGGCCGATCACTGGGGGGGCGGATAGCTGATGGTATAGGCCAGGGGTGGCCAATGGTAGCTCTCCAGATGTTTTTTTGCCTACAACTACCATCAGCCCCAACCAGCATGGCCAATGGCTGGGGCTGATGGGAGTTGTAGGCAAAAAACATCTGGAGAGCTACCCTTGGCCACCCCTGGTATAGGCCATAAGGAAAAGGACGCCCACTTGCCTCACCCAAACGCCTGGCCAAACAGCTCCGTCTTACAGGCCCTACAGAAAGGTAACAAATCCGGTTGGGCCCGTATTTCCACAGGGAGCTGATTCCACCAGGTTGGGGCCAGGGCTGAAAAGGCCCTGGTCGAGGCAAGACGGATGTCCTTTGGGCCGGGGATGACCAGAAGATGTTGGTTGGGAGATTGTAGCAACCTTCGGGGCTCATGTGGGGAGAGGCGGTCCCGCAGGTATGTCAGTCCCAGGCCATGTAAGGCTTTGAATGTCAATACGAGAACCCCGAAACGGACCCGGTACTCAACTGGTAACCAGTGCAATGCGCACAGCATCGGTCGACTGCTTGCCCGTACAAGCAATCCAGTTAGGAGCTGTGCTGCCGCATTTTGCACCAGTTGGAGTTTCCAGATCAGTCTCGAGGGCAAGCCTGCATAGAGCGAATTACAGTAGTCCAAGCTGGAAGTGACCGTTGCATGGATCACTGTAGCCAGAAGAAGAAGAAGATATTGGATTTATATCCCTCCCTCCACTCCGAAGAGTCTCAGAGCGGCTCACAATCTCCTTTCCCTTCCTCCCCCACAACAGACACCCTGTGAGGTAGATGAAGATATTGGATTTATATCCCGCCCTCCACTCTGAAGAGTCTCAGAGCGGCTCACAATCTCCTTTCCCTCCCTCCCCCACAACAGACACCCTGTGAGGTAGATGAAGATATTGGATTTATATCCCGCCCTCCACTCCAAAGAATCTCAGAGCGGCTCACAATCTCCTTTACCTTCCACCCCCACAACAGACACCCTGTGAGGTGGGTGGGGCTGGAGAGGGCTCTCACAGCAGCTGCCCTTTCAAGGACAACCTCTGCCAGAGCTATGGCTGACCCAAGGCCATTCCAGCAGGTGCAAGTGGAAGAGTGGGGAATCAAACCCGGTTCTCCCAGATAAGAGTCCGCACACTTCACCACTACACCAAACTGGCTCTCCAGGTCCTGGGACATCAGAGAGGGCACCAGCTGTTTGGCCTGCTGAAGATGGTAGAAGGCAGATCGTGCCTCCATGGAAAGGGAGGTGTCCAGTATCAGTGCAAAGTGCAATGTAGGGGGCAGGTTGGGTGAGAAGTTGCTAGCTCCTTTTCGTACTGTTTTGCTCACGACTGGAATGGACATGGCTTATTCAGCATGGTCACACTCTCCTTTGCTGCTCCTGGAGACAAGGAGCATGGTGGCACTCCTCCTCCTCAGTTTGCTTACCCCACCTGCATTTTATCCTCACAGCCACCTTGTACGATAGTCCTGGCTGAGAGTGTGACTGCCCCAAGGTCACCCAGCAAGCTTTTGTGGCAGAGAGCGAGAGGGCATTTGAACTGGGATCTTCGTGGAGCTAGTCGGACCCTGTAGCTGCTGTTTGGTTGACTTTCAGTTAGATTCCAGGTTCATGATGGTCAACTGAACTACTGAAACTGGTGAACTCACTGGCTAGATATGGCACTATGTGTGTTGGGGTCTGGAGAAATACCCCCCCCACACAAACATATTTGCAAGATTTTTTTTTCTCCTAGCAGAAGACTGGCAGGAGAGGGGGAAGTTGGTTGCTTTCCAGGCATTCCTAAGCAACCAACCATTGAAACTTGGGGATTACTAAAGTCCTCTCGGCTAGAGAAGAGTAGTGGTGCATTCACACTGCACTAGATAATGCATTTTACATCCGGATTTTTGCAGTTTTTACACTGTGAAAATACGAATGTAAAACACATTATTTATCGTCGTGTGGATGCACCAAATCATTAGCTAGAATCTGACACCTAGAAGTTGACACAGACACTTGTGGGAGAAGCTAGATGGGGTTTTCCTGAAGACCTCAGGAAAGGATGTTTTTGGCCCACAAGATGTGGGCAAATGGAGATAAAGTGGACCCCTTGGCACTGGAGGGGATTCCATCTAGGGAGAAAGAGCCCACACTATCTGGGCTTCTGCTGAAGGCTGCCACTGCCCAAACAAACTCCAAGGCAACAGGGAGAACTCTGTACTTTCTAAATGAAAGAGCCTGCTTAGACCTGCTCGATCACCTGTTGCTGGTTGTGGAGTCTGCTCTCATCACTTGTTGCAACAAGGAACGTGTCGGGCATTGAGGTGTCCCAAAGCACTTTGGTTTTCTTACTGCAACATGCTCAGCTGCTCTCTGGAAACTTTTTAAATCAGTTTCTGAAAGAGGAGGCCTTTCTGATTCTGAGCATTAAAAAAAAAAAACTCTCCACAAAGTGAAACAAATTTCTCTGCTTTTTCATGCTACTTTCCTCCGTATGCCGGAAGGGCGGGATAGAAATGTAAATTAACAGATAAATATTTCCAGGCCTGAACCTGTTTCTTTCTGGTGTGCATTTAGTTTAATTAGAAAAGTGCATGTACACGGTGCGTAGGAATTGTCAATAGTGAATATATATTTCATAATAGCGGCACACGTTCGAAAACAGAAACAGAGTTTTAAAAGTATTTCATTTGTGATTCTAGGAGAATGTTTTCTAACAGTTTCTCAAGATTTAGAGAGTCTTTCCTCTAGGAACAAGGCCCGGGAAAAGAAAGGGGCGGAGGGGGAAGCTTGCTTTCTCCCCACTCTCTTGGCTTTTTGGGGGGTGGGGAGGGGGTTTCTTTTGAGCCTTCATTACCTGTGTCAGCTTGGGCAAGTTTGTGCTGAGCTACACAGACAATTTTTTTAAACATAAAGATGCAGATCTTTGGATTGTGTGTGTGTGTGATCCCTGATAATGTGTGGTTGTAGCAAATGTCCATAGGAGTTGAAAGCCCCACTGGAGGCGGCTTCCTCCCCACCGGAGCCCAGTGTGGCAGCTGCTCTCTTTGCTTTGCCTCCCAGTCTGTGCTCCTGGCAGCGTAAGGAGGGCAGAGGCGGGAGGATTATTGTAATATGGCAAATCGTAGCAAGGTAGCATTGAAGGCGTCATTTGCTGTGCGCCCGCACCGTGTTGTGCAGGGGTTCGAGTGTCAGGCTAGTAGCTGGGAGGCCCAGGTTGGAATCCCCACTTGCGCCACCCCCTGCAGTAGCCATGTTGTGGCATCCCTTCTGTCGCTGTGGCCACCGTGCCGTTTCGGAAATGCAGATTTGCTCGCAGAAAGGTTGGGACCCCCCGGGTCAGAGGGGAAGGTAGTGTATCGCAGCGGGGGGGGGGCTGTCATGAGGTCCCCTGACATTGGTGGCTGTGTCGACCTCCACGTGGGGAAAGCAGATCTCCTCCTGATGCCAGGCTGCTGAGCTGGGCTCCATGGTTCAGCTGCCCCGCTGCAGCCCCCTTGCCCCTCTTCCTCCCCCCTGACCAAAGCCAGAGCTTCTGCAACCCCGCCAGTTCCTTTAGCCAGAGCATCCAGGCAGGTGGGACTGGCCGGTACCTTTCTCGTGCTGCTCTGAGCATCCTGAGAATCTGCCAGACAGCAGAGAAAGAAACCCCTCTCTCCTTGCCCTGAACCCCGCCCCCGCTACAGAAGAAGGGCTTGGCTGCTTGCTGTCTGTGGCATTCATTTGTATGGGGGGTGGTGGTAGATGTTGAAGTGCTCCTCTTGCATCTCTAGGACAGGGGTGGCCAAGGATAGCTCTCCAGATGTTTTTTGCCTACAACTCCCATCAGCCCCAGCCAGCATGGCCATGCTGGCTGGGGCTGATTGAAGTTGTGGGCAAAAAACATCTGGAGAGCTACCGTTGGCCGCCCCTGGACTAGGCCAAAGCCTTGCCTAGAGTTTTATAGACTTCTCTAGTCCAGGAGCAGCAAAGGGTAGCTCTCCAGTTGTTTTTTGCCTACAGCTCCCTTCAGCCCCAGCCATTGGCCATGCTGGCTGGGACTGATGGGAGTTGTAGGCAAAAAAACATCTGGAGAGCTATCGGCCACCCCTGCTCTAAGCAATTCTGGACCAATAAGAGAGATGCAGACGCTGGAGTTCTAGCTGAAAGGAATTAAGCGGCTTATTGGGCATAATAATACAAGAAAGAGGAAAGGACTAAAAGGAAGGATAAGTAGGGATTATGGACGTAGTGGAGAGCAAACAGAATACATTGCAAATGGAAAAGCGAAGGGGGGAGATGTTTATGGAAATGCAACTGAATCAGACCTGCCTTTCTGGCTCTGCCTTCTTAAATGCCTTTCTGTTCATTCTAATTTAAAGCTAAATTACCCAAATTCTTCTATGACCTTAAAGCCATCATTAACTCTCACCAGCCCTGGATATCTTAACCTGCCTGCTGCCATGCAAGGGTCTTCGAGGCGTCCTTATTTGACCCCAGAGTGGGAGAGAAGAGCAAGATTCAAAAGCAGCAGCACCTTGGAGAGCGACAAGATTTCCTGAGTCTGGTCCTTCAAGAGCCAACGCTCCCTTGATCTGACGAAGGGAGCGTTGGCTCTCAAGAAAGAGCCCGTCTGGTGTAGTGGTTGAGTGTGCGGATTGGGGAACCGGGTTTGATTCCCCATTCCTTCATCTGCACCTGCTGGAATGGCCTTCGGTCAGCCATAGCTCTCGCAGAGCTGTCTTTGAAAGGGCAGCTGCTGTAAGAGCTCTCTCAGCTTCACCTACCTCACAGGGTGTCTGTGGTGTGTGGGGGGGAGAAGGTAAAGGAGATTGTGACTGCTCCAGGACTCTGAGATTCGGAGTATAGGGCGGGATATAAATCCAATGTCTCCTTCTTCAAGAGCTGAGGCCCTGGAAATCTCCTTGATCCGTAATGTTCTGAATCTCTCCACTTGTGTCTCCTGTACAATTTTGCTCCAACAGTCCTGAGCTCTGGGGCATGGGAGTGAGTTTGCCGGCCCTGCTGTGAAATGTGGGTTCCCCCACGGAGGCGGCCTTCGTTCACACACACCGCTCTTAGTATCCTAGCCATGCACTGTGCAGGACACCAGGCCTTGGATCCCACCCAAAGTCCATCTCCACTTGGCCAGCTACTGAGACCTTTTCAGCAACATCATTGTCTAAAGAGGGTGGCCTTAATGGCCAACACCTTTTTTCTTGTTGCATCATGAGGGGTCTGGAGACCAAGTCCTATGAGGAAAGATTGAAGGAGCTGGGGATGTTTAGCCTGGAGAAGAGGCGACTGAGAGGTGAAAGGATCACCCTCTTCAAGTACTTGAAGGGCTGTCATCTAGAGGATGGTGTGGAATTGTTTTCTGTGTTCCCAGAAGGTAGGACAAGAACCGATGGATTGAAATGAAATCGAAAGAGTTTCCGGCTCAACATGAGGAAGAACTTCCTGACCATTAGAGTGATTCCTCAGTGGAACAGGCTTCCTCCTCAGGAGGTGGTGGGCTCTCCTTTCTTGGAGGTTTTTCAACAGAGGCTAGATGGCCATCTGACAGCAATGAAGATCCTGTGAATTTAGGGGGAGGTGTTTGTGAGTTGCCTGCATTGTGCAGGGGATTGGATTAGATGACCCTGGAGGTCCCTTCCAACTCTATGATTCTATGAAGAATGACCATCGAAATCTGATAATTATAATTCCAGTCGCTCACACTTCTTTCTCTCCAAAATTGTTTTCTGTAAAATGGGATGTTCTTTTCCCGGGATCCAGTAGAGGGTGCTGTTGGCTCATCTGAGGGGGTTTGGTCAAAAAGGCCCCTGACCATGCATGGGGATTCCGGTTCCGGCTTTTATTTACAATAGCGGCTCTTCTGGCAAGCAGAACAAATCATCTTATTTACAGCACTTGCTGTCTTGACTGGAACAATTTCTCTAGGCAAAGCGCACCAGAGGTCTTGCTGACCCCATCCGCTCATGCTGCCAGCTCACAGCTTCTCAGAGCAACTCACGCACCCACACAAACTCATCCTTTCCCTTCAAGTGAAATCTATATGACTTTGGGACTGGCTGTTCCGGAACCTAGACCCTTCAGGGCAGGACGTTGCTAGGGCAAGAGTCACTCTGGGGTGTCGTGGCCAGCCTGGGTGACCCACTCTGCTGTGCGCCTTGGGCCAGTCATGCTCTCTCTCCGCCTCTCCGCCTCACCTGCCTCACAGGGTTGTTGTGTGGATAAAATGGAGGAAGAGGAAAAGAATGTCAGCCGCCCTAGGTCCCTCTGTTGGGGAGAAAGAAGGGGTGTCAACAAGGCAAAGAAATAATGTGGTCTTGGTATAAATCAGGAGTGGCCAAGGGTAGCTCTCCAGATGTTTTTTTGCCTACAACTCCCATCAGTCCCGGCCATTGGCCATGCTGGCTGGGGATGATGGGAGTTGTAGGCAGAAAACATCGGAGAGCTACCTTTGGCCACCCCTGGTATAAATGAAGTAAAGAAATAAATGAAATAGTCTCACATTCTGCTGCTGAGGAGCTCCCTTATCAGACGAGCGTGGCTTGACTGCTACTGATGGGGGGCTGCTAATATGAACATCGCAGGCTCCAAGTGGCCTGTTGGGACCTTCCCATTGGTCAGGGGCTTGAACACGTGGCATCCCCCTTGCCCGTTTTCCTTCCGCTGACTCTCAACCGCTGTCACCATTTTGTGCCTCCCTGAAGCCTGCTCAGTCAGGCCAGTCAAATTCAGCATAGGATAGAGAAGGTAGAGAAAGAAGTCTTTTTCTTCCTTTCTCACGATACGAGGAACGCGTGGGCACTCAACAAAATTCCTGAGCAGACGGGTTAGAACAGATAAAAGGAAGTCCTTCTTCACCCAGAAGGTGATTAACACGTGGAATTCACTGCCACAGGAGGTGGTGGCGGCTGCAAGCACAGACAGCTTCAAGAGGGGATTGGATACGGAGCAGAAGTTCATCAGTGGCTATTAGCGACAGCGTATTGTGTCTGGGGCAGAGATGCTCTGTATTCCTGGTGCTTGGGGGAGGTCAGAGTGTGAGGGCTTCTAGAGTCCTGGCCCCACTGATGGACCTCCTAATGGGTTTTTGGCCACTGTGTGACACAGAATGTTGGACTGGATGGGCCACTGGCCTGATCCAACAGGACTTCTCTTATGTTCTTATGTGACACAGAGTGTTGGGCTGGATGGGCCATTGGCCTGATCCAACAGGGCTTCTCTTACGTTCTTATGTGACAGAGTGTTCGGCTGGATGGGCCAGTGGCCTGATCCAACATGGCTTCTCTTATGTGATACAGAGTGTTGGGCTGGATGGGCCATTGGCCTGATTCAACATGGCTTCTCTTATGTGACACAGAGTGTTGGGCTGGATGGGCCAGTGGCCTGATCCAACAGGGCTTCTCTTATGTTCTTATGTGATACAGAGTGTTGGGCTGGAGGGGCCATTGGCCTGATTCAACAGGGCTTCTTTGATGTTCTTCTGTGACACAGAGTGTAGGACTGGATGGGCCACTGTGTGTATGGGCCACAGAGTGTAGGACTGGATGATCCAACAGGGCTTTTCTGATGTTCTTCTGTGACACAGAGTGTTGGACTGGATGGGCCATTGGCCTGATCCAACAGGGCTTCTCTGATGTTCTTCTGTGACACAGAGTGTTGGACTGGATGGGCCACTGGCCTGATCCAACAGGGCTTCTCTTATGTGACACAGAGTGTTGGACTGGATGGGCTATTGGCCTGATCCAACAGAGCTTTTCTTATGTTCTTATGTGACCCAGAGTGTTGGAATGGATGGGCCACTGGCCTGATCCAACATGGCTTCTCTTATGTTCTTTTTTTTTTGACAACAAAACAACTCAACATTGAAACATTGAAACACAAAATAACAATAATAACACTAATAACAATCATGCAATCATACAACGGACCAACATACACCAAATTAACATCATTCCAAGATCCCCAATCATACAAGGAGCATTGGGGGATATCAATTTACAAGCTCTGTTGTTCCAAGTCTACACCTTTTTCTTTCACCCAAAGATAGACTGGATTCCACGTCTCGCTACATTTCTGCATATTACCCTCTCGTAATCTTGTAGTCAACATATCCATCTCAGCGGCTTCTAATAATTTTGCAATAAATTCCTCTCTATTTGGGATTAAGGATGTCTTCCAGTACTTAGCATAGAGGATTCTGGCTATAGTAACAATATGTAATAATAATTTACAGGTAGATTTAGGGAGATTATTTCTACAGATACTTAAAAGGTACAATTCTGGTACATGGGGTATATTAATTTTAAGGATTTTTTTGATCCATGTACTAATAAAAGCCCAGTATTTTTTAGCATAGTCGCATTGCCACCATATATGGTACATGGATCCTTTAATTTTTTTACACTTCCAGCATTTGTTGGAATAGTCGGGATATATCTTTGCCAAACGCACTGGAGTAAGATACCAGCAATATGCCATTTTATACAAATTCTCTTTATATACCGTAGATCTTGTCAGTTTAAGATGTTGTTTCCATAATTTATCCCACTCATCTAATTCTATATTATATCCAAAGTCTTTGAGCCAATTTATCCAAGCTTCTTTGACTACTTCATCCTGCATTATGTCCTGAAGCAACCATTTATACACATTAGAAATAATTTTTGGTTTCATTTGCAATAATCGATCCAGCTCATTCAATTTTGATTTTTTCGGACCTCCTAATGGGTTTTTGGCCACTGTGTGACACAGAATGTTGGACTGGATGGGCCATTGGCCTGATCCAACAGGACCTCTCTTATGTTCTTATGTGACACAGAGTGTTGGACTGGAGGGGCCACTGGCCTGATCCAACAGGGCTTCTCTTATGTGATACAGAGTGTTGGACTGGATGGGCCATTGGCCTGATCCAACAGAGCTTTTCTTATGTTCTTATGTGACCCAGAGTGTTGGAATGGATGGGCCACTGGCCTGATCCAACATGGCTTCTCTTATGTTATGTGACACAGAGTGTTGGACTGGAGCGGCCACTGGCCTGATCCAACAGGGCTTCTCTTATGTGATACAGAGTGTTGGACTGGATGGGCCATTGGCCTGATCCAACAGGGCTTCTCTGATGTTCTTCTGTGACACAGAGTGTTGGACTGAATGGGCCATTGGACTGATCCAACAGGGCTTCTCTTATGTGACACAGAGTGTTGGACTGGATGGGCTATTGGCCTGATCCAACAGAGCTTTTCTTATGTTCTTATGTGACCCAGAGTGTTGGAATGGATGGGCCACTGGCCTGATGCAACATGGCTTCTCTTATGTTCTTATGTGACTGTGGCGGAACCGGCCCGATTCTGCCTTCAGACCCGGTCCCGTCAGCTCCCTATCGAGTCGCCAACTCCTGGAGGGAGCTATTTCCCCTCCTGCCCCTTGGGCGCGCTGCCACCACCTGCTCAGTCTTGGGGTTCAGATTGAGAGGAACAGGACTCCCAATCCCCCTCTCCTGCTAGGAGGCCAGGCCTCAAGGTCCTCTGCCACCCTGCACTTGGGTTTCACAGAGACCTCAGCGCTTCTTTGGGGCACCCCTGGAGGATTGGCACCTTATCCAACTGCATGCCTTCCCCCTTCCCCGGGGCCCCCTTCTCAAAAACAGCGTGGTCTAAAGCGGTCTGGGGATCTAGGTGGTACAGAGATTGACTGCCAGCATTTAAACAGTAAAAATATATTTATTTAAAAAGAGAAAAAGAGTTGGGAAAGAAAAACAAAACAAAAACAGTTGCCTTTAAAAAGTTAACACAGCACAGCAAACAGCATAACAAAGAAAAGTTGATTATAAACGCATCCGGTTGGCCCTGATCTAAACATACTCTGCCCTTCTTGATGACTTACTTTGTCTTGCTGCCTGGAGGCCTCATTTCCCTGAGCAGGCCTCCCCCCCACAGGCAGGAGCTCACAGGCAAGCCACCTCTCTTCCCGAGCCAGCTGCAAACTGGGAAACTCCTCCTGCCTAGCACATGGCAAGAATAACAGCACTTCCTGCTTCTCTAGGAGACTTTCCCCCTAGCGTTGTTGGTTTGGCTCTGGAAGGGAGGGGGGGAGTGAGGGGAAGGCTACAAAGCCTGCTGAATGGATTTACTGATCCCTGCCTTTTTGGATGAAGCACCAACACTCTCAGATGGCGTTTCTCCACACGTCCCCCTCCTTAAATTCTGAGCCGGAGGGGTTGCCTCCTACAGAGGTGACCCCGTAGCAGAATCCAAACAAACAAGGAGAAACCCGTTAACCAAAATATTTCACAAACATTCAGGTATTTCTCCAATAATACACAAAGTCCCACAACCTGGGTGTCCATGTCCTTTCTGGACAAGTCGTATTGCTGCAGTCGGAAGGAATGTCCAGTCTTTAAGATGTACTCCTCTATTTCCCAGGACCACCTCTGGAGTTTGGTGCTCTCCCTCCGTTGCTGCTGTGGCTGGGGTGAGTGGCCCATCAAAGGAGCAAATTCCTGGCCCCACATCTGAGGTTGGAAACTGCCCAGTTCCCACACAGTTGCCTCTTCTTTATCCCTCATTGGTGGAATGTTCCCTCTGTCCACTCTGTCCTCCCAGAAAACTACCTCTGGTGCTGCAAACAATTGCTGTCCCAGCTTCTTTTTGTCTCCTTCCTTCCTACCTATATGCACCACCATGGACCTCGCAGAGAATGGCTGTGGTATATTCACCTGCCCCACTTGAACTGCCTTTCCCATTTTCTCCATAGCCCCCACACAGGTAGCATCGTCCAGGTCATCCACAATCACATGGGGTCCCTCCCATTCCACTTTCCGTTCACCAGTATGAAGGGGCAGGAAAACCATCACCCTATCCCCTGTCTCAGCTTCTGGGAACTCCACTTTCTGGTCCCTTGCCACCTCACACAGTGTTTCCAGCCTAGGGTCACTTTGAACCTCAGACAGGAACATTTCTGGCTCCCCCAGACTTCCTATCATCTGTTCCTTCAAGCCACCCCTAGTCCCACTGTTTCCAGAACACTTAGCCAAAGTTGGATCTGGGTTCTCCGCCCCCTCAGTTGGTTTTTCAGTGTCAGCCAACTGAGCTCCTTCCTGCCTGGAACGCTCCAGAGCATCCTGCTGCCCTTGTGGAAATTGGCACCCCTCTTCCCATTGGGCACACCCTCCTGCAGGGTTTGAGACAGACTGGTCCTCCTCCTCCCTGGTTGGTGGTGAGGTGGCTTCCCTAAAGTTGCCTTCCTCCCCCCACCTTCCCCTGAGGGTTTGGCTTGGGTTCTCAGTCCCCTCGGTTGGTTTTTCAGCACTACCAAACTGACCCCCTTCCTGCCTGGAAGGTCCCACAGCTTCCCAGGATTCCTGTCTGCCCTGCTTCAAGACGACCTGTTTTGAGAGCGTCTCGGACGATCCCACTTCCTGATCCACAGCTACTTGGTGAACCGGTTCCAACCTAAGGCCGCTCCGGACCCCCTTCTGGAACCGCTCCCGTTCCCCCAAGCCTTCAGCTATGTGCTCCTCTGAGCCCACATTAGCCTTGCTGCTCTCAGAACCTCCTGTGAAATCTCCACTCTCCACCTCGGTCTCTTCAGCTTGCACATCCTTTACGCTAGACAGGTTCCCTTCCTCGCTAGGAACATCTACAGCCTCTTGCTGCACTTGGGGAAAGCTACACCCCTCTTCCCCTTGGGAACACCCTACTCCAGGGCTTGAGAGAGGCTGGTCCTCCCCCTCCTGGGTGACTGCCCTCTCTTCATCCTCAGTAACCTGGGCTATTTCCCCCTCCCTGGTTGGTGGTGAGGTGGCTTCCTTAAAGTTGCCTTCCTCCTCCCACTTCCCTCTGAGGGTTTGGCTGCGGGTTACAGCATTGATAGAGTACTGGCCAACCAACAAATCCCGGCCCAATAACACTGGAACTGTCTGTTCCTTCCTTACCCCACATTCAGCATAGGATTTACCTTCTTGTGGAGCTACACCCCTGAACTGCTTTCGGGAGTGGTCTGGCCCCAGTTTAAACCTTTTAAATACAGTGGCTTTATAGGCCGCAAAAGTTATCCCCCCATCTTCCATAGGCATGCTGTGATAGGTGGCTGAAAGCTCTCCAGTCAGGTTGCTACAGAGGTAAGACATATAGTCCTCCTCTGCAATCCCCCACTGTTTGGCTGCCCTCTCAAAGTTGGAGAGGTATATGGAGGGGTCTTCTCCCTCTTGGTACACTGCAAAGTCCTTGGGGGTGACTTGGATCTCTTTGCTTAGTTCAGCTTCCATACGTAGCACCTCAAGCTCATGGCGACGTTGCTCTTCCCGCTCCCGTCGGTGGATCTCAGCTCTCTCTCTTTCCTCCTGTCTGCGGAACTCAGCTTGTCTCAGCTCCCTCTCTGCTTGTCTCAGCTCCCTCTCTCTTTGTCTTTCCTCTCTCTCTCGTTCCTCCTGTCTGCGCTCTTGGTACGCCTTGGTACGTATTCTTGCCAGTTCCAACCGTAGCCGCAAGAGTTCTTCTGACTGGGTGGGGAACACTTTTGCAAGTGCCCCTGCATGCTGATGATACTCCAACAGGAGGTCTTGCATATCTACTACAGTCATGTTGTCACACTCCAGCTTGTGCTTTGCACACTCTTCCTGGAGCTGTGGCTTTGTCATCTCCAGGATTTCCAGCCTCTTAGCACGCTCCATCCTAACTAACTAAACTTTCCCTACTCCAGTTGACCCGAAAATAGAACAAAACCGCTGTTGCTTTCTCTGGGTGCTTGCACGTATCAAAAAAACCCCAAAAATGCCTGGCCAATCAAGTTCTCTGTTTGTTCTTATCCCACCGCTGCCGCCAAGTGTGGCGGAACCGGCCCGATTCTGCCTTCAGACCCGGTCCCGTCAGCTCCCTATCGAGTCGCCAACTCCTGGAGGGAGCTATTTCCCCTCCTGCCCCTTGGGCGCGCTGCCACCACCTGCTCAGTCTTGGGGTTCAGATTGAGAGGAACAGGACTCCCAATCCCCCTCTCCTGCTAGGAGGCCAGGCCTCAAGGTCCTCTGCCACCCTGCACTTGGGTTTCACAGAGACCTCAGCGCTTCTTTGGGGCACCCCTGGAGGATTGGCACCTTATCCAACTGCATGCCTTCCCCCTTCCCCGGGGCCCCCTTCTCAAAAACAGCGTGGTCTAAAGCGGTCTGGGGATCTAGGTGGTACAGAGATTGACTGCCAGCATTTAAACAGTAAAAATATATTTATTTAAAAAGAGAAAAAGAGTTGGGAAAGAAAAACAAAACAAAAACAGTTGCCTTTAAAAAGTTAACACAGCACAGCACAGCACAGCAAACAGCATAACAAAGAAAAGTTGATTATAAACGCATCCGGTTGGCCCTGATCTAAACATACTCTGCCCTTCTTGATGACTTACTTTGTCTTGCTGCCTGGAGGCCTCATTTCCCTGAGCAGGCCTCCCCCCCACAGGCAGGAGCTCACAGGCAAGCCACCTCTCTTCCCGAGCCAGCTGCAAACTGGGAAACTCCTCCTGCCTAGCACATGGCAAGAATAACAGCACTTCCTGCTTCTCTAGGAGACTTTCCCCCTAGCGTTGTTGGTTTGGCTCTGGAAGGGAGGGGGGGAGTGAGGGGAAGGCTACAAAGCCTGCTGAATGGATTTACTGATCCCTGCCTTTTTGGATGAAGCACCAACACTCTCAGATGGCGTTTCTCCACAGTGACACAGAGTGTTGGACTGGAGGGGCCACTGGCCTGATCCAACAGGGCTTCTCTTATGTGATACAGAGTGTTGGACTGGATGGGCCATTGGCCTGATCCAACAGGGCTTCTCTGATGTTCTTCTGTGACACAGAGTGTTGGACTGAATGGGCCATTGGCCTGATCCAACAGGGCTTCTCTTATGTTCTTATGTGACATAGAGTGTTGGACTGGATGGGCCATTGGCCTGATCCAACAGGGCTTCTCTTATGTGACACAGAGTGTTGGACTGAATGGGCCATTGGCCTGATCCAACAGGGCTTCTCTTATGTTCTTATGTGACACAGAGTGTTGGACTGAATGGGCCATTGGCCTGATCCAACAGGGCTTCTCTTATGTTCTTATGTGACACAGAGTGTTGGACTGAATGGGCCATTGGCCTGATCCAACAGGGCTTCTCTGATGTTCTTCTGTGACACAGAGTATTGGACTGGATGGGCCACTGGCCTGATCCAACAGGGCTTCTCTTCTGTTCTTATGTGACACAGTGTTGGACTGGAGGGGCCACTGGCCTGATCCAACAGGGCTTCTCTTATGTTCTTCTGTGACACAGAGTGTTGGACTGGATGGGCCATTGGCCTGATCCAACATGGCTTCTCTTATGTTCTTATGTGACACAGAGTATTGGACTGGATGGGCCACTGGCCTGATCCAACAGGGCTTCTCTTATGTTCTTATGTGACACAGAGTGTTGGACTGGAGGGGCCACTGGCCTGATCCAACAGGGCTTCTCTTATGTTCTTATGTGACACAGAGGGTTGGACTGGAGGGGCCATTGGCCTGATCCAACAGGGCTTCTCATGTTCTTATGCCATTTGTGGGATTTTGTCCTCCTTTGGATTAACTAGCAAAGCTTTCTCTTTCCCCCTACCTGGAGAACCCCCCTCCCCACACGAAGAGCCCCCTGCCTTCTCTGTCCTGCTGCTTCGGCCTCTGGTGAAGGGCCCACCTGGGGGCTTGAATGGGGGGCTTTGTTTTCCTTGTCATTATTCTCTTGGGGGGGTTGAGCTGCTCCCCCAGTTTTTCAGAAGAAATCTGGGGCAAAGCAATTGAGCAGCTACTTATTCAGCATCCTTTGTTGTGAATAAACGAAGCTGTAACTGGAGGGCTCCTTTCTCTCTCGTCTGTATTCGGAGCGTTTAATTAACCAGTGAGAAAAGTTGCTTTGGGGAGAAACAATCTGCTTACATGCTCTCTCTCTCTCCCCCCCCTCTCTTTTCCAGTTAAGAGAGCCAAGCTCCATGGCCCCCCAGGTAAGCAGAAGAACCTGCATCAACAGTTGGTGTCCCCCTCCTCTTTCTTGCCTCAACACAGACTAAGTTCTCTGAATGTCTCCTCTACCCTCATCTGGAAGACTTGCGGGGGAGGGGGTTGCCGTGTCCAGCTGAGCTCCGTGTCCTAATGCATTGGGGGCTGTGCCGGAACCGGCCCGATTCTGCCTTCAGACCCGGTCCTGTCACTTCCCCTTTGAGCTGCCAACTCCTGCAGGGAGCTTATCCTCTTCCCACCACGATGGCACGCTGCCACCACCTGCTCAATTTAGGCGTTCCTAACTGAGAGGAACAGGGCTCCCAATCCCCCTTCCTGCCAGTTCTGTGGCCTCAAGGTCCTCTGCCAACGCAGCACCTGTTAACCCAGAGGCCAAAGTCCTTCTTTGGGAGACCCCTGGAGGGTTGGCACCTTGCCAACTGCGTGCCTTCCCCGTTCCCTGGACTCCCCTCTTGCAGTAGCGTGGTCTAAGGCGGTTGGGTAACCTAGGTGGTGCAGAGGGACTACCTTTTTAAACAGACAAAATATTTATTTAAAATCTAAATCTATATACAGGCATTATAAAAGAACTAAATCAAACCAGGGAAAAATGCTCCTTCTTTCTCTACTATACAACTGGCCCTGACCAGACCATCCAGAACCGACTCACCAGTCTCCAAAACTCAAAATCAAACTGCCTTTCCCTCCCAAAATCTATAATAGAAAACCCAGTTCCCGCCCAGGAAACTGGTTTTCCCTCCTGCAGCCTTCTGGGAGACCAGCCTGAAAGACTCCCTGCCTCTCGAGGAGGCCTCCTCAGAAGTACTGCTTCCAGACAGGAGGGGAGGGGGAAGAAGGAATAGACTTCAAGGGTGGCCAAAGGTAGCTCTCCAGATGTTTTTTTGCTTACAACTCCCATCAGCCCCAGCCATTGGCCATGCTGGCTGGGGCTGATGGGAGTTGTAGGCAAAAAACATCTGGAGAGCTACTGTTGGCCGCCCCTGGACTAGGCCAAAGCCTTGCCTAGAGTTTTATAGACTCCTCTAGTCCAGGGGCGGCCAAGGGTAGCTCTCCAGATTTTTTTACCTACAACTCCCATCAACCCCAGCCATTGGCCATGTTGGCTGGGGCTGATGGGAGTTGTAGGCAAAAAACATCTGGAGAGCTACCCTTGGCCACCTCTGCTCTAGCCAACTCCCAGACAGCACAGGCCTAAAATGGTGTCTCTCCACAGGGGCAAACACGCATCAGCGGATGTCCAGCTTAAAGGGAGATCTTGGAGGGTTCCAGTCAGGAGCTGTGTGAAATGCCCCCAGGCGTGAGGGCGGAGCTGCTTTCTCAGCTAGCCAGTGGGGTGGGGGGAATCTGAAGCAGCCCCACTTTGCTGTCAGCCATGGCAGTGGGTTGATTCCTTGAGTGTGAGGCCCTCCCTTTCTTGGCTGGTGTTTATTTGTCCCTTAAAACATCTCCCCGCCCCAATCAATGTTCCCCCTAAGCTGCAGAGTTTTGTGAGCACAAATTCTACTTTATGAGAAACTGGCATTGAAGTTGTGAGCCGCTACATAAATTATTGCGCTCTGGGGGTCATCCTTCCTGAGCTAAGACAAAAATCTGTGAGCTGGAGGCTCAAAATCTGTGAGCTAGCTCACGCTCACTCAGCTTAGAGGGAACACTGCCCAATCCTTCCCACTGTGCAAAACCTGGAACCCCAGCAGTGAAGCTGAACGGCTGGGAGAACAGAGTGGCCTTCGGTGCTGATGAGGCGGGCTCATGTCCCAGCATGGCATCCCTTTGCAGGGGCTGGAGTGAGATGCTCCAGAGAGCTGATGGTGCCCTGCTTGCCCATGCCTCATGCGTGCCCACTCTGCTGTCTTCTGAGAGCCAGTTTGGTGTAGTGGTTAAGTGTGCGCACTCTTATCTGGGAGAACCGGGTTTGATTCCCCACTCTTCCACTTGCACCTGCTGGAATGGCCTTGGGTCATCCATAGCTCTCGTAGGAGTTGTCCTTGAAAGGGCAGCTGCTGTGAGAGCCCTCTCCAGCCCCACCCACCTCACAGGGTGTCTGCTATGGGGAGAGAAGACATAGGAGATTGTAACCTGCTCTGAGACTGTGATTCAGAGAGAAGGGCGGGGTATACATCTGTGGTCTTCTTCTTAGATTCAAAGACTCTTATCTGGGAGAACGGGATTTGATTCCCCACTCCTCCACTCGCAGTTGCTGTGGAATGGCCTTATTTTATTTATTTATTTCCGTAGATTTATTGGCTGCCCTTTCCCATTGTGAGCTCAGGGTGGCTTCCAACACAATAAAACAATCAAAACAGTTTAAAATTAAGACAATTAAGCCACAGCTCACATTAGGTGAGGCGGCATAGATGGTATAAACAGATCGATTAGGCTTACTCGTTTCAACCTAGGTGTTCAAATCCCGGCTATATTGGTTTCAAGGACTCAGTACAGTGCAATCTGTGACCTTTGGTCAGCCATAGCTCTCGCAGAGTTGTCCTTGAAAGGGCAGCTACTGTAAGAGCTCTCTTAGCCCCACCTGCCTCACAGGGTGTCTGTTGTGTGTGGTGAGTAAAGGAGATTCAGAGTATAGGGTGGGATATAAATCCAATATCATCATCTTCTTCTTCTCCAGAAAAGTTCAACACGTATGTGACCTTGAAAGTGCAAAATGTGAAGAGCACCACTGTCTCTGTCCGAGGGGACCAGCCATGCTGGGAGCAGGACTTCCTCTTGTAAGTACGACTTTCAGGAGGGTGACAAAGATAGTGAGGAGTCTGGAGACCAAGTCCTGTGAGGAAAGGTTGAAGGAGCTGGGGATGTTTAGCCTGGAGAGGTTAATAGGTGATAAGATCACCGTCTTCAAGGACTTGAAGGGCTGTCCTATAGAGGATGGTGTGGAATTGTTTTCTGTGGCCTCAGGAGGGACCAGAACCAGCAGGTTGAAATTAAATCAGAAGAGTTTCCGGCTCAATATTAGGAAGAAGTTCCTGACTCTGTTTTTAAACAGAGGCTAGATGGCCACCTGACAGCAATGAGGATCCTGTGCATTTAGGGGGAGGTGTTTGTGAGTTGCCTGCATTGTGCAGCTGGTTGGTTTAGATGACCCTGGAGGTCCCTTCCAACTCTTCTATGATTCTAACAGGCTTCCTCCTCGGGAGGTGGTGGGCTCTCCTTCCTTGGAGGTTTTTCAACAGAGTCTAGATGGCCATCTGACAGCAGTGAAGATCTGTGAATTTAGGGGGAGGTGTTTGTGAGTTTCCTGCATTGTGCAGGGAGTTGGACTAGATGACCCTGGAGGTCCCTTCCAACTCTAGGATTCTATGATTCTATGACTACACCCCCACCCGGGGCCTGCTGCGCTGGATCCTTCTGGAAAGACTCAGGGAACCAAATGCTCTGTGGCTGCTATGGGGAAAGGGATGCAGCCTAAGTGGGTTCCCCACAGCAGAGCACCAAGGCAGGAAGTGGTCTCTCTCTTGTGAGACAGCGACCGAGGCCATTAGCAGATCTGGAAATCTTGGAGAACCATGAAGAACGATGGGAACGCTGTCCACTTTGTACACTGTATATCAGTAGAAATAGCACCAAAGCTGTCAATGTTTATATACTGTGGTTTTAATATTGTTTAATACACTTTATATTGGTATTATTTTACAACAGATTATTGTATTTTATGATGCCATTTTTTGCCTGTTAGCTGCCCTGAGTCTGTTCGCGGGGAGGGCGGGATACAAAGAGAGAGAAATAAATCACTAAATAAAATATCTCCAGCCACTGGCGTGAAGGTATATGGCAAAGGACACCCAAAGGGAATGCATTGGGTACAAGCAGAACAATTGTGTGTGTGTGTATGTGTATATATGTACACATATGTGTGTGTGTGTGTATATATGGGTGTATGTGTATGTATGTATATATATATGTGTATATATATATATATATGTGTATATATATATATATATATATATATATATATATATATATATATATGGGTGTGTATATACATTTATACATATATGCAGGGCTTTGTTTGTAGCAGGAACTCCTTTGCATATTAGGCCACCCCCCCTGATGTAGCCAGTCTTCCTGGAGCTTCCAGTAGGCCCTGTAAGCTTTTGGAGGATTGGCTACATCAGGGGGGCTGGGCCTAATATGCAAAGGAGTTCCTGCTACAAAAAAAGCCCTGCATGTCTGTGTGTGTGTGTATTCAATAAAGTATGACTGTGATGGACAGGGCATATCAGCCAATACAGAAAATCTTTAGGACAGTATTGTAAAAGGAGTACAAATGAGTATTAATTAACTTGAGCTAAATAGACCTCCAGCTGCAGAAGATAACAAAGCTTTTTTCAGGGGAATGAAGAGACTCTTAAAACGCTTAGATTTGGATTCTATGGGAGAGAGCCAGGACTTCCCTCTGGTGCATGTAGCTTTTCATCTGGGCGGGGGGGGGGGATTGCCCACGATTGCTTTCCGCTGTGTGTGCTTCTGATGAAGATACTTTTTGAAACAGGCCTGTCCTTTTCGGGGACATACAAAGGATGCAATTAATGCCTTCCTTGGGGAGATTATCAGCAAGGATATGTGGAACAAACTGCAGGATTCCGTGTGTTCGTTTAGGACGGTGGTGTGCTGCCCGTCCAGAGTTCTGCTTCAGTCGGCTTTTAAAAAGAGAGAGAGCACAGTTTTAAAAAGTTGTGTGTTTTAAAAAGTTGTGTGTGTTTTCCCTTTCCTTCCCTTCTGCAGCGAGATCAGCCGCCTGGACCTGGGCTTGATCGTGGAGGTGTGGAACAAAGGGCTGATCTGGGATACGATGGTTGGGACAGTGTGGATTGCGTTGAAGGCCATCCGCCAGTCGGATGAGGTGAGTAGGCTGTCCGGGTTCCCCCTAAGACTGGGACCCGTGGCCTGGGTGTGAGTGGAAACAGGGCGGGACCACGGAAATCTGGGTGCAAGCAGAGACATACCCTCTGTTGCTGCCTCCTGGAACCATGAAGGGCAATGACGTTCGGGGCGGGGTGGGGTGGGGGAAGTCATCTATGGATGGCTCTGAAGAGGCGGGGTCAGGAGAGCTGGCAGCCCAGCTGCTGGGGCCCATGTGAGCCAGGTTCTCCCTGAGGCCTGCTCAGCTGCCTCCCTGGGCGTCTTGCCTTGAAGTATCGTGCAGGAGTCTCACAGAGCATCACGCTTGCCACACTCGTCCACAAAGAGCTCAGATCAGTCAGGGAGGCTTCCAGCGTCTGCTGGAGAGACTTCATCTGGGGTTTCCACCTGTGGATATATGAACGTATGAAACTGCCTTATACTGAACCAGACCTGGGTCCATCCAAGTCAATCTTGTCTACTCAGACTGGCAGTGGCTCTCCAGGGTCTCTGAGGTTTTTCACGCCTACTCGCCTGGACCCTTTTGAGTTGGAGATGCCGGGGATTGAACCTGGGACCTTCTGCTTACCAAGCAGATGCTCTGCCACTGAGCCACAGCCCCATTCATGGCTCTCCAGGGTCTCCAGCTGAGGTTTTCCATGCCTACTTGCCTGGACCCTTTTGAGTTGGAGATGCCGGGGATTGAACCTGGGACCTTCTGCATATCAAGCAGATGCTCTACCACTGAGCCACAGCCCCATTCATGGCTCTCCAGGGTCTCAAGCGGAGGTTCTTCACGCCTACTTGCCTGGACCCTTTTTAGTTGGAGATGCCGGGGATTGTACCTGGGACCTTCTGCTTACCAAGCAGATGCTCTGCCACTGAGCCACTGTCCCTCCCTCAAAAGAATGCAAGTATCAGCGTCCTTTTGCCCCTGCAAGGCTGGTCGGCAGTTTGTTGTCCTCATTAGCTCTGTCTTCTGGCAGGCCTGAATGCTTCTTGGATTTCAGGTTATTGAGCAAAGACAATAGTAGTGAAGGGTTTGCTTGGGAAGGAGGGTTGGGCTAATGGCGTGTCTCCTTCTCAGGAAGGCCCGGGGGAGTGGTCGACGCTGGAGGCAGAGGTCCTGCTGAAGGGCCAGGAGGTCTGTGGCACCAGGAACCCAACTCCTCACAAGATCCTGCTGGATGCACGCTTCGAGTTGCCCTTTGGTGAGTCGAACAGAACAAGAGCGAAGCCCTCATCTCTGTGACGATCTGGCTCCTCCCTTCTCTTTGTTCCCCAGGTGCTGGTCGCATGCAAGGATGCTGGCATTAGTACAGTAGAGCCTCACCATCTGCAGATTTTGCTTACCGGACAGGTTGATGTCTGAGGCTTTTTTTTGTAGCAGGAACTCCTCTGCATATCAGGCCACACACCCCTGATGTAGCCAATCCTCCAGGAGCTTACACGGCTCTCCGTACAGGGCCTACTGTAAGCTCCAGGAGGACTGGTTACATCAGGGGTGTGCGGCCTACTATGCAAAGGAGTTCCTGTTACAAAAAGGGGTTTTTTTAAATCTTACTAATGACTTTTAACTTTTACAAAGCCGTCCCACTTGAGCCTGGTTTTTTTAGCAGACTCTCTCTGTCAGTTATTAAGACCAAACTGTTTTGTTTTCCTTCAGGAGTCCTTATTTTATTTTCATTTTATTTAACCTGGCACCTCCAAGCCTCTCCTGCATTGTCTTCAATAGCTAGCTAATTAAGACAGTGACTCTTTCTTGGCACAGGAGCTACTTTTTATCTCTACCTCCCCTGAGAATTGCGGCTGTGAACTGCTTGTTCAGAGAACTAAGTATATTCTTAGTTGCTCGGGAGGTGGTGAGCTCTCCTTCCTTGGAGGTTTTTCAACAGAGGCTAGATGGCCATCTGACAGCAATGAGGATCCTGTGAATTTAGGGGGAGGTGTTTGTGAGTTTCCTGCATTGTGCAGGGGTTTGGACTAGATGGCCGTGGAGGTCCCTTCCAACTCTTCTATGATTCTAACAGGCTTCCTCCTTGGGAGGTGGTGGGCTCTCCTTCCTTGGAGGTTTTTCAACAGAGGCTAGATGGACATCTGACAGCAATGAGGATCCTGTGAATTTAGAGGGAGGTGTTCGTGAGTTTCCTGCATTGTGCAGGGGGTTGGACTAGATGGCCCTGGAGGTCCCTTCCAATTTTTCTATGATTCTAACAGGCTTCCTTCTCGGGAGGTGTTGGGCTGTCCTTCCTTGGAGGTTTTTAAACAGAGGCTAGATGGCCACCTGACAGCAATGAAGATCCTGTGAATTTAGGAGGAGGTGTTTGTGAGTTGCCTGCATTGTGCAGGGGGTTAGACTAGTTGACCCTAGAGGTCCCTTCCAAGTCTGTGATTCCAGGATTCTATTCCTACAGGGAATAAAGTTAGGAAAACAGGAGAAAGACAATTAGGCCACACCCCTCTTGTGTAGCCCGTCCTCCTGGAGCTTACAGGGCTCTTCTTACCGGCTCCAGGAGGGTTGGCTGCATCAGGGGTGCGTGGCCTGATATGCAAAGGAGTTCCTGCGACAAAAAAAAGCCTTGGGTCCCTGTGAATGACAACTGTCTACTGTAGCTAAAATACACTTATCCAGTGTCTTGTGAGCCCCAGGGCGTTGTCATGACACAGCGCTTTCCATTAATTTCCTCTAAACATGGATGCTTATTTCAGGTTGCCTAGTAACCATCGTGTTCCTTCCAGCTGATGCCTCCAAAACCAGCCTCCTGTGCGCGGGAGCATCAGTGGAAGAGTCGGTAGTCCATGCGGCATTGTCAGTATTTTCCGAAGGCGCCCCGGAAGGGGTTTTTGTTCATTAGGGTCAGCCACAGTAGAGGCAGCCTCCTCTTAGGTAATGCCTCCACTTCTCTGTGGAAAGCTCAGTACCAGAGACAGAACACCCACACAGCTTTCTTCCTGGGACTTCCCTATAAAAATGGTTCTTACCTTGCTCTGGGCAGGTGGGTGAGGGTCAATTTATAGTTTTGCTGACTGTGCGGACTTAAGTCGGGACTAGTGTGCCTCCTGCCATCCGGTCTGATGATGAAAGGACATTCCAAGAGCACACCTGCTCATTGTTATGGGTACCAGGAGGTCTGAATACTGGAGAAGAAGTAGGAGGCCGGATTCTTCTAAAAGACTTCTGGCTAAAAAGGCAAATGCAATTTTGGGCTGTATCAACAGAAGTCTAGTGTCCAGATCATGTGATGTGATGTTATCACTTTGCTCTGCTCTGGTAAGACCTCACCTGGAGAATTGTGTTCAGTTTTGGGCACCACATTTTAAGAAGGATATAGACAAGCTGGAAGGGGTCCAGAGGAGGGCGACAAAGATGCTGAGGGGTCTGGAGACCAAGTCCTATGAGGAAAGGTTGAAGGAGCTGGGGATCTTTAGCCTGGAGAGGAGGCGGTGAGAGGTGATAGGATCACCATCTTCAAGGACTTGAAGGGCTGTCCTATAGAGCAGCGTTTCCCATTTGCAGGGTCGTGACCCGGTACCGGGCCACAGAAGCCTCACTACCTGGTCACAAGAAAAGGCAAAGCTAGCCTTGCCCCCAGCAAAGCTCTGCTCTGCTTCCTTCTTTCCCCATCTCTCTGTTGTGCAGAGAAAAGCTAGGCTTGAAGACTGACACAGACTGCAAAGCCTGAGCTCAGTTTTCCTTCCATCCCCCAAAGTCTCTGTGTTGTGCAGAGAAAAGCTAGGCTTGAAAACTGACACAGGCTGCAAAGCCTGAGCTCTGTTTTCCTTCCATCCCCCAAAGTCTCTGTGTTGTGCAGATAAAAGTTAGGCTTGAAGACTGATACAGGCTACAAAGCCTGAGCTTCATTTTCCTTCCTTCCATCCGCCAATGTCACTGTGTTGTGCAGATAATGGCTAGGATTGAAGACTGACACAGGCTGCAAAGCCTGAGCTTCATTTTCCTTCCCCCCTTCCCCCAACGTCTCTGTGTTGTGCAGAGAAAAGCTAGGCTTAAAGACTGATACAGGCTGCAAAGCCTAAGGTCTGTTTTCCTTCCTTCTATCCCCCAACATCTCTCTGTTGTGCAGAGAGGAGCTCGGCTGCTTTTAATGGCATGGGAAACACCACCAATAAAAAGCTGCAAGCCACTCATAAATATCCTTTTTGGAATAACTGCAGAAAAGCTTGTATGAACTTCATATAACTTGGAATTAATTCATTAATTACAGTACAATTCTCTTATACCTTTCACAGCAATTTCCCAGTGTTTCAGCCAAGGAAAGGAATGAAAAATAGCTGTCCAAAGATTTTCTTGAAACCAAGCAAGCTTGGTTGTAGCTTGAGGAAGGGTTCCAGTAGTAGCAGCTGAAGGAAGGGCCTACTAAATGTGTCAGCATATTTTGAGGTAGAGCATCTGCCAGGGCCCAGTGTGGGTGGTACACAGTGCTGGCATTCCTGATGGCAATGTCAACAGCACTCCCAACTGCATACACTGGCCAGTGCTGTTGAGGAAGGGGTGTGTAGGTGGTGCAGGGAATTGAACATGGGCATTAGGAGTGCTTGCAAGCTGGAGAAGGGGACACAAACAGATAGGTGCATGCAGGTGTGGGAGTGGAAAGAGCAGACCCTGGGAATATATGAAAAAGTTGCAGACCACCCACTTTCCACCCCTATTTTGGTTCAGCATGAGTTTCAGAGAGATTTTTCTGAAAACGAAGTTACTTCAGAAGAAGAGGCAGGTTTGGGGGACTGCCCCAGAAGTGACATCACTTGGCCCTTGACCTGGAAGTGACACCACAGGAAAAGACATAATTCCTGTCTCCCAGCTCCTCCCCCAAAGTCTCCTGGCTCCACCCCCAAATTTTAGTGGGCCTTGAAGGAGAAGTGTAAAAATAACTGGGCCATGGGGGAAAAAAGTTTGGGAAACCCTGCTATAGAGGATGGTGTGGAATTGTTTTCTGTGGCCCCGGAAGGTAAGACCAGAACCAGTGGGTTGAAATTAAATCAAAAGAGTTTCCAGCTCAACATTAGGAAGAACTTCCTGACCATTAGAGCGGTTACTCAGTGGAACAGGCTTCCTCCTCGGGAGGTGGTGGGCTCTCCTTCCTTGGAGGTTTTTCAACAGAGGCTAGATGGCCATCTGACAGCAATGAAGATCCTGTGAATTTAGGGGGAGGTGTTTGTGAGTTTCCTGCATTGTGCAGGGGGTTGGACTAGATGACCCTGGAGGTCCCTTCCAACTCTTTTATGATTCCAACAGGCTTCCTCCTCGGGAGGTGGTGGGCTTTTCTTCCTTGGAGGTTATTAAACAGAGGCTAGATGGACATCTGACAGCAATGAGGATCCTGTGAATTTAGGAGGAAGTGGTTGTGAGTTTCCTGCATTGAGCAGGGGTTTGGACTAGATGGCCCTGGAGGTCCCTTCCAACTCTTCTATGATTCTACCTTCTCAGCCTGGCTGTTCTGCTTTTCCACAGACATCCCGGAAGAGGAAGCCAAATACTGGACAAGAAAGTTGAAGCAAATGAACTTCTTGGAAGAAGGGGATGAGGTGCGTCTTCGGCCCTTGCCTGGTGTCCTTCTAACATTCGGTTCTCTCGCGGGGCTCTTGCACCCCCCACTCTGTGAAGGCAGTTGCTCAACTCCTTTCTGTGAGCTGGATCCGCCTTGCTTTCTTCCCCACTCACCCCCTTCTTTCCTGCAGCCCCTGCCCCAGCCCAGAAGGGTCCCTTGATGCTCAGCCGCAGCCTTTCTGGGTGATCAGAGACCTACACTGGGTATTTGTGGGGCCACCTGGGGCAGTGGAGAAGGAGACCCGAGGGTCAGGGAGGAAGACTGGTTCTGCCACCCCCATCATAGGAGAAAGGAAGCGGGGTGGGGACCACATAATGAGTCCCAGTGTAAAAGGACATGGAACTGTAAATCCAGTGGAAAGAAAAGGAAGGAGGGGGGAGCCAGGCACACGCCTGTGAATCAGCCAGAGCTCTTGGCCTGCATGGCTGCTAAGCACAGGCCACTGTTAAGCTAGTCAGGGTCTTGCCCGGCAGCCTACCGGGGAGTTGCGTGCCCACCCCAGCTGGTGCCTTCAGATGCAACCGAGAGCAACAGAACAGGCTGCACAGCTTCTTCAGGGAGGCAGCCCTGCTGTTGTGGTGGTTGCAAACTCAGCTGTCTGGATGTGGCTGGAGGTGGGAGCATGGCGGGGAGGGGTGTTGTTCCAAAGCAAGTGTGGTTTTCCACTGGGCTCCAGTGGATTTCTGGGGCCCTTTCAGTGCAAAGGAAAGGTCCCCTGTGCAAGCACCAGTCGTTTCCGACTCTGGGGTGACGTTGCTTTCACAACGTTTTCACGGCAGACTTTTTACGGGGTGGTTGGCCATTGCCTTCCCCAGTCGTCTCCACTTTCCCCCCAGCAAGCTGGGGACTCCTTTGACTGACCCCTGAAGGGTGGAAGGCTGAGTCAACCTCCAGCCGGCTACCTGAAAACCCAGCTTCCACCAGGGATCGAACTCAGGTCGTGAGCAGAGCTGAGGACTGCAGTACTGCAGCTTTTTAACACTCTGCGCCACGGGGCTCTTCTTCAGTGCAAAAGCTCTGCCCAAATGTAGGGTGGTGTTTTTTTCCCAGGGAAACTTCTGCTTTCTGGTTCATCTTTAATCCCAGCCACCATTAACCAGACAGCTAACTTATTTGCACCCATGAAGCTGCCTCCTACTGGATCAACCCCCTGATCCATTGAAGTCAGTCTTGACTACTCAGGACTGCAGGGGCTTCCCAGGGTCCCAGCTGGGGGTCCATCGCATCCTCTGCTCCCTTTAAGTGGAGATGCCGGGGACTGAACCCGGGACTTTCTGCATGCGAAGCACTAAGCCAGGGCCCCTTAATCCTTCCTGTCCAAATCCACGGTGGCTTGCAACAAACATTAAAACCAAAGCTACAGGGCAAAAAGCAACATGTAATCCAGATACACGGCAGAATCTCAAGTGGGCTCGAGTCAGCCGTTGCTGCCCTCCTCTCTATTCTGTTCCGCTTCACTCCTTCAGTTCCAAGACTTGACTAGGGCCTGGGGGCAAGCTTTCCCCTGCCCTGGATGGCCCAGGCTGGCCTGATCTCATGAACTCTCAGACCCTAAGGAGACCACCAGGGAAGCCCAGGGGGGCCACACAGAAGCAGGCTGGGGAAAACCACCTCTGAACATCTTTTGCCTTGAAAACCCCAAGATGGTGAGGGGTCTGGAGACCATGTCCTATGGAGAAAGGTTGAAGGAGCTGAGGATGTTTAGCCTGGAGAGGATTCTATGAGTTAGAGCCGTTCCTCAGAATTCTATGAGTTAGAGCCTTTCCTCGGTGGAGCAGGCTTCCTCCTCGGGAGGTGGTGGGCTCTCCTTCCTTGGAGGTTTTGACGCAGAGGCTGGATGGCCATCTGACAGCAATGAAGATCCTGTGGATTTAGGGGGAGGTATTTGTGAATTTCCTGCATTGTGCAAAGGGTTGGACTAGATGACCGTAGAGTTCCCTTCCAACTCTAATATGATTCTAGCAGGCTTCTTCATTGGGAAGTGGTTGTGAGTTTCCTACATTGAGCAGGGGTTTGGACTAGATGGCCCTGGAGGTCCCTTCCAACTCTTCTATGATTCTAACAGGCTTCCTTCTCAGGAGGTGGCGGGCTCTCCTTCCTTGGAGGTTTTTCAACAGAGGCTTGATGGCCACCTGACAGCAATGAGGATCCTGTGAATTTAGGGGGAGGTATTTGTGAGTTTAGAGTGGTTCCTCAGTGGAACAGGCTTTCTCCTTGGGAGGTGGTGGGCTCTCCTTCCTTGGAGGTTTTTCAACAGAGGCTAGATGGCCATCTGACAGTGATGAAGATCCTGTGAATTTAGGGGGAGGTGTTTGTGAGTTGCGGCCCCGTGGCGCAGAGTGGTAAAGCAGCAGTACTGCAGTACTGTGATCTGAACTCTCTGCTCACAACATGAGTTCAATCCCAGTGGAAGCTGGATTCAGGTAGCCGGCCCAAGGTTGACTCAGCCTTCTGTCCTTCCGAGGTCGGTAAAATGAGTCCCCAGCTTGCTGGGGAAGGCAGTGGCAAACAATCTCATAAAATGTCTGCCGTGAAAATGTTGTGAAAGCAACATCACCCCAGAGTCGGAAACAACTGGCGCTTGCACAGGGGAACTTTCCTTTCCTTTGAGAGTTTCCTGCATTGTGCAGGGGGTTGGACTAGATGACCCTGGAGGTCCCTTCCAACTGTATGATTCTAGGGGTCGCTGTAAGTTGGCTGGAACTTGACCACAAAAAAGGCTCAAAAAAAGAAGAAATGAACTTTGGCATCCCCCCCCCCCCGGGTCTTGATGGGAAAGAGTCGGAAGCTCCCCTTAGGGACGAGGGCTGGCTTTCTTGGCCAGGTGCCCAAATATGGGAATCATTGTCTTCAGCAGCTTCACCAACCTGCCTTTTTCCCCCCTCCTCTTAGCATTTGTTCGGGGAAGATGTCGAGGACCAGCCGCTGCCACCGGCTCCCTCCCAGTGCTGTAAGTCAGACGTCGACATTTTTTCTTTGGCTGTTTGGATTCCCCCAGCAAGTTGTGGTCTTCCTTGTTCTTCTTTCCAGGAAGGAGGCAGGATATTTGCTGCCCTGTCGATGTTCAGGTTGATGCTAGACAAGCAGGATTTGTCGGGGGGGGGGGGGCGGACTGCATAGAAAGCTGTCTGGCCTCAGGCCCCCCTGCCCGCTGGTGTGTGTTTCACAAAGAAGAAGATATTGGATTTATTCCCTCCCTCCGCTCCAAAGAGTCTTAGAGTGGCTCACAATCTCCTTTCCCTTCCTCCCCCACAACAGACACCCTGTGAGGTGGGTGGGGCTGAGAGGGCTCTCACAGCAGCTGCCCTTTCAAGGACAACCTCTGCCAGAGCTATGGCTGACCCAAGGCCATTCCAGCAGGTGCAAGAGGAGGAGTGGGGAATCAAACCCGGTTCTCCCAGATAAGAGTCCACCCACTTAACCACTGCACCAAACTGGCTCTCACAGAAGCTGCCCTTTCAAGGACAATGTGAGGGCTATGGCTGACCCAAGGCCATTCCATCAGCTGCCAGGGGAGGAGTGGGGAATCAAGCCCGGTTCTCCCAGATAAGAGTCTGTGCACTTAACCACTATGGCTGACCCAAGGCCATTCCAGCAGCTGCAAGTGGAGGAGTGGGGAATCAAACCTGGTTCTCCTAGATAAGAGTCTGTGCACTTAACCACTATGGCTGACCCAAGGCCATTCCAGCAGGTGTGAGTGGAGGAGTGGGGAATCAAACCCGGTTCTCCCAGATAAGGGTCTGCACACTTAACCACTACACCAAACTGGCTCTCACAGAAGCTGCCCTTTCGAGGACAATGTGAGGGCTATGGCTGACCCAAGGCCATTCCAGCAGCTGCAAGGGGAGGAGTGGGGAATCAAACCCGGTTCTCCCAGACAAGAGTCCGCACACTTAACCACTACACCAAACTGGCTCTCCACACCAAACTGGCTCAGCCAAAGCGCTTGCAAAGCCTTTTCCTGGAGGCTGCCGGCCAGTACTGGACTAAACCCTGCGGAGGCCCCTAGGTGGCAGTCAAAATCTTGCAGGGGGGGGGGGGGGCTTGCAAATTATCTCAGAGTTGGAGCACCCGCCCCACTGTCTGCAGCCTCTGCTGCAGCCTGCAGCCACCTTTTCAAAAGGCCTTTTGACGGAGCTGTGGGAGAGATGCAGAAGAAAGGCCAACTTGGCAACGCCACCAGCAGCAGTCGCACCAGGCAAGTTGGGCAAAGGGTGGCTCAGTTGCTGGCTGGCTGCGCACGCAGACTGGGAGGGGGGAAGCCAGCCCGGGGCCCCTAAAGGTATGGGGGCCCATAGGCCAGTCTCTGCTTGGGCTAATTGTTCACCCAGCCTTGCTGCTGACACTTCTGTCCAAGGAAGTGCTGACTAGCCAGTGCAATGCCTGCGCACGGAACACTTTCCATAGCCTGTTGCTGACGATGTTGCCTTTTGCACGAGCAGAGTGGGGCTCCAATGCCAAGTGTCTTCTTGCATGGCCAGCGCAGAGCTTTTTGACGGGGAGGGAGGGATGGAGGTGTTCGGCCTCTGAAACCACCTTGGCCGTCTGCACAAGGGCAGGGGGTGCTAGAGGAGGAACTGGGAGCTGCTCTGGGAAGACCTCACCTGGAGTCTGGTGTTCAGTTTTGAGCACCACATTTTAAGAAGGATCTAGACCAGCTGGAAGGAGTCCAGAGGAGGGCAATGAAGATGGTGAGGGGTCTGGAGACCAAGTCCTATGAGGAAAGGTCCAACACTCTGGGTCACACAATGGCCAATATGTGTGCGGATGGATGGATGGATGATAGATGGATGGATGATGGATAGATAGATGATGGATGGATAGATGATAGATAGATGATGGATGGATGGATAGATAGATAGATGATGGATGGATAGATAGATGGATAGATGATGGATGGATGGATGGATGGATAGATGGATAGATATACACTGTGGCTAATAGCCACTGATGGACCTGTGCTCCATATTTTTATCCAATCCCCTCTTGAAGCTGGCTATGCTTGTAGCTGCCACCACGTACTATGCCAGTGAATTCCTCATGTTAATCACCCTTTGGATGAAGAAGGACTTCCTTTTATCAGTTCTAACCCGACTGCTCAGCAATTTCATCGAATGCCCACGAGTTCTTGTATTGTGAGAAAGGGAGAAAAGTACTTCTTTCTCTACTTTCTCCATCCCATGCATAATCTTGTCAACCTCTATCATGTCACCCCGCAGTCGACATTTCTCCAAGCTAAAGAGCCTAAAGAGCTTACCAAAAAGAGCCTTGTAAGCTCTTGGAGGATTGGCTACATCAGGGGTGTGTGGCCTAATATGCAAAGTAGCTCCTGCTAGAATACCACCCCTGGCGGGGTGTGTTTGTTCCAGTAATGCTCTCCTGGGTTGTGTTGCCCTCTCCGCAGGGGCTGGGATGGAGCTGAGGCTCTGGCGTCGCTTATGCCAGTGGGGAAGCATTCCCTTTAAAGCAGAGACATCAAAACAAAGAGTCCCAAGCCGTGCATTAACCACCATACCACAGGGCTGTACTGAGATGCAGTGTTCTCTTCAGTCACCCTTCTCTGTAGGTTCTCAGCCCTCGGACTGAAGCCAGAGCTGTATTTATTCCAGGTGTCAAGTGAAAACTTTGTGTCCCAGCCAGAGTTCACTCTTGTTTCTTCTCCAAGTTTGGTGTAACGGCTAAGTGCGCGGACTCTTATCTGGGAGAGCTGGATTTGATTCTGCACTCCTCCACTTGCAGCTGTTGGAATGGCCTTGGGTCAGCTGTAGCTCTCACAGAGTTGTCCTTGAAAGGGCAGCTTCTGGGAGAGCTCTCTCAGCCCCACCCACCTTACAGGGTGTCTGTTGTGGGGGAGGAAGAGAAAGGAGACTGTGAGCCACTCTGAGATTCAGAGTGTAGGGTGGGATATAAATCTAATATCATCTTCTATTTAAAATCCATCTTATTGCTCTTGAAATGAATAAATATGAAAGACTCATGACACACAAAATAATCGTTGCATATGTCAATGAAATCGGAAACAGAGAGGCTTAGATATCATCGCTTATCCTGTTCTTTCTTAAGCGGGGAAATACTGTTTTGGGGATTCTCACCAAGGTGCTTTCAGAAAGAGGAGCCGGGGCCCTGCAACCCACACCTGAGACATTCCAGAGTGCTAGAGGTGTGGCTGTCATTTGTGTGTGTTCCGTGCCATCCAGTCACTTCCTTGACCCTCTGCATGAACGGCCTCCAGACATCCTCTCGTTGACGGCCCTTCTCGGGCCTTGCAAACTGGGGCTTCCTTGGCTGAGCCTGTTCGTGTCACATCTTATCTACTTTCAATAGGCCCAGCTACATGACGCTCAGAGGACTCCCTCAAAACCGATTAATTCCTCTCCTTGACTATATGATGCAAGCGTGTCCAAGCTTAGAATTAACTTGCCCATCGCGATGTTGCAAACCAGGGATCTGCGCTTTCTTCACACTGCAAGATTTACTTCTGGGCATTCACCCATCTTTTCACACAGTATCTTGTCACCAGTGTTCCCTCTAAGCTGAGTTGGTGTGAAGTAGCTCACAGCTTTTTAGCCTCCAGCTCACACATTGTTTGTCTTAGCTCAGGAAGGAGGGCCCCTGAGCAAACTAGTTTATGCAGCAGCCAGATTGCTCACTCACAACTTTAATGCCAGGAGCTCTGTCATGACTCAAGGGGGTCTTATCAATTGCTGCCACCACTCTGGGTTAAGGGTTCCCCTTGAGAAGGCCCAGAGTCCCCTCCCAAGCCCTTCAGGCCTCCGGTAGCTTAGGCAAAATAATAGGCGTGAGGACCAGGCAGAGAAGAAGATATTGGATTTGTATCCCGCCCTCCACTCCGAAGAGTCCCAGAACGGCTCACAATCTCCTTTCCCTTCCTCCCCCACAACAGACACCCTGTGAGGTGGGTGGGGCTGAGAGGGCTCTCACAGCAGCTGCCCTTTCAAGGACAACCTCTGCCAGAGCTATGGCTGACCCAAGGCCATTCCAGCAGCTGCAAGTGGAGGAGTGGGGAATCAAACCCGGTTCTCCCAGATAAGAGTCCGCGCACTTAACCACCACACCAAACTGGCTCTCACAGAAGCTGCCCTTTCAAGGACAATGTGAGGGCATGGCTGAGCCAAGGCTATTCCAACAGGTGCAAGTGGAGGAGTGGGGAATCTAACCCGGTTCTCCCAAGAGTCTGTGCACTTAACCACTATGGCTGACCCAAGGCCATTCCAGCAGGTGCAAGTGGAGGAGTGGGGAATATAACCCGGTTCTCCCAGATAAGAGTCTGCACACTTAACCACTATGGCTGACCCAAGGCCATTCCAGCAGGTGCAATTGGAGGAGTGGGGAATCAAACCCAGTTCTCTCAGATACGAGTCCACACACTGAACCACTACACCAAACTGGCTCTCCTGATTGTGAACAACAAAAAGGTTTATTGCAGTGCAATATAAATTAACAAGGTGCAATAAAACAGTAAAAGGGTGAAGGGAAAAATAAACAAATGCCCTAACGCATCTGAACCTACTGTCCCTACTGTCTCAATCAAACCTCGTGTACTCCCCCTTCCTCTAAGGGCAAGGGTTTCTTCCTGGCAGCAGCTCCTCCTAAGCTCTGCCCCCTAGGAAAAGAACACACCCTGCCTGGGCTTGGCCTTTATATATTCTCTTCCCAGGCCCCGTCCCTCTCTGGGCCCGTTTCCCTCCAAAACCCTTGCTACCCAATCAGAGGGATAGAGGGGATCCTGGGAAATGTAGGCTCTTCCCAGTACTCCTAAGCAGGCTTCCTTGGGGCCTGCAGGCCTCGCTAGGCTTAGGATCATGACAAGCTCACAAAGCCGATTTTTTTGTTTACAAGACTCCACAGGTTAGCTGGGGCATTGCTTGTCATGGATGTTGCGGTAAGAACTTTGCTGAAATGGTAAAAGATTCTCAGGCCTGCTTGGTTCTGTCATGCAGCATGAAGAGAGAGGGTCTGTAACAGCAGAAAGGGTGGTTTGGGGGTTTCATATGCAGGCAAAGTCCCACTTAAAATGTAGTGGCAGAATGAACCATTTCCGACCCAGTGCAAGCTGATGAAATAAGCCGTTCTGTTGGCCATTTGCATTACAGATCTTGCACAAAAAGTATTGGTTGCGGAATGTCGTTTTCCAAATAAAGATCATACTGAAGAGCAGACAGGAAGGGAAAGGGTGTTTGTGAGAGTGTCGCTGGTGTGACCTTCACAAGGGCTGGTGGGGATGTTTTGTGAGGCCTCTTGTCCTCTCAGGTGGCCACGGCAACCATCTCTCTGCTCCCTTCTTCAGTTCCTGGGCTGATTTTTATAGCACAGCCGTGGCAAACATCTCCTGCTGTGCAAAAACTCTTCATGTGAGTTGAGGTTTCTTTTTTTAAAAAGCCACCTACCTGTTTACCAGATGGGTGAGAGCTTCAACTGGCAGGTTGACTATGTGGGGGGGCTATATTGAACAAACCAGTTTTCTTAAAGCTTCAAGGCATTTATTTATTTATCAAATTTATATCCTGCTCCTTCTCCTTTGAATGGGACTCCAGGTGGCTAACGGCATATAAAACCTACCAATAAAAACAACACAAAAATACGGCAAATAATCCTCAAAATATAAAACGGTTAAGAACATAAGAGAAGCCATGTTGGATCAGGCCAATGGCCCATCCAGTCCAACACTCTGTGTCACATAAGAATGTAAGAAAAGCCATGTTGGATCAGGCCAGTGGCCCATCCAGTCCAACACCCTGGATCACAAAAGAACATAAGAGAAGCCCTGTTGGATCAGGCCAGTCGCCCATCCAGTCCAACACACTGTGTCACATAAGAACATAAGAGAAGCCCTGTTGGGTCAGGCCAGTGGCCCATCCAGTCCAACACTCTGTGTCACATAAGAACATAAGAGAAGCCCTGTTGGATCAGGCCAGTCGCCCATCCAGTCCAACACTCTGTGTCACATAAGAACATAAGAGAAGCCCTGTTGGATCAGGCCACTGGCCCATCCAGTCCAACACTCTGTGTCACATAAGAACATAAGAGAAGCCCTGTTGGATCAGGCCAGTCGCCCATCCAGTCCAACACTCTGTGTCACATAAGAACATAAGAGAAGCCCTGTTGGGTCAGGCCAGTGGCCCATCCAGTCCAACACTCTGTGTCACATAAGAACATAAGAGAAGCCATGTTGGATCAGGCCAATGGCCCATCCAGTCCAACACTCTGTGTCACATAAGAACATAAGAGAAGCCCTGTTGGATCAGGCCAATGGCCCCTCCAGTCCAACACTCTGTGTCACATAAGAACATAAAAGAAGCCCTGTTGGGTCAGGCCAGTGGCCCATCCAGTCCCAACACTCTGTGTCACATAAGAACATAAGAGAAGCCATGTTGGATCAGGCCAATGGCCCATCCAGTCCAACACTGTGTGTCACATAAGAATGTAAGAAAAGCCATGTTGGATCAGGCCAGTGGCCCATCCAGTCCAACACCCTGGATCACAAAAGAACATAAGAGAAGCCCTGTTGGATCAGGCCAGTCGCCCATCCAGTCCAACACACTGTGTCACATAAGAACATAAGAGAAGCCCTGTTGGGTCAGGCCAGTGGCCCATCCAGTCCAACACTCTGTGTCACATAAGAACATAAGAGAAGCCCTGTTGGATCAGGCCAGTCGCCCATCCAGTCCAACACTCTGTGTCACATAAGAACATAAGAGAAGCCCTGTTGGATCAGGCCACTGGCCCATCCAGTCCAACACTCTGTGTCACATAAGAACATAAGAGAAGCCCTGTTGGATCAGGCCAGTCGCCCATCCAGTCCAACACTCTGTGTCACATAAGAACATAAGAGAAGCCCTGTTGGGTCAGGCCAGTGGCCCATCCAGTCCAACACTCTGTGTCACATAAGAACATAAGAGAAGCCATGTTGGATCAGGCCAATGGCCCATCCAGTCCAACACTCTGTGTCACATAAGAACATAAGAGAAGCCCTGTTGGATCAGGCCAATGGCCCCTCCAGTCCAACACTCTGTGTCACATAAGAACATAAGAGAAGCCCTGTTGGGTCAGGCCAGTGGCCCATCCAGTCCCAACACTCTGTGTCACATAAGAACATAAGAGAAGCCATGTTGGATCAGGCCAATGGCCCATCCAGTCCAACACTCTGGGTCACACAGCGGCCAAAAAACCCAAGTGCTGTCAGGAGTTCCACCAGTGGGGCTAGAAGCCCTTCCACTTTGTCTCCCCCCCCCCCCGAAACACCAAGAATACAGAGCATCACTGCCCCAGACAGTTCCAACAATATGCTGTGGTTAATAGCTGCTGATAGACCTCTGCTCCATATTTTTGTCCGATCCTCTCTTGAAGCTGGCTATACTTGTGGCCGCCACCACCTCCCGTGGCAGTGAATTCCGCATGTTAATCACCCTTTGGGTGAAGGACTTCCTTTTACCCATTCTAACCCGACAGCTCAGCAATTTCATCGAATGCCCACGAGTTCTTGTATTGTGAGAAAGGGAGAAAAGTACTTCTTTCTCTACTTTCTCCATCCCATGCATTATCTTGTAAACCTCTATCATGTCACCCCGCAGTCGACGTTTCTCCAAGCTAAAGAGCCCCAAGCGTTTCAACCTTTCTTCATAAGGAATGAAGTCATACTCTAAATTCCTGGCCAAGTCAACTGCAGAAAGATGAACCCCATCAGGGTCAATAGAAGTGGCCACCACACCGGTCTGGGCTTCCCAGCCACATCATCTCTTAGATGGATTCAGCTGTAACCAACTCTCACGTAGCCCTTCCACCCCAGCATCCAGGCAGGAGGCCAAGACCGGAATTGTAGAGTTTGAAGGGACCTCCAGGGTCATCTTGTCCAACCCCCTGCACAATGCAGGAAACTCACAAACCCCTCCTCCTAAATTCACAGGATCTTCATTGCTGTCAGATGGCCATCCAGCCTCTGTTGAAAAACCTCCAAGGAAGGAGAGCCCATCACCTCCTGAGGAGGGAGCTTTTTCCACTGAGGAACCGCTCTAACTGTCAGGAAGTTCTTCCAAATGTTGAGCCGGAAACTCTTTTGATTTAAATTCAACCTACTGATTCTGGTCCTACCTTCCAGGGCCACAGAAAACAATTCCATACCATCCTCTAGAGGACTGTTCTACAAGGACTTGAAGATGGTGATCCTATCACCTCTCAGCTGCCTCCTCTCCAGGGTAAACATTCCAGCTCCTTCAGCCTTTCTTCATAGGACTTGGTCTCCAGACCCCTCACCATCTTCGTTGCCCTCCTGAAAGTCATACTTAGAAGAGGTAGTCTTGCTCCCAGCATGGCTGGTCCCCTTGGACGGAGATGGTGGTGCTCTTCACATTTTGCACTTTCAAGGTCACATAGGTGTTAAACTTTTCTGGAGAAGAAGAAGATGCTGGGGGCGGGGCTAGCTTTGGCTTTTCTTGTGACCCGGTAGTGAGGCTTCCGTGGCCCAGTACCAGGTCACAACCCTGAAAATGGGAAACGCTGCTCTGTAGGACAGCCCTTCAAGTCCTTGAAGATGGTGATCCTATCACCTCTCAGCTGCCTCCTCTCCAGGCTAAACATCCCCAGCTCCTTCAACCTTTCCTCATATGACTTGGTCATATTAGAGTTGGAAGGGACCTCTAGGGTCATCTAGTCCAACCCCCTGCACACTGCAGGAAACTCACAAATACCTCCCCCTAAATTCACAGGATCTTCATCGCTGTCAGCCGGAAAGTCTTTTGATTTAATTTCAATCCATTGGTTCTGGTCCTACCTTCCGGGGCCACAGAAAACAATTCCACACCATCCTCTATAAGACAGCCCTTCAAGTCCTTGAAGATGGTGATCCTATCACCTTTCACCCACCTCCTCTCCAGGCTAAACATCCCCAGCTCCTTCAACCTTTCCTCATAGGACTCGGTCTCCAGACCCCTCACCATCTTCCTCACTCTCCTCTGGACCTGTTCCAGCTTGTCTATATCCTTCTTAAAATGTGGTGCCCAAAACGGAACACAATACTCCAGGGGAGGTCTTACCAGAGCAAAGTGATACCATCACATCACGTGATCTGGACACTATACTTCTGTTGATACAGCCCAAAATTCCATTGGCCAATTCCATCCAATTCCTACTTTTCTCCCTTTCTCACAATACAAGAACTCGTGAACACTCAATGAAATTGCTGAGCAGTCAGGTTAGAACAGATAAAAGGAAGTACTTCTTCACCCAAAGGGTAATTAACATGTGGAATTCACTGGCATAGCCAGCTTCAAGAGGGGATGGAATAAACATATGGAGCAGAGGTCCATCAGTGGCTATTAGCTATAGTATATTGTTGGAACTCTGTCTGGGGCAAGTGATGCTCTGTATTCTTGGTGCTTGGGAGGGGCAATGGTGTGAGGACTTCTAGTGTCCTGGCCCCACTGATGGACCTCCTGATGGCAACTGGGTTTTTTGGCCACTGTGTGACACAGAGTGTTGGACTGGATGGGCCATTGGCCTGATCCAACATGACTTCTCTTATGTTCTTAAACACTTCTACTACAGCTGAGCCGCTTCTGCCTCTGGCAAGGATGAGCCTTGCAAATTAAAGGCTCAAGCTCCCACCCACCTCTGACTCAACAGCCAGAGCAACAGCAGAGGGTGGGGCCAGTAAGTACCCCCAGGCAAACAAGCTCTCCTCACTCAGCAGCAGTTACACCAAAGACACACAAAAGCAATCAGAAACCCCTCTCCAGCAGGCACCAAGCACACACACAGTTACCTCCCACAGCAACCCTAGGTAATGCTCCCCAGCAGTTTTAGAAAAGCAAATCAAGTCTCACTCACCTTACCAGCAGCTCTGTTCTAGACCCAAACACCTTCTACTGCAGCTGAGCCACTTCTGCCTCTGGCAAGGATGAGCCTTGCAAATTAAAGACTCAAGCCCCCTCCCACCTCTGACTCAACAGCCAGAGCAACAGTAGAGGGTGGGGCCAGCAATTAACCCCAGGCAAACAAGCTCTCCTCACTCAAGGGCAGCTACACAAAAGCTATCAGAAACCCCTCTCCAGCAGGCACCAAGCGCTCACACAGTTCCCTCCCGCAGCAGCCCTAGGTAATGCTCCCCAGCAGTTTTAGAAAAGCAAATCTAGTCTCATTCACCTTACCAGCAGCTCTGTTCTAGATCCAAACACCTTCTACTGCAGCTGAGCCTGTTTGTGATGCTCTTTGTTTGCGAGAAGTCTGCTGTTTTGCTGACTGTCAGAGCCTCTCAGTGTTGTGGGGGGAGGGGGAGAGAGAGGCAGGGGCTTCTGACCTCCAGTGCTCCCGGCGCTGTCGCTTTCCATTCTTATCTGTGCTGAATCATTCTTCCTCACGCTGTTCAGCCGGCCTTGTCAGTCACGACACAAAAGGCCAGGGAAAGCTGATCTCCCTTGAGGAAGGCATGAGCTCTCCGGGGCTCTTGTGCAATCAGGCTAACGGGCTTTGCGCCTGCACAGAGGTGAGCTTGGGGAACTCCCAGAGCTCGCTTTTAGGGGCAAGAAGCCAAAACATTCCACAGCACCACAGTGAGAGTTGGCGCATTTTGCAGAACTGCTGCTTTTTTCCTCTCCAGCATCTTATTCTGGGATCTCCACAGCAGATTTGCAAGCTTGAGTGGCCATGTTTATGTACTTGCTTGTAATAAAAGTGGCGCAGAGTGTTAAAACTGAAGTTCTGCAGTCCTAAGCTCTGCTCACGACCTGAGTTCGGTCTCCGGCAGAAGCTGGGTTTTTAGGTAGCTGGCTCGAGGTTGACTCAGCCTTCCATCCTTCCGAGGTCGGTTAAATGAGTCCCCAGCTTGCTGGGGGGAAAGTGTAGAGGACTGGGGGAGGCAATGGCAAACCACCCCGTCAAAAGTCTGCTGTGAAAACGTTGTCACCCCAGAGTCGGAAGCGACTGGTGCTTGCACAGGGGACCTTTCCTTGTAATAAAAGAATGATACAAAGGACTGTGAATTCAGGGGGAAGTGTTTGTGAGTTTCCTGCATTGTGCAGGGGGTTGGACTAGATGTTCTTGGAGGTCCCTTCCAACTCTATGATTCTATGATCACCATCTTCAAGGACTTGAAGGGCTGTAATATAGGGGATGCTGTGGGTTTGTTTTCTGTGGCCCCAGAAGGTAGGACCAGAACCAAGGGGTTGAAATTAAATCAAAAGAGTTTCCGGTTGAACATTAGGAAGAACTTCTGGACCGTTAGAGCGATTCCTCAGTGGAAAAGGCTTCCTCCTTGGGAGGTGGTGGGCTCTCCTTCCTTGGAGGTTTTTCAACAGAGGCTGGATGGCCATCTGACAGCAATGAAGATCCTGTGAATTTAGGGGGAGGTGTTTCTGAGTTTCCTGCATTGTGCAGGGAGTTGGACTAGATGACCCTAGAGGTCCCTTCCAACTCTATGATTCTAGGACAATAGAAAGGACAGTAACGTCACTGGTGCGTTATCTCCCTCCCCCAACTCCCCAGCTGCACGTGTAAGTCACCTTCTTAGGTGCTCTGAGCGCCTTTTAGAGACTTCAGGTGGAGAACGGTCTGACTCCACTTCCTCCATACCTGGAAGGAGGTGGGAGCCTTCCTCATTCTGTGAGTTGGGGGCGGCTCTCAAAAAAGCAGGGACGAGTGGGGAAAGCGAGGAGCACCTGACCCTGGGAGTGCAGCTGGTGCCTGGGCCCATAGGGGGAGCAGCCTTGCTGGTGGGGCATATTGAACCCCCTTCCGGAGATGATGCTGACGTCGCGGATGGAGATGCTTTTGGCTAGGAGTGGTCCAGCAGGGCAGTCCTGAGACTGAGTTTCCTTCGGCTGCCTTTGGGCTGTCTCGGAGGCCCTCCTTCTGTCTCTTTCCTCTGCCTCTCTCCCCCTGTGGCTTTGCCCTCTTCTGCCTTCCCCTCTCTCTTCATCCCACCTGCAGGTGTTTATACCGACCTCCACTCCCTTCCTTTGCTTCTCCCATCTCCCCCAGGTCCTCTGCTGCTCCCTGCACCACCGCATGTCCTTGCCCTTCTGGATCGTTCCCCTCTCAAGCGCTGCCAGTGGTGAGTCTCTCCTCTTACCGTCTGGGCAGATCAGCAGTGCAGAAGAAAAAGAAGAAGATATTGGATTTATACTCTGAATCTCAGAGTCTCAGAGCGGTTTACAATCTCCTTTCCCTTCCTCCCCCACAACAGACACCCTGTGAGGTGGGTGGGGCTGAGAGAGCGCTGACAGCAGCTGCCCTTTCAAGGACAACTCTGCGAGAGCTCTGGCTGACCCAAGGCCACTCCAGCAGCTGCAAGTGGAGGAGTGGGGAATCAACCCTGGTTCTCCCAGATAAGAGTCCGCACACTTCACCACTACACCAAACTGGCTCTGAAATGGGTGTGGAGACTGAGAGCAAAGTGCAAGGCACCATCTTCTGTCGCAGTGTTTCTTGTATGTCCACCTGGGTTTTCCTGTGCTGTCTTCCATCTTTCTAGATAGATCCAAGCAGGCAGCCGTGTTGGTCTGAAGCAGTTGAACAAAGCAGGAGTCAAGTGTCACCTTTAAGACCAACCATTTTTTATTTAGAACGTCAGCTTCCGTGTGCTCTTAAGCCCACTTCTTCAGACGAGGAATCCGGCACAGGGAGCAAAGCCCTACAGAGCTGAGCAGAGCCATACAGAGCTGGTAGGCAGTGGCCCAGAATGCCACATGGTACAGATTTCAGAACCAATGACAGTGAAGTGAAATGATCTGGAAGGCAGTGGTTTAGAATGTGAAATGGTACAATGCCATTGGTTCTTAAATCTGTGACATGTTGCATTCTGGGCCACTGCCTGCCAGCTCTGTATGGCTCTGCTCAGCTCTGTAGGGCTTTGCTCCCTGTGCTGGATTCCTCGTCTGATGAAGCGGGCTTAAGAGCACACAAAAGCTGACGTTCCAAATAAAAATGGGTTGGTCTTAAAAGTTCCATCTTTCTAATTCATTCTCAGTACTGCAGTGTGTTGTGCCTTGGACACGTTTTGTTTGCCTTCCCCCCCTCCCTAATTCTGTAATGCTGTCTCATAGAATTGTTTTTAAAAGTTTGTAATCTGCCTTGACAAAGAGAACTATTGTAACGTCCAATGTAAAAAAATAGAAGGCAACAACCAAAAAGGGAAAACAAGAGTTCTGTTCCCCAAGATACCAGAACTCAAGGTAACCACCACCAGAGACTCTCGTACTTTGGTTACATGATGGGAAGGCGAGAGTCCCTGGAGAAGACAGGAGTGCGAGGAGAAGCAGAAGACCCAGGCAGCACCTCTGAGATAGGTGGCCTCAGTCAAGGAAGCCACGAGGGCTCCCCTCAGCTTGCAAGACCTGAGCCAGGCTGTGCAGGAGGGGGTGTTGTTATTGTTGTTCAGTTGCACAGTCGAGTCCGACTCTTTGCAACCTCATGGACCAAGTCCCGCCAGGCCCTCCGGTCTTCCACCATCCTCCGAAGTCTGCTCAGATTCGTGTTTGTGACATCAGTAACGCTGTCCAGCCATCTCCTCTTTTGCCGCCCCCTTCTTCTTTTGCCTTCTGTCTTTCCCAGCATCAGGGTCTTGGGTGGATATTAATTCACAATGTCACCATAAGTCAGAAAGTGTGCAGCACTTTGCACACACACACACCCCATCTGCCTTGAATCTCAGTGAGGAAAGTGGACTATAAGTGAAGTAAATAAAAATAAATCTGAACTGGCTTAGTCAGTGAGGGTGGGAGGCAGTTCTGCATGTGCATTCCTGTGCTCAGCTTGAATTTTAATTAGCTGCTTTCCAAACGTGCGTCCCGAATGCTGACGGGGGTGGAAGAGGAAGGTGGCAGAGCTTGGCCTCATCCAGGAACAGGAAGGAAGGTGTTCCCATAGAGCACCTTGTCCAAGGTGGGCGCTTGGCAAGCAGGTGGCCTCCCACTCACCTGCACAGGGGCTTGTGTGGGTTGGAAGTCGGTTGCTTCGCCCCTGCCTCGGGAAGTGTCATAGAATTCACAGGATCTTTATCGCTGTCAGGTGGCCATCTAGCCTCTGTTGAAAAACCTCCAAGGAAAGAGCCCACCACCTCCCAAGGAGGAAGCCTGTTCCACTGAGGAACCGCTGTAACTCATAGAATCATAGAAGAGTTGGAGGGCACCTCCAGGGTCATCTAGTCCAACCCCCTGCATAATGCAGATACCTCCCCCTAAATTCACAGGATCCTCATTGCTGTCAGAGGGCCATCTAGCCTCTGTAGAAACCTCCAAGGAAGGAGAGCCCACCACCTCCCGAGGAAGCCTGTTCCATTGAGGAACCGCTCTAACAGCCAGGAAGTTCTTCCTAATGTTGAGCCGGAAACTCTTTTGATTTAATTTCAACCCATTGAAGAATCATAGAATCATAGAGTTGGAAGTGACCTCCAGGATCTAGTCCAACCCCTTGCACACTGCAGGAAACTCACAAATACTTCCCCCTAAATTCACAGGATCTCCATCACTGTCAGCCGGAAAGTCTTTTGATTTAATTTCAACCCGTTGGTTCTGGTCCTACCTTCCGGGGCCACAGAAAACAATTCCACACCATCCTCTATATGACACCCCTTCAAGAACTTGAAGATGGTGATCCTATCCCCTCTCAGCCGCCTCCTCTCCAGGCTAAACATGCCCAGCTCCTTCAACCTTTCCTCATAGGACTTGGTCTCCAGACCCCTCACCATCTTCATCGCCCTCCTCTGAACCCATTCCAGCTTGTCTAGATCCTTCTTAAAATGTGGTGCCCAAAACTGAACACAATACTCCATGGGAGGTCTTACCAGAGCAGAGTAAAGCGATACCATCACATCACGTGATCTGGACACTAGACTTCTGTTGATACAGCCCAAAATTGCATTTGCCTTTTTAGCCGCTGCATCACACTTGACTCATGTTCAGCGTCTGATCCACTAAGACCCCTAGATCCTTTTCGCACAGACTACTGCTAAGACAAGTCTCCCCCATCCTATAACCATGCATTCGATTTTTGCTGGCTAAGTGCAGAACGCTTATCCTTGTTAAAATTCATTTTATTGTTTTTAGCCCCGTTTTCCAGCCTGTCAAGGTCATCCTGGATCCTGTCGTCTCCATAGAGGGCAGGAAAACCACATTTTGGAGGGAGCTGATGACCAATGGCCTGAGCCACGTGGAGCAGGGCCATTGGGACTGGTGGGGCAAGCCATGGGCTTCCTTGTGCTCAGCCACCCCATTGACCTGCCTAACCAAGCATTGCCTCCTCTGCTGGCAACTTTCCAGGGGCCCTGTAGCGAGAGATGTCCCCCAGCATCTGCTCCTGAGGTCATTGTCCTGGCCTAGCCGGGGTTGACCTGGGGGCTTCACTGGGGATCTGCAGCCCCCCTTCCCTTTTAGTGGGGGAGGGGTCAGAGACCCTCAGGGGGCTGTTTGCAACCTGAAAGCCTTGTGAGAGATGATCTTTCCCAGGCTGCCTGGTCATTCTGAAGCCATTGGGAAACGTTGCCGGTGATGGTGGTGGTGGGGAGAAATTTTAGGAGAGGTCTGAAATGAATGCGGTGAGTACTGGTTTATTATTGGGAAATGTGGGCTCTGTTTGGCCTCTTTGAGGTGGGACCTGCAAGGGGTTGGATGGGGGGGCTCTTGGTATCGGACTCTGGTCCTCTTGGGGTTTCGCACAGCTGGGGTCCAGGGAGGGCTTTCGACTGGCTGCCAACTCTCTGGTGAAGGGTCTGTCTGGGAAGGCCCGGAGCACCCACCCGACCCACAAACGCCTCCTTTCCGTGACGGAAGAGACGGTCGGACCCAGGCAGTTTAACAACAACAACGGGTTTATTCTAAGTGCTCAAAAACAAGCGGTTTGAAAAAAAGTTTGTCAACAGTGAATTTAGAAAACAGGAAAGGTTGGTGCAAAGAAATGGAAGCCCTAACGCAACTGGCTTCCATCTGCAGTACTGTGTTCAGTTTTGGGCACCACATTTTAAGAAGGATCTAGGCAAACTGGAAGGGGTCCAGAGGAGGGCGACGAAGATGGTGAGGGGTCTGGAGACCGAGTCCTAGGAGGAAAGGTTGAAGGAGCTGGGGATGTTTAGCCTGGGGAGGAGGCGGCTGAGAGGTGATAGGATCACCATCTTCAAATACTTGAAGGGCTGTCCTCTAGAGGATGGTGTGGAATTGTTTTCTGTGGCCGCAGAAGATAGAACCAGAACCAATGGGTTGAAATTAAATCCAAAGAGTTTCCAACTCAACATTAGGAAGAACTTCCTGACCATTAGAGCGATTCCTCAGTGGAACAGGCTTCCTCCTCGGGAGGTGGTGGGCTCTCCTTCCTTGGAGGTTTTTCAACAGTGGTTAAATGGCCATCTGACAGCAATGAGGATCCTGTGAATTTAGGGAGAGGTTTTTGTGAGTTTCCTGCATTGTGCAGGGGGTTGGACTAGATGGCCCTGGAGGTCCCTTCCAACTCTATGATTTTATGATTCTATGGCTGTCAGTTCTTTCCCTCTAATCCCAAACAGACTCCCCACCCTTGGGTGAGGGCACCCTCCTGCTGCAGCCTCCCCAGAGGGAATACTCCCCCCTCTCTAGCTTGGCCTTTTATTTCCTTCCTCCCAGCCCCCTCCCCCGGGCCAGTTTTTCCTCCCAAAATGCTGCCCACCCAATCAGAGGGACCGAAGGCATTCTGGGAGATGGAGGCCCTGTAGCTACTCTAATACAGGCCTCACTAGGCCTAGGATCATGATTGGGGGGGGGGGGGGTTCAGTCTGCAGTCTGTCAAGTCGTGGGGCTGTTCAAGAGGGAAGGGGGAAGACCTCTCAGCCAGACAGTCAACAAGGGGAGACATCTTGATCTGACTTGCCAGCTCCTCAGACACCCGCATTGCCTGGCAACCTATTGCTCTGTAGTCCCAAATGGTGGAACGCTTTGTAAAAGATGATATGTGGCAAGCAAGTTCTCGGTTTTTAGCACACCCACATGCTAAGCTGAGCCAGTCAGTCTCTCTCTATCTCTCTCCTTAAATGTCTGGCCCAGTCACTGACGAGATGGATGGCAGGTTCTTCCTTTAGATCCTGTGAAAGGCCAACCATTGCTGCCTCCCCCTTCTCAGGGCCCAGCCAGGTGCCTTCCAGGAAGCAGTGGTCCATTCTGGTTCTCTGCCTCTCCCCTGCTCTGTTATTGCCTGAGGACGCTAACTTGGTCATGGCTCATAGCTTAAGAAGGCCTGGGAGAGACTGGTCATTTGCCAGCCTCCAGGACTCTTCTTCCATTGTGGAAATGTTCTTGAAGCAGGGAGGCCACGCAGATGGAAGAGGTGACTTGGCCATAGAATTGGAAGGGACCTCCAGGGTCATCTAGTCCAAACCCCTGCACAATGCCGGAAACTCACAAGCAACTCCCCCTACATTCACAGGAACTTCATTGCTGTCAGGTGGCCATGTAGTCTCTGTTGAAAAACCTCCAAGGAAGGAGAGCCTACCACCTCTTGAGGAGGAAGCCTGTTCCACTGAGGAATCGCTCTAATGGCCAGGAAGTTCTTCCTGATGATAGAATCCTAGAGTTGGAAGGGACGTCCAGGGTCATCTAGTCCAACCCTCTTCACAATGCAGGAAACTCACAAACACCTCCCCCTAAATTCACAGGACCTTCATTGCTGTCAGATGGCCATCTAGCCTCTGTTGAAAAACCTCCAAGGAAGGAGAGCCCATCACCTCCCCAGGAGGAAGCCTGTTCCACTGAGGAATCGCTCTAATGGCCAGGAAGTTCTTCCTGATGATAGAATCCTAGAGTTGGAAGGGACCTCCAGGGTCATCTAGTCCAACCCCCTGCACAATGCAGGAAACTCACAAACACCTCCCCCTACATTCACAGGATCCTCATTGCTGTCAGGTGGCCGTCTAGCCTCTGCTTCAAAACCTCCAAGTAAGGAGAGCCCACCACCTCTTGAGGAGGAAGCCTGTTAGAATCATAGAAGAGTTGGAAGAGACCTCCAGAGTCATCTAGTTCAACCCCCTACGCAATGCAGGAAACTCACCAACACCTCCCCCTCAATTCACAGGATCCTCATTGCTGTCAGGTGGCCATGTAGCCTCTGTTGAAAAACCTCCAAGGAAGGAGAGCCCACCACCTCCCAAGGAGGAAGCCTGTTCCACTGAGGAATCTCTCTAATGGCCAGGAAGTTCTTCCTGATGATAGAATCCTAGAGTTGGAAGGGACCTCCAGGATCATCTAGTCCAACCCCCTGCACAATTCAGGAAACTCACAAACCCCTCCCCCAGGTGGGATTCTTGGTAGGATTCTTGTTTCTTCAGTTCTTCAAGCTGCTGGTCTGCACATACCAGACACCCACAGTATTTCTGTCACGCAGTTCATAGCTCTTGGAAGGTGCCAGGTGAGCCCTGTAGCCTCAGAGTCACGGAGGTAGACATGTTGTGTTTTGGGGGTCCTTTCTCTCAGGCTGCCTCTCTGGGATTACGAGGCCCAAAACAACAACGCTGTGCCTCAGGCGTGTTCTGTCATGAGAGAGATGACCCTGGCAGATGGCCCAAGAGACCCTGGGTGCTTGTTGTGTTGCTGACTTAACGGGTTCTGCTCATCAGTCCCATCAGCCTCCCATTAGAGGCAACACCCCAGGCGGTGCAGTCGCCACGGCTAATGAAGGCGCTCCTGCTGCTGCTGATCAAAGAGCCAAGGGAGAGGACGGGGAACAAAAGAGCGACACGACAGATTCAGGTTAACGTTCTGCTGAGCCAGCCAGGTAGCCGGGGTGCTGACGGATGTCAGCCAGATCTCACGATTGCACAAGGCTGCCTTCTGCCTTCCTCTTTTGTGGTCAGTCTTGTCTTCTGGAACTGGCGGTTGCCGCCAGAGTCTCAGGCAGAAAAGGGCCTTTCACCCACTACCTGGTCCTCCTGACTAGATCCGAAGATCCAGAAATTCTGGTAGTTCTCTCTGTTGTGAACACCTGAGAGAGCTTCTGTCCAAAGAACACATTTTATTGCATTTACCAGGGCTACTCTTGAGCAGGAACGCAGTTCCGGCTGGCTTGGTGTCAGGGGGTGTGGCCTAATATGCAAATGTCCCTGCTGGGCTTTTTCTACAAAAAAGCCCTACGTGAAACAATGGTGATGTCAGGGGTGTGGCCTAATATGCAAATTAATTCCTGCTGGGATTTTTCTACCAAAAGAGCCCTGGTATTTACTAAATAATTTCTACCTTCAGTTTTTTCACCTACATCCTGGCTGGCAAACATTAAAGTTACAAATGCTGAGGCAGTAGCAGTTTGCAACTCTTTTCTCAGGTTCTTGAGATGTTTCATCTAGAACAGGGGTGGCCAAAAGTAGCTCTCCAGATGTTTTTTGCCTACAACTCCCATCAGCCATGGAGAGCCAGTTTGGTGTAGTGGTTAAGTGTGCGGACTCTTATCTGGGAGAACCGGGTTTGATTCCCCACTCCTCCACTTGTACCTGCTAGCATGGCCTTGGGTCAGCCATAGCTCTGGCAGAGGTTGTCCTTGAAAGGGCAGCTGCTGAGAGAGCCCTCTCCAGCCCCACCCACCTCACAGGGTGTCTGTTGTGGGGGAGGAAGGTAAAGGAGATTGTGAGCTGCTCTGAGACTCTTCAGAGTGGAGGGAGGGATATAAATCCAATATCATCATCATCTTCTGGCTGGGGCTGATGAGAGTTGTAGGCAAAAACATCTGGAGAGCTACCGTTGGCCACCCCTGATCTAGAACATGAAGAAATTCTATAAATATGCCATGATAAATTCTATAAATAAATTCTGTAGTAATAATTGCTGTAATAAATTCTATAAAAAGTCAGCCTCTCTGATAGGGGGAGAAGACAGTGGCTTTTTGGTAAGACTTGGAAGAAGAGTCCAAATGGCTTTGAAGGTTCCAGGGGAAAGACGCCCATGAGGGGCGTTGGGTGCACATCAAAGGTGTGGCTAGCAATGCCTCTTCCAGGAGAAGGTATTTTTGCCGTGGGGAGGCTCTTGCCTGAAAGCCACAGCCAAGCAAAGAAACAGAACGCGGGGCCATCCCATCCATCCTGGGTCATCCTGATTCCAAATTATGTATGAATGAGTTAAAGTGGAGTAGTTTAAGTCCAGATGCTTCAGACACCTGTGGAAATAGTGGAGGGAGTGGTTGTCCTCTAGGGACCTGTGAAGGCAGTGGTCAGGTAGTGGGTTGGAATGGAGCTGATTGGTAAAAGGGTTAAGAACCACTGAGTGCTGCTCTACTGGGCCACTGACCGTTGGGGCGTCGTTCCCACACAAGGCGGTTTCCCGAGCATCGAAGAGAGAGGGTGGTGTGAGGAAGACAATCTGGAATTCTGTGCTGTGCTAAAAACATCAGGTGATTTTATACTGGATGTACGGCCACTGCATGGGAGATGAAAAATGGAAATAATGTGCTTAAATGACGATGCATATAGTACATGTAAAAGACGTGATGGCCATAAATTGCCAAGTGAATGTGGCCATCTTGGTGTTTGTGTGCCTTTTCACCTGCGGGGCTGTTGGGGTGCCCTCCCCAGGAGGTAAGTTACTGAAAATACATGATGGTATTATGGTAAAAATTTAAAAAAGCACATCTCTCTGAATTAGTGCCGCGGTGTTTCAAATTCATCTCACTTATTTTTTTCCCGCTATACTTCTTCCATTTCTCTTTTTTTTCCCCCCTGTTTCCATTTATTGCATGCAGGCACCTGGAATTATTTTGGATGGGGAGATGAGCAGAGTAGGTAACACCTCAATGATTCCTTGCGGGTTGTGTGGTTCTAACAGGGGCTCCCCCTGCTCCAGTCTAAGGATAACAGGGTGATTCCTGCATGGACTGCCGTGGGGTGGATTTTCCTCCCGTGTGTGTGCGTGTGCGTGCATGCCTTTCTCCTCTCCTTGTGCCATGAAAGTTTGCTGCTTCCTGTGAAGTAGGATATCAGCCAAGGGGAGGGACAGTGGCTCAGTGGTAGAGCATCTGCTTGGGAAGCAGAAGGTCCCAGGTTCAATCTCCGGCATATCCACCTAAAAAGGCTCCAGGCAAATAGGTGTGAAAAACCTCAGCTTGAGACCCTGGAGAGCCGCTGCCAGTCTGAGAAGACAATACTGACTTTGATGGACCCAGGGGGGGTCTGATTCAGTAGAAGGCAGCTTCATATGTTCATGTCCCTAGAACAGCTGTTTTCTCTGACATGGTTCCCTCTTGAGAGGGGGTGTGGCTAGAGTGGTTGACCTGGGATTGGGGACACCTGGCTTCCGAACTCCATCTTGCCATAAAGCTAACTTCAGGCCTGCCCCTTTCTCAGCCGCACTTGTCCGGCAAGGCCGTGGATGTGAGGATGGATGCACAAGGGAGAGCCATGTTGCACTCCTCAGATCTCTGTGGGAGAAGGGAGGGAGAATGCAAGCCTATAAATAGATGCAGTGTCCCTAAGGAAAAAAAAACCCCATGACATGAGTGCAAGAAGCAGAAGAAGGCCTGTCGTTATCGTCCCTGTTTGTTGCTTAAAATGAGCTACCGTTCACAACAGCTGTGCATGGAAAGAGGCACTTTCAGAATCTCAGAACTGGGCAGGCCCAGATCGGCCCCCGTGCCTCAGTCTGGCCTCATGATGACCGGGCTCCTGCGGAGGTTCATCTTCTCCCTCTGCCTCTCGGGGCTCTCTGACAGCAGGAAGGGGCCATCCTGTCGCCCAGGGGGCAAGCTCTCCAGGAGGCCTCACTGGTTTCCCTGCGCTGCTCCGTAAGGCCTGGCGAGACTGCCGGGAGATTCCAAGGGCCTCTGCTTCAGAGTGCTCCCCGCATCCACCTGAGCCCTTTGCCCATGGGGGAGGGCAGTTTCCATCTTGCCAGGCACGGTGGAGGCGGCAGCACCTGCCTGGGGTGTGGGCCTGGCCAGGAAAGCTCTTCCCGCTTCCGCCACCTCTTGGCATGGAGCTCCGGTTGCATTGATTCATGCTGTTTTCCTTGCTCGAGAAAAGTTGACGGTGCACATTTCCAGCACTGCCTGCTCTCCCACTCATGGCACTTTGGCATTCAGTGGCCCAGATTTCAGGACGGATTTGTGGCTCTCTGCTGGCTAATGGGGGAGTGATTTGTTCTTCGGTCTCCTTCGGAATGCATTTCTCGGTGAGGGCAGCTTCAGCTGGCATTGGCGACTCGTGATGGGCAGCGGATAGAGCCCGGTCCTGCTGTTTCCGTAATCCCCGTATTGTTAAGGAAGTCTTAGCAAAGACGGCATATTATGCTTGACGCCACTTTGCTGTTCAGTGCTTAGGCTTCTGTCAGCTACAATCTATCAGAAAGATTTTTTTTTTTTTAAGGAAACCCTCACTGTGTTACCTAACCTGCTAATTATGCTCTGAAATGTGTGTTTGGAACTTAAACAGAAGCGTCTCCAACCTTCCCTGTCACATCTGATCCTCCTTGGGTTATCCTCTTGGTGTGGGTGAAGTGCCGTTCTTGGCATGCTTCCCCACAACTCCCCCTTCGGGCTTTCTCAGACCCCGCCATCACCAGTCTCGCATGGGTCTGGGCCGGCGTCAGTGGCACACCACCTTTCTGGGTCTGAGGAGGCAGGGTGCCAACTCTCGGTGGGTGGGGGTTGCCTATTCTCTGGAGCGTCTTGGCATTTTCCTTGCCCTCTCGTGGGCTTGACCCTTTGCTCCTCTCTCTTCTCTTTTCTAGTCTCTAGTAGATCTCTTACCAAGTGCCATTGTGAGCTGTGAGTATCCATGCCCTCTTGGCTGTGTACATGAATGCCCACTTTATCTCATAAAGCGGGGCATGTCCTTTTCCCTTCAGCCCCCCCCCCCTTCCCGATCCCATTGGCTTCTCAGAGGGGTGTGGGCGAAGCTGGTTGCACGGGGCAAAGCCATGGGCATTGTGTCTGACGTGGCTTAATGTGTCATGTTGTGTCTTATCATGGAAGCTTTTGAACGCTGGGCTGAAACCAAGCTGTGTTAATGAGAAGTTGGGTGATTCATCTTCTAGCAGAAACTGATGTCGAGTTGCTTCATTCTTTTGCTCTACAAGTAGCAAGCATCAGTCTAGGTGCCTTGCATGGAAAATGAATATGAATATATGAAGCCGCCTTCTACTGAATCAGACCCTCAGTCCATCAAAGTCAGTATTGTCTACTCACACAGGCAGCGGCTCTCCAGGGTCTCAAGCTGAGGTTTTTCACACCTATTTGCCTGGACCTGTTTTAGTTGGCGATGCCGGGGATTGAACCTGGGACCTTCTGCTTATCAAGCAGATGCTCTACCACTGAGCCACAGCCCCATTCATGGCTCTCCAGGGTCTCAAGCTGAGGTTTTTCACGCCTACTTGCCTGGACCCTTTTTAGTTGGCGATGCCAGGGATTGAACCTGGGGCCTCCTGCTTGCCAAGCAGATGCTCTACCACTGAGCCACAGCCCCATTCATGGCTCTCCAGGGTCTCAAGCTGAAGTTTTCCACGCCTATTTGCCTGAACCCCAAGTGCCATGTTCTCTCTGGAGCAGGGTTCCTCCACCTTGAGGGAGATGGAGAGGGCTTTTAGGGGGGTGGGCTAGGATTACCTTCCTTTTTGGGGTGACTCAGGCTCATGTTGGGAGGGGCTTGCTCTTGTCTTGTCCTTCGAGGGTACACAAGAGCACACTTTCCCTCGGCCTCCTGGCTGGAGACTAGCAAAGGCAGCCTGGAAAGTGAGAGATGGTTCTATTTTGAGCCCGGACAATCAAAGGAGCTGAAAGGCTGTTTGAAGCGGCTCTCAGCTGGAGATGCCCCTCCCCTTGTGTCTTTAGCTGAAGTTTGTGTTATGGGGGGGGGCGGGGGGAGGGATGGCTCTCTTGACCAGGAGCAAAACCCCTATGAAGCCGGGGCCCAAAATTCACAAAGGACACAACCCTTTGCCTTCGGCAGGCCTCTTTGCCGGGGACTTCAGGTTCCCAGTTTCAAGGTGTGCCGAAGGGATTGGAGAGGCTGCCCGCTGGGGAGATGCCAGGCCGCCTCGGTGCCCGGTCTGCCAGCCAGCCAGGTCCTCGATGAGCTGCATCCCGGCCGGAGCCGCTTTTCTTCAAACTGTGCCCCTGTTTGATTGTTCCGTAGGCAGCAGATGGTGCGCTGGGGTTTGCCCGCCTTTTTGCGCTGAGCGGCTGTGACTGCTGTCCCGTAGATGGCCGTTCCTGAGGGCAGCTGCGTTTTTGTCCTCCGCCAGGAACGCTCAGTCCCTTTTGCTGAGCATGGCAGTGTGCCAAAGGGGAACCTGCTGTTTCTTCTTGGGTGCTTTCCCCCTCCTTTCCCTGTCCTGCTGGGGAGTGACTGAGCTGCTTTTCAGACTTGCGCTGTAGTGCCTGGTGGGTTCCTTTGCTTCCTCTGCGACAGGGGGGGTCCGAGTTGTCGTCATGTTTCAGCTTAAACCTTCCAGAGCATCCCTCAGTTGCAAAGGATCTGATTGTGCTTTTGGCCGCAGGGGCTTTTATAGTCCTGTTGGGCTCACCGACTTGCTCTTGCCTTCCACTGATGCTTCCTCCCCACCCCTGAGGGGAAGGCTGCACTTTTGGGGTTGCCTCGGAAGGGAAGAAGAAAGTAAGGACTTTGCAATGTAAAGTAGTGAGCCTGCAGCTTGTATAACCGTGTAAATGTGCTGTCCCCTCAGAATTACGCAATGCACAGCCATTAATGTCTAAACTGCTGGCATCAAAAGTGGGTACACCCCTAAGCGATAATGTCCAAATGGGGGCCAAAGTGTCAATATTTTGTGTGGCCACCATTATTTTCCAGCAGTGCCTTAACCCTCTTGAGCATAGAGTTCACCAGAGCTTCACAGGTTGCCACTGGAGTCCTCTTCCACTCCTCCATGACGACGTCACGTAGCTGGTGGATGTTAGAGACCTTGCGCACCTCAGCCTTGCGTTTCAGGCTGCCCCTCAGATGCTCAGTAGGGTTTAGGTCTGGAGACATGCTTGGCCAGTCGCTCACCTTGACCCTCAGCTTCTTCAGCAAAGCAGTGGTCGTTTTGGAGGTGTGTTTGGGGTCGTTAACATGTTGGAATACTGCCCTGCGGCCCAGTCTCCGAAGGAAGACTGCAGATCTCGCAGTCTTTCCGAAAGATCTGGCAGTCTTTCTGTGGCTTAGTCTCCAAAGGGAGGGGATTGTGCTCTGCTTCAGTATGTCACAGTACATGTTGGCATTCATGGTTCCCTCAGTGAACGGTAGCTCCCCAGTGCCGGCAGCACTCATGCAGCCCCAGACCATGACCTTCCCACCACCACGCTTGACTGTAGGCAAGACACACTTGTCTTTATACTCCTCACCTGGTTGCCATCACACACGCTTGACACCATCTGAACCAAAGAAGTTTATCTTGGTCTCATCAGACCACAGGACAGGGTTCCAGTAATCCATGTCCTTATTCTGCTTGTCTGCAGCAAACAATTTGCGGGCTTTCTTGTGCATCATCTTTAGAAGAGGCTTCCTTCTGGGACGACAGCCCTGCAGACCACTTCGATGCAGCGTGCGGCGTATGGTCTGAGCACTGACAGGCTGGCCCCACCCCTTCAGCCTCTGTAGCAATGCCGGCAGCACTCATACGTCTATTTCCCAAAGCCAACCTCTGGATATGACGCTGAGCACGGGCACTCAGCTTCTTTGGTCCCCCATGGCGAGGCCTGTTCTGAGTGGAACCTGTCCTGTTAAACCGCTGTATGATCTTGGCCACCGTGCTGCAGCTCAGTTTCAGGGTCTTGGCAATCTTCTTATAGCCTAGGCCATCTTTATGTAGAGCAACAAGTAGCTTTTCCAGATCCTCAGAGAGTTCATTGCCATGAGGTGCCGTGTGGAACTTCCAGTGACCAGTAGGAGGGAGTGAGAGCGATAACCTGCTCCCCCTTCACACCTGATACCTTGTACCACTTACGAGTCGCATGACACCAGGGAGGGAAAACGGCTACTCGGGCCATTATCACTCAGGGGTGTACTCCCTTTTGTTGCCAGCAGTGTAGACATTAATGGCTGTGCGTTGCGTAATTCTGAAGGGACAACACATTCACACTGTTATACAAGCTGCAGACTCACTACTTTACACTGTAGCCAAGTGTCATTTCTTCAGTGTGGTCACATGAAAAGATATACTTAAATATTGACAAAATGTGAGGGGGGGTACTCACTTCTGTGACATACTGTAGATGGAGTTGTGTTCCTGGGAGGCCTTTCTGCCAGGGGGTGGCATCCTTGGGGGGGGGGAGGAAGGTGTTTGAGTTGGCTTCCCCGTTCTGGGCCAACTGGGCAGCATCTGGGAAGCGATGCTCAGGCTCCTTTTGCCTTGCAGCTTCCGAAGACCACGACAGTGCCGTGGAGGACCGGGACAGCGACTACCGCAGCGAGACCAGCAGCAGCATGCCCCCACCCTACCACACCACCTCCCAGCCCAACGCCTCCGTCCACCAGTTCCCCGTGGCCTCTCGTCTGCAGCAGCAGGGGGTCTCCCGAGAGGCTGGCCTGGAGGCCACACGTGGCTATGAGCGGGAGCACCAGAAGCGCACAGCCGTCAGGTGGGTCTCCCTTGAGAAGTAGACACCCCCCTCCTTTTTCCCTTTACCCTTCCTTTTCCTCCTCTTTTTGTTTCTTTCAGCTGTCCTTGTCAAGGATAATCGGACAGAGTTTATGTCGAAATAATGTGATTTCCCTTTCCCTTCCCCTACTTTGTATTTCCTTAGCCAGTCTGGTGCAGTGGTGAAGTGTGCGGACTCTTATCTGGGAGAACCGGGTTTGATTCCCCACTCCTCCCCTTGCAGCTGCTGGAATGGCCTTGGGTCAGCCATAGCCCTCACATTGTCCTTGAAAGGGCAGCTTCTGTGAGAGCCAGTTTGGTGGAGTGGTTAAGTGCATGGACTCTTATCTGGGAGAACCGGATTTGATTCCCCACTCCTCCCCTTGCAGCTGCTGGAGTGGCCTTGGGTCAGCCATAGATCTTGGAGTTGTCCTTGAAAGGGCAGCTTCTGGGAGAGCTCTTTCAGCCCCACCCACCTCACCGGGTGTCTGTTGTGGGGGAGGAAGGGAAAGGAGATTTTGAGCCGCTCTGAGACTCTTCGGGGTGGAGGGCAGGATATAAATCCAATATCATCTTCTTATCCTGTTTCTTGACATTCCAATGGAATATATATAACCAAGGATAATCTCACAGTAACCCCAATGAGTTTGTTTGTTCATCTCTTGCTGACACGTTGCTGCTCCCAAGTTGGAATCCCCAATGAAGCAATCGACCCAAAGCATTAAAACAAGCCTTTAAAAACGTGTATTATAAAAATAATTTGAAACAACAATTCTGCAAATCACATATTAACAATTAAACACTGGTTTTTGGAGGTTTTTAAACAGAGCCTAGAAGGACTAGATGACCCTAGAGGTCCCTTCCAACTCTAGGATTCTATGAACTTCCTGACCGTTAGAGCGATTCCTCAGTGGAACAGGCTTCCTCCTTGGGAGGTGGAGGGCTCTCCTTTCTTGGAGGTTTTTAAAGAGATGTTAGATGGCCCTCTGACAGCAATGAGGATCCTGTGAATTTAGGGGGAGGTGTTTGTGAGTTTCCTGCATTGTGCAGGGGGTTGGACTAGATGACCCTAGAGGTCTCTTCCAACTCTAGGGTTCTATGAATAAGTGGGTGATAAAGATTTAGTACTAGTGAATATGAAAACAGCAAAGCTGGGTGTAAATAAACAGAAGCCATGACATGTTTGGCTAGACTTTTCCTTCCTCTAATACTAAAACTCACCCCCTTGGGTAAGGGATCTCTCCTGCAGCCTTTCCCAGAGTGAACTCACTTCCCTGTCTGGGCTTGGCCCTTTTATGCTCTCCTCCCAGGTCCCACCCCTCTCTGGGCCAGTTTTCACTCCAAAACCTTGCCACCCAATCAGAGGGACATCCTGGGAGATGTAGGCTTTCTGTAGTAACTCCTAGGCAGGCTTCTCTGGAGCCTGTAGGCCTCACTAGGCCCAGGATCATGACAAATGGCCACCTCCCAGCTCCCTCAGTCAGGCAGTCCTGGTGGTGCATTTTATTACCTCTACAACACTGAGTGTCTCTGAGTAATCTTCTGCCCTTTGCTTTTCCCAACTCTTCCTTGCCTTTCCTTTGATGAAGATATGATAGCTTAGACTCCACCCTGAGTGGCCGGTCTGATCTGGAGTCTGCCTCAGAGTCTAGTCAAGTGACCAGCCGCCGGTTGTCGCTAGAAAGCCGCCACTCTCTAGAGCTGTCGGATAGGTGGGTGGAGCTGTGCACAGCCTCAGTGTCCCCATGCTGTGGTGCGTAGCCGTGGCCTGGTCTGGGGAGCAGCTTTTGATGTTTGCATGCCCTTCTCCTCTCTTGCTGTTGGCGGAGCAGGTGGACTCTCTGGTGTGGCTTTTCCTCTTTCAGGTGGTGTGCTTCCTCTCTCAGCACAATGCAAACCTTTCCTGTTGGCCCTATAAAGAGAAAAGAGATTAGAACTCCGAGCTTTCCTCCCAACTAAATCTCATGCGTTTAGACCTGTCAGGCAAGTTGCACATCCCAGTAGCATGTGTGAAGTTTCTGACTGTCCCATAAAATGGAGCTAGAGTTTAACCCTTGCACTGGTTTGCAGTGTTTACCGGCCAGTGATGCCTGGGTCTGATCACTGTTGCCAGCAGGGAGTGGCTCTTGAGTTTAGCCTGTTTGAGGATTGTTTAAGGCTGCACACAAAAGCTTGTACCAGGAATAAAACTATTTGCCTTAAAGGTGCCTGACTGGAATCAAAAGTTGTTGTACAGATCTTGTTGCAGTCCATCTGGTAAACATAATGAGTGTTCTGTACTGTGGGCATAGTGACAGGACAAATTAGTATATTCCAAAGTGTTCTATCTCACTGCTGACATGGAGACTGTAGTACATGTAGAGATTCCATAATAAGAACATAAGAGAAGCCATGTTGGATCAGGCCAGTGGCCCATCCAGTCCAACACTCTGTGTCACACAGTGGCCAAAAAAAAAAAAAATATATATATATATATATATATATATATATATATATATATATATATATATATATATATATATATATATACACACACACACACACACATTGTGGCTAATAGCCACTGATGGACCTCTGCTCCATATTTTTATCCAATCCCCTCTTGAAGCTGGCTATGCTTGTAGCCGCCACCACCTCCTGTGGCAGTGAATTGTGAAGAAGGACTTCCTTTTATCCGTTCTAACCTGACTGCTCAGCAATTTCATTGAATGCCTACGAGTTCTGGTATTGTGAGAAAGGGAGAAAAGTACTTCTTTCTCTACTTTCTCCATCCCATGCATTATCTTGTAAACCTCTATCATGTCACCCCGCAGTCGACGTTTCTCCAAGCTAAAGAGCCCCAAGTGTTTCAACCTTTCTTCATAGGGAAAGTGCTCCAGCCCTTTAATCATTCTAATATTTTTGTTAGTATTTTGTCAGCTTTGTTATACAATTCCTCGTAAAACAGTATGCCTTAATTCCGATCCTTAAGGGACTTAGGAGAGAAGACACATCCAGTTCCCTGCCTTTGAAACTTTCTTCCTGCTGCCTTAGAAGTCCTGAATTGCAAGGGAATTGTAAGGCGCAAGAGTTATGGATTAGGAGTGCATCCTGATGTTCTGTGCTTAGTAATAAGGCTGTAAAACAGCATTCAAGCCCAACCAGATTTCCCAGAGCTCTCATTGGGAGCCAGTTTGGTGCAGTGGTGAAGTGTGCGGACTCTTATCTGGGAGAGCCAGGTTTGATTCCCCACTCCTCCACTCGCAGCTGCTGGAATGGCCTTGGGTCAGCCATAGCTCTCATAGGAGTTGTCCGTGAAAGGGCAGCTGCTGTGAGAGCCCTCTCAGCCCCACCCACCTCACAGGGCATCTATTGTGGGGGAGGAAGATAAAGGAGATTCTTCTTCTTCTAGTGAGTTTTGACCTGGACAATTTTGTTGTCCTTTCAGGTGTTCTGGGCTTGAATGTTCTTCTGATACTGGACTTGAATGTTCTTCCACTACTACAGACTTACCTGGCTGCCTATCTGTAACTCTGGGGTCATAAGCGTGCTCCATGGCATTTCATACTTCACATGTTTATGCACTGTAGCTCCTGATTTGCCATGCTGAAATCCTCCTTCACAAACAAGGTGCTAAAGTTCTTCCCCCCTACACACTCTTCCCTGGTTTTTTCTCTTTGCCTTCCTGCCCTCCTCCTGTTTTTGTCTCCTCCACAGCCCAGGATCTTTAGCTAGCAATGGAAGAGTCAGGATCATTCCATTTGATTATGAAGTTGGGCGAGATGTGTATCCTGACAACTATGAGGACTTGGGCAAGCAGCTGATAGAAGATTTTTTAGAAAGAAGCCAGAGGAACAGAAGTTGGCAGGAACTAGGTGCCAAGAAAAGCCCCGCACGTTCCAAAAAGGAGGTTTCGAAGGGTCATCGTGAAAGGTCACGGCCTTTGCGGAAAGCTCACCCAGACTCAGGAGCTCCAGATGTCCCTGGCTATCCAGAGGAATACGACACAATAGACAGGAGGAGAAAAAAGAAACGGCGAAATAACAACATTGAAGAATGTGAATTGTCAAGACTACGGAATGGTGGCAGTCTGAGACTGGCCCATGAGACAGTGAGTTCTTTGGATACCATTGAAACAGGGTCTGATCCGGAGGTTTTCCTAGAGCACAATGAGACTGGGAAGTATAGCAGCAGCCCCACGGAAAGGGAAGAACCATTACCCGTCTATCCGGTTTTGCGCCCGTACAAAAATGGGCTTCTAGTTAAAAGCGGCAAATTGTCCAACAACAGACAGACAGTTCTTGACTCTGGTCCAGTTCACCTTAGCCGTGAAGATGGACTGCTCACAGAACCGCCAGCTAACTGCTTTGTGCCACTGGGGGGTGGTCTGGAGGAATTTGATAGCAGTGCATCTGATGAGCTTCAGTACTCTCCTGTTTCAGAAGACGATGACTTGGAAGAACTGGCCATGCTGTCGCAAGCCTGGCGCGAGTCCAACATTTGCCATTTGGGGGAATCCCCGGAGAACCAGCATGGAGGTCCTGCTGGATCCTTCCTTCAAAAGGACCCAAAGCCACGTAGAGTGAGAGAAGGGAAGCACAGCTGCCTGAAGCAAGACTTGGCACTCTCTCCCGTTGAAGAGCCGGCTGAGGAATATGTGGACGCAATGGGTGAATTGCAGTGCTTAGTTGAAACGGTGTCCGAATACTTGGCTGAAAAAGAGGAAGAGATCAGCAAATTTGGAAGCCTCCCCAAAAGTAAAAACGAGAGTTTCCTTCTGAAGCGGGCCAACGCTGATCACCTGGCAGAAGAGAATGACTGCTCAGACCAAACAAAGCCGGTTTCTGCCGTGGAAGACGGAGAGGGTGACAAAGGGAAACCAGAGGCACTCGCGGACTTGTTTGGTGTGAAGAACACCGTCAGCTCCTTGTTTAGTTCTCTCACTGAAAAGGTAGGCTCAGGAACAAAGCATTTGTCGGCATCGGTGGAAAAGTTTGTGACTTCAGCACCAGAGAAATCAGAAGTTCTCGGTCAGTCTGAGGGAGGCATAATGAAGATGTTCTCTGGAAAACCCAAGTCTGAGTGTGCTGCTCCAGAAGGGAAGGTAGAAAGTAAAGCCGGTGTGAAGGTCTCTCCAGCCGCTACTCCCTTGGCCTGGGGTAGTGTCAAGGAAGGAGACCGTGGTGGTGCTGCTGCTGCTTTGGGTGCCCCAGAAAGAGCTGACCTGGAGGCTTCTCTGGGCCTCGGGGGTCAAGACTCTTCGGCAAAGGATGGACACGGTCAGTTCTCATATCAGAATCCGAGTTCAGTTGTGAATTCTGTTTTAGGCATGATAAACCCCTTAAAAATATTCTCTGAAAAAGAAGCGCTAAAGAGAGAGGATGTAAAACAAGAAGAGCCCCTGAAGGCGAAAGACCACTGCATCAGTGCTTGTGAAGTCCAAGCAAGTGAGAGGCTGCGTGAAGACAATGCAAAAACCACACAGGGGTCTGCAGAAAAGCACCGGAATGAAGCAGAGACCCGCACAGGGGTTGGTCCGGTGTCCTCAATTCTCGGTAAATTGTCTAGCTCTGTTAGTTCTTTTAGTTTGAAAGCCAGTTTTGAACACCTGGCTGTTCCCAAGCAGGCAACTGTGCCGTCAGATTCTTCTGATGTGCTTCTGCCAGAGAAAGTTGCAGAAGAGTATAGAGGCTCTTCAGGAAACCAGCAGCCAGAAGGACGACAGGGGTTGGGAAGCAAGCCAAGCGACAGCAGAAAGGAAGCCCACGACCAACCCTCTGGGCCAGGAGGATCTTCGGAGAACTTCTTCAGCCCTCTTAAGAGGTCGTTCAGCCTGCTTTTGCTCCCTTCAGGGGAGTCGGTGCCAAAAGAGGCTCCAGCCTCTGGCTTGAAGAAAAGTCACCAGTCAGAAGACGATGTCAGAAGAACGGATTCTGCGCACAGTGAATTGCATTTCCCTTTCACTGGGAAAGTGCAGATTCCCTTTTTGAGCAGTTTGGGGTCTTCAGACAAACAGGAGAAAGAAAAGCGAGGGTTTTTTGCCTCTTTTTCCAAAGCTGCCTCTACTGAAAACCTGATGGATTCAAAAGTTCTTACTGGGCAACAGGGTTTTTGTGGCAAGCCCCAGAATGCTGAACAGGATCACAAAAGCAGGAACTTAGAATCTGCCAGGATCATCTCATCAAAGTCTTCTTCAGCTTCTTATGGACCAGATCGTCAAGAGGAGCCATTGGGGATGAGAGGAACTGGTGAGGAAGACAGTTTGCGTGCACCAGAAAGAGAAGATCTACCTCAAGTTGTCACTGGCAGTCGGACAGTTGCACAGGCAGGAGATGATGATAATATCAGTGTTCAAGATCTGAAATGCAGAAGGGCACCATCGCCCATGCTGAAAGACCCAGGCTTCAATGCTGCCAATGTTTTGGCAACTGGCCAAGAGGGCAAGACACCAGATGGCTCCGCCAAGGCACCACCACAATCACACTTCTTTTCCGGGTTTTTCCAGCATTCTTCGTCTGACCAGACACCCAACAGGCAAGACCCGAATGTTAAAAATGAAACGAGCAGTCAGAAAAGCAGTCCTCCTGGCTTACTTTCTGGATTATTCAGATTTGCTTCGAGTGAAAATGTGTCTGACTGTAAACCAGAGAAGGTGAAAACGAGTCCTTCGGGCCTAATGAAGTTTTTCACAAAGAGCGAGGAGGGCAGGGGCAGTTCTGTCAGCTTGCGTGTGGCTCCCTGTCCTCAGGAAGGCACTGGAGAGAAACTGGAGAAGACGAACTTCGTTAGGAGCATTATGCACAAACCAAAAGGAAAAGCAGAGGAGAAAGTCACTGAGTCTTCTCAGACTAATGGCCATTCGCCTGACACGGGATTAATGGAAATGGACAATGACCCCCTTCCCTTCCAGTGGCATTCTGTGTCCCAGCATGCTCTGAGTTCTCAGCAAAACATACAGGACTTTTCTAGGAGCCCAGCTGTTTCCAGACAATATGCAGATTGTGATATTTATCAAATGGCAGTAAATGAAAGGTCAGATGAATTCCTCAATTCTTCTTTACTCAATGCAGAATTGTACGGTCAGTTAGGACAGTATTGTGCTTTTGAGGAAACTAGGAGGAAGTTGAGCTTTGACTGGGAGTACGATTCCCTGGAGCCTTCTGCAAACTCTCAACAGATCCCCTTGCCAGTCTACTATGTCTTCAACCAGAACTTGAATCAATTGGAGCAGTTTTTTGAGTGGTCAGAATCCAGTGATGCAGCCCTGAATCTGTGTAAGAAAGACGGTAATGCAAACGTGGTGGACTGGAGGTCAAATGGCAGTTTTGATACGCAGAGCGTAGATTCAAGCGTTGCATCGTACGACTCACTCGATCAGGTAGCCTTTGACAATTTCTGTCTGGAGGAAAGCGAGATGTGGGCAAATGGTTCTTTGAACGGTCTTCCGTTTGACGACTACAACTGTGCCCTGGAAGAGATGCCGATGGACTTGAGCTTTTCCTCTGTCGGTGATGGAAATATGTGGACTCTCAGAGAGCACGCGTCTCTAAGTGTGAATGGAAGCCTTGTGTATCCTTCTTACAACCAGGAATACCAGGACTGGCTGATGTTGCTTGGACACGGTGCCTGGTGGCCGTCAGAAGATGGAGATTGTGGGTATTACCTGTACAGTGATGGTCAATATGTCTATTCCCTGCTCACTGATTTCACAGGGGAATACGTGTATATATGCACCCCTGACACCTTTGCCCAGCCTGACTTTTGGGATTATAATTATCTTGGGGATTTTTTGGAAGACATGGTGTTGGAAGATAACAGCATTGCTGTTTGTGGTTTCAAAGTACCTCTTGGCAGTGAAGATGAGTTGTTGTGGATTGCTGAGGAGGAGCAACCGGATCATCATGACCACGTCAGCAAGCCACTCGATTTGTCCGTAGCTTTCCAGAGAAGTGATCAACTTATGAACATGAATTTGGAGACCTTTTCGCAAATGTTTGAAGAGTCCATTTATTACCAAAGGGAGCTGCCTTTGGACTTCTCTGAATACAGACTTCAGAAGCTCAAGGTAGACTTCACGCCTGAAAGGGAAACGGAGCAGTACTTAGAAGAGCTTCCACTAATGCTGGACCTGACCGTTAATTCCATGGGGGCTTCTAGCAGCAGGCGGCAGGGGGGGGAGTTGCACCACAGATGGCCAGAGAGAACTCCTTGGACAGCAGCTTCTGAGACGGGGCACCCCAGACGGTTCAGCCTCCCTATTTTTCATTCTCCTGCAAAACCTGCGCCTCTCGCAGGGACTCAGAATGCAGCAGAAATCGGAACAACCCAAGAAGACAGAAGGGGATCCGTGAGCAAAGTCACGTCTTTATTTTCGACTCTAGGAGGCCTGCTGGGCAAATCTTCAGGGTCAGAGGGTGTGGATGCTCCATCGGAGTCTCCGGATCACACGCATGATGCTCTTCCACTGACGTCACCCAGGAAAAGAGGAGAGGCGGTGGGCGGCCATGCACAGATTTCCACCCGGTGTGAAGCAGGGAGAAAAGACTCAGCCGGGTTTGACACATTAGAGTCCGTTAGGAATGGCGTCTCTCAGAACGCTCCGCACAAGAAGGCTCCTTTGCTCAGGTCTCCCTTTCCACAAAGCTCTGGCCCCACCGGCCCGCAGCTTGGTCAGTTAGGTGCCATTGTTATGCCAGCTCAGTCTAGATGCCAGACGAGCAGGGAGGAGCCCAAGAGAGCGGAGGCAGTGCCCACCCAAGCGTCATCAGAGGCCGAGGGGACGCTCTTCCAAAGCGCCCTGAAGATCTTCCACCGGGGGGAGGCCCCCGTCCCAACTGCAGCAGCGGAGAAAAGCCAAACATCTGGATTTATTGATTTCTTTAAAGCACAGCTGAACAAACCACCACCAGACTCAACAGCAGATCTGTTGAGTGAAAATGCGAAGAAGACGCCTGGAGAGAAAGGAGAAGGCTCGGGCCTTTCTTCCTTGTTTGGTTCCATCGGGGACCTTTTCAGAGGGGACGTAGCCCCTCCCCCTCCGAGTGCCACTGTTCTGCCGTCCGGTGGGACCCAGATGCTGGTGGAAAGAGAGGCTCCGGATGGGCAAGGCGTGCAAGAGCCTAGCAGCAACGCAGCTTCTGAGTCCCGTGCTCTTCTGCGGCAGGGTGGGGAGGAAACTGCCCAGAGACACGGCCTGCCCAGAAGAAGAGGAGAGGAAACAGAGACCCTGCCAAAGGATGCTGGCCACAGCCCCTCCCTGCATGCAGCCCCCGGAACGGGCCACCCAAGTCCACCACGAGGGCCACGTGCCAGTGGACCAGCTCTATCACCAGGGGGTAGCCGTCCAGGAGCCACGCCTCACCCTGCACAGCCAAGCGGCCCCCCGGAACCCCCACAGGAGCTCGGATGGAGCTGGCCTTTTGGCTTGTCCCAGGCAGCCGATCCTTCTAAGCCTCAGCCGGCCGGCAGGAGCCTTTTCTCTTTCTTCTCTGCAGGAGAGGCCCCGCCCCCTTCTTCAACAGTCCCGGAGGCCAAGCCTGCAGAAGCAGAGGGTTTCTTCAAGCTCCCCTCCTTCCTGTCGGGGGGAGGCCCTCCTGTGAAGCCCCAGAGTAGCTCCAGTTTCGGCTTCTTCAGCCTGACCTCCTTCCTGGATGAAACCCCGCCAGCGGCCCCTGCAGAGCCACCTCCACGGCAAGCGAGCACCAGGGCCTCTGCTTCTGTTGACTCGGGCATTGGAGCTGGCAGCCAGCAGTCCCTGGAGAAGGAGGAGGAGGAGGTGGCGGCTGCTGCTGATGTGGTGGCCGCCGTGCTGGGCAAGAAAGAGGCTGCCGGCCTGCACAGCAGAGCAGGTGCCTTGAATGTCCCTGTGGCTGAACCCCCCAGGGCTTTGGGAGGCAGGCAGAAGGCAGGCAGGCTTCCTGCGGCCGTGAGGGATGCAAGCGGAAAAGATCAGACGTGGGAGGACAGCAGAGCCTTACCTGCGCAGGCCCCGGGGTCAGCGGAACAACCACAAAAGAACCCAGAAGAGAGAGCTGTGCTTGTGTTGCCTCCAGACAAGGCACCGGCTCCATCGTACCGGGGTGAAAACACAGAATGGAATTCCGTTTCGGACGTGGGGGTCCCTGAAGTCCTTTTGCAGGAGGGGGCACCTGAAGGGCGGCCAGACGTTCCTGAGGTGAAGCTGCAGGAAGCCCAGGCAGCAGCAGGCCCTCCCCCTCCCGGCACAAGCTGGCCGCACACCCAGTCTGGAAGGGCTCCCCCCACAGCAGCCTTGCAAGGCACGCCTCAAGAACCTGAGAGCGACAAGTCTGTGCTAGACGCTTCTGTGGAAATGTTCTCGAGTTTCGTGACCAAAATGAAACCCACCAAAACCTTCTCTGACTTCTTTTCCCAGCCCCAGCCTCCGGTGGCTCCAAGCACCCAGAGGAAAAGCTCTTCCTTCTTTGGTTTCTCGTCTCTGCCGGGGGGGCCCTCACCCACCTTCAGCAGCGATTTCTTCGGCATTTTCAAAGGGGCGTCGGAAGAGGCCCCTCCCCAACCAGCTGCAGCCCCCAAGCCCCCCAGGGCCGACTCCTGCGCCAGAGAGGCTGCAAGCAACAGACGCACCACCAAGCCAGACCAGATCTCTCGAGCCGAACTGCTGGGGACAGAAGCCAGCGGTGTCTTCAGAAGAGAGGATGGTGCCCCAGTGTTGGTGGAAGGGGGCTCGACAAAGGAGCCTAAGAGGGGTCAAGAGGAGCCTCTGTTAGACGCTCCGGAAACAAGGCTCTCTAGGGAGGAGAGAGGCCTTGAGGTGGCACCTGGGGAGACGAGCTTTGTCCCAATCCACCCAGTGTGGAGCGCTGGCCCTTGCAGTCAAGATGCAGAGGATGCCATCGGCGCAGAAGCCGCTGAAGTGTCCAGGCAGCCGTTAGAGACGGATGTTGCCTCGGTGGCTGCTGAACAAGAAGCCCCAGAGCAGGAAATTGAAGTTGGCCCCATGGATCTGGACCATGCCCATGAACTGGAACCTGAAGTTGATGAAGGAGACAAGGGCTCGTGGCGCTCTGCTCCGGGGACTGCGGGAGGCCTGAAGCTTTGTTTCCTGGTTTCAGATGAGGGACAAGACTTGCTCCAGAAAAGTCCAGCCAGGACTCTGGGGACGGAAGGAGATGCACAGCTTGAGAAGGAAGAGCCTTCAGCGCAGAGCTCGGCTCCTGCCAGCAGGCCTGCCAGCGGTGCCACAGAGTCCAGCGGTGCCAAGCCTGGCTTTGAACTCCCAAGCCTCTTGGGCTTGCCCAAATTCAGCTTTGCACCTTCCACGGAGGCGTTTGGCTCCTTCTTCCCGCTGCAGCCACCTGCAGCTAGTCAGGCTACGGCGGAGCCGGGCCTCATGTCCGGGTTTCACAAGCTCTCTTCCACTTTGTTTGGCGGAGGAACTGAAGAGAAGGCAGGGAAGCCAGAGAGCGCCCAGGGCCCAGCGTTCGGGCGGAAGCTGGACTTCTCCTTTCCCTGGCAAAAAGACGGCAAGCAGGCTCCTCCCCAGGACGGGGCAGGCCCACCCCCGGCAGAGGGCTTGTCCGACAAAGATGTGACCCCAGATGCTCTCTCCGGACTGGACGCCAAGGCCCCGCCGGTGGCGTCTGCACCTCAGCAGCCCGTCCCACCTGCGATCGACGCAGAGGAGGGAGCCAAGGCTGACCAACTGCCCGCTCCAGCGGCCGAGTTGGATTCCTGCGCTGAGAAGTCCCATCGTTTTGGCGAGGGGTGGAGCGGCCCCACTGCTGCCGTCTCCTCCGTCCTGTCCTGCGAAGAGCTGGAGGGTGCCGGGTTGGGAGAGCCTGAAGATGAGCCAGGCAGGGGGGTTCCCAGCGGCCCCCCAGGCCCGGCTTTGGAAGAGCTGGTGGAGGCCATCCCCTGTCCTGCCGCGGGAATTCTCCCTCCTGGATCGCAGCCCCCGGAGGCGACGAGCAGCAGGCCCCTGGAGGAGAAAAGGCCAGTAGCTTGTGCAGCATGATAAATGGTGTCCACTCACGGGCCATTTATAATGCAAGAGCGCTAGCATAGACCCTGTCCTTCCGACTCACTCACACCGTGGTTGCTAGCAGTGGTAGGACGACTCCCCCCCCCCCCTCCCCATAAGTCCTTTCTGTGGTTTTTCTCCATCTCTCAAAATCTCCCTTTCTCTTGAAAAATCTCCCAGGTGTTCTTCTTTCCCTGTTGTGGTTTTTTTTTTGTCAACCAGCAGCTTCCGTTATTGCTTTTGTTAGCTTTTTGTTGCCACATTCCTTGTGAGAGCACCTGGCACTTCCCAATGACATGGCCGGGGCGGGGGGGCGGGGGGCACAAAATGTTGGGCAAAAGTCACCGTTCAGCGGGGAGGAGTGGATTGAGACGGCTTCCTTTCAAATGGATTGGAAGAAAAGCCTTTGATTGCTCATTTAAAATGAGCTCCTGGTTTGGAAAAAGGTATCTCAGGAGATGCAGACAGTGCTGAAACTGAAGCCGTTGCCAGTCCTGTAACTCAGGCAGAGAGTCAGTCAGTCTCTCTCCCTTTCTCTCCCCCTCCCTCCCCACTCTCCCTGTCTCCCTCCCTTCCCCTCTCTCCCTCTCTCTCTCCCTCCCTCCCACTCTCCCTCCCTCCCTCCTTCCCTCTCTCACTCTCTCTCTCCCTCCCTCCCTCTCTCCCTCCCTCCCTCCCACTCTCCCTTTCTCTCCCTCCCTCCCTCCTTCCCTCTCTCACTCTCTCTCTCCCTCCCTCCTTCCCTCCCTCCCTCTCTCCCTCCCTCCCACTCTCCCTCTCTCTCCCTCCCTCCTTCCCTCTCTCACTCTCTCTCTCTCCCTCCCTCCCTCTCTCCCTCCCTCCCTCCTCTTTCTCCCACTCTCCCTCTCTCCTTCCCCCCTCTCATTTCCTCTCCCGCTTTCCCTCCTTCTCCCTCCCTCCCTCTTCCTCTCTCCCTCCCTCCCTCTCTCTCCCTCCCTCCCTCCCCCTCCCTCCTTCCCTCTCTCACTCTCTCTCTCCCTCCCTCCATCTCTCTCTCTCCCTCCTCTTTCTCCCACTCTCCCTCTCTCCTTCCCCCCTCTCATTTCCTCTCCCGCTTTCCCTCCTTCTCCCTCTCTCTCCCTCCCCCTCTCTCTCCCTCCCTCCCTCTCTCCCTCCTTCCCCTCTCTCCCTGTCTCTCTTCCTCTCCCTCTCTCTCTCTCCATCCCTCTCCCTGTCTCTCTCTCCGTCCCTCTCTCTCCCTTTCTCTCTCCCTCTCTCTCCCTCCTTCCTCCCCCCTCTCTCTCCCTTTCTCTCTCCCTCCCTCCCTCTCTCCGTCCCTCTCTCTCCCTTTCTCCCTCTCCCTCCCTCCTTCCTCCCCCTCTCCCCCTCTCCCTCTCTCTCCCTCTCTCATTCACTCACAGAAAGAGTGTGTGTTTGTGTGTGTGTGAGAGAGAGTTGAGGGTTCTCCTGGACCTTTAAGAGTTCTATTGTTGCAATGCCGTGTTCTTGCTGTGCAACAGCTTCTGTGCTGCTGTGGCCTACAGCCACATTTCAGCTTTTCTGCTCCACTGCCAGCCCCAGGTGTTTGGCGGCTGCAAGCAAGGAGCCAACGAGAAGCGACAAAGGAGGGCCTCTTTGCCTGACCTCCTGCCACCGCTAAGCCTCCAAGCCAGGTGGCCTCTGACTTTTCCCTACCTTGTCTTGAAAACGTGCGTGATGGTCCCTGCATAGGTTTAGCTCTCAGCCTCTGGAAGGAAAGACATTTGCCCCTGGGTGGTGTCTAGGGAAACTGCCTCGCCTGAGAGGGAAGGTGCCCCCGCCATTGAGTCTAGGCCTGGCCCTGCTTTGCAGGCCCTCCCCTCCCCGCCCTGCCTCCGGCATGTCCTGGAGCCTGAGTTCTGAGTCTTTCCCCTGCCCTGCTGGGCGCCAGGAAAGGAGAGTCCCGTCAGCAGGCATTGGGTGCGTGGTTGCTCCCGCTCAGCGCTTGGGAAAAGGGCTGTGCTGATTCCGGGTCGGTGCCAGCTGCAGCAGAGCATGTCGCCAGCCGGAATCAGAACGGGGGAATGTGGGCATAGAGCAGCTGTAGAAGAGGTTCAAATGCGGACGGCCCGTCCTGGGTAGTTGAGGAAGACGGGTTGCCGGGAGCTGCCTTGAGCCTTGGCCCTTTCAGCTCTGCTCGGCGGACTCCGCAAGCCTCCGCTGCTGTTCTTGGTGGCTTTCTCTGGGCCAGGCTTTGCATGCTCCCCGCCGTCTTGTGCTCTCGGTGCCAGGCGGACCTCTCGAGCCCCCAAGCAGCAGGTGAGGCAGCACCAAGCGACCCGGTGTGGTTGGGGCTGACGTCGCTTGTGGGACCCGTTGAGGCCTTTGCCCATGGGAAGCCAGAACTTGCTCTCTGCGCATATTGTGCGTGTTCGTGTGTGTGTTGCGACCGCCACGTGTTGTTTCCTGAGTGCCGCTGCTTTGGCTTACTGGTTTCTTGCTCTCTTGTAGTCCCGCCAGCAGTGTTAGGTTTGGCTCCTCCTGTGACATCAGCCAAGAGAGTTCTCGGCTAAGTGAGCTGGAACGCTCTCAGGGGAGTGCCGCCAACTCGGAACACGAGGAGGAGGAGGAAGAGGAGGAGCGTCGTCAAGGGGTGCTGCCCATCCGCCACCAGAAGGAGGCCCACGGATTGCCCCACGAACAGCAGGAGTCGCAGGTGGCACGAGCTGGCAGAGAGCAGGTGCTGCTGGAGAGCGAGGAGGCAGGGAAAAGAGAGCCCGCGGTGCTGAGCCCCCCTCCAGAAGATGAGAAGCCCAAGGAAGTATCTGAGAAGCCACCTGACAGGTAGGTGATGTGACTTTGCGGCCTTGGAGAGGAAACTAATCTTTGGTGTCTTTGGGAATATTTATTTGCTTGTTTCAGACATTTATCCACCGCTTTCCTTCCTTATGGTGCTCAGGGTGGTTCACAGCACGGATAAAAGACATTTAAAAAGCCATCTGGGAGAGGATACTTAGTCTTTCACCAATCACGGACTAGTGGGCGAGGGGAGGGGTGGCTCTATTCATACGAGAGGCTTACTCCTCCCTGGCTCTCCCGGCCCCAGAGATCAAGGGCATTGAATGTGCCGGTCTGGCGTGGGACGTTGGGGAGGGGTTGGCGATCTGGCTGGTGTACCGTCCGCCTAACGCACCAACCGGCGCCTTGCCATTCCTGATGGAGGCCGTAACAGGCTGGGCGTTGAAGTACCCGAGGCTTTTGATCCTGGGTGACTTCAATGTTCATGCCGATGACGCGACCTCCAATCGGGCGATGGACCTAGTGTCATCCATGGTGACTCTCCCAAATTGTTACAACGCCCACTCGCCAGGCAGGGCACATGCTAGATTTGATCTTTGCGGCGGGTGTTTTAGTGGACGGTATTACTGCCGAAGCAGTACCATGGTCGGACCACTATGCCCTCAAGGCTCGTGTGGATGTCCCACCTCAAGACCGTTTAGGCGGTGAGCATATTTTAGCTCGCCCGCAGAGCCAGATGGACCCGGAACGGTTCCAAAGGGCTCTACGGGATTCCTGGCCCCCTTGCGATTCCCTGGATGACCTGACGGAGTCTTGGTATGACAGACTCTCCAGAGCCATCGATGAGATCGCACCTCGATGTCCTCTGCGCCCTCGCTCTAAGCTAGCGCCATGGTATAACCTGGAGTTGCGGCAGATGAAACGAGGACTCAGACGGCTAGAGAGGCAATGGCGGCGTACTCGAGACGAAGCGACTAGGACATCTTATAGAGAGTTTATGAGGTCCTATGAGACGGCAGTCAAAGCCACAAAGAAAATTTACTTTGCGGCCAAGATTGCATCTGCAGTTTCGCGCCCGGCACAATTGTTCAACACAATTCGGACCCTTATAACACTGCCACAAGGCGGGCCAAATTCTAAGGAATTGGAGATTGGCTCTGAGGCTTTTGCGAACTTTTTTGCAGACAAGATCTTGTCGCTCCGCCATGGCCTCCCCGCCACATTGGAGACAGTATGTGAACTCGAGGCCCCGTGCCTGCCTTCTGGTTTTGTTCTGGATTGCTTCGATACACTCAGCCTAGAGGAAGTTGACAGGATCCTCTCTACTGCACGACCTACAACTTGTGATCTGGACCCTTGCCCCTCCTGGCTTATTAAAGCTTGCCAGAGGGAGCTCAGATATCCTATATGGGATATCATGAATAGATCCCTTATGGAAGGGCATTTTCCGACACCTCTTAAAGAGGCTGTGGTTCACCCTCTCCTGAAAAAATCGACGTTAGACCCGGCCGAATTGGCACATCACTGGCCGGTCTCGAATTTACGCTTTTTGGGTAAAATTATTGAGAGGGCAGTGGCGCTGCAGTTACAGAGCTTTCTGGATGACGCTTCCGTTCTTGACTCTCACCAGTCCGACTTCACCCAGGTCACAGGACGGAGACAGTGCTGGTCGTCCTGGTGGATGACCTCCAGTGGCATCTGGATTGAGGCGGCTCAGCGGTGCTGATATTGTTGGACCTATCGGCAGCATTCGATACGGTCGACCATCGGTTGCTGACCTGCTGTCTCGCCGATTCAGGGATTCAGGGGCTGGTCTTGCAATGGCTTCTCTCTTTCCTTGATGGTCGGGGACAAAGGGTGGCGATTGGGGGTGAACTGTCCCTGAGACACGCGCTTGACTGCGGGGTGCCTCAGGGGGCGGTGCTCTCCCCGATGTTGTTCAACATCTACATGCGCCCCCTTGCCCAAATCACCCGGAGGTATGGGTTGGGTTGTCACCGGTACGCTGGTTGGAGCAGTGTGAACTTGATGATGAGCTTCTCTGATTGGTGGGGCAGTCAGGAGGGCCTCTCCCTCTGATCTTAATTCCTGGGCAGGGATGTCTGTGAGAGAACAGTCCTTCAGATGCCCTGGCCCCAAGCTGTGAAGCCAGGGAGTCCTGCACACTCCACGAACAGAGAGGGCCACAGGGGCCTTTGGTGTGCCTCTCCTAGGCTGTTGTGGGCAGCCTTTGCCCCCTTCGCTGCCTTCTCTTTCTCGCCAACTCGGTCGTGTTGCCTTCTTGCCTCTTCTGTTCCTGATTTGGTTCTCTCTCTCTTGCTCTCACCAGCTACCCCGATGCAAGCGACCCTCCATTGTTTGCCCCAGCAAGAGCCCGCTGGATTCGTGCCATTAGCAAAGTCCGGCTGCAGTTCCAGGAGGTAGGGCTGGCCGCGGGCGGCCCGTTTTTCTATATCTCTGTCAGTCTTGTCTCTGAAGGGTGGCGTTAGCGGCTGGAGGGAGGTGCTTTGCTGGAGAGGGTTGTGTAGAGGCACTGGAAAGGCACGTGTGTGTCTGTGTGTTGCTGGAATGGGCAGGGCGGGGGGAGGCTGAATGTGTCACTCTCGCGGCCGGGAGGAATCTTTGTGGGAAATGTCTAACGTCGGCCTCCAAAGCGAGCAGTCGTTGCCGTCAGAATGGAGTCCATTTTGCTCAACCAGCTGGTGCTACTGAAGGGGGGTGGGTGGGTGGGGCAGGAGGTGCCCCTCCCATCCTGCACTGCTCTTGCTCTTGCTTCAGGGAGAACTTCAGAGGCTGCTCCATGTGTGATCAGCTTTGGGGGCGAAGGGAAAGAAGGCCTCGTTTTTGGGGATGCGTTCTTGCCTGGGGGTTGCCTCCCCTGCCCCCCTGATCAAAACAAGTCCCCCCCACCTCTCCGAGCCTCTTCGTTCCTGGAATGAATAAGCTTTGGGGGGCGCTGGGTGTTCTCGCAGTCAAGCGCGCCTTGGAACAATGCCAGGCTTTCTCGAGAGGAGTAATGAAGTTTCTCATGCAAGGCAGAGAATTGTCTGTTAACAGCGCAGGGAGCCAAATGCTCTCGTCACGCTTAAATAAGTAAGTGGCCTGTTGAACCAAGTGAAAAGATTCTGCCAGGCTTGGGAAACACGTGGCCAGCTGTCACAGAAGAACTTAGAGACGCATCATTGTGATTGTCTTGCTTTGCTTCCGAAGAGAGCTGAATTTGGGCAACTGAGTGACATGTTTCCGGAGTCCCACCCCCAGGAGTCTTGCCGCCTTCTTTCTCTGCCCAAGGAGAATGCCTGCTGCTGGAAGGCCTTGGGGTGTGTGTGTGTGGGTGGGAGCTGTACATTGATATTATTCTGTCGCTGGGGATCTGGGGTGCACATGCAAAAGGCCAAGGTCTTCCGTGTGGGCACACACATTTTCCGCTATGCCCAGAAATTGCTAAATGGGCCTGCCGAGATTGCTCTACTGAGGTTCTTTCAGATTTCTTGTTGGATCTGTGTTTGTGTGTTGACGTTTTGAAGTAAGTCTTCTAAGAAAACAACTTGGTTATTAACGTATTAAACTCACAGCTTGTTAAACAGCCTTACAGACTGTCTTCGGCGTGGAGGGGGCTGTCTGTTGGGTAACGGCAGCTGTGAGAAGGACAGAAATGCAGTGGCGGGAAGGACTTCATGGATCCACCTGAGGGTGCTGTAGTGTGAACTCAGACCCGGCTGGGGTTTCAGCCACAAATCCAAGTTCTGGTTGGAGCAGTGTGAACTTGATGATGAGTCTTGGGCATGGGTAGGGTCAAACACATTTGTTATGAGGGATGATTTGACATAAATGAGACCTTGTCGGGCCAGGCAATGTGTCCTAAAATGTAATGCCGGGTAGCAGAGATTTAAAATGTATAAAGGGCACAGACAAAGACAATTAAAGGAGTTTTTTTAAACTTAAAATAAAAGATACTTCTGATAACTTGACACCTCTTGCTCTGAATTATTGCATCAAAATCTGGAGACAGTGTCTGTGCTGTAGCATTCTTGAGTAGGCTGTTCAGGTGTAGTTCAGGTGTGTATCTGTAAGTTGCAAACCTGCTTTTGACATTCATTACAGAAATCTCATGGTCAATGCTTTGAGCCTAAGACCCAGGGGGAAACAAGAAATGGCTGGGTATTGTGAGCTTTTGCACATAAGTTGCTTTGAGCCCAACAAAACACACACACATACACTTTCTTTCTCTGTCGCAAGTCAAGAAGCTCATACCTTGAATAAACTGTGTTAGTCTTAAAGGTGCTTTGTATTTCTCCCTGTGATTGAGGGAACTGGGTAAAGTGAGGAGGGGAGGAGCCTCAGCCAATCAAAGGAAGAGAGGCTTGGCTCAGTAGCTCTGCTGCGCGATTGAGAGAGCCTGGCAAAGCAAGCTATCTTGCTCTGTAGCTCCTGTGTGATTGAGAGAGCCTGGTAAAGCAAGCTGAGATGCAGAAGGAAGCAAGAGAGGGAGAAGGAAGCAAAACAACGGCGACTTGTATTTTTGGAAAAAGAAGAAGAGATTGGATTTATACCCCACTCTTCACTGGGAACAGCGGCCCCGTGGCGCAGAGTGGTAAAGCAACAGTACTGCAGCACTGTGGTCTGAACTCTCTGCTCACGACCTGAGTTCGATTCCGGCGGAAGCTTGACTCAGGTAGCCGGCCAAGGTTGACTCAGCTTTCCATCCTTCCGAGGTCGGTCAAATGAGTACCCAGCTTGCTGGGGGGAAAGTGGAGATGACTGGGGAAGGCAGTGGCAAACCACCCAATAAGAAAGTCTGCAACGTCACTGTGGAGAAACGCCATCTGAGAGTGTTGGTGCTTCATCCAAAAAGGCAGGGATCAGTAAATCCATTCAGCAGGCTTTGTAGCCTTCCCCTCACTCCCCCCCCTCCCTTCCAGAGCCAAACCAACAACGCTAGGGGGAAAGCCTCCTAGAGAGGCAGGAAGTGCTGTTGTTCTTGCCATGTGCCAGGCAGGAAGAGAGTCTGAGTTTGCAGCAGGCGCTCGGGAAGGGAGGCTGCTTGGCTGTGAGCTCCTGCCTGGGAGGCTCCAGGCAGCAAGGCAACGTAAGTAATTCTCAAGACAGGACAAGTCTAGACCAGGGACAGTAGAAAGCGTTTATGAACAACTTTCCTTTGTTATGCTGTTTGCTGTGCTGTGCTGTGCTGTGCTAATTTTGTAGATGCAACTGCTTTTGTTTTGTTTTTCTTTTCCTATCATTTTTACTGTTTAAATAAATGTTTTTTTCTGTTTTAAATACTGGCAGTCAATCTCTGTACCACATAGACCCCCAGACCGCTTTAGACCACGCTGTTTTTAAGAAGGGGGCCCCAGGGAAGGGGGGAAGGCATGCAGTTGGATAAGGTGCCAATCCTCCAGGGGTGCCCCAAAGAAGCGCTGAGGTCTCTGTGAAACCCAAGTGCAGGGTGGCAGAGGACCTTGAGGCCTGGCCTCACAGCTGGAGAGGGGGATTGGGAGTCCTGTTCCTCTCAATCTGAACCCCGGGACTGAGCAGGTGGTGGCAGCGAGCCCAAGGGGCAGGAGGAGAGATAGCTCCCTCCAGGAGTTGGCGACTCCATAGGGAGCAGACGGGACCGGGCCTGAAGGCAGAATCGGGCCGGTTCCGCCACAGTCACCCCAGAGTCGGAAACGACTGGTGCTTGCACAGGGGACCTTTCCTTTCCTTCACTGGGAATCTCAGAGCATCTTGTAATCTCCTTCTCTTCCTCTGCCCATAACAGACACCCTGTGAGGTAGGTGTGGGGCTGAGAGATCTCTGAGAGAACAGCTCTTCTGAGAAATTGTGGCTGACTCAAGGTCACACCAGCAGCTGCGTGTGGAGGAGGAGTGGGGAATCAAACCCGGTTCTCCCAGACTAGAATCCGTACACTCAACCACCACATTTTCTCTTTTCTGCTTGGAAATCGCATGGGGGGAGGAAGTGTTCAGTCCCCCCTCCCTGTTACTGCTGCCCTCCTTCAAATCCTTGCCTATATGAACATATATGAAAATATGAAGCTGCCCCCTCCATTCCTTTGAACAACGCATTATTTAAACACACACACACAAAGTACTCAAGATACATTTTTGGTGCTTTCCACCCAGTAAGTTTCCTGTGCCTCACCTGTTCCCAGTATCTAGCAGGTATATGGACATATGAAGCTGCCTTCTACTGAATCAGACCCTCGGTCCATCAAAGTCAGTATTGTCTACTCAGACTGGCAGCTGCTCTCCAGCGTCTCAAGCTGAGGTTTTTCACGCCTACTTGCCTGGACCCTTTTCAGGTGGAAATGCCGGGGATTGAACCTGGGACCTTCTGCTTACCAAGCAGATGCTTTACCACTGGGCCACAGCCCCATTCATGGCTCTCCAGGGTCTCAAGCGGAGGTTTTCACGCCTACTTGCCTGGACCCCTTTTAGTTGGAGATTCTGGGGGTTGAACCTGGGACCTTCTGCTTACCTAGCAGATGTTCTACCATTGAGCCACCATCCTTCCTTAAGACCTATGAAGCTGCCTTCTACTGAATCAGACCCTCAGTCCATCAAAGTAGGTCTTGTCTACTCAGACTGGTAGCGGCTCTCCAGGGTCTCAAGCTGAGGTTTTTCACGCCTACTTGCCTGGACCCTTTTTAGTTGGAGATGCCGGGGATTGAACCTGGGACCTTCTGCTTACCAAGCAGATGCTCTACCACTGAGCCACAGCCCCATTCATGGCTCTCCAGGGTCTCAAGCGGAGGTTTTTCATGCCTACTTGCCTGGACCCTTTTTAGGTGGAGATGCCAGGAATTGAACCTGGGACCTTCTGCTTACCAAGCAGATGCTCTGCCACTGAGCCACAGTCCCTCCCCTAACACTTATGAAGCTGCCCTCTACTGAATCAGACCCCCCTCGGTCCATCAAAGTCAGTCTTGTCTACTCAGACTGGCAGCGGCTCTCCAGGGTCTCAAGTGGAGGTTTTTCACCCCTACTTGCCTGGACCCTTTTGAGTTGGAGATGCCGGGGATTGAACCTGGGACCTTCTGCTTACCAAGCAGATGCTCTGCCACTGAGCCACAGTCCCTGCCCACTTTCATGGCAGCTCTCTAACAGTTGGAAATGCACGGGGAGCTCTTTGAGCGGGGAGTGATGTGCTGTCTGCCTCTGTCCCACCAGCTTGCATCCAGGCCCTTCTCAGCATCTGCCTCTGGATGAGCACATGCGTCGCTGAACTATTTTGAAATGCAACTGTGTGCAGGATCAAAATGAGACAACACCCCCCCCCCCCGCCCCGCGTGCATTTTTGGAGCTCTCCTTTTCAACAAATGACCTCTAACCAGTCCGGAACCCAATCAGGACACAGAGCTGTGAACAGCTTGCAGTCGTTTCATCCTTCCGCATCGGATGAGCTGTGAGTTCGGGCGGGCAAACTAGAGAGTGGATTTTCAGCTGTATTGCCGGGCCTGGGAAGCGACAGGGCTGTGTGAGCGGGGGAAGACTTGTGAGCCTTCTGATTGCAAGCCACTGGGTGTCTGTCCTAGAGTTGTAGGGGGTCTGTCTGTCCAAGGCGGTTGTTGTGTGGCTTCCCAGAAGGCTGTAAGGGATGTGTGTCTGGTTGATTTTGAAGCTCTGATTTTGGGGCTTCCCTCTGCTGGGCCTCTGAAGGTCCGATCTTGCCCCAAGGGAGGCTCCAGCCCTTTTTGTGCATGTGAGCCTGGCTTGCATCCAAAACTGCTTCAGCTTCTGAGCATGGCCTGCATGGTACTCGAAGGCTCAGCGCTTCCCCCAATTAGTGCCCAGTGCTGCAAGCTGCATGTCTTTCTAGGTCAATTGCACATGAATCTGCTGCCTGCGATGGGAGAGCCTCTGCAAGCCCCTCCCCTGCAAGTGATCCTAGCATGTGTTTCACATAGAGTTCGTTAAGAACATAAGAGAAGCCCTGTTGGATCAGGCCAGTGGCCCCTCCAGTCCAACACTCTGTGTCACATAAGAACATAAGAGAAGCCCTGTTGGATCAGGCCAGTGGCCCATCCAGTCCAACACTCTGTGTCACATAAGAACATAAGAGAAGCCCTGTTGGATCAGGCCAATGGCCCCTCCATTCCAACACTCTGTGTCACATAAGAACATAAGAGAAGCCCTGTTGGATCAGGCCGATGGCCCCTCCAGTCCAACACTCTGTGTCACATAAGAACATAAGAGAAGCCCTGTTGGATCAGGCCAGTGGCCCCTCCAGTCCAACACTCTGTGTCACATAAGAACATAAGAGAAGCCCTGTTGGATCAGGCCAGTGGCCCATCCAGTCCAACACTCTGTGTCACATAAGAACATAAGAGAAGCCCTGTTGGATCAGGCCAATGGCCCCTCCATTCCAACACTCTGTGTCACATAAGAACATAAGAGAAGCCCTGTTGGATCAGGCCAGTGGCCCCTCCAGTCCAGCACTCTGTGTCGCATAAGAACATAAGAGAAGCCCTGTTGGATCAGGCCAGTGGCCCATCCAGTCCAACACTCTGTGTCACATAAGAACATAAGAGAAGCCCTGTTGGATCAGGCCAATGGCCCCTCCATTCCAACACTCTGTGTCACATAAGAACATAAGAGAAGCCCTGTTGGATCAGGCCGATGGCCCCTCCAGTCCAACACTCTGTGTCACATAAGAACATAAGAGAAGCCCTGTTGGATCAGGCCAGTGGCCCCTCCAGTCCAACACTCTGTGTCACATAAGAACATAAGAGAAGCCCTGTTGGATCAGGCCAATGGCCCCTCCATTCCAACACTCTGTGTCACATAAGAACATAAGAGAAGCCCTGTTGGATCAGGCCAGTGGCCCCTCCAGTCCAGCACTCTGTGTCGCATAAGAACATAAGAGAAGCCCTGTTGGATCAGGCCAGTGGCCCCTCCAGTCCAACACTCTGTGTCACATAAGAACATAAGAGAAGCCCTGTTGGATCAGGCCAGTGGCCCCTCCAGTCCAGCACTCTGTGTCACATAAGAACATAAGAGAAGCCCTGTTGGATCAGGCCAGTGGCCCCTCCAGTCCAACACTCTGTGTCACATAAGAACATAAGAGAAGCCCTGTTGGATCAGGCCAGTGGCCCATCCAGTCCAACACTCTGTGTCACATAAGAACATAAGAGAAGCCCTGTTGGATCAGGCCAATGGCCCCTCCATTCCAACACTCTGTGTCACATAAGAACATAAGAGAAGCCCTGTTGGATCAGGCCGATGGCCCCTCCAGTCCAACACTCTGTGTCACATAAGAACATAAGAGAAGCCCTGTTGGATCAGGCCAGTGGCCCCTCCAGTCCAACACTCTGTGTCACATAAGAACATAAGAGAAGCCCTGTTGGATCAGGCCAGTGGCCCATCCAGTCCAACACTCTGTGTCACATAAGAACATAAGAGAAGCCCTGTTGGATCAGGCCAATGGCCCCTCCATTCCAACACTCTGTGTCACATAAGAACATAAGATAAGCCCTGTTGGATCAGGCCAGTGGCCCCTCCAGTCCAGCACTCTGTGTCGCATAAGAACATAAGAGAAGCCCTGTTGGATCAGGCCAGTGGCCCCTCCAGTCCAACACTCTGTGTCACATAAGAACATAAGAGAAGCCCTGTTGGATCAGGCCAGTGGCCCCTCCAGTCCAGCATTCTGTGTCACATAAGAACATAAGAGAAGCCCTGTTGGATCAGGCCAGTGGCCCCTCCAGTCCAACACTCTGTGTCACATAAGAACATAAGAGAAGCCCTGTTGGATCAGGCCAGTGGCCCCTCCAGTCCAACACTGTGTCACATAAGAACATAAGAGAAGCCCTGTTGGATCAGGCCAATGGCCCCTCCAGTCCAACACTCTGAGTCACATAAGAACATAAGAGAAGCCACGTTGGATCAGGCCAATGGCCCCTCCAGTCCAACACTCTGCGTCACATAAGAACATAAGAGAAGCCCTGTTGGATCAGGCCAGTGGCCCCTCCACTCCAACACTCTGTGTCACATAAGAACAGAAGAGAAGCCATGATGGATCAGGCCAGTGGCGCCTCCACTCCAACACTCTGTGTCACATAAGAACATAAGAGAAGCCATGTTGGATCAGGCCAATGGCCCATCCAGTCCAACACTCTGTGTCACATAAGAACATAAGAGAAGCCATGTTGGATCAGGCCAATGGCCCATCCAGTCCAACACTCTGTGTCACATAAGAACATAAGAGAAGCCATGTTGGATCAGGCCAATGGCCCACCCAGTCCAACACTCTGTGTCACATAAGAACATAAGAGAAACCATGTTGGATCAGGCCAGTGGCCCCTCTAGTCCAACACTCTGTGTCGCATAAGAACATAAGAGAAGCCCTGTTGGATCAGGCCAGTGGCCCCTCCAGTCCAACACTCTGTGTCACATAAGAACATAAGAGAAGCCCTGTTGGATCAGGCCAGTGGCCCCTCCAGTCCAGCACTCTGTGTCACATAAGAACATAAGAGAAGCCCTGTTGGATCAGGCCAGTGGCCCCTCCAGTCCAACACTCTGTGTCACATAAGAACATAAGAGAAGCCCTGTTGGATCAGGCCAGTGGCCCATCCAGTCCAACACTCTGTGTCACATAAGAACATAAGAGAAGCCCTGTTGGATCAGGCCAATGGCCCCTCCATTCCAACACTCTGTGTCACATAAGAACATAAGAGAAGCCCTGTTGGATCAGGCCGATGGCCCCTCCAGTCCAACACTCTGTGTCACATAAGAACATAAGAGAAGCCCTGTTGGATCAGGCCAGTGGCCCCTCCAGTCCAACACTCTGTGTCACATAAGAACATAAGAGAAGCCCTGTTGGATCAGGCCAGTGGCCCATCCAGTCCAACACTCTGTGTCACATAAGAACATAAGAGAAGCCCTGTTGGATCAGGCCAATGGCCCCTCCATTCCAACACTCTGTGTCACATAAGAACATAAGATAAGCCCTGTTGGATCAGGCCAGTGGCCCCTCCAGTCCAGCACTCTGTGTCGCATAAGAACATAAGAGAAGCCCTGTTGGATCAGGCCAGTGGCCCCTCCAGTCCAACACTCTGTGTCACATAAGAACATAAGAGAAGCCCTGTTGGATCAGGCCAGTGGCCCCTCCAGTCCAGCATTCTGTGTCACATAAGAACATAAGAGAAGCCCTGTTGGATCAGGCCAGTGGCCCCTCCAGTCCAACACTCTGTGTCACATAAGAACATAAGAGAAGCCCTGTTGGATCAGGCCAGTGGCCCCTCCAGTCCAACACTGTGTCACATAAGAACATAAGAGAAGCCCTGTTGGATCAGGCCAATGGCCCCTCCAGTCCAACACTCTGAGTCACATAAGAACATAAGAGAAGCCACGTTGGATCAGGCCAATGGCCCCTCCAGTCCAACACTCTGCGTCACATAAGAACATAAGAGAAGCCCTGTTGGATCAGGCCAGTGGCCCCTCCACTCCAACACTCTGTGTCACATAAGAACAGAAGAGAAGCCATGATGGATCAGGCCAGTGGCGCCTCCACTCCAACACTCTGTGTCACATAAGAACATAAGAGAAGCCATGTTGGATCAGGCCAATGGCCCATCCAGTCCAACACTCTGTGTCACATAAGAACATAAGAGAAGCCATGTTGGATCAGGCCAATGGCCCATCCAGTCCAACACTCTGTGTCACATAAGAACATAAGAGAAGCCATGTTGGATCAGGCCAATGGCCCACCCAGTCCAACACTCTGTGTCACATAAGAACATAAGAGAAACCATGTTGGATCAGGCCAGTGGCCCCTCTAGTCCAACACTCTGTGTCACATAAGAACATAAGAGAAGCCCTGTTGGATCAGGCCAGTGGCCCATCCAGTCGAATACTCTGTATCACAGAAGAACATAAGAGAAGCCCTGTTGGATCAGGCCAGTGGCCCCTCCAGTCCAACACTCTGTGTCACAGAAGAACATAAGAGAAGCCCTGTTGGATCAGGCCAGTGGCCCATCCAGTCGAATACTCTGTATCACAGAGTGGCCAACCCCCCCAGTGTCATCAGAAGGTCCACCAATGGGGCCAGGACACTACAAGCCCTCCCACTATGCCCCCTCTGAAGCAGCAAGAATGCAGAGCATCCCTGCCCCAGACAGAGAATTCCAACAACACGCTGTGGCTAATAGCCACTGATGGACAGAGGGGATTGGATATGCTTATTCAATCCCCTCTTGAAGCTGTCTATGCTTGTCACTGCTGCCACCTCCTGTGGCAGTGAATTCCACATGTGAATCACCCTTTGGGTGAAGAAGGACTTCCTTTTATCATTTCTAACCCAGCTGCTCAGCAATTTCATCGAATGCCCACGAGTTCTTGTATTGTGAGAAAGGGAGAAAAGGACTTCTTTCTCTACTTTTTCCATCCCATGCATAATCTTGTCAACCTCTATCATGTCACCCCGCAGTCGACGTTTCTCCAAGCTAAAGAGCCCCGAGCGTTTTAACCTTTCTTCCTAGGGAAAGTGTTCCAGCCCTTTAATCATTCTAGTTGCCCTTCTCTGGACTTTCTCCAATGCTATAATATCCTTTTTGAGGTTTGGTGACCAGAACTGCACACAGTACTGCAAATGAGACCGCACCATCGCTTTATACAGGGGCATTATGATACCGGTTGATTTTTTTTCAATTCCCTTCCTAATAATTCCCATAGTTGCTTCCCTCCAGGTGGGGCCTCGAGATCTCCTGGGTTTATAGTGGATTGCCAGATGACAGAGTTCAGTTCTCCTGGAGAAAATGGCATCATACCCCTTGCCGGTCCCTTCCCTCCTCTCTTTAAACCCCACGCTCCCCAGGCTTTGCCCCCCAAACCACCAGGAATGTCCCAACCCAGAGTTGCCCCCCTTCACCCCACTGCCTGGGGTTGTCTGGGGCAGCAAGTGGAATTTGCAACAGCTGTGGACTGGAGATGCCCCTCTGCAGGGAGGGCTCCATCGCAGCTCCGGCCCGTCACAGAATCATAGAGTTGGAAGGGACCTCCAGGGTCATCTTGGGTCATGCCTGCTTTTGGAACGCAGCAGCCGCTTGCAGGGTAATTTGGGGCAAAGATGGACAGGCTGGTGGGGAGTCTCCTCTGGCCTGACTTTTTTGAAATGTGATTTTTTAAAAAAGGCATTCTGCATCACTTTTGATTGTCAGTTCTCTTGCTACGGATGTTGATATTTATTTATGTCGAAAATATCTGTGCCACTTCTCCAGAGACCCACTTGACATCGTGTTGATGCTGCAGCTCCTTCAGCTGACTTTCCTTCTCTGGGTACTTTGATCCTGTGCAAAGCTGCCCCCCTTAGAGAACATTCAGGGGAGGGACGGTGGCTCAGTGGTAGAGCATCTGACTTTGATGGACCAAGGGTCTGATTCAGTATAAGGCAGCTTCATATGTTCATATTTGCTAAGCTAGCTAAATATTGAAAGTCCTGTGCCTGGATCCAGCAGGGCTGCTCTTAAGCGTCCACCTGACTCACCTCCTTGTCTCCCACGGTGCCCCCAGCCAGACACCCCTGGAAGAAGGCCTGTGGCAGAAGCACAGAGGTCCTCTTGCTGATGCCCTCACTTCAGTGGGGTGCCTCTTTCAGCCATGGAGATTGCAATGGGCCATACTGGCTATTAGCCATTGATGGACACATCCTCCATGAGTCCTTGTAATTCTTGGCTAAGCTCGCAACCATTGCTGCATCCAGGGCCAGCAAGTGCTCCCTGGTAATTACATGTTAGAATCACAGAATCATAGAAGAGTTGGAAGGGACCTCCAAGGTCATCTAGTCCAGCTCCCTGCACAATGCAGGAAACTCACAAACACCTCCCCCTAAATTCACAGGATCCTCATTGCTGTCAGATGGCCATCCAGCCTCTGTTGAAAAACCTCCAAGGAAGGAAAGCCCACCACCTTCCGAGGAGGAAGCCTGTTAGAATCATAGAAGAGTTGGAAGGAACCTCCAGTGTCATCTAGTCCAACCCCCTGAACAATGCAGGCAACTCACAAACACCTCCCCCTAAATTCACAGGATCCTCATTGCTGTCACGTGCCCATCTAGCCTCTGTTTAAAAGCCTCCAAGGAAGGAGAGCCCACCACCTCCTGAGTTGGAAGGGACCTCCAGGACTATCTAGTCCAACCCCCTGCACAATGCAGGAAACTCACAAACACCTCCCCCTCAATTCAAAGGATCCACATTGTTGCCAGATGGCCATCTAGCCTCTGTTGAAAAACTTCCAAGGAAGGAGAGCCCACCACCTCCCAAGGAGGAAGCCTGTTAGAATCATAGAAGAGTTGGAAGGGACCTCTATGGTCCTCTTGTCCAGCCCCCTGCACAATGCAGAAAACTCACAAACACCTCCCCCCAAATTCACAGGATCTTCATTGCAGTCAGATGGCCATCTAGCCACCACCTCCCAAGGCCATCTAGCCACCACCTCCCAAGGAGGAAGCCTGTTCCACTGTGGAACTGTTCTAACAGTCAGGAAGTTCTTGAGCCGGAAACTCTTTTCATTAAATTGCAACCCATTGGTTCTGGTCCTACCTTCTGGGGTCATAGAAAACAATTCCACACCATCGTCTGTATCTGGGGTGGCGAACGGTAGCTCTCCAGATGTTTTTTGCCTACAACTCCCATCAGCCTCAGCTATTGGCCATGCTGGCTGGTGCTGATGGGAATTGTAGGCAAAAAACATCTGGAGAGCCAACGTTCCCTACCCCTGGGGTCTTGGAAGTTGGGCTGTTGGACATAACTGAGCTGTCTGCTCATCTAGCCTCCGTCCCATCCTGAGGGATGCAGGTGTAAGGGTCCCTCAGCACCTCTGCTTCTTCGCTGATGCAGCGCAAGACCAGATCAGTGAGGAAGGAAACGGGGTGGCTGGAGGGGGAGAAAATTCATCTGCCTTGCATGAGAAAGGCCTAGAAGGACAAGGGTGGGCTGCATTTGTCTTGGTTATCTCTGCCTGGTTATGCAGGCCTTCATCAATGTGACCCAGAGATCGCGGAGAGGGTGAGTCTTTCTCCTTCCCTGGATTCCTGGTGCAAAGTGTAGAGCAGTGTGGTCTGTCTGCTTCTTCCACCGGGTCCCAGAGGTCGATTCTTATTTACAGGCTGTCTCGTTCCCTGCTGGGCGGCCAGTCCAGCCTGGTGGACGAAGTCTCAGGTTGGTGGAGGAGATGCCCAGGTGGGTGGATTCACCTGGGTCATCTCAGCATCTGTGCTCACTGAGCCAGCCCAGGACTTGGGAGTGTCTCAGCTGGTACGGATCTCCCTTGGGTTGGGCCCAATGCACACAAAGGAAAGAGCTTAGACTTGGTTTTATTTTATTTTACAGTAGGAGAAGCTCAGGCTCAGCCTGTGCTCTGGCCACCACCTCTTCAAGGTGCAGGGGGAAACTGCTAGTTTGAATAGTCTGCCTGCAGAGACTAATGGGTATGACAGGCTTCTGAAATGGCTAGGGTGGGTGGGTGGTTGAGATCCTCTATCATGGTTCTTTTGAACAAGATAGGAGTCGATTGCCCCTTTAAGACCAGCTTAGTTTTATTCAGAACGAAAGCTTTCGTGTGCATGCCCGCTTCTTCAGGCGAGGAATGAGGGGCAGTAAGCAGAGCCACATCTAGCTGGAGGGGTTGGGAATGCCAAGTGGTACAAAGTTAAACTTACTAGCAGAATAGTAAAATTAAGAAATTCTTAAAACCTTCGATCTGGGTTGCCTTAGCGCGGGAAACCATAAAACAGTAACATGTCAGGATGTGAGAATGCCTGTTCATTATTCTATTGCTAATAAACCCACGCTAATTCAACCCAGATCGAAGGTTTTCTGAATTTGTTTACTATTCTGCTATTGGTTTTTAACTTTGTACCACTTGGCATTCCCAACCCCTCCAGCTAGATGTGGCTCTGCTTACTGCCCCTCATTCCTCGCCTGAAGAAGCGGGCATGCACACGAAAGCTGACGTTCTGAATAAAACTAAGCTGGTCTTAAAGGGGCAACCGACTCCTATTTTGTTCTGCTACTTCAGGCCAACACGGCTGCCTATTTGGATGGTTCTTTTGAGGCTGTGGTGGGAATGCAAAGTCTGGGTGGGAAGCTATCGACCCTGTTGCCAACCCCACTCCACCGTCGACCGCTCTGACCCTTGGGGTAGAAGTTGGTGTCTTGGTGTCCCACCATGCCCAGGGACATCACGAGGGACAGGCGATGTCCAGAGTGGCCTCGGCAGAGGACTGAAGCAGAATCAGGCTGGATGCTGCAGAAGAGACGGTGGAGAAAATGGCGGCAGGAAATCCCTTCCTTTGCTCCTTCCATTGCATTGCTTGGCTTGCACTTGAAGTATTTGGTACTTGCCGATTCCAAAGTCTGAGCCTTCAAATTTCCTGGAATGGAGGAACGGGTTTGATGCTTTTGCAAAGGTGTGTGTGTGTGTGTGTATGTGGACAATCTCTCACATTCTGCTTTCAGTGTTCAGCAGGAGGCGTTTCCTTTGGGGGAAAATAGGAAGTTGCTAAGTGCAAATGGCAAAAATCTTCAAATATTCCTTCAGATCTTTGAGGTACAATGCCAAGTGAATGGCAAAGAGTCATTGCTTGTGGCCTCAAGAAAAGAGGACAGTTGTAAGCTGTCAAAAGGCAAGGTTAATAAATGCTTGAGGACGGATCGGGCCCCTCCAGGGAAGGTTCCAGAAGCTGCAGCAGCGTTGCTGTGTGTGCTGCAGAGAAAAGACTCGTTTGTGTGTGTGTGTGTGTCTTGTGGGTGCCTGGCATGAGCTGGAAGCGTGGGCCTTCCGTGCAGAACCTCTGCTGAGGTTGGGGTGGGGGAGTCCCCAGCTGGGTTCCTGGAGGAGTGTGGCAGGCCTCCAGCATGTGTGGTAGTTGGGAAGGAGAGATGGGGCTGAGGTGTCAGGGAGCGAAGGAGCCGCGGATGGTGCCTCGTGCTACCCAGCTGGGCATCCGTTGCCTTGCTACCTACTGCCTCATCTGAAATGAACTCCCAGGTGTTGAGGGGAGTGTGGCTTGGTTGTGGCTCTTAACCTGGCTGAGCTTTGTCTGTGTGCTGGATGGACACGGCCTGGGGAAGAGGCCTCCTCATAGCCGGCCGGCTGTTATGTTTTCCAAGGCAGGAGAGGCGCCACGTTTTTGCTCCTTTGTTCCTGGAGCAGCTGGAAATCTGATTTGTGCCCATCGTCAGCACCAGGGAATCTAATTACAGCAGCAGCCTCTGCTTCCATCGGGAGAAAGCCACAAGCGGCAGATTTTGGGAGCTTCGAACAAGTTCTGAAACATCTCTTGCTCTTTCTTTCTCTTACTGTCTCTTCGCCCTTTTCCTGCTCCACAACTAGCTGGAGGAAGTGTCCTGGGGAACATGAAACATTTGTGCCTTCAGGGGTCTTTTTTTTGGTGGGGGGGGGTGTTGATCCTCACCCCGTCGCATTATTCTCCTTTTGGTTTTGGATTTTCCCCCGTGGACCAGGAGGGCTATGATATTTCTTGGAAACATAAGAACATAAGAGAAGTCATATTGGATGAGGCCAGTGGCCCATCCAGTCCAACACTCTGTGTCACACAGTGGCCAAAAAACCCCCCAAGTGCCATCAGGAGGTTCACAAGTGGGGTTAGAAGCCCTTCCTCTGTGCCCCCCCACCCCATCACTGCCCCAGACTGAGAGTTCCAACAATAGGCTGTGGCTAACAGCCACTGATGGACCTCTGCTCCATATTTTTATCTAACCCACTCTTGATGGTGGCTATGCTTGTGGCCGCCACCACCTCCTATGGCAGTGAATTCCACATGTTTATCACCCTTTGGGGGAAGAAGTACTTCCTTTTATCCGTTTTATTGCTGGGACTGCTCAGCAATTTCATGGAATGCCCACAAGTTCTTGTATTGGGAGAAAGGGAGAAAAGTCCTTCTTTCTCTACTTTCTCCATCCAATGCGTAATCTTGTAAACCTCTATCATGTCACCCCGCAGTCGACGTTTCTCCAAGCTAAAGAACCCGAAGCGCTTTAACCTTTCTTCCTAGGGAAAGGGTTCCAACCCTTGAATCATTCCAGTTGCCCTTTTCTGGACTTTTTCCAATGCTATATCCTTTTTGAGGTTCCTTCCTTGGAGGTTTTTCAACAGAGGCTAGATGGCCACCTGGCAGCGATGAATATCCTGTGAATTTAGGGGGAGGTGTTTGTGAGTTTCCTGCCTTGTGCAGGGGGCTGGACTAGATGACCCTAGAGGTCCCTTCCAACTCTGTTATTTTTGATTCTAAGTATAGAGTCCAGATCACGTGAAGTGATAGTATCACTTTACTCTGCTCTGGTAAGACCTCACCTGGAGTATTGTGTTCAGTTTTGGGCACCACATTTTAAGGATATAGACAAGCTAGAAGGGGTCCAGAGGAGGGCGGCTAAGATGGTGAGGGGTCTGGAGACCAAGTCCTATGAGGAAAGGTTAAAGGAGCTGGGCATGTTTAGCCTGGAGAGGAGGCAGCTGAGAGGTGATAGGATCACCATCTTCAAGTACTTGAAGGGCTGACATATAGAGGATAGTGTGGAATTGTTTTCTGTGGCTCCGGAAGGTAGGACCAGAACCAGTGGGTTGAAATTAAATCCAAAGAGTTTCTGGCTCAACATTAGGAAGAACTTCCTGACCGTTTGAGCGATTCCTCAGTGGAACAAGAGGTGGTGGGCTCTCCTTCCTTGGAGGTTTCTAAACAGAGGCTGGATGGCCATCTGACAGCAATGAAGATCCTCTGAATTTAGGGGGAGGTGTTTGTGGGTTTCCTGCATTGTGCAGGGGGTTGGACTAGATGACCCTGGAGGTCCTTTCCAACTCTTCTATGATTCTATGACTTGTCCTCTCAGTTAGTGCAGAACTGCCAGAGAGCATCTCTTGAGCTACATCTCACCTCCCTTTGCAAGTTCTCTGGCTGGCAGATTGGAGGGCTTTTCAAATGTGGGCGTTGCTGGGCAGCTTCACCCACTGCTGGGCGCTGAGCCCATCTCCTGGGTGAATTCTCCCCTGCGTTATTGCTGTTGTTATATCAGCCCTGTGAAGATCCTGTGAATTTTGGGGGAGGTGTTTGTGAGTTTCCTGCATTGTTCTGATGTCTGGGGCAGTGATGCTCTGTAAGCATCTATCTTTTGGAGAAAGGTGGTGTTAATTAATTTTTCAGATCACATTCTTTTCTGTTCATTTTTAGAAGTTGTCTGATCTCTTATAAACAACATTCATCTGTTATGGCCTTATGTTGGTTTTTTTTAATGGATTATGTGAAACTCCCCTGTGAGGATGCAGAATCCATGGGGATTGGGCTGTTGGGATCAGCATCTGAACGCCTCAGCCAAGAGACCTGTGGGGTACGGAGGTCGGCGGCGGCGGGGTGTGTGTGTGTGGCTCCCTGGCTGATCTTCTGCTTTGTACACATAAGGCTGCAGGTTCAGTCCCCTGCATCTCCAGCTAAAAGCAACAGGTCATCAGTGATGTAAAAATCGGTTGAGTCCTGTGAATAAATCTCAGGGGATGATTTCCCACTAAAATAACAAAACAGCACCTATCATTAGCGATCAGGAAACCTCCACCAAACGATGGGGGGTTGGATTTTAGGCCAGAGGAAATTCCTGGAGTGGAGACCCTCTGGAGAGAACGTGTGCAAACGTGTCCCCAAACTGTTTGTGCAAAAAACACAGGATGTTATGAAGGGCTGTGGAAGAAATAAAGCTGTGTGGAAAAAATAAAGTGTGGAGCAGAGGTCCATCCGTGGCTATTAACCACAGTGTATTGTTGGAATTCTTTGTCTGGTGCAGTGATGCTCTGTATTCCTGGTGCTTGGGGGGCACAGTGGGAGGGCTTCCAGTGTCCTTTGCCCCACTAGTGGACCTCCTGATGGCACCTGGTTTTTTTGGCCACTGTGTGACGCAGAGTGTTGGATTAGATGGGCCATTGGCCTGATCCAACATGGCTTCTCTGATGTTCTTATGTGACGCGGAGTGTTGGACTGGATGGGCCACTGACCTGATCCAACATGGCTTCTCTTATGTTGTTATGTCTGGGGCAGAGATGCTCTGTATCCTTGGTGCTTGCGGGGGCACAGTGGGAGGGCTTCTAGTGTCCTGGCCCCACTGATGGACCTCCTGATGGCACCTGTTTTTTTTGGCCACTGTGTGACACAGAGTGTTGGATTGGATGGGCCGTTGGCCTGATCCAACATGGCTTCTCTTATGTTGTTATGTCTGAGGCAGTGATGCTCTGTATTCTTGGTGCTTGGGGGGCACAGTGGGGGGGCTTCTAGTGTCCTGGCCGCACTGGTGGACCTCCTGATGGCACCTGGGTTTTTTGGCCACTGTGTGACACAGAGTGTTGAACTGGATGGGCCATTGGCAGGACTCCCAAGTCCATGTTGCAGGGGAAGAGGGAGAGGAAGCAAGAGATCCCATGCATGAGAGTCAGGAGACAGCTATGGCGGCAGCACTGGAAGATTTCGGAGCAATTGAGTGCATGGCAGGGGCTGATATAAGGCAACAGAGGGGTCTCTCTGGGCTGGTGGGAAATACCCTGTCGTTTCTTGGCAACCAGGCTGGTCTGGTCCATTCTGAACCAGTTCAAGGCTGAGCCTTTTAAAGGCAGAATTGGGCTCACACGTGCCAAGGGGAGGGCAGTTTCCCACCTGCCGGTTGGAAGATGGGTGAGGGTAAATGAAGTGGCCGCTCTGTTTCGTTTGGCTGCCAGAAGCCTTGCCTGCTTCCCCTGCCCAAGTTCCTATTCTTGGCTGGCCTCTGGCAGCCTGTCAGCTCAGGAGAGTGGACTCACATCCAGTGCCACCTTGTTAAAGACCAACAGGATATGAGCTTTCCCCCTCCACCAGGTGGCAAAGAGCCTCTCCGTACAATGGGGGTCTGCTTAGGGCTCTGCTAACGGTTCCCCATCACAGTTACTTTTGGCACCAGGGCTCAGTCTAGGGACTAAGGAGCAAAAGTTGCCAACCTAAAACCCATCTGAAGTGGAGAAAGAGAGGGGATAACCATGGCTTATGTGTCATTTCTGTGGTTCCAGTTGGTTCCCCCTTCTGGGATAATGAACTTCTAGTTAAAAGTTTAAATATGTTGCGCTCTGGGGTTTGGGCTCTTTAAAAAAAAATCGCTTGATAAGTCTTAATTTTAGCCTGAATCAGTAGGGAATTATTAAAACTGATAGAGTAAGTGTTCAATGTAGGCCATAGGCTTTGATGTCGATGAGGTGTATTTTATTCTCTACTTTAAAAATCCTCGTTATCTCTCCACTTCATTCCAACTTCGCAAGCCCTGAACTACAGATAAAATGGTACAGTAAGCAATTCTTTCCAAAACCCGTGGGTGGATAAACTGGAGAGCTGAGCCTGCAGCAGAAGACAGCCTGCCCGTCCTCGGTCCCTTCCCCTTTGACTGTGAGGAGGGTGTGAGAGGAAGATGCAGGGGGAAAGCAAAAAGCCAATTCTTAAAAAGAGATCCCGGAAGGATGTGGGAAACGGCAAGCTGATTGACCTGTTCCGTTGTCCTGGTAAATTGGTGAGAACTGATTTATTAAGGAAGTGGCATTACAAGTCCGACTGCGAATCATAGAAGAGTTGGAAGGGACCTCCAGGGCCATCTAGTCCAACCCCTTGCACAATGCAGGAAATTCACAAACACCTCCCCCTAAATTCACAGGATCCATATAGCCTCTGTTGAAAAACCTCCAAGGAAGGTGTAGTGTATTGTGCGTTAGTAAAGAACCGCGTGGCCATGCAGCAGAGATTCCCCCTGGTCACTCGGCAAAGCGCGCGAAAGGACTCCGCCAATCAAGATCAGTGGCGGGAAGTTTGACTGGCCAGGATTGGCCTGGGCCAGCTGGGGGGCCGTTCCGGGCTGTGTGTATATAAAGCGGGTCCCGGCCCGCGTTGCCTGTTCTGTTGTGATGTACCATCCATTAAAGCATGTTGCCTTCAACATGTCTCGTCTCTGAGTACATTACAGAAGGAGAGCCCACCACCTCCCAAAGAGGAAGCCTGCCCCTCTGAAGAAATGCTCTGTCAGGAAGTTCTTCCTAATGTTGAGCCGGAAACTCTTTTGATTTAATTGCAACCCGTTGATTTTGGTCCGATCTTCTGGCCCCACCTTCTGGAGAAGGAATCGGCATGGCTTTTGCAGAAGGAAGTCATGCCTTACCAACTTTTGGAAGTTGTTTGAGAGGAGTTTTAACAAACATGTGCACTGGAGAGATCTGGATGTGTCTGTGTGGACTCCCAAAAGGCTTTTGCAAGGCCCCTCACCAAAGAATGCTATATAAATCTGGTGGTCATAGGGTGTGTCATGCCTCAGTGCTTTGCATGCAGAAGGTCCCAGTCTCAGTTTCTGGTGGCATCTCCATTTCAAAGGACTAGGCTGTAGGTGGTATGAAAGGCCTCCCCCACCCAAAATTCTCTACAGCTGCTGCCAGTCAGAGCAGGCAAGACTAAGGTGAGGCTCCCAGGCCGCAGTTTGGCCACCCCTGGCATACACTCGAGAGTTCTGGAAGAACTCAAAGGTGAACTTTTGGATCTCCTGACAAAAATATGCAGTCTATCATTAAAATTTGCCTCCATTCCTGAGGACTGGAAGGTAGCTAATATAACCTGCATCTTTTAAAAAAGGCTCCAGAGAGATATGGAATCCGTTATTAAAGTCAAAATTAGTAGGAGCATTGCTAAACAAAAGCTATTGAGGAGAATCAACATGAATTCCGTAAGGGAAGATCATATCTCACTAGCCTTTTAGAGTTAATTGAGAGGATAAACAGACATGTGGACAAGGGGGACCCAACAGATGTTGTTTACCTGGACTTCCAGAAAGTTTTTGATAAAGTTGCACATCAAAGGCTCCTAAGTAAACTCAACAGTTGTGGGATAAAGCAGGGTAGCTCTCCAGATGTTTTTTGCCTTCAACTCCCATCAGCCCCAGCCATTGGCCATGCTGGGGCTGATGGGAGTTGTAGGCAAAAAACATCTGGAGAGCTACCGTTGGCCACCCCTGGGATAAAGGGACAAGTCCTCTTGTGGAATAAAAACTGGTTAATAAACAGGAAACAGAGAATGGGTATAAACTGACAGGTTCACAGTGGAAGGAGGTAAGCAGTGCTCAGTGCTCTGTCTGATGCTTTTTAACATGTTCATTAATGATTTGGAGTTGAAAGAGGTTCAGCGTGGGCAAGTGCAAAGGAATGCACATCGGAGCAAAATATCCTGACTATAAATACACATTGATGTGGCTCGAACTGGTGGAGTCTGACAAGGAGAGACATCGTGGAGTCGTGGTAGAGAACTCTCTGCAAATGTTGACTTAGTGTATGACAGTAATACAAAAGGCACATGCTATGTTGGGGGTTATTAGGAAGAGAACTGAAAACAGATCAGCCAGTATCATATTCCACCGTCTCAACTATGGAATCCGTTAGCGAAGGAAGTGGTGAGCTCCTCCTTTAAGCAACACAGGTCAGAGATGTTCTGGGCTGATCCTGCACTGAGCAGGGAGCTGGACTAGATGGCCAACTTTGTGATTCCACAATTCTATAATTTTTTGTTGTTCAGTCGCACATCTGAGTCCAATTCTTTGCGACCCCACGGACCAAGTCCCGCCAGGCCCTCCTGTCTTCCACCATCCTCCGGAGTCTGCTCAAATTCGTGTTTGTTACATCAGTAACGCTGTCCAGCCGTCTCCTCTTTTGCTGTCCCCTTCTTCTTTTGCCGTCTGTCTTTCTCAGCATCAGGGTCTTCTCCAGGGAGGGCTCCCTTCTCATTGGGTGGCCAAACAAGAACATGTTGGGCAGTCAATGAAATTAATGAGCAGTAAGCTTAGAACCGATCAAAGGAAGTCCTTCTTCACCCAAAGGGTAATTAACATGTGGAATGCACTGCCACAGGAAGTGGTAGTGGCTACAAGGATAGAAAGCTTCAAGAGGGGATTGGATAAAAATATGGAGCAGAGGCCAATGAATGGCTATTAGCCGTAAGGTATGATGTTTCTGGGGCAGTGAGGTTCTGGATTCTTGGCGCTTGGGGAGCCACAGTGGGATAGCTTCTGCAGTTCTGGCCCTGCTGGTGGACCTCCTGATGGCACCTGGGTTTTGGCCCATTGTGTGACACAGAGTGTTGGACTGGAGGAGCCACTGGCCTGATCCAACATGGCTTCTCTTATGTTCTTATGTGACACAGAGTGTTGGACTGGATGACCCATTGTCCTGATTCAACATGGCTTCTCTCATGTTCTTAAGAGCAGAGGTCCATGAGTGGCTATTACTCACAAGGTCTATGGAACACTCTGTCTGGGGCAGTGATACTCTGTATCCTTGGTGCTTGGGGGGCAACAGTGGGAGGGCTTCTAGAGTTCTGGCCCTGCTGGTAGACCTCCTGATGGCACCTGGGTTTTGGCCCGTGTGTGACACAGAGTGTTGGACTGGATGGCCTGATCCAGAATGGCTTCTCTTATGTTCTTATGTGATACAGAGTGTGGGACTGGAGGGGCCATTGGCCTGATCCAGAATGGCTTCTCTTATGTTCTTATGTGATACAGAGTGTTGGACTGGATGGCCCATTGGCCTGATCCAGAATGGCTTCTCTTATGTTCTTATGAGATACAGAGTGTTGGACTGGATGGCCCATTGGCCTGATCCAAAATGGCTTCTCTTATGTTCTTGTGAGAGTGAGCAACAGTAGGGCAAAGGAAGTTTGGTGTAGGCGAGTCAGTCCTAAACTTCAGAATATTCCTTGATGGGGTCTAAATGGACAATGACTGACTTGGAAAAGAGATGTTGAAACCATAACAGATTGTTGAGTGAAAGTGTTGACTGGATGAACTGCAGCATCACCATATCTGAAGTTATGCACTAGGAATTATTACAGTAGTGATTACAAAGAGGCAGTGAGTATAATGCTCCTGTTTGAATCTGTGATGTCGGAGACTGTACAGTTCTGGATGCCTCATCTCAAAGGCAACAATGCATGGGATGGAGAAAGTGGAGTAAGTCCTTTTCTCCCTTTCTCACAATACGAGAACTCATGGACATTCAATGAAATTGCTGAGCAGTCGGGTTAGAATGAATAAAAGGAAGTACTTCATCACCCACATGGAATTCACTGCCACGGGAGCTGGTGGCAGCTGCCAGCATAGCCAGCTTCAAGAGGGGATGGGATCAACATCTGGAGCAGAGGTCCATCAGTGGCTATTAGCCACAGCATATTGATGGAACTCCCTGTCTGGAGCAGCGATGCTCTGTATTCTTGGTGCTTGGGGGGGGGGGCGTGGGAGGGCTTCTAGTGTCCCATCCCCACTGGTGGACCTCCTGATGGCACCTGGGGGTTTTTGGCCACTGCGTGACACAGAGTGTTGGACTGGATGGGCCATTGGCCTGATCCAACGTGGCTTCTCTTAAGTTCTTATGTCTGGGGCAGAGATGCTCTGTACTCTTGGTGCTTGGGGGGAGCAACAGTGGGAGGGCTTCTAGTGTCCTGGCCCCACTGGTGGACCTCCTGATGGCCCCTGGTTTTTTTGGCCACTGTGTGACACCGAGTGTTGGACTGGATGGGCCACTGGCCTGATCCAACATGGCTTCTCTTATGTTCTTATGTCTAGGGCAGAGATGCTCTGTATCCTTGGTGCTTGGGGGGGGGCACAGTGGGAGGGCTTCTAGTGTCCTGGCCCCACTGATGGACCTCCTGATGGCACCTGGGGGGTTTTGGCCACTGCGTGACACAGAGTGTTGGACTGGATGGGCCATTGGCCTGATCCAACATGGCTTCTCTTACGTTCTTAATATGGAGTTGGAAGAGGTGCAGAAAAGGCAACTGATTGCCTTGTCCACAAGGAAAAGAGTCTGGGGTTTTTCAGTTTAGAAAGATGACCACTCAGGGGGTGGGGTTTGGTAGAAGTTTAATGAATTATGCACAGTGTGGAGAAAATGCTGTTTCTGCTCCCCCCCCCCCCCCCCAAAAAAAAAAAAAAGATTCTGGAACTTGGGGACACCCGGTGAAATCCATGGACAGTAGAGTCAGTATGCACCAATGGAAGCATTAATGCAGCGCACAGATATGCTGTGGAAGGGGCTCTTTGTTTTAGGCAGCTTTCAAAGATTCATGGAAAAGAGTTCCTTCAGTCACGGTGGCAGAAGGGGCTTCCAGGTGAGGAGGAAGCAGCGCACCTCGGGATGCCAGTGGCCAGGGGTAGCAGCAGGGGCAACGTTTGCCCTCCAAGGCTCTGCTGGGGGTCTCTCAGGGCCCCCCATCAGCTGCTCAAGGGGAACAAGAAGGCAGCTTCATATGTCCATATGTTGGACTTCACAGGCCATTGGCTGCTCCCAGCTGGGCTCTTTGCCCTGTGTGCAGGACAGGCCTCCGGTTGCCAGCCTCCTGGTGGTGGCTGGAGATCTCTCTCTATTAAAACTGATCTCCAGGTGACAAAAATAAGAACAAATATGAACACATGAAGCTGCCTTCTATTGAATCAGACCCCCCCGGGTCCATCCAAGTCAGTCTTGTCTACTCAGACTGGCAGCGGCTCTCCGGGGTCTCAAGCGGAGGTTTTCACGCCTATTTGGCTGGACCCTTTTGAGTTGGAGATGCCGGAAATTGAACCTGGGACCTTCTGCTTACCAAGCAGATGCTCTGCCACTGAGCCACAGCCCCATTCATGGCTCTCCAGGGTCTCCAGCTGAGGTTTTTCATGCCTACTTGCCTGGACCCTTTTTAGTTGGAGATGCTGGGGATTGAACCTGGGACCTGCTGCTTACCAAGCAGATGCTCTACCACTCAGCCACCGTCCCTCCCAAAAGAAGACATAGGTATGAACATATGAAGCTGCTTTATACTGAATCAGACCCCCTGGGCCCATCAAAGTCAGTCTTGTCTCCTCAGACTGGCAGTGGCTCTCCAGGGTCTCAAGCGGAGGTTTTTCATGCCTACTTGCCTAGACCCTTTTGAATTGGAGATGCTGGGAATTGAGTTGCAATAAAAAAGGCCAACGCCATGCAGGGAATTATTAGGAAAGGAATTGAAAACAAATCAGCCAGTATCATAATGCCCCTGTATAAATCGATGGTGCGGTCTCATTTGGAGTACTGTGTGCAGTTCTGGTCGCCGCACCTCAAAAAGGATATTATAGCATTGGAGAAAGTCCAGAGAAGGGCAACTAGAATGATTAAAGGGCTGGAGCACTTTCCCTATGAAGAAAGGTTGAAACGCTTGGGACTCTTTAGCTTGGAGAAACGTCGACTGCGGGGTGACATGATAGAGGTTTACAAGATAATGCATGGGATGGAGAAAGTAGAGAAAGAAGTACTTTTCTCCCTTTCTCAGAATACAAGAACTCGTGGGCATTCGATGAAATTGCTGAGCAGAAAGGTTAAAACGGATAAAAGGAAGTACTTCTTCACCCAAAGGGTGATTAACATGTGGAATTCACTGCCACAGGAGGTGGTGGCGGCCACAAGTATAGCCACCTTCAAGAGGGGTTTAGATAAAAATATGGAACACAGGTCCATCAGTGGCTATTAGCCACAGTGTATGTGTGTATATAAAATTTTCTGCCACTGTGTGACACAGAGTGTTGGACTTGATGGGCCGTTGGCCTGATCCAACATGGCTTCTCTTATGTTCTTATGAACCTGGAACCTTCTGCTTACCAAGCAGATGTACTACTATTGAGCCACCATCCTTCCTTAACATTTATGAAGCTGCCTTCTACTGAATCAGACCCCCCTTGGTCCATCAAAGTCAGTCTTGTCTACTCAGACTGGCAGCGGCTCTCCATGGTCTCAAGCTTAGGTTTTTCACACCTGCTTGCCTGGACCCTTTTTAGTTGGAGATGCCAGGGATTGAACCTGGGACCTTCTGCTTATCAAGCAGATGCTCTACCACTGAGCCACCGTCCCTCCCTAACACATATGAAGCTGCCTTCTACTGAATCCGACCCTCCTGAGTCCATCAAAGTCAGTCTTGTCTACTCAGACTGGCAGCGGCTCTCCAGGGTCTCAAGCGGAGGTTTTTCACACCTACTTGCATGGACCCTTTTTAGTTGGAGATGCTGGGGATTGAACCCGGGACCTTCTCCTTAGCAAGCAGATGCTCTACCACTGAGCCACAGCCCCATTCATGGCTCTCCAGGGTCTCCAACTGAGGTTTTTCACGCCTACTTGCCTGGACCCTTTTGAGTTGGAGATGCCGGAGATTGAACCTGGGACCTTCTGCTTACCAAGCAGATGCTCTACCACTGGGCCACAGCCCCATTCATGGCTCTCCACGGTCTCCAGCTGAGGTTTTTCATGCCTATTTGCCTGGACCCTTTTTAGTTGGAGATGCCGGGAATTGAACCTGGGACCTTCTGCTTATCAAGCAGATGCTCTACCACTGAGCCACCGTCCCTCCCTAACACATATGAAGCTGCCTTCTACTGAATCGGACCCTCCTGAGTCCATCAAAGTCAGTCTTGTCTACTCAGACTGGCAGCGGCTCTCCAGGGTCTCAAGCGGAGGTTTTTCACACCTACTTTCATGGACCCTTTTTAGTTGGAGATGCCGGGGATTGAACCTGGGACCTTCTGCTTCCCAAGCAGATGCTCTACCACTGAGCCACAGCCCCATTCATGGCTCTCCAGGGTCTCCAGCTGAGGTTTTTCATGCCTATTTGCCTGGACCCTTTTTAGTTGGAGATGCCGGGGATTGAACCTGGGACCTTCTGCTTCCCAAGCAGATGCTCTACCACTCAGCCACAGCCCCATTCATGGCTCTCCAGGGTCTCCAGCTGAGGTTTTTTCATGCCTACTTGCCTGGACCCTTTTAGTTGGAGATGCCGGGGATTGAACCTGGAACCTTCTGCTTCCCAAGCAGATGCTCTGCCACTGAGCCACCGTCCCTCCTGTCTTCACCTGGAGAAAATGTCCACTTTGGAAGCTGAACTCTATGGCCTTGTGCCTCCCCCCCTCAGTCTTCACCCCCAAAATCTCCAGGTATTTTTCACCCGGGACCTGGCAGCCCTCCAGTAGTGCGTGGGTTAGCACACATGGGGGCTGAGGAGGGGCAGGATGTCCCTGGGGAGGGTCACTGGGGTTGCGCTTGTATAAGAAGCTCACCAGGCAACCCCCACTGGGCTAGGCTATAATTGGGCTGTGTGTGTGTGATTGGATGCATTTTGCCTTTGGCCACCAGCCCCCAAGCTTCTGGTTGGTGACATTTTTGCGAAGGGGCGCTTGGTCATGAGCCTTGCACTGGGGGCTTGTTCTAGAGCCCCCCCCCCCATTGTGGCTCATTACACCAGCCAAAACACACTTCCTGTGCTCAAGTTCTTCTGCTGGAGTGGCATCTTGGCAGCGAATGCCACAGTGGGTGGAAAGCAGGTGATGAAAGAGTCTGGGTGGGAATGGGGAGGGCTGTTTAGTTTTTGCTGTGATGCGACTGTAATGAGCCCCGGCCCCTGTGCCCGGCCTCCCCTCCCTCTCTGAGGAGGCGTGGGGGAGCTGGCTGCGAAGGCCGCCACACATCGCTCCGCTCTCTCTCTCTCTCCGTGCAGCGTGGTGTCAGCCAGAGCCAGCTCAGCTCTGCCGCCTGCTCTTCTCTCCTCTCTTCAGAGCAGCGTGTTGCTTTTTGCCAGACTGGTTCCATCTATTGTGGGGCGGGGGAGCAGTCCCTGAATGGGGAGGCAGCTGAAAGGACTGTTTCCAGCCTGGGAGGGCTGAGGACAGAGGGGGAGGGCATGGGGCGGGGGGTTCCAGCAGCAGTGGCAATCCGGACCCAGTGGACGGAGGAGCAGAAGTGAGAAGAGCCACACGGGGGCTTTCTCTGCTTCCCAAGGAGAGTGCCAAAGAGAGGGATGAAGTTGAGCCGCTGCCGCTGCTTGGAGAAGGGATGGGTGCCACGGAGCCCAGCGGAGCCCTTCGTCCCTCGAGGGAGGCGTCCTAAGCACCAGCTCCAGGATTGGATCGCTCCATCCTTGGGTTTCTCCATTTTGCTTTCCCCGTGGGATTTCTGGACAGCTCCTCATTTTCAGCCATGTCCTCAACTTTGGCTCTTCCACTGTTGAAAGACCCCAGAACTGGCTACTTCCTGCACCAGACTTCCTCGCAGCGTGGGGCAGCTTTTGGCCCCCCCAGATCAGGTCTTCTTCATGCCGGGCGAGGGAGCAATTAGATTCTCTAGCTCATCTTTGATCCCCCCCAAGTTCCCTTTTAGCTTGAATCTCTGTGTTTTTTTTCTTTTTTGTTTAAGGCTGCAAGGTAAGTTCCAATCTGGTCACCGCACCTCAAAAAGGATATTATAGCATTTGAGAAAGTCCAGAAAAGGGCAACTAGAATGATTAAAGGGTTTCCCTATGAAGAAAGGTTAAAAAACTTGGGGCTCTTTAGCTTGGGGAAATGTTGGCTGCGGGGTGACATGATAGAGGTTTGCAAGATTATGCATGGGATGGAGAAAGTAGAGAAAGAAGGACTTTTCTGCCTTTCTCACAATGTAAGAACTCGTGGGCATTCAATGAAATTGCTGAGAAGTTGGGTTAGAACGGATAAAAGGAAGTCCTTCTTCACCCAAAGGGTGATTAGCATGTGGAATTCACTGCCACAGGAGGTGGAGGCGGCTACAAGCATAGCCAGCTTCAAGAGGGGATTGGATAAAAATATGGAGCAGAGGTCCATCAGTGGCTATCAGCCACAGTATGTATATATAATTTGGCCCCTGTGTGACACAGAGTGTTGGACTGAATGGGCCATTGGCCTGATCCAACAGGGCTTCTCCTATGTTCTTATGTAATTGCAAACCTGCTGCTGAAGTCTGACTGTTCCAAGGAGCAGGGGACCATATGAGCGGAGGGGGGCAACAGGGTTTCCTTGAATGCTCGCAGGTGTGTCTGTAGGCATGGGCTGTAGGCACCTGCCAGTTATTTCGGTTGGAATTTAGCATCTCAGAGGTCGAGTTGGCAGAATTTCTAATCCACAGTTGTGGCTCTCTTCACGGGCGCGTGGCTCAGGAGGCTGTTCCGTTTTGTCTCTTCGAGCAGCTCCGCTAACCGAGCGAGCAAGAAAAGGTTAAAGGTGAAGGTGGGCAGTGTTTCTGCTCCTGGCTGCCACTTCTGTCTGGGGGGGGTCGGGGTCAGACCACCAAGTGCCTCACAGGTCCCTTTCCTGCTCTTGGCTGCTTTGGCAAAGTCCAACGTGGGTGTCTTTCCCAGCACAAACTATCCCTGCAGGGCAAGGGATGCCTGACCACTGTGCCAGTTGAGAAGTGCTGCAATAGGGAGCCGGAGGCATGGGTGTTGCCTGCTGTCCCATCACCCCCCCTTTGTGAACTTCCTGGGTAGGAGGAATGACCAGAGGGAGCTGAGAGGAGGAAGAGCTGGAGAGAGGAGGTGGGGATACAGGCGGTGGGCAGAGCGCGCAGCTGGGCTGAGGTTGGCCTCTATTTTCCATCACCCAGACAGGGTGGGATCATTTACATGGGACAACCTGCGCCCCCATCCACACACACACACACCCTTGCCCGGAAAGGGCAATGTTTTCTGGAGAGGGGAGGTTGCGACCCCCTGCCGGTGAAGATGGACACCCTGTCCCTCAAAGGGCTCTCTGAGCACAGCCCCTGTCAGGCACTCTCTGTCCAGAGCCGTCACCAGCTTGTAAACAGGTTCTGTTGTCTTACGCTTGACTGTTCGGTAGCATGGACCTCAAAACCAGCACGCTGGCATCCGAGGCCAGGCTATCCGCAAGCACTTCACTGGGTGTAGGGGGTGGCGGGGTCACTAGAAGCTGCTCTTCACGGCAGCCTTTAATTGCCTGAGATCCCAGGCTCTGTTGTCTGTCATCCTTTGGTCCCTGGATTTGGGTTTAGTTTATTTTCTGAGAGGAACCGGCTGATGCTTAAAGTACTTTTAGCTGGCCACTGACTAAAAATTACTGAAGGGCGACAGATAATTGTCTTCCAAACCAACTACATCAGCAAGGAAGTGACATCCCCATCAATGAAGCAATCTGCTTCTTTTTACTTTTATTTTTTTAATTAATTGTTTGAGATACAATATGCCATACATCAGATCCTCACATACTCCAGATTACAACATTTATTTCCGAAGCAACAGTACTTTTCCCTTTTCTGTTTATGTTAAAGAATGATAATTGTTTTATAAGTATATGCATTTACTCTGAACCAAAAATAAAATACTGTTAAGATCCTGTAAATTGAGGGGGAGGTGTTTGTGAGTTTCCTGCATTGTGCAGGGGGTTGGACTAGATGGCCCTGGATGTCCCTTCCAACTCTAGGATTCTAGTTTTTTAAACAGAGGCTAGAGGGCCATCTAACAGCAATGAAGGTCTTGTGAATTTAGGGGGAGGTATTTGTGAGTTTCCTGCATTGTGCAGGGGGTTGGACTAGATGACCCTGGAGGTCCCTTCCAACTCTAGGATTCTATGAACTTCCTGACTGTTAGAGCGATTCCTCAGTGGAACAGGCTTCCTCAGGAGGTGGTGGGCTCTCCTTCCTTGGAGGTTTTTAAACAGAGGCTAGATGGCCATCTGACAGCAATGAGGATCCTGTGAATTCAGGGGGAGGCGATTGTGAGTTTCCTGCATTGTGCAGGGGGTTGGACTAGATGGCCCTGGAGGTCCCTTCCAATTCTAGGATTCTATGAACTTCCTGACTGTTAGAGCGATTCCTCAGTGGAACAGGCTTCCTCAGGAGGTGGTGGGCTCTCCTTCCTTGGTGGTTTTTAAACAGAGGCTAGATGGCCATCTGACAGCAATGAGGATCCTGTGAATTCAGGGGGAGGCGATTGTGAGTTTCCTGCATTGTGCAGGGGGTTGGACTAGATGGCCCTGGAGGTCCCTTCCAACTCTAGGATTCTATGAACTTCCTGACTGTTAGAGCGATTCCTCAGTGGAACAGGCTTCCTCAGGAGGTGGTGGGCTCTCCTTCCTTGGAGGTTTTTAAACAGAGGCTAGATGGCCATCTGACAGCAATGAGGATCCTGTGAATTCAGGGGGAGGCGATTGTGAGTTTCCTGCATTGTGCAGGGTGTTGGACTAGATGGCCCTGGAGGTCCCTTCCAACTCTATGATTCTAAGTGGATTTCAAGTTAATTAATATAAAAAGCCAACTATATTGCCTTTCGATGTGGCAGTTTTAACTTGGTCGCCCCCTCCTTCCATTGCCCTTTCAAAAAAGGGGAGGGGGGAAGCTACTCAGCTGACAGCAGGTTTGTAGCCCTCAGTGTGACTGCAGGGTGAGTGACTTAAGAGTGACAGATTCTCTCCTGACATTTTGATACCAAGTAGTGTTCCTTTTCAAGCACGCCTGTTCCTTGGGCTGCTGACGCTGCATAGAGAAAGACCCAAGCGGGCAGCTGTGTTGGTCTGAAGCAGCTGAACAAAGCAGGAGTCAAGTGGTACCTTTAAGACCAACCAATTTTTATTTAGAACGAAAGCTGACGTTCTAAATAAAAATTGGTTGGTCTTAAAGGTGCCACTTGACTCCTGCTTTGTTCAGCTGCGTAGAGAAAGACGCTTCCTGGACTTTAGAGCCATATTCAGGGCCCCAATCCGTGCCTCCATCTGAAACTCTCACCGCTCCCTTTGCTCTTGGTGTAAGCTGCCTCCGGTGGACCTGCATTTGGCACCTCCTGAGTCCCTTCTTTTCACCAAAATGCAGCTTCCCCCCCCCCCCCCACCCCGGGGTCTTGTGGCACCACACAGACTAGCTGAGTTATTAAAGCAGAAGTTTCTTGGAGCTTGAATCCGCCTTGCCAGGTGCATGAAATAGGTGCTCGCTCAGCAAAATGTATGCGGGAGAGGGGGGTGGGGGACACAATGCAAAATAGAGACTGTGACATTTCAGAAGCAAAGAAGATAAAGGCAGTGACCATTCACACTGGTGGTCACTAAGCTAGATGTGCATGAAGATGTGCATTTAATGCCCGTGAGCGGGGCAAAGAATGTGACCTCTGTGCTCAGCACTTCATCAGTACAGTCAAATGATCTGTCTGTACATTTCACCTCAGCCTCCTCCAAGAAGTCATGGTTCTTTCTTGATATATTTTATCCTCACAGTAACCGTGAGAGGTAGGTTAAGCTAAAAGGGAGAGTCTGGCTTAATGTTGCCCAGACAGCATTCGTGACAAATTCTAATTCAGCATTTTTTCCCCTGTGGCATTTCCTTTTGAAGAATGGTGACTCTTAGTATGAGCAGCAGAAGATGGAAATGTCTTCCCACTGGCTCCTGATTCAGATCCAGATCTGTTTCTCCTTTTGAACCCTGACATGTGTTCTGTGGAGGCAGTGGGAGAGCACGGCCCATGGCCCGTAGCTTGCTGGAGGAGGAGAGGGTAGGTGAACAGGGCCGGAAGACGTGGCTGGCATTATGAGGACCTGTAGTAATAATGTTGGCTGGCTGTCCAGGGGCAGTGACAAGAAACTGGCAGCATCCCACCAGCAACGGGGGATTCTTGCAGGATAGGGGCCTGGAGTAGACCCCATCTGTTAGAGTAGGCGTGTTTGGTGTGTCTGGGCTGCAAGCTTGGGCATTTGGAATAGAAGGCTCCTGGCTCCCGTTCAGAGGGGAGAGATGGTCACGGCTACATAAATTTGCTTTTCCATGTAGAATCATTGATTTGGAAGGGGCTGTAGAGGCCATCTAGTCCACCCCATGGTTTAACGCAGGATCAGCCTAAAACATGCATAGAATCATAGGGTTGGAAGGGACCTCTAGGGTCATCTAGTCCAACCCCCTGCACAATGCAGGAAATTCACAAACACCTCCTAAATTCACAGGATCTTCATTGCTATCAGATGGCCATCCAGCCTCTGTTTAAAAACCTCCAAGGAAGGAGAGCCCATCACCTCCCGAGGAAGCCTGTTCCACTGAGGAATCGCTCTAATGGTCAGGAAGTTCTTCCTGATGTTGAGCCGGAAACTCTTTTGATTTAATTTCAACCCGTTGGTTCTGGTCCTACCTTCTGGGACCACAGAAAACAATTCCACCCCATCCTCTATAGGACAGCCCTTCAAGTACTTGAAGATGGTGATCCTATCACCTCTCAGCTGCCTCCTCTCCAAGCTAAACATCCCCAGCTTCTTCAACCTTTCCTCAGAGGACTTGGTCTCCAGACCCCTCACCATCTTCGTCGCCCTCCTCTGGACCCGTTCCAGCTTGTCTATATCCTTCTTAAAATGTGGTGCCCAAAACTGAACACAATACTCCAGGTGAGGTCCTTCCAGAGCAGAGTAAAGCAACGCCATCACATCACGTGATCAGGACACTACTTCTGCTGATACAGCCCAAAATTGCATTGAAGTTCCCTTTCAAGCCTGCTGAGGAATTTCTTGTGCACGTTTCATCTACTGCCTGAGTTCTGAGATACAAACCCTCCCCTAAATGAGAATCCTCATCCAGTTCTCAGCCTTCCGGGGTCTGCTGAAACTAACACAACATGCTATTTCAGTTCTAACGGCAACGATCAGCCAGTTGGATTTTTTTTGAGGGGGGGGGGGCGGGCGGGGAGAATCAATTTTAAAAACAAATTTTAAAATCAATTTTAAAAACAAACACTCTACCCTCCTCGAGTGTCTTCAGAAGCACCTGTATCCTGGTTGCTGGAGAATTAGAGACATGCCTTTCCAGGCTCCAGGGAAGGTCTAATTGGGAAAGCGGTCCCCCCCCCCCCCCGCCTCCCTGCAAATGCTGTTTGAGGGCCTTGTTGGAAACAGGTTTCGTTCTTGGCGGCTGTAAAAGGGGCTGTGCAAAAATCCCCAGAAACTGCCAGTGCTGTCTCTACAGCATGGAGGGAAGGGCTGCCATGGCAACCTTTCCTTGGTGCTCAGCTGTGAGTTTTTCATCCTTTTGGCTCATGCTTCAGCCTCGCCTTCCTAAGCAAAGTAAGAACACAAGAACTGCCTGGTGGGATCCTGCCCAGTAACCTGCCTCTGACGGAGCAGCTCCCAGGCAGGGTGTGACGCGGGTCTTTCCCCAGGATCGGGTCCCCTGATGGCACGCAGCTCCGCTGAATGTGGAGTTGCTGTTTAGCTGCTCCTCTGTTGGTTTACTGATTCTAGTGTTTATGTAAAAAGGGAATGGCTCAGGAAGTCAGTTTTATAAAGTGAACAGGAGTGCAAGTATTGTCTAGGAATCTCTAGGCAGTCTGGGAGGGACGGTGGCTCAGTGGTAGAGAATCTGCTTGGTAAGCAGAAAGTCCCAGGATCAATCCCCGGCATCTCCAACTAAAAAGGGTCCAGGCAAGTAGGCGTGAAAAACCTCAGCTTGAGACCCTGGAGAGCCTCTGCCAGTCTGAGTAGAAAAGACGGACTTTAGGGAGGGATGGTGGCTCAGTGGTAGAGCATCTGCTTGGTAAGCAGAAAGTCCCAGGTTCAATCCCTGGCATCTCCAACTAAAAAGGGTCCAGGCAAGTAGGTGTGAAAAACCTCCGCTTGAGACCCTGGAGAGCTGCTGCCAGTCTGAGTAGACAATACTGACTTTGATGGACTGAGGAGGGTTTGATTCAGTGGAAGGCAGTTTCATAGGTTCATATGTTCAGTCTTCATTGCATTGCTTTTTGTATATATCATACAGTTGCGTTGCCCTGTTCTCCTGTCTTTTAATCCCACTTTCTTATATTACTTTATAATCCTGCTTTATTATATGAATTACTCCATTTTCTAGTTCATCTAATTTTGTAAACCGAGTTTTTATGTCATTGTTTGTCGTACGTGTTCTGTCTCTGTTGCCTTGTTTCTAATCGTATAATTTTCCTTGAATCTCAGTGAGAAGGGAAGACTAGCAATGAAATAGGTGTTTGTTGGATGTAATAAATAAAATAAGTATTTGTTCAATCTCCAAGACCGCTAAGAAAAACTCAAATAGCACCAATTAAGATCACAGCAAAAGCAAGTACCCACAATGCAAAAACTATATAGGGAGGGAGAGATAAGTTGGCAGCAAAGTGATTTTATTTTTAAAAAGGTAACAACAGGCACAGACATGACTCATGGCCTATCTAAGGTGGGTCTGGCTGAGCAAAAGTGACTGGCTGTGGATCACCCAGCTGGGGATTTGATCTGTGTATGTTTCTAGCCCTGCATGAGCCTCGCAAAGATAACACACGGGCCTTTCTCCTCCAGGCAAAACATGCCCAGGGTTGTAGAGACCTTTGCTCATACATCGTATATTTCAGACCCCCGGCCAACTTTGTGGCCTCCCTCTGAACCTGTTGAGTGACTGGCCTACATCAGTGCAGCAGCCAGAATTCACAAGACTCAGTATTCCAGGCAATGTCCAGCTAGCAAGGAACGTATGTGTGTGAAGCTCTGTCAGGTTGCTTCCAACTTACGGCGCCCGATGACTTCTGAAACGTCCTCTTGTGAACGGCCTTGCTCAGGACTTGCAAACTGAAGGCCGTGGCTTCTTTGGTGGACTCCATCCACCTCCTGTTGGGTCTTCTCTTTTCCTTCTGCCTTCACCTTTTCCTTCAATTTTCCCCATCATTATTGTCGTTTCCAGGGAGTCTTTGTCTCCTCATAAGGTGATCATAGCTTTAGCCATTTGAGCTTCTAGGGAGAACTGAGGCTTGATTTGATCTAGAGCCCAAATATTAGCCCACAGTATCCTCCAACTCTTCCACAAAACCACATTTCAAATGAATCAACTTTCTTCTTGTCAGCTTTCTTGACTGTCTGATTTTCACATCCATATATAATAACGGGTAACACTGCGGCATGGATTAACTTGATCTTGGTCACCAGAAACACGTCCTCACACGTAAGAATCTTTTCTAGCTTCTTCATTGCTACCTACCCCAGTCGCAGTCTTCTTCTGATTTCTTGGTTACGGCCTCCCTTTTGATTGATGATTGAGCAAGGAATAAAAAAATATTTAATAATTTCAGTTTCTTCTTCCACCTTAAAAATGTGTAATTTCTCATTACTCATTACTCTTGTCTTCTTGGTATTCTTCTCTAATGCTGCTTTGGCTCTTTCTCCTTCGTCTTTCATCAGTAGTTGTTTCAGGTCTTTACTATTTTCTGCCAGCAATGTGGTGGTATCTGCAAATCTCAAATTAGAATCATAGAATCATGGCGTTGGAAGGGTCATCTAGTCCAACCCCCTGCTCTCTCTCGGCTTGACTTCGCGAACGAAGATTTAAGAAGGGTGCAATAGTCCACGTCTGCTGCAGGCTCGCTGGTGGCTGACAGCAACCAACCCCCTACACAATGCAGTAAATTCACAAATACCTCCCCCTATTCACAGGATAGCGGCCCCATGGCGCAGAGTGGTAAAGCAGCAGTACTGCAGTACTGTGTTCTGAACTCTCTGCTCACGAACTGAGTTATATCCCAGCGAAAGCTGGTTCAGGTAGCCGGCCCGAGGTTGACTCAGCCTTCCATCCTTCTGAGGTCGGTCAAAGGAGTACCCAGCTTGCTGGGGGGAAAGTGTAAAAGACTGGGGAAGCCAACGACAAACCATCCCATAAAGTCTGCCATGAAAACGTTGTGAAAGCAACGTCACCCCAGAGTCGGAAATGACTGGCGCTTGCACAGGGGACCTTTCCTTTCCTCAGAAGTCAGATGTGGCCCTGTGGAGCAGAGTGGTAAAGCAGCAGTACTGCAGTACTGTGGTCTGAACTCTCTGCTCACGACCTGAGTTCGATTCCAGAAGAATCTGGATTCAGGTAGCCGGCTCCAGGTTGACTCAGCCTTCCATCCTTCCGAGATCGGTCAAATTAGTCCCCAGCTTGCTGGGGGGAAAGTGTAGATGACTGGGGAAGCCAATGGCAAACCACCCCGTAAAAAGTCTGCCATGAAAACGTTGTGAAAGCAACGTCACCCCAGAGTCGGAAACGACTGGCGCTTGCACAGGGGACCTTTCCTTTCCTCAGAAGTCAGATGTGGCCCTGTGGAGCAGAGTGGTAAAGCAGCAGTACTGCAGTACTGTGGTCTGAACTCTCTGCTCACGACCTGAGTTCGATTCCAGAAGAATCTGGATTCAGGTAGCCGGCTCCAGGTTGACTCAGCCTTCCATCCTTCCGAGATCGGTCAAATTAGTCCCCAGCTTGCTGGGGGGAAAGTGTAGATGACTGGGGAAGCCAATGGCAAACCACCCCGTAAAAAGTCTGCCATGAAAACGTTGTGAAAGCAACGTCACCCCAGAGTCGGAAACGACTGGCGCTTGCACAGGGGACCTTTCCTTTCCTCAGAAGTCAGATGTGGCCCTGTGGAGCAGAGTGGTAAAGCAGCAGTACTGCAGTACTGTTGTCTGAACTCTCTGCTCACGACCTGAGTTTGATTCCAGAAGAATCTGGATTCAGGTAGCCGGCTCCAGGTTGACTCAGCCTTCCATCCTTCCGAGGTCCGTCAAAGGAGTCCCCAGCTTGCTGGGGGGAAAGTGTAGATGACTGGGGAAGGCAAGGGCAAACCACCCCGTAAAAAGTCTGCCATGAAAACGTTGTGAAAGCAACATCACCCCAGAGTCGGAAACAACTGGTGCTTGCAGAGGAGACCTTTCCTTTCCATTCACAGGATCCACATGTGCAAAGTAATGCACATTCGAGCCAAAAACCCTAACAATAACATGCATTGCTGGGGATTATTAGGAAGATGCTTGAAAACATATGAGCCAATAGCATAATGCCTCTGTATGAATTGATGGTACAGCCTTGTTTGGACTATTGTGTGCAGATCTGATCATCACACCTAAAAAATGATATTATAGCATTGAAAAGGGTTCAGAAAAGAGCAACTGAAATAATTAAGGGGGTGGAACACCTTCCTTATGAAGGAAAGTTAAAGAGGTTAGGCTCTTTAGCTTGGAGAAATGGTGATTGAGCAGTGACATGAGAGAGGTTTACATAATTATGCATGGGACAGAGAAGGTAAGGAAAGAAGTACTTTTCTCCCTTTCTTACAAAGAAGAACTCATGGGCACTCGATTAAAAAGATTTTTGGATTAAATTAATGAGCAGTAATCTTAGAACAGATAAAAGGAAATCCTTCATTCAAAGACTTAATTTAATGTGCACTGCCATAGGAAGCGGTGGCGGCTAGAAGCACAGACAGTTTCAAGAGGGTATTAGATAAACATGTGGAGTAGAAGCCCATAGATGGAACTTTCTGTCTGGGGCAGTGATGCTCTGTCATCCTGGTGCTTGGGAGGGCTTCTGGAGTTCTGGCCCCGCTGGTGGATCTCCTGACGGCACCTGGGTTTTGACCACTGTGTGACACAGAGTGATGGACTGGATGGGCCATTGGCTTGATCCAACATGGCTTCTCTTATGTTCTTATATGGAGCTGAGGGGCATCAGTGGCTTTTAATCAGAAAGGGATAGAGCGAAAACTCTGTCTGGGGCAGTGATGCTCTGTATTCTTGGTGTTTGGGGGGCCACAGTGGGAGGGCTTCTGGAGTTCTGACCCTGCTGGTGGACCTCCTGAGGGCCCCTGGGTTTTGATGACTGTGTGACACAGGGTATTGCTGGATGATCATTGGCCTGAACCAACATGGCTTCTTCTATGTTTATATATAAAACCATCAGATAGTGTAAGATATCTAGTAAATAATCCAATAGAACTAGGGGTTACAGAATTAGAAAAAAACGCAGCACCAACAAAACCTGTTTGAACATACGAAGCTGCCTTCTACTGAATCAGACCTTTGGTCCATCAAAGTCAGTCTTGTCTTCTCAGACTGGCAGCGGCTCTCCAGGGTGTCAAGCTGAGGTTTTTCACACCTATTTGCCTGGACCCTTTTTTGGAGATGCCGGGGATTGAACCTGGGACCTTCTGCTTCCCAAGCAGATACTCTACCACTGAGCCACCGTCCCTCCCCTCCCCATGAGATGCCATAATGCAGAAAGTGGATTGCAAGGTGGTCCATACAGAAGACATCGCAATAGGCTGCTATTCTGTTCCCACATAAAGCTTCTGTTTAGTTTTCTGGAGGCACCAGTGGGCTTTGGACCAGGGATCTCCTGCTCCCAGAATCCATGGTGGTCTTCAGAGACTGTTCCTTAAAGTCCACAGGAAGTGAGAGGCATGACCTGGGGCATGGTTCCGTCCACTCCTTCCCATTGTGCTCATAAACAGGCAGTATTGTGTGGATGGCCCCCTTATCTGGAATGTCTCTCTGGGGTCGTCTTCCTCTCTCTGCCCAGTTGCTCACTTTTCCTTCTTCATATGTGTACTATTTTATTTTCCTTTATTAAACTATGTTTTATTGTGAATGTTTGAAGCCTGATTTCTGTAAACACGCCACACCTATTCATTCCAACTTTCCAAAGAGTGGTGAAGGGGAGCAGCAGCTGATGGGCTCACCATTCCTGAAGCTCAAAAGTGTGACCGATCATTCCTGGGTTAGCTGGTACAAGTGAAGTGGGAGATGTGGCAACTGGGCGGAGCCTTTGAGCAGCAGCCCACCTACAGACACCTAGGTGTATCCAGACCTTGAATTCAGCACAGCTCCTGAACCTTTCTGAGGGTTCCCCCTCCTCCTCCCCACCTCCCTTGTCCATAGAATACTAGGTGCAGCTGCATAACAATCCTCAATCTTCTTCTTCACTTCTTCACCCAAAGGGTGATTAACATGTGGAATTCACTGCCACAGGAGGTGGTGGCGGCCACAAGTATAGCCACCTTCAAGAGGGGTTTAGATAAAAATATGGAGCACAGGTCCATCAGTGGCTATTAGCCACAGTGTATGTGTGTATATAAATTTTTTTGCCACTGTGTGACACAGAGTGTTGGACTTGATGGGCTGTTGGCGTGATCCAACATGGCTTCTCTTATGTTCTTATGAGAGCGGGCAGCCAGCCAGCCACCAGGGGTTTTGCCTCACCCCAGCAGCCCTCATTAACCCTTTGAAAAGCCTGCACCACCCTTTCTCCAATTCTTATGTGATTTTGGGCTGTGGGTGGCTTGCTGGCCTTTTGACTGGGTGGGGGGGTGGCCAAGGAGAGCCTGAGGTGAGCGAGGCCTGCTTGGGCTGGCTGGATCTCTAGCCAGCCCGAGCAGGCCTCACTTGCCCAGGGCTCTCCTTTGTTGCATCAGGTTGCTTTTGGCTGGTGGGGGATGGCATATGTTAATGAGTTCCAGAAACTTGAATTCCAGAAAGCTTTTGATAAAGTTCCTCATCAAAGGCTTCTTAGAAAGCTCGAGAGTCATGGAGTAAAAGGACAGGTCCTCTTGTGGATCAAAAACTGGCTGAGTAATAGGAAGCAGAGAGTGAGTATAAATGAGCAGTCTTCGCAGTGGAGGACGGTAAGCAGTGGGGTGCCGCAGGGCTCGGTACTGGGTCCCATGCTCTTTAACTTGTTCATAAATGATTTAGAGTTGGGAGTGAGCAGTGAAGTGGCCAAGTTTGTGGATGACACTAAATTGTTCAGGGTGGTGAGAACCAGAGAGGATTGTGAGGAACTCCAAAGGGATCTGTTGAGGCTGGGTGAGTGGGCGTCAATGTGGCAGATGCGGTTCAATGTGGCCAAGTGCAAAGTAATGCACATTGGGGTCAAGAATCCCAGCTACAAATACAAGTTGATGGGATGTGAACTGGCAGAGACTGACCAAGAGAGAGATCTTGGGGTCGTGGTAGAGAACTCACTGAAAATGTCAAGACAGTGTGCGTTTGCAATAAAAAAGGCCAACGCCATGCTGGGAATTATTAGGAAGGGAATTGAAAACAAATCAGCCAGTATCATCATGCCCCTGTATAAATCGATGGTGCGGTCTCATTTGGAATACTGTGTACAATTCTGGTCACCACACCTCAAAAAGGATATTATAGCATTGGAAAAAGTCCAGAAAAGGGCAGCTAGAATGATTAAAGGTTTGGAACACTTTCTCTATGAAGAAAGGTTAAAATGCTTGGGACTCTTTATCTTGGAGAAACAACAACTACAGGGTGACATGATAGAGGTTTACAAGATTATGTATGGGATGAAGAAAGCAGAGAAAGAAGTACTTTCCCCCCTTTCTCACAATACAAGAACTCGTGGGCATTCAATGAAATTGCTGAGCAGTCAGGTTAAAATGGATAAAAGGAAGTCCTTCTTCACCCAAAGGGTGATTAACATATGGAATTCATTGCCACAGAAGGTGGTGGCTACAAGCATAGGCAGCTTCAAGAGGGGATTGTATAAAAATATGGAGCAGAGGTCCATCAGTGGATGTTAGCCACAGTATATATATATATATATATATATTTGGCCACTGTGTGACGCAGTGTTGGACTGGATGGGCCATTGGCCTGATCCAACAGGGCTTCTCTTCTGTTCGTATGTGACACAGAGTGTTGGACTGGATGGGCCATTGGCCTGATCCAACATGGCTTCTCTTATGTTCTTATGTGACACAGGGTGTAGGACTGGATGGGCCACTGGCCTGATCCAACAGGGCTTCTCTTATGTTCTTATGTGGCACAGAGTGTTGGACTGGAGGGGCCATTGGCCTGATCCAACAGGGCTTCTCTTATGTTCTTCTGTGACACAGAGTGTTGGACTGGATGGGCCATTGGCCTGATCCAACATGGCTTCTCTTCTGTTCTTATGTGACACAGAGTGTTGGAGTGGAGGGGCCACTGGCCTGATCCAACCTGGTTTCTCTTATGTTCTTATGTGACACAGAGGGTTGGACTGGAGGGGCCATTGGCCTGATCCAAAAGGGTTGCTCTTATGTTCTTATGTGACACAGAGGGTTGGACTGGAGGGACCACTGGCCTGATCCAACAGGGCTCCTCTTATGTTCTTATGTGACACAGAGTGTTCGTCTGGATGGGCCACTGGCCTGATCCAACATGGCTTCTCTTCTGTTCTTATGTGACACAGAGTGTTGGACTGGATGGGCCATTGGCCTGATCCAACATGGCTTCTCTTATGTTCTTATGTGACACAGAGTGTTGGAGTGGAGGGGCCACTGGCCTGATCCATCATGGATTCTCTTCTGTTCTTATGTGACACAGAGGGTTGGACTGGAGGGGCCACTGGCCTGATCCAACAGGGCTCCTCTTATGTTCTTATGTGACACAGAGTGTTCGTCTGGATGGGCCACTGGCCTGATCCAACAGGGCTTCTCTTATGTTCTTATGTGACACAGAGTGTTGGACTGGAGGGGCCTTTGGCCTGATCCAACATGGCTTCTCTTATGTTCTTATGAGTTATGCTAATGAGCTCCACCACCTATTTTTCTATAGAACGACCCCTGGATGTACCTATCTGTCTAGTGGGAGGTGTTCCTTCAGATTTGTTGGTGGCAGCAGTCACTGTCCTAAGAGAAGCTGATACCCCTGGGAAGGAAGGAAGGAAGGAAGGAAGGAAGGAAGGAAGGAAGGAAGGAAGGAAGGAAGGAAGGAAGGAAGGAAGGAAGGAAGGAAGGAAGGAAGGAAGGAAGGAAGGAAGGCCTTGCTGTGTGGGGACCCCGGATGGCCAAGTTCATGGACAGGTGGCAAAACAGTTCTCTCTCAGCCCTTTGACAGCCACCTGGGCGTGGCCATCAGTACCTCCACTGGGAGGGAATTCTACAATTTACTAATTAAAAGAAGTAGTATTTCTTTTCATCTGTTCTGGTTCTGTTGCCAGTCAACTTAGTTGGGTGCCTCTGAATCCTGGTTTTATGGGAGAAAGAGAAAGCACCGCTTTTTTCACTCCATCCATAATTTTATAGATCGCCATCATGTCCCCCTTTAGCTAGGTTTTAGCGTAGACTGTTAAGTCCCAGACTCTTTAGCTTTTCATCGCAGGAAAGGAGCTCCACACCCAATTATTGTAGCTGCCCTCTCCTCTGCTTTCTGAAGCTCTGTAATTTCTTCTTCTTCTTTTTGAGATGTAGCAACCAGAACTGCACACAGTGTTCCGAAAGAAGCGGCAGCCTGGGCATTACAATGGAAGGCATTACAATACTGGCTATTTTGTTTTCAATCCCTTTCCTAATGATTCCCAGCATGGAGCTTGCCTTTTCCTCCACTGCTACACAATGAGTTGACATTTTCCTGGAGCTTTGCGCGGCAACCACAAGCTCTTTCCCTTTCAGTCTCTGCCAGTTCTGACCCCGTCAGCATGTATTTAAACTTGAGAAGGGAAGAAAGCACTCGGCGGGGAACTTTTATCCGCACGTTACTTCTGTAGAGCGTAGGATGGGATAAACTGACCAAGTGGAGCATTTCCCACAGTGCCGCTTGCTAGCTCTTCATGGCTATCTGGGCCTCATTACGGTCCAGGTGGTCAGCCAACACAACCTCTTGGGAATGCACTCTGTGTGCCAAGCTAATTCCGGCAAAGACATGGAGGGAGATGTGGAGAGACACTCTCCATCCAAGAGCTGAATTGTATCTAGAGACAGGATACGGGATGATCTCGATAGGCTGGAAAACTGGGCTAAAACAAATAATTTGTTAAAATAAATAAAGAGAAAGAACTACTTTTCTCCCTTTATCACAATACAAGAACTCGTGGGCACTCCATGAAATTGCTGAGCAGTAGGGTTAGAACGGATTAAAGGAAGTCCTTCTTCACCCAAAGGGTGATTAACATGTGGAATTCACTGCCACAGGAAGTGGTGGCAGCTACAAGCATAGCCAGCTTCAAGAGGGGATTGGATAAACATCTGGAGCAGAGGTCCATCCGTGGCTATTAGCCACCGCGTATTGTTGGAACTGTCTGGCACAGAGATGCTCTGTATTCTTGGTGCTTGAGGGTGAGGTACAGTGGGAGGACTTCTAGTGTCCTGGCCCCACTAATGGACCTCCTGATGGCACCTGGGTTTTTTGGCCACTGTGTGACACAGAGTGTTGGACTGGTTGGGCCATTGTCCTGATCCAATATGGCTTCTCTTATGTTCTTATGTTCTCTTAAACTGAATTTTAATGGGGATAAATATGAAATAATGCATTTAGGTAGGACAAATGCAGTGCATCATTACAGGAAAGGGGAGACTTGTCTTGGCAATGTATGTGTGAAAAGGATCCAGTGAACCGTACACTGAATATGAGTCAGCAGTGTGATGCGGTGGCAAAAAAGGCAAATTCAGTTTTTGGCTGTATCAACAGAAGTGTAGTGACCAGATCACGCAAAGTGGTGGTATCGCTTTACTGTGCTCTGTTTAGACCTCACCTAGAGTATTGTGTTCGGTTTTGGGCACCACAATTTAAGATGTATATAGACAAATTGGAACATGTCCAGAGGAGGGCAACAGAGATGGTAAGGGGTCTGGAGACCATCCTTTGAGGAAAGGTTGAAGAAGAAGAAGATGAGATGCAGATATTGGATTTATATCCCGCCCTCCACTTTGAAGAGTCTCAGAGCGGCTCACAATCTCCTTTACCTTCCTCCCCCATAACAGACACCCTGTGAGGTGGGTGGGGCTGGAGAGGGCTCTCACAGCAGCTGCCCTTTCAAGGACAACCTCTGCCAGAGCTATGGCTGACCCATAGGCCATGCCAGCAGGTGCAAGTGGAGGAGTGGGGAATCAAACCCGATTCTCCCAGATAAGAGTCCGCACACTTAACCACTACACCAAACTGGCTCTCCTACACCAAACTGGCTCTCCTGAAGGGACTGGGTTATGTTTAGCTTGGAGAGGAGACGACTGAGAGGTGATACGATCCCCATCTTCAAGTACTTGAAGGGCTGTCATAAAGAGGATGGTGTGGAGTTGCTTTCTATGGCTCCAGAAAGTTGGACCAAACCCAACGGGTTGAAATTAAATCAGGAGAGTTTCCAGCTAAACATTAGGAAGAACTTCCCGACAATGAGAGCAGTTCCTCAGTGGAACAGGCTTCTTGGAGGTTTTCAAAGAGAGGCTAGATGGCTGTCTGACAGCAATGCTTATTCTGCGAATTAGGCAGATCCCTGGCGATCAATGGGGTGAGAGATGTTGCAGCCAGACCGCCCTCACTTCTGAATTAGGCAGATCGTGAGGGCAAGCAGGGGGGCTCCATCAGTGCTTAGTTCTTTCTTACATGCGCAGGGAACTTTGGAGTCAGGCAGCAATTTTTCTCCAGGCCAGTTGGCAAGGGATCATGAAGGTTTTTGTTATCTTCTGAGCATGGAGCAGGGGTCACTGGGGATGTATGTGTGTGCGGGGGAGGTATCTGTGAATTTCTTGCATTGTGCAGGGGGTTGGACTAGATGACCCTGGAGGTCCCTTCCACCTCTAGGATTCTATTCTGTGATCCAGCAGCACCTTAGAGACCAACAAGGTTCTCTTCCCTAACAAAGGGAACTCTGACTTGCACAATTTCATGCCCCACCCATTTTATTGGTCTCTGCGGTGCTCCTGCAGACCAACACAGCTAACCTCTGGAACCATCTCCACCCAAGAATTCACCCCAGTGTTTCAGTAATTATGACTGCACTCTCTCTGTGTTGAAACCCAGCTACTAATGAAGGGAACTAAGCGTTGGCAGGAAAGAGGGAGCTGGGGAACGAGTACTTCAGTGCTTTCATGTGTTAATGGCTAGAGCCAAAGTAAGACAGTGTTTCGCCATCTGCTAGAGTGTTACACGCGGTGGGACAGAGAATGCTAAAAGCCAAAAGACTAAAAAAGGTAAAGGAAAGGTCCCCTGTGCAAGCACCAGTCGTTTCCAACTCTGGGGTGACGTCGCATCACGACGTTTTCACGGCAGACTTTTAACGGGGTGGTTTGCCATTGCCTTCCCCAGTCATCTACGCTTCCCCCCCCCCCCCAGCAAGCTGGGGACTCCTTTGACCGACCTCGGAAGGATGGAAGGCTGAGCCAACCTTGAGCCCCCTACCTGAACCCAGCTTCTGCCGGGATCGGACTCATGTCGTGAGCAGAGAGCTTGGACTGCGGTACTTCAGCTTTTCCACTCTGCACCACGGGGCTCTTTAGCCAAAAGACTAAACACAATAAGCAAGAAAGGCTGAATGGTGGTGGGGGTAGGATGAGAGACAGTTCTTGAGGCAAATTCTAAAAGCCTCTGGGCACAGGGAGGAATCTTTTTCTGTGGCCTCTGACCAGGAAACCACATGACCTGTAAGACTAAGCTTTTACCTAGAGACTCCATCTTGTCCACGGGGACAGCAATAATGCAGAGAAATCTCAGCCATGAGAACTAAGGTAATACTGAACTACTGCAACTACGAGAAATACTAGTCTGTCCTATTTAAAGATCATTGACAATAAGTACTGTGTGCAGCTGAAGAGGACTGGTTGTTTTAATCTTTTCTTTGACCCCCTCATTTGGCTCAAATGCTTCAGCGCACTCTGTATATTATTTATCAGTTAATATTTTGAATGCTTTAAGGCTGATCTCTGGAGACCCACCGTGCAGATTTGGTTTTGCTATCAGGAACGGGCGGTGGGTAAACTCACCATCCCTGCAGCACAATAACTTGCAGTTGTGAAGTTGCGATAGATTGCCCCCAAGTTGACCTGTGGGAGTGCAGCAGGCGCTGCAGAAACCTCAGTGGAGCCTTCATGCAGTAAAGCGGGTGCAGAGTGCGAGGGGGGTGACTCTGCTTAGCAGGAAATACTCTCAGAGTTGCTGACGGCAGCGGCTGTTTGTTTCTGGCTCGCAGTGTGGGGACTTGGGATGCCAGCAAGGTTTTCTGAAGGGTCATGAAGGTGCGGGTGGCTGCACCAAGGTTCCATCGCTTCCTGGGGTGACTCTGCAGAACCCGAGCTTGAGAGCACATCTGCCTTTGGGGATTGGCGTTACGGAATTTCAGCATGGCAGTTTTTTATATTCCAGCACGTGTGCATTTCAGTTATATTGTTCTTAAAATAGTAACCCAGCAGAGCCTTTAGTGCAAATGGCAGGCAGGATGTCGAATGCAAAAAGCCTCCTCCCCCGTTCTCGTTAGGCACTTCGTGGTGTCAATCGTCAGAGTTTGGAGCTACATCCCTTGACCAACCCCGCTTTAATTTAGACATGAAGGGGCCAGCCCTGAGACCTGGGACTTCCTCTGGGAAGAAGCAGCTCTAACCTGCCCCCCCCCCCCCGCACCCTGTCTTGCGCTCTCCTCTGCTTAGCAGTGATTCTTGTGCTGGAAAGGAATTGCTGTTTGCTCCGAGGGCCTGCAGTTGCCGTGCCCTGAAAAGAAACGGGATTTGGTCGGCCACTGCGCCCACTCACAGACACAGCGGGTGGCATGGTCACACCAGCTCAGGAGCGAGACGCCCTTTGCAAAGGCTTTTTCTTCAGAAATGTTATCAGAGAAGTCTAAAATGGCTGGGGGCGTATTTGTATTGTGGGGAAGAATCTACCAGAACTCTTAAAGAGATCCTGCGCGCACTTTGTGAAATTGCTCTGGGATGCTAAATTCTGCCTTTTTGGTTTGCATGGGTGGTGTGTGTGTGTGTGTGGGGGGGGGAGAATCACCTTAATTGCAGTCTGTTCTGAATGCGGCTGAGTGTGCGGCCGCTGCCTTGTGCTCTGCGGGTGAATGCTTGGCCTCGGAGACAGCCCCCAAGGGAAGGCTAGAGCCCCCCCTCCCGCCTTGGCTTTCAGGATGGTCTGGATGCACTAGGGTGATAGAGGCCCAGTGGAATGATTTTGCATGAGTCCGCAGATGAGAGGGAGAAATCCGCTTGCTTTCTCTTTATGGCGGGGCTGGGCGAGCGGTGGCCTGTGGGTGGGAGCAGGGCCCACAAGGCAGTTTGAAACTGGGCAGAGCTGCAGGGGTCCGATGCAACAATTAAGCCTCAGTTCCTTCGCTGACCACCAGATGGCTCTCCCCCTGGTTAGCCGCTTTGAGCCTTGGCAGAGTTCGGAAGATTGAAACAAATATAATGATTTGATTATACAGGCAGGTCTGGCCATACGGGCGGCATCCCTGCGAAGTGTCAGCCATGCCCAGTGTGCGTGCCTATTTTTTGTGGTCGCAAAGCCACTCTCTCTCTCTCTGCAAAACCACTTCTTCTCGTCAGCATTTCCCACAAAATGTCCCCGGCCCTGTGCTCTCTCTCCCTCTCTCGAAGAACCCATCAGGCCTGGTCAGAGCAGGCCACTTCCTGCTTAAGCCAGCAGTCAGGTCTAAGAGCTGAAGAGGAAGAGACCCTCTCCTCCAGCATCCTACCCTTGCTGTAAGCTGCACTGTTCCACTGGGACACCTCTCAGTTGCAGAAGAAGGAAGAGGCCTTGGCAGGCCAGGGATGTGCCTGGCAAGCAAGAAGGCTTGTGGATGTGTCCACCAGACCCTCTGTAAGATCTTCACTGTCCACATACACATCCCTCGTGTGCAGTGAATATTTCCTTGAGAGCTAAGCTGCCCTTCTTCTTCTTCTATCTTCTTCTAAAAGCCGGAATCGGCCTCTCCGGCAGGTGTTGTCGCAGTGCACAGCAGCCTTCGTTACCGGAGGGCCTCCTTCCAGCCGCATCTTGACAATGAACTTGAGACCAGGTTTGGGGTGGAGAGCAGGGACAATTCTGTGCCATCGGACAGTCAGGACCCCTCTGTGGCTTTCCCTGGGGAATCTCCAGGCTGCTTCTTGAGGGGGGGGGCATGGCGTGGCCCCTGGGTGAGAGGTACATGTACAGCATCGCTGGGCTTAGAGATTCTGTGAGGAGTGTGTAGCTCGCTTTTCACTCTGCCAGCTGCTTTGTCTTTACTCCTGCTTTCTGTGGGTCAGGGGCTGTTCCCCAGCACCCGGGGTTGGCGAGGGCTCATTCCCAAGGAAATGCCCATGTTCTGGAGGTGGGACAACGGCAAGGCCTGTGCTCTGCAACGTAAGTTCACGTAGCATTGTGCACACTTTCAGTGAAAACGCCTCTTCAGTTAAAACATCGTGCTCTTCTGCATGATGCTCTTGTGGCTTCCCTACAAGGAAAGCACAACATTCCTTTGCCCGCAGAAAATGATCCTGGAGAAATGTATAGTCTGGCATGTTTAACGGTCTCTCTCTTAGAGCCTTGAGAAATAAGCCTTTTAATGCTAGAGAGGCCATTCCCTATACACTGGCATGAAGCCAGATGGTTTTGCCATCTTCTGGGCGTGGAGCGGGGGTTACAGGTGCGGGAGGAGGGGTCTGTGAATTTCCTGCCTTGTGCAGGGGGTTGGACTAGATGGCCCTAGAGGTCCCTTGCAGCTCTGATTCTATTATTCTAAGATGTTGCTGGCCTGAAGACTTTGTGCCCTGTGCCAAGACCATCCTTCAAAGCCAAAGAGGAGTGTGCTTGACTGACCACAAGAAACAGAACTAAACTGTTGGCTTTAGGCTGAGGAGTCCTTGGCCTTTAGCCAGTGTTTTGGATGCCAGGGCACTGTATCTGAGAGGGGTAAGAGCAAGGGCTTCCATTGCTAAGAGCATGGCATAGGAGACTTTCCAGGGGTTGAAGGGGAGGGGGATGTCTTTCTTGTCGGAAGAAGCAAGGGGACTGCTTCGCCCCAGGCATAGCATATTCGGTTAAACAGCTGAAACTGAACAGCCGTAACAAAGTGAAAATTCGTTCTCCTGCGTGCCTGCCATTTCCCCGCTTGCTAGGCCACTAACTCTGTGCATTTGCTTTCTTTTTCCCCTTCGCTGACCAGAATCCGAGCATCTCTGTCTCTTCTTTTGACAGCAGCTGGCTTCTCCTGGGAATTAAGGTCTACTGCATGAGCCCCTGCCAGCCAGCCGGGCAGGGAGGAGCGCGGATCTCGCTGCTTTGGGGCATGAAGCGACAGTGTCGGGGGGGCCGCTGATTATGTATGCTCGCAGAGGGATCCAACGCCCAGGCGACGATGAGATTGCTGCTCTGCTGAAGAACTCTGTGGTGAAGCTCTTCGCCAGGCAGCTGCTGTCCCAGAGGCCAAGAGCCGAGGTGCTTCTGGAGGAGAAGATGAAGAGGCTTCTCCAGAGCCCTGCTAGCGAGCTCTCCCTGAGCCAAAACCACCGCCACAGGCTTTCCCCGATGGAAGTAGAAACAGACGTCTTTGTCTGTGGCCTCAAGGGGAAACCCGCCGGCACGGCCTTTTCGGTCAGTCGGGAGAGGGGCAGTGGGGTCAGGGTAGCAAGCGACTGTGAGATGAATTCTGTGGGACTGAACTGGGAGGGGTTTGACCCAGTGCCCAGCTCGCCAGTTCACAGCAGCCCCCTTGAGCCAGGGGGGGTGTCTGCTCCGGAGGGAAGTGGACAGAGCAAGAGTCCTCAGGGGCAAGACGGCCCTGCTCTGTGCTGGAGGGGGACGGCTGAGGAGAGAGGGGGGCTTGGCCCCTCTAGCAAGTCTCCAGCACCCACCACTTGCAGCCCTGGGCCAAAAGACCGCTCTGCTGACGTCATAGAATACATCGTGAAAGAACTTCAAGGGATCAGCCGTATCCAGACAGAGATTGCCGAGCTCCAGCAGCACCTCACCCTCATCAAGGGCTCTGTGGATGAGGTCTCCAGTTGTGTGGATGCTGTGCTGAGTGAGATCGAAGGCCTGCAGAGCAACTGCAGCCCCAGTGGCAAAGCCTCACCGGGGCCAAAGGCCAGGGTGCCCAGGAAAGAGCCAGTCCTGTGTTTTTATGGCATCCCTGAGCAAGAGGGTGAGAACACCAAGGAACTGGTCTGCAGCTTCTTGTCCGAGTACCACTGTTTCAACGGCATTCGGTGCAGTGACTACATCAAGGATGCTACCAGGACTGGCGCAGTTGCAGGCAAGCCGTTAAACCCACGCCCTGCAGTTGTGAGACTCATGAATACCGAACAGAGAGACTTTATTCTCCGGAAATCAATTCTCCTGCAAAGTGCAGGAGTCACTGTGGTTGCCAATGGTGAACAAAGCCCCCAGAAAGGACAGGGGGGTCTTCGAGCACAGTTGGACCCTTTGTCATCTTCTGACCAGACCCAAAATAATGGGGGGGCTCCAAGGCTTCAAAGGGGAGTGGTAAGAACTGAGAAAGACAGTCAGCTCCAAATGGCCTCCTACCAGGTTCAGGGTGGGAGTGCGAGCCAAGCAGCCCAGAGCACGCGGGATAGTCTTAGTTGCCACCCTTCATCCACTCTAGCTAAGAAGAGTAACTTGATTGAGGAACTTGAAGAAAAAGTGGGAAAGGTTGGGCACATGATTAGCAGCAATGAACCAGCTTTGGAGCAAAGTAGCACTCCTACCCTTCTCCTTGATGCATCCTCTGAGCCAAAAGACACCCCTAAGCCTAAAAGCCATGAAGGGAATGCTTGGCCCTCTCCAGAAAGCTTGAATCTTGTGGGCCAGGCGAGTGTGGCTGTCTCAGGGGCTGACAATGCTGCAAAGGACAGCCCCTCCACTCTAGAAGGAGATCTTGCTGGAGGACAGACTCCAGGGGGAAGCGAAACGGACTGTGATGTTACCACCCTGGAGTTCCTAAGTCCTGAGCAAGTCAGCGTTGTGGAGGAGGCACCGGTAGCTGTGATAACTCCAGGCTATGATGGTGCTGTGCACAAACTGGTTGGTGGCAGTGAGACTCTCAAAGACATGGTTCAGATAGATTTGAATGAGCAGGATCCGACGGATCAGGTCTTCAGGGACGTCTTGGAGAACTCACAGTACTTCCTTGAACATTCTCGGGACAACATTGACCTCGTCGACATGAGGTTCTACACCAACAAACTAGGGAAAGCGCTGAATCACTTCAGGTCTGCGCTGCAGGTGGTGTTTCACAAGTTGGAGACAGGTGACCCCGAAGTCCTCCTCGAAGGAGACAAGAGCTTCCACACGGGCCCCGAGCCAGCACCTGCTCTCTGTAGCTCAAGCACGCATGGTAGTCTGGAGAACGTTGTGGAAATTCCCCCCAGTCAGTCTTCTGAGAGCCAGGCAAACATTACTGTGAGCAGTGAGAGCATGGGCTCTCTGCAGAGGGCTCTTCCTGCTGTTCCACTGCCCCTTGAGGAGGCCCCAGATTCGGATCCAGTGGACATTCCAGATTCTGAGAGTGTTGCTGGACAGCCCCTTTCATCTGAGGAAGCCCAAGAAGTCTCTAGTTCTGACCCTCAGCAGCCAAACGGGTACCGACCGATGAGCCTTGAGAAGGTGTGTGCTGAGACCATCTACCTGAACAGGTGCATCAACAACTTCAAAAATGTCCTGAGGGAAAAGCGGCAAATGCGCCGGAAGCTCTTAAAGGACCTAGCCCAGGAGGCCAGCTGGACTTCCTCTGCTGAGGAGCTGCATTCAGGTATATGGCAGGGTGTGAGAAGGCTTCCTTGTGAAATGCTGGTCTGTTCCAGCCTGTGAGCAGTGGGGCTCACAGTGGGGCTGTGAGCCCCAGTGGGGCTTGAGCAGTTACTGATGGGGGGCTGCTTCGTTAGCATACCAAACAAATGTGTTCCTAAAAGGGTTGCCGAGCTGTTGTTTGGAGGAGCACCCCATGTGTTCCAACCTCTTTGTTCCTCTACAACAGGGGTGGCCAAGGGTAGCACTCCAGATGTTTTTTGCCTACAACTCCGGTCAGCCCCAGCCATTGGCTATGCTGGCTGGGGCTGACGGGAGTTGTAGGCAAAAAACATCTGGAGAGCTACCCTTGGCCACCTCTGCTCTACAAAGAAGTGGGCATCAATTTCTTGGCCTGCTTATTTTCTAGAGTTCATCAGAATGTGATTGGGAAAGTTTTGCCATACAGCTAGCAGGCTTAGAGGTGATGTAAGCTTCCTGTGAGCAATCCCCGGGGGGGGGGGTGAGCGATCGAGGAGAAGGGAGGCAAATAATGGAGAATTGGCCACATTCTCTCCCAGCACCACAGGGTGATGCAGCTGCCTTCTGGGAGAAGAAGCAGCGCTTCCTTTTCTGCTCCCCAAGGCCATTCAGGGCCTCAGCAGTCCAGCCATTCGGTGTGGCAGCCAGGTGTGCCTCAGCCGCCCACCCATAGCGCCACACCTTCCAGTAGCAGTGACTGAGTTGATTTGAGTTAGGGGTCGGGCTGTGGCTGGTCAGCGAGGCAATGTTAACAAATCCCAGTGTTGGGTTACAAAGGAAGGCTAGGGAGAGAGAATAGGAATCTGAGAATAGGAATTTCTACTCCTCCACTTCTGATGTGATTCAAACCAACACCTTCCCTTCACAACACACACACGTCAATTAGGTGGGGAAACATAACAAGTGACCAGTTATTTAAAGCAAGGGATGGCAGATACACTTCCGCACACCCACAGCTTTACTGAACTGACAGGGTGCTTCTGTGAGAGAAGGAACGATTCCAGTTGGAACTCTTCCTTAAACCCAAGGATCTCAGCAGAATCTTTAAACAGCGGTGTTAAACTTGTCTCTTGGGGTATTTCCCTCAATTCCCTCACAAATCCCCCACCAACTATTTCCCTCAGGGAACCCAGGATCCCTGCTCTATCCTGCCTCTATTGGCCTCTGTGCACGACTCTGGTCTTTCCCTTCCTGGATGAAGCCTTTTAACTACATAAGGAATCTCCTGGTAGTTTCCCCCAGGCTCTATGACGCTCCCGGATCCCTCTCAGAGGCGATGATGGAGTTTCCCTCCACTTCAGTTTTCTCCCTGCCCTCCCCCTCCACGAGGTTCCATGGCCTCTCATCGACTGATGCTGCTTAAGTGTCTCCCTCTTCCCCCTGTAGAAAAAGAAGAAGACAACTGCAGATTTATACCCCCCCTTCTCTCTGAATCAAAGACTCAGAGCGGCTTACAATCTTCTTTCCCTTCCTCCCCTACAACAGACACCCTGTATGGTGGGTGGGGCTGAGAGAGCTCTCCCAGAAGCTGCCCTTTCAAGGACAACTCCTACGAGAGCTCTGGCTGGCCCAAGGTGTACGTGGAGGGGTGAGGAATCAAACCCAGTTCTCCCAGATAAGAGTCCACACACTTAACCATGACACCAAACTGGCTCCCACAGAAGCTGCACTTTCAAGGACATTGTGAGGGCTATGGCTGACCCAAGGCCATTCCAGCAGGTGCAAGGGGAGGAGTGGGGAATCAAACCCGGTTGTCCCAGATGAGAGTCCGCACACGTAACCACTATGGCTGACCCAAGACCATTCCAGCAGGTGCAAGGGAAAGAGTGGGGAATCAAACCCGGTTGTCCCAGATAAGAGTCCGCACACGTGACCACTATGGCTGACCCAAGGCCATTCCAGCAGGTGCAAGTGGAGGAGTGGGGAATCAAACCCGGTGGTCCCAGATAAGAGTCGGCACGCTTAACCACTACACCAAACTGGCTCTCACAGAAGCTGCCCTTTCAAGGACAATGTGAGGGCTTTGGCTGACCCAAGGCCATTCCAGCAGGTGCAAGTGGAGGAGTGGGGAATCAAACCCGGTTCTCCCAGGTAAGAGTCCGTCCACTTAACCCCTACACCAAACTGGCTCTCACAGTAGCTGCCCTTTCAAGGACAACCTCTGCCAGAGCTATTGCTGACCCAAGGCCATCCCAGCAACTGCAAGTGGAGGAGTGGGGAATCAAACCCGGTTCTCCCAGATAAGAGTCCGCACACTTAACCACTACACCAAACTGGCTCTCCCAGAAGCTGCCCTTTCAAGGACAATGTGAGGGCTATGGCTGACCCAAGGCCATCTCAGCAGGTGGAAGTGGAGGAGTGGGGAATCAAACCTGGTTCTCCCAGATAAGAGTCAGCACACTTCACCACTACACCAAACTGGCTCTCACAGTAGCTGCCCTTTCAAGGACAACCTCTGCATAGCTATTGCTGACCCAAGACCATCCCAGCAACTGCAAGTGGAGGAGTGGGGAATCAAACCCGGTTCTCCCAGATAAGAGTCCGCACACTTAACCACTACACCAAACTGGCTCTCCCAGAAGCTGCCCTTTCAAGGACAATGTGACAGCTATGGCTGACCCAAGGCCATTCTAGCAGCTGCAAGGGGAGGAGTGGGGAATCAAATCCGGTTCTCCCAGATAAGAGTCCGCACACTTCACCACTGCACCCAACTGGCTCTCTGTAGGCAGGGATTGGCTGAGATGCCTGGAGGGCAGAGCTAGAGGCAGTCTGGGCATTTAGTGCATGGAGGGGAGTGTTATTCTCCTCTGCAGGAGGGGGAAGTTTGGGGGTAGGTGAGACCATAACCCAAAGGGTCTCTGCCCCACAACCTCTGAGGGAGTCTTTGGGCAAAGGAGACAGGTGCCCTTTCCCACTCGCCCAGAAAGTCCCCCAAACCCTCAGCAACAACAGCTCGGGTCTGTTTCTCCCTTTGGCTAGAAGTCATTCAGTATCGAAGCAGGCTGTTCCCCCCCTACACACACTTCCTACCTTTCCCCTCAGCAGTTCCTAGTATTCTGTGGCTCCTAAAAGGCAGAGTTCACCCTCAGTCCTCAGTGGGTAGTTTGTCTGTCTGCCAAAGACATTGTTCTGTGCCTCATTTCATTGCCCGGCAAGGTTGCTCTTTGAAGCCACGATGAACCCACCGCGGCCTTTCCCCTTCCTTGGATCAGGGCCATAGAATGGATTTGAACCCAGAGCTCGCTCTTTGCCATCTTCTTTTATCTACTAGCCAGTTAGGGCGGAGTCCACTGGGATGACATCACGTTTGAAATACTAAAATATCCACTTTATCAATATTATATTTCACATTATGTGAAAACAACACAACAGTCCATCCACAAGAGAAGTCTCTTGCCTGCCCCCCAGGAAAGAGCAAGTTAAAAACGCATTCAGAGTTGCCCAAACTGCCACTAAAAGCCCTTACGGGTTCCACAATGCGGAGAGTGGTGAAGCCCTTCACACCCCCTCTGGTCAGCCATTCCAGAGGCCCACAATCCATGGGCATTCCCGGGAGATGGGGTCCCCCAGGAGAAGGCTTTCTGGAGGGCTTGGCTGGCATGTGGGAGTCCCCCAAACCCTCTCTAGACCCCGGGTTCACGAGAAGAGCTTGCTGGGTTGCAGGTGCTTGGAATTCCCTTTGGATGAGTCCTGCAGAGCGAGGGGGAGAGAGCCTGATTCTGCTTTGAGCAGTGGAGTCAAGTGGCAAGTCTCACCAGTGCAGAAGAACGGGCGACCTCCCATTGGGTCTGGGATACGGTCTCCGTCTCATTGCTCCCATTACGAATGGCTCCCTGGCTCTCCAGAGGGTCTTTGTCCTCAAGATCCCATGGCTGGAGATGGAAGCCCTGCCTGGAATAGTAGTCAGGGGACTATGGAGACTTTGCTGGAATCCCTGCGTTGGCGACAGCCCTTGGAGGGTTTTGTGTTTTTGTTAAAGTCACATCTCAGATTCTGCCCTCTGCTCATTTACTGAGAAGGAAGGAAGGAAGGAAGGAAGGAAGGAAGGAAGGAAGGAAGGAAGGAAGAAAGAAAGAAAGAAAGAAAGAAAGAAAGAAAGAAAGAAAGAAAGAAAGGAAGGAAGGAAGGAAGGAAGGAAGGAAGGAAGGAAGGAAGGAAGGAAGGAAGGAAGGAAGGAAGGAAGGAAGGAAGGAAGGAAGGAAGGAAGGAAGGAAGTTTGCCACTTTGGGGTCAGGCAGCAATTTTGCTCTAGGCAAGTTTTGCTGGGGTTTTTTTGCCACCTTCTGGGCATGGAACAAGGGTCACTGTGGGTGTGGAGAGGACGGTATTTGTGAGTTTCCTGCATTGTGCAGGGGGCTGGACTAGGTGACCCTGGGATTCTCTTCCAGCTCTGCAATTCTCAGGAAGGAAGGCCCTTCTTATCAAGGCCGTGCTCAGAGCCTCTTGTTGCTTACCTTCTTCTCAAAGTGGTTTGGTGATGCTGTGCTTGGCACACTCGCTTTTGGAAATGTGCAGATGGGTGGGATTTACTCGGCCAAGGACTTTATGGGTACCTAGGAACATGGCTGCCTTTTTCTGGAGCAGGCTTTTGATCAAGAGAGATGCCCGAGACATGAACACCAGCTGTGCCTGTTCAGATCTCCGTACCTTCCCCACCATGGTTTCTGCAGGGCAGCAGCCCACCTCCCTCGTAGCATCCAAGGACTCTCTGTTGGGGAGGAAAGTGGGAAGCAAAAGCATTTAATTGTATGGCAGAATGTGAGGCTGGTATGGGGGTAGGTAAAGAGAGGGCACTAAATGCCAGAGGCCTAATATTTGTGTAGAGTGCAGGGCTTTTTTAGTAGCAGGAACTCCTTTTCATGTTATCTGGAGTATACCTCACCTGGAGTCTTGTGTTCAGTTTTGGGCACCACATTTTAAGAAGGATCCAGACAAGCTGGAAGGGGTCCAGAGGAGGGCGACGAAGATAGTGAGGGGTCTGGAGACCAAGTCCTATGAGGAAAGGTTGAAGGAGCTGGGCCTGTTTAGCCTGGAGAGGAGGTGGCTGAGAGGTGATATGATCACCATCTTCAAGTACTTAAAGGGCTGTCATTTAGAGGAGGGTGTGGAATTGTTTTCTGTGGCCCCGGAAGGCAGGACCAGAACCAAGGGGCTGAAATTAAATCAAAAGAGTTTCTGACTCAACATCAGGAAGAACTTCCTGACCGTTAGAGTGATTCCTCAGTGGAACAGGCTTCCTCCTTGGGAGGTGGTGGGCTCTCCTTCCTTGGAGGTTTCTAAACAGAGGCTAGATGGCCATCTGACAGCAATGAAGAGCCTGTGAATTTAGGGGGAGGTGTTTGTGAGTTTCCTGCCTCGTGCAGGGGGTTGAACTAGATGACCCTGGAGGTCCCTTCCAACTCTTCTATGATTCTAACAGGCTTCCTCCTCGGGATGTGGTGTGGGCTCTCCTTCCTTGGAGGCTTTTCAACAGAGGCTAGATGGCCACCTGACAGCAATGAAGATCCTGTGAATTCAGGGGGAAGTGTTTGTGAGTTTCCTGCCTCGTGCAGGGGGTTGAACTAGATGACCCTGGAGGTCCCTTCCAAGTCTTCTATGATTCTAATAGGCTTCCTTCTCGGGAGGTGGTGGGCTCTCCTTCCTTGGAGGTTCTTAAGCAGAGGCTAGATGGCCACCTGACAGTGATGAAGATCCTGTGAATTTAGGGGGAGGTGTTTGTGAGTTTCCTGCCTTGTGCAGGGAGTTGGACTAGATGACCCTAGAGGTCCCTTCCAACTCTGTGATTTTATGATTCTCTATTAGGCCACACACCGCTGATGTAGCGAATTGTCCAAGAGCTTACAGGGCTCTTACAGGGTCTAATTGTAAGCTCCAGGAGGATTGGCTAGTACATCAGGGGTGTGTGGCCTAGGGGTGGCCAAACTTGCTTAACATAAGAGTCACATAGAATAAGCATCAGATGTTTGAGAGCCGTAAGACAGCAACATCAAAGAAGGAAGGAAGGAGGAAAGATAGATGGATAGATGAGGGGAGGGAGGAGGGAGGGAGAGGTGGAAAGAACAAGTTGAACTTTAAATGCATTATCCAAGCTGCTAGCTGGCTTGGCTTAGAGAAGCAATTTGAAGACAGAAATGCCTTCTCCAGGCTGGCCAACAGGGTTTTGGGAGCGTCAAGAGCCACACAATATGTGTGAAAGAGCCGCAGTTTGCCCCCCCCCCCCCTGCAGTAGCCTAATATGCAAAGAAGTTTCTGCTACAAAAAAAAGCCCTGCTAGAGGGTATGAAAGGTGCATGTAGAGCGACCACACTGCGACTATCAAATTGCAAAAATACAACAATTGGTTGTTATTACAGAATGATGAAGACGGCATCATGTGTCACAATAGTAACATTATACAAATCAGTCAGTTCAAGTAAAAGAAGTGAGGTTTGCCGATTCTTTTTGAAGTAAACTGGCCTTAACGAGCACGTGAACGAGAACCACAGATTTATCCCCAGGGCAGCTTCTGATTGTGGGGAGCACCTCAGCTTCTGGTTTCAGGTGGTGGCTTTTTTAAAAAATGCAGCTCCTCAGAAATAAATGTTGAGGAGTATAGCCCAGTCAGATGCCTATCAGGGGAGCCTCTTGTCCCTCCCCACCTGTCCCTCCCCCAAAGAAAATGTCTTGTGGCTCTTAGACTGCTAGTGCCTGTGGATTAAAAGAGTAGTGGAGAGAGCTGCTAAGATTTGGGTGACATTGAGATGCTGCGCTCCTTGTGTTCTCCCTTCGCACCTTTTAGGGAGAGATTTAATTTCTGTGCCGGTGGTGACATGAAGATGTCCCCGCTGAGCCTGTTTCCTTAAGTTTGCAAGGTATAGATTAGGAAAGTGTGTGTGGGGGGGTGCAATATGCAAAGTTTTTGAAGTGTTTGGGGCCTTGCTGGCAGCTGCTCTGCTTTCCTTGCCAACAGACCTTCTCTGGGCTTCGGGGCTCCCCCAAGCTGCAGCTGCAGACAAAGCTGCAAAAGCAACATCTGTCTGCAGATGTGGCTCTGGGTTTGGATGCTCTGCTGAGTCACAGCTCACTCCCTGGAATCCTTCAGAATTGGGGCCAGGTTTCCTCACCGGCTGAATCGTGAACTTTCTGTTTCCAGGACAGCACATACATTCCTCTGCTTCTTAGAGACCAGGCGTGCTACTGAGAGCTTGGATTTGCCATCAGCAGCGTGGATTAAAGTGGCCGTTACCCTGCCCCTGTTTTTGCAGCTGCAAAGGGGCAGCCCCCCGCAAACAGAGGAGAGCTTCCCTGGGCCCTTTGGGGGCAGGCGGAGAGGGAGGGGGCTGAGATACATCCAGACTGGTGCTGAGCTGAGGTGCGAGGCTGATAGGCTGCTAAGCTGCTGCCGTAACAGTGGGGAGGATGGTGTGGGGGGAAGGGGGAGAGTTGCCCCAAAATGCCCTGACATTTGCCCCCAAATGCCCAGTGAAGCACAGCCTTTGCCATGTGGGGCTACGAAATGGTCGTCCTGCCCCAGACTCGGTCTTGAGCCTCTCGGCCCTCTCAAACCACTCAGGCTGTCCTGGGAGCAGAGCTGGCTCACAGTTAGACTATAGGAAAGAATTTTTTTTAAAATGTTCTGATGCCTTAATTTTGAGGCCGAGGAAAACTCTCATGCAGGTTTCTTCGCTGAAAATTTAGTTGCTTCCTCTCCTGTGTGATGGGAGAATTTGGTGTTTTTTTTGAGTTAAGAAAAAAGAGAAATGGAGGCGCTGTTATCTCTCTGCGGGGTGTTCCCTCCCTTGCAGAGTGGCCGGTGCTCCGAGGTTCATGGGCGAGGTGGGGCAGATGTCCCTTGTAGGTGTTGTCAAGACGCATCCTGCCACAGTGGGCCTTTAGTTGCAGGCCGGTGTGTGTTGCATTTCGTCTCCGTCTTTTTAAGAGGGCTTCTTGTCCTAGTGTGTCTCTGTTGAACTCTCTTACATGCTGGTTTGTGCTGAGACAATGTATGTCCAATGAAAATAGAACCAAAATCTGCGTTTGAAACGACATGCACTCTGTGATCTTGCTTGTCGCCTCTGTGCAAAAGCTGGGGGGCCCTGTTGCCGAGGGAAACTGGGTCCCACTGAAGAGCTGGGGGGCAGGGGGGAGAGCCTTTGGACTTCTCTGCAGACTTCTGCTTCCCCTTTCCAGACTGGGCCCGTGCCTGACATCTCCACCTCTAACGTTGTTCCTCTCCTTCCTCTTTTTTTGTGTTTTTTCTCCTTTGCAGAAGGAAGTAGAGGAGAACTTCAGGTTATCTACTCTCCATTCTAACCAGTGTGTCTCCTCCTTTGACACTCCAGTGTGATGTTTCTTTTTTTGCATGCCCTGTTGAAGTGTGACCTGGCTGCTTTGACTGAGGCTTGGAAACCCCCTTCTCCCCAGCCCCAAGTTCAGCATGTGTCAGTTTGGGGAGGAATTGCTGGTCCGGTCTTTGAATTCAGAAGAGTCTGTTCAGTGCGGGTGACTTTCAGAGAGGAGCAGTGGCATTCTGCCTCGTGAGTCAGTTTCTCACTGAAGTGACAAAGCCAATAAGCCCACCGTCCCCATTCAAGGTGAGGATCCCTGGGATGTTGTCCCCCAGGAGGGAGCCCACCTGAAGGAGCTGCTGCTTCGCCTTCAGCTGCTGTCCTGGGCGAAATGCCCTCAGCCCAGGCCTCCTGTGGAGGAGACACCCCCCCCCCCCCCATCTCTCTCTGTTCTAAGGATCCCTTCTCCCTTGCAGCTGGGCCTGGGCAGAGGTGCAAAGGGGATTTATTGAATCATTTGCTACACGTTCAATACTAACAGAGGACTTTTGCTGCTTGGAATAGATCAGGGGTGGCCAACGGCAGCTCTCCAGATGTTTTTTGCCTACAACTCCTATCAGCCCCAGCCAACGTGGCTGGGGCTGATGGGAGTTGTAGGCAAAAGAACATCTGGAGAGCTGCCGTTGGCCACCCCTGGTATAGATCATTTGCCCTGCCCTGGATGGCAGATCTGTGAAGCTGAGCAGGGTCCTTGAATGGGAGACCACCAAGGAAGTTCGGGGTTGCTATGCAGAGGCAGGAAAGGGCCAACCACCTCTGAAGGTCTCGTGCCTTGAAAACTGTACAAGACCATCATACGTTGGTTGCGACTTAATGGGAGAAAAAAGTTTAAGTTGTTTGAGTGTGCATATTTCAAAGAAGCAATGCGTGCATTCAGCGCAACCCTTCTTTCAGGAGAATATTGAGGAGCGGGTGCTGCCCAGGGAACCTCAAGAGGGTTTTTTTTTTTGGGGGGGGGGTTACAATTTGTACCAACTCTGCCTTCGCTCTGGGCATGCCCTGGGAGAGAGTGCGATTGTGAGCCCCAGCACCTCTCCTTGGGAATGTTAGCCACACCGCATGCTACATGTACTGGAATACATGCATTTGGCCAAGGAATGCATGCACGCACTGCCAAAATCGAAAAACAGCAAATGCGTCAGACCAGGAAATGCTTCTGGTTGAAAGTCCTTTTTTTTTCAAACGTGCATTCGACCTCTTCGGCACAAATCTTAATTTCGCTCAAATCTGAAAGAGACGATGATTTCCGCCACAGGGATAGAGCTAAGGGCTGAACGGGGGCAAACCCGAACCGAGGTTAGCACTGGGGAAGCCACGGTTTGTAGCTCCTGGGAACAGTGCAGCCGCTGGAATCAGGGGGAGGGAGAAGGTCTGCCGGATTGTAGGAAGGTGGAGGAAGAGCTCGCGTGTCATAAAGAGACGCTTCAGCATTTCCCCAAACAGCGCAGCAACCACCCAGGGAGCTAACAGATCAGTATCACAGTTAATTTATGCTAATGCCTGGTATTTTAATTCTGTAGCGGTAGTATGAGCTGACACGGTTCTTGTTAATTATTTAGAGATGTTCGATGTCAGTATAGGAGAAAGCTTTATTTGCACTGAAACACTATTAATGTTAGATTGACTGTGGGTGAACTGGCTAGGCTTCCCAATAACCAGGTCCCAGCGGAAGGATGCCACAGTCCAGTTGTGGTTGCCCTTTGTGTTTATCTGGAAGACACCTGCAGATTCACTCAGCATGTTTTACTTGGTTGGATGGGCTGAACAGAGCCTGTTTCTTCCGGCTGGGCCTCCAAACCCCTCTGGTTGGTATGGGACCTTGGTACCAGGACTTGAGCACAGGACTCTAAACTGGCAAACTCTTCTCCCCGCCCCCCTCTTGGAGTTGATGACACAATCACATTGGCTCAGATTTGGTTGGACTGTGATGATCCTGAATTCTGAAAGTGCAGCTTCCTCTCCTGGTATCCCCTCATGCGGGGCCCTCTCTCTGCCCGTTAAAGCTGCCCCCGGATCCCCCTGGATCGTAGCCCCCCTGCTGTCATGGAGGGAGTGTTCCTTTAGACCTGCATGGCGCCTCTCTCTGATTTGCGGGGTGACCTGTCCACAGTGTTCTGCTGTCTGTCTGGGATTCTTGGGCAAGCGTGTCTATAGACGGGGGGCGGGGTTAATGCGAATCCCTCCCTCCTGAGCAGAATCCAGTGTGACTTGCCCTGGCAAAGGGCACCCTTTTGCTCTTTCTGCATGAACAGCGGTTTCGGAAGCTGTTTTTAGGTGTTAGCTCTTGCAGAAAGAAGACCCCGCCTTGAGTCTTACTCTTACCCTCTTCTCACAGTGGTGGAGGGGAAGGTGACCATCAGCAGTGGCCATTTCTGCTTTATCTTTCTTGCCTACTGGGCTAGATGGGCCTTTGGTCTGACCCAGCAGGGCTCTTCCGGTGTTCCGTTTCCCAGCAGACGGGCGGTGTGGTGGCATCTTAGGGGTGGGGTGGGGTTCACTGTCAACAGGCGGCATGCTCAGATGGAGGCTTGCCACTGTGGTTTTACTCCTAAGAAATGCAAGTCCCTTTTCTTCTCCATGAGCAGGAGGGGTAGAGCTCTCCCGGGGTGACACCTCGAAAAGGGGGCTGCTGCCATAGCGGGGGTGGGGGGTGGGGGTGGGCATGACCTTCTGGCTTTGGTGCAGGCAGGCGCTCTCACTCTCCCACCGCTTGTCTTGCGTCCATCTTGTTTGTGCGGCACGCCATGTGTCGGAAGACTTCTTGGGATGGTCAAGCTGAAGAAAAGCCATGGGGCAGGTTTTTGGTGGGGGTTTTCTTGCCAGTTTGATGCTTGGAAAGGAAGCAGCGCCGGATCTGAGCGGGGTGCTTGCCCTGGGCGCTGACAGAAGAGGGGCGCCAAATTGGGTATGGAGTCTATTGTATTCTATGGGACCATAACATAGAATGGCCCATAAGGGGGCGCCATTTTTTTATTTTACCCCCCCCCCCCAGAAACATATAGATCGAGTCCTGAAAGGAAGGGGTGATTTTGGAAGAGGGGTGCACTGAACAGGCTCTTGGGGTCTTCCTGGTGTGTGTGTGTGTGTGTGTTTGTGTGTCCTGCCCAGACGTGAGGTGCTGCTGACTGCAGAGTGCTGCCCCCCCCCCTGCATTTCCCTCCGCATGAACCCCCTTCCATTTTCTTGCCTCTCCCCCGGTTCTGAAGTTGGCAGTTGGTTTTGCCTGGGTCCTGCAAGCTAATTTCACTTTCTCTTGTCTTGCTTTGACCGTTTCAGGGACAGGATGACGGGAACCTGCCAAAGTCACCGTGGCTCAAAGCGGGGTAAGTGGGCGTTGGGGGGCGTGTGCTCATTCTCCTTCTTGAGTGGGGTGAAACTCGGCCAAGGGTAAAAGCTGCAATGGTCCCCGTGGCTAATCTGCTTCTGGTCTGAGACCTCGGCGGGGGGGGGGAGTATGCCACCTTCTTCTCCTGGGGGGGCCCAACCTAGGGTGTGCTGTGCGGAGCCTGAAGGCGTCCTTGGGCAGCCAGCCCCTGCCCCATGGCACCTGCCAGAAGGATAGCTTCAAGGAGAGCCAGTTTGGTGCAGTGGAGAAGTGTGCGGACTCTTATCTGGGAGAACTGGGTTTGATTCCCCACTCCTCCACTTGCAGCTGCTGGAATGGCCTTGGGTCAGCCATAGCCCTCACATTGTCCTTCAAAGGGCAGCTTCTGTGAGAGCCAGTTTGGTGTAGTGGTTAAGTGTGCAGACTCATCTGGGGGAACCGGGTTTGATTCCCCACTCCTCCACTTGCAGCTGCTGGAATGGCCTTGGGTCAGCCATAGCTCTGGCAGGGGTTGTCCTTGAAAGGGCAGCTGCTGGGAGAGCCCTCCAGCCCCACCCACCTCACAGGGTGTCTGTTGTGGGGGAGGAAGAGAAAGGAGATTGTGAGCTGCTCTGAGACTCTTGGGAGTGGAGGGCGGGATATAAATCCAATATCACAGGGTGTCTGTTGTGGGGGGAGGAAGGGAGAGGAGATTGTGAGCCGCTCTGAGACTCTTTGGAGTGGAGGGCGGGATATAAATCCAATATCTTCATCTACCTCACAGGGTGTCTGTTGTGGCGGGGGGGAGGGAAAGGAGATTGTGAGCCGCTCTGAGACTCTTCGGAGTGGAGGGCGGGATGTAAATCCAATATCTTCATCTACCTCACAGGGTGTCTGTTGTAGGGGAGGAAGGGAAAGGAGATTGTGAGCCGCTCTGAGACTCTTCGGAGTGGAGGGCGGGATATAAATCCAATTTCTTCATCTACCTCACAGGGTGTCTGTTGTGGGGGAGGAAGGGAAAGGAGATTGTGAGCCGCTCTGAGACTCTTCGGAGTGGAGGGCGGGATATAAATCCAATATCTTCATCTACCTTACAGGGTGTCTGTTGTGGGGGAGGAAGGGAAAGGAGATTGTGAGCCGCTCTGAGACTCTTCGGAGTGGAGGGCGGGATATAAATCCAATATCTTCATCTACCTTACAGGGTGTCTGTTGTGGGGGAGGAAGGGAAAGGAGATTGTGAGCCGCTCTGAGACTCTTCGGAGTGGAGGGCGGGATATAAATCCAATATCTTCATCTACCTCACAGGGTGTCTGTTGTGGGGGAGGAAGGGAAAGGAGATTGTGAGCCGCTCTGAAACTCTTTGGAGTGGAGGGCGGGATATAAATCCAATATCTTCATCTTCTTTAAGGAGCCGTAGCCATGGAGCCAACCAGTTCGTGCAGCTGGCAGCTCATCCCAGCCCAGCAGGGGCACCGACTTCCCCCCACTGCAGCCCACATCCCTGGCAAAACTCCTCAAAGCTGGGCAGCTCCCAAACAGCTGCACTTGGGCTCCTAGGCCAGAACAGGGACTGCTCTCATCACTGGCACAGAGGTGGTTTCCGAAGAGCCCCAAGGCAGCCCCTTTGGGCACTGCAGTGGCTTTGTAAGCCTGGAAGTGCTCTTCCTCTGGCCTTTTCCACCCCCCAGGTTTGGGCAGCTCAACCGTCTTGGCCTTCCTGTCTTGCGGGGCTCTTCCCAGCACAAAATCACACCAAGAGGGAGAGCTCCTGTTGGGAGAGGAGGAGCCAGCCTGGTCCGCTTCAGCCCTGACCTCTCTTCCTGCACGGATGCTGGTCCTTGTGGGGAATGTGGGCGCATGCCAGGGAATGCGCAAAGTTTGTCTGAAAGGTTACAACGCTTGGGGCTCTTTAGCTTGGAGAAACGTCGACTGCGGGGTGACATGATTGAGGTTTACAAGATTATGCATGGGATGGAGAAGGTAGAGAAAGACGTACTTTTCTCCCTTTCTCACAATACGAGAACTCGCGGGTATTCGATGAAATTGCTGAGCAGACAGGTTAAAGCGGATAAAAGGAAGTCCTTCTTCACCCAAAGGGTGATTAAGATGTGGAATTCACTGCCACAGGAGATGGTGGCGGCTGCAAGCATAGCCACCTTCAAGAGGGGTTTAGATAAAAATATGGAGCAGAGGTCCATCAGTGGCTATATGTGTGTATATACACACATATATTGGCCACTGTGTGACGCAGAGTGTTGGACTGGATGGGCCCTTGGATTGATCCAACATGGCTTTTCTTATGTTCTTATGACATTCAATGAAATTGCTGAGCAGTCGGGTTACAACTGATAAAAGGAAGTACTTCTTCACCCAAAGGGTGCAATTCACTGCCACAGTAGGTGGCGGCAGCTGCAAGCATAGGCAGCTGCAAGAGGGGACTGAATAAGCATATGGAGGAGAGGTCCATCAGTGGCTATTAACCACAGCATATTGTTGGAACTCTCTGTCTGGGGTAGTGATGCTCTGTATTCTTGGTGCTTGAAGGGGGGCACGTGGGAAGGCTTCTAGTGTCCTGGCCCCACTGATTGACCTCCTGAGGCCTCCTGGGTTTTTTGGCCAGTTGACGTGTGACATAGAGTGTTGGACTGGATGGCCCATTGCCCTGATCCAACAGGGCTTCTCTTATGTTCTTATATGACACAGAGTGTTGGACTGGAGGGGCCATTAGCCTGATCCAACAGGGCTTCTCTTATGTTCTTATGTGACACAGAGCGTTGGACTGGATGGGCCACTGGCCTGATCTAACAGGGCTTCTGTTATGTTCTTCTGTGACACAGAGTGTTGTACTATATGGGCCATTGGCCTGATCCAACAGGGCTTCTCTTATGTTCTTATGTGACACAGAGTGTTGTACTATATGGGCCATTGGCCTGATCCAACAGGGCTTCTCTTATGTTCTTATGTGACACAGAGTGTTGGACTGGATGGGCCATTGGTCTGATCCAACAGGGCTTCTCTTATGTTCTTATGTGACACAGAGTGTTGGACTGGATGGGCCTTTGGCCTGATCCAACAGGGCTTCTCTTATGTTCTTATGTGACACAGAGTGTTGGACTGGAGGGGCCATTGGCCTGATCCAGCAGGGCTTCTCTTATGTTCTTATGTGACACAGAGTGTTGGACTGGAGGGGCCATTGGCCTGATCCAACAGGGCTTCTCTTATGTGACACAGAGTGTTGGACTGGATGGGCCTTTGGCCTGATCCAACAGGGCTTCTCTTATGTTCTTATGTGACACAGAGTGTTGGACTGGAGGGGCCATTGGCCTGATCCAACAGGGCTTCTCTTATGTGACACAGAGTGTTGGACTGGATGGGCCACTGGCGTAACCCAACAGGGCTTCTCTTATGTTCTTATGTGACACAGAGTGTTGGACTGGATGGGCCACTGGCCTGATCCAACAGGGCTTCTCTTATGTTCTTATGTGACACAGAGTGTTGGACTGGATGGGCCATTGGCCTGATCCAACAGGGCTTCTCTTATGTTCTTATGTGACACAGAGTGTTGGACTGGATGGGCCACTGGCCTGATCCAACAGGGCTTCTCTTATGTTCTTATGTGACACAGAGTGTTGGACTGGATGGGCCTTTGGCCTGATCCAACAGGGCTTCTCTTATGTTCTTATGTGACACAGAGTGTTGGACTGGAGGGGCCATTGGCCTGATCCAACAGGGCTTCTCTTACGTTCTTATGTGACACAGAGTGTTGGACTGGATGGGCCATTGGTCAGATCCAACATGGCTTCTCTTATGTTTTTATGTGACACAGAGTGTTGGACTGGATGGGCCACTGGCCTGATCCAACAAGGCTTCCTTTATGTTCTTATGTGACACAGAGTGTTGGACTGGATGGGCCATTGGCCTGATCCAAGATGGCTTCTCTTTTGTTCTTATGATGAGGTGCCAGTTGGTGCTTTGACGTGGTCCTCTGCCCATGGGAGAAGCGTTTGGCTTTCCCCCAGGAGCCAGCGTGGGGAGTGCAGCATGGGTCTTCAACCTGGGATGTCTCTCAGCCCCGGCAGCGGGCCCCTCATCACCCAGCAAGAGACGCTTGTGCCTCCCCACTGCTGGGTACTGTGCCAGGCCTGGCAACGAGCGCTGGCAGGTTCTGCGGGAACTTGAAGTCAGGCTGGTTCTGGAGGGCTCCGCGGCATCTCTCGCTGGTTTCCCAGGAGGACCTGGAGGCTTGCCAGACGGGAAACGGGAAGGCACCATTTCCCATGCTGTTTGATTTTAAATGTGTTCGTATATTTGATTACAGCCATATGGCTTTGATCTGTAACAGTTGAATTCTGCTTTCTCCTGGAAGCTCGTGTGCAGATGCAGCCAGGCTGCTGGGGAAGGGGGGTGCGGGAAGCCTCTGCCGTTCCGCATCTCAATCAGACTTCCAAACAATGAATTAGGCCAGGGGTGGCCAACGGTAGCTCTCCAGATGTGTTTTGCCTACAACTCCCATCAGCCCCAGCTAGCATGGCTGATGACTGGGGCTGATGGGAGTTGTAGGCAAAAAACATCTGGAGAGTTACCGTTGGCCACCCCTGAATTAGGCAAAACTAATCAGCCAGGAAATGAGATGAGAGGAGGAGGTTGTGAATGCCGACAGTTCCCCATGCCGTCAGTAGCCAGCTGTGGGTCTAAAGCAGCAGGATTCCATCTTGGCCCTTGGAGGATGGAGGCTGTTGCAGGTGGGATGCCTGGTCTTGGAGAGGAAGCGGTGTGGGAGTGGGAAGGGAGAGGCCTGAAGAAAAGGCAGCACCCCTGCCCACCACTCTTCCTGCCCTCAGCTTGGAGAGACTGCTCTCCTCCTCTGTTTGAACGCGTGAAGCTGCCAAAGCCCCCTCCCTTTGGTCCGTCAATGTTGTCTACTCAGACTAGCAGCGGCTCTCTCTGCAGGGTACTTGGCAGAGGTCTTCCCCATCACCCCTTACCTGAATCTTTGGAGACACCAGGAATTGGGCCCGAGACCTTCTCTGTGCCAAACAGGTGCTCTGCCACTGAACCAAAGTCATAAGTACATAAGCGAAGCAACGTTGGATCAGGCCAGTGGCCCATCCAGTCCAACACTCTGTGTCACACAGTGGCCAAATACACACACACACACTGTGGCTAATAGCCACTGATGGACCTCTGCTCCATATTTTTATTTAATCCCCTCTTGAAGGTGGCTATACTTGTACCTGCCACCACCTCCTGTGGCAGTGAATTCCACATGTTAATCACCCTTTGGGTGAAGAAGGACTTCCTTTTATCTGTTCTAAACCGACTGCTCAGCAATTTCATTGAATGCCCACGAGTTCTTGTATTGTGAGAAAGGGAGAAAAGGACTTCTTTCTCTGCTTTCTCCATCCCATGCATAATCTTGTCAACTTCTATCATGTCAACCCACAGTCGACGTTTCTCCAAGCTGAAGAGTCCCAAGCGTTTCAGCTTTTCTTCTTAGGGAAAGTGCTCCAGCCCTTTAATCATTCTAGTTGCCCTTTTCTGGACTTTCTCCAATGCTATAATATCCTTTTTGAGGTGCGGCGACCAGAACTGCACACAGTACTCCAAATGAGACCGCACCATCGCTTTATACATGGGCATTATGATACTGGCTGATTTGTTATCAGTTCCCTTCCTAATAATTCCCAGCATGGCGTTGGCCTTTTTTATTGCAACCGCACACTGTCTTGACATTTTCAGTGAGTTCTCTACCATAACCCCAAGATCTCTCACTTGGTCAGTCTCTCCCCTCCGCTGCCTGCTGGCTTGAGCTGGGCCCTCAGAGGCCTCCTCTGGGGATTTCGGACATGGGGGCTTGTTCCCCCAAAGGCTTGGGTACTGGTTGCCTAGGCTGCCTTCGGGGTGTAGAGAGAGACCGTCTCTCCCAATCCCTTGCAGTGAGCTGTCTACCGTGTGGTCACAGCCACCCTCCACAGCATCCGGCAGAGGCCGGCTCCTTCCTTTCTAGGCCAGAGCTGCGGGTGGGCACAAGGGAGGATGCCTATGGTAGAACAGAAGAAGGCAGGATGCCCTGAGCAATGGCAAGAGGAAGCTGGGAGGTGCTGAATAGGACAGCAGGCCTGGTGGATCCAGGGGAAGAGGCTGCGTTGGGGGGTGGCAAACAAAAGGGGGTAGTGGTGGTTACGTGCCCTGCCTCCTCTCCTCTCCTCTCCCTGAGGGAGGTAGAAGCTTCCTGGCCCTGATCCCTGGTATTCCTTCGCAAGTGGTAATTAGCCCCGCATGCTTTACACACAAGCCAATTATCCCATCTGCTCGTCTCCGATTCTGCTGCTCACGTTTTGCCAAACAGCTGCACGTATCAGTAAGACAGGGCACCGTGACAGGCAGCCCGCGGCCTCCTGAGAGCAGTTGACTTCTGACACGGCACACACGGCACTCAGCAGATGCAGCCTCCTCCAGCAATATTTAACGTTTGGGCGACGGCTCCTCCCCTTCACCTGCTGAGCAGAGATTGATTGCAGAGCAGCGGAGGAAGGAAGCTTCCGGGACTTCTTGCTCCCCAGAATTACAGCCTGTCTGGTGGCTGGTCTGTCTTCCGGAGAGCCAGTCCCCCCCCCCCCACACACACACACTATATAACGGGGTGGCCAACGGTAGCTCTCCAGATGTTCTTTTGCCTACAACTCCCATCAGCCCCAGCCATTGGCCATGCTGGCTGGGGCTGATGGGAATTGTAGACAAAAAAAAATCTGGAGAGCTACCGTTGGCCACCCCTGCAATTCTGCTGTGTCCCGCAACACCTTCCTGTAAGAGAGGATGCAGAGCACAGAGCCAGGTTCACTTAGCTCTCTGAAGGATTGGGCTGTGTGTGTGTGTGTGTTGGCAGGGCTTTTCCTGAGGGTGGTGTCCGGCTGCTCTTTGGCCTGAGACAGGAGCACACTGCCCCTGGCATGTTGGCCTCTGCCTCGGCAGTCTGGTTCAGCTCAGAACAGAAGAGAAGCCATGTTGGATCAGGCTAATGATCCCATCCAGTCCAACACTCTGTTCACACAGTGGCCAAAAAACCCAGGAGCCATCAGGAGGTCCATCTGTGGGGCCAGGACACTAGAAGCCCTCCCACTGTGCCCCCCGCAAGCACCAAGAATACAGAGCGTCACTGCCCCAGACAGAAGAACATAAGAGAAGCCCTGTTGGATCAGCCCAAGGGCCCAGCCAGTCCAACACTCTGTGTCACACAGTGGCCAAATATATATATATTAGCCACATACACTGTGGCTAATACCCACTGATGGACCTCTGCTCCATATTTTTATCCAATCCCCTCTTGAAGCTGCCTATGCTTGTACCCACCACCACTTCCTGTAGCAGTGAATTCCACAAGTTAATCCCCCTTTGGGGAAAGAAGGACTTCTTTTTATCCATTTTAGCCTGACTGCTCAGCAATTTCATTGAATGCCCACGAGTTCTTGTATTACAAGAAAGGGAGAAAAGTACTTCTTTCTCTGCTTTCTCCATCCCGTGCATAATCTTGTCAACCTCTATCATGTCACCCCGCAGTCGACGTTTCTCCAAGTTAAAGAGCCCCAAGCGTTTTAACCTTTCTTCATAAAGAAAGTGTTCCAAACCTTTAATCATTCGAGTTGCCCTTTTCTGGACTTTTTCCAATGCTATAATATCCTTTTTGAGGTGTGGTGACCAGAATTGTACACAGTATTTCAAATGAGGCCGCACCATCGATATTATACAGGGGCATTATGATACTGGCTGATTTGTCTTCCATTCCCTTCCTAAATATTCCCAGCATGGCGATGGCCTTTTTTATTGCAACCGCACACTGTCTTGACATTTGCAGTGAGTTCTCTACCACGACTCCAAGATCTCTCTCTTGGTCAGTCTCTGCCAGTTCACACCCCATCAACTTGTATTTGTAACTGGGATTCTTGGCCCCAATGTGCATTACTTTGCACTTGGCCACATTGAACCTCATCTGCCACGTTGATGCCCAGTAGAAGTAGATGGTGCTTCTACTTAAAAAACTGCCCCGCACAGAGCCCCAGATACCCATGGATTGAGTCTCCATTATACCCAGTGGGAATCAGTCTCCATAGGGCATAATGGAGTGCCCAGTGGGCATTCAACCCCGCCCCCCATTTTCTGATAACCCTGAAGTGGGGGAAGGCCTCCAAGCCAGGGGACCTCCTGCTCCCAACTGGGGGTTGGCAACCCTACCGCTGAATGCTTCGGGCTCCTGCAGCTGCTGCCTTCTCCTAACATTGAGCTTTCTGGGAGCTGGAAGTGCCGGGCTGCAGCGGGTCTCTGCATTTGCTGCTGAGCTTGTCTGATGAATTCTGACACCTTCTCCTCCGCTGCTTGCGACGCCTCTTCAGAAGGGAGCCAAGCACAATTTAATTTGCGTGCAAGGTGGTGGGTGGGGGCAAGGCGTCTTGGTCTCTGCGTCCCTGCCGTGTAACTCAAACTGATGGGCATAATTTGCAGATTTAATGCCGCTCCAAAACTGCTCTGCCTTGGGCCCGTTGAGCTGATTTCTTGTTGTGTTCTGAGTCTCCTGCCTCTTAGGCAATACTCCCTCTAAGCCAGGGATGGCGAGCTTATTCGTTACGGGGAATGGATCTGACATAAATGTGACCTTCTCAGCCGGGCCGATGCAGTGCCTCGTGGCAGAGAGATAAACTTCGTAAAGGACACAGGCAAACGCAAAGATTGTTAAAAATCTTAAAACATGCTTTCTTTGTATCTCTCCTGTGCAACCCAGAAGACTGGGCAAAGGAAGCTCTGGCTCTTTCTTTCCTTCCCCAGGGGACCAGTGTAGGGGGGAGCCTCAGCCAATAGAAGGAAGAGAGGCTTGGTGCACTAGCTCTTCTTGTGCAAGTGGGGGAGCCTGGCAAAACAAGCTATTTCTCCCCCTCCTCCTCTCCAAGGAAAGAACCTCAGCCAGTGGAGAAAATAGAGGCTTTGCTCTGTAGCGCCTGTGCAGATAAGCAAGCCTTGCAAAGTTAGCTGTTATGCAGAAGGAAGCAAGAGAGAGGGAGAAGGAAGCAGACAAGAGGCAGTTGCTCGGGGGCCTGATAGGAGCCTTCCTGGACCCTGCTTCAACCCCTGGGCCACATGTTTGACACTCCTGCTCTAAGCTGTGGAGTCTTGTGAGTAAAAATATCTGCTTTGTGAGCTCCTGGCATTAAAGTGAGCGACTGCATAAATTAGTTTGCTCTGGGGCTATTTCTCCTGAGCTAGGAGAAAAATGTGTGAACCAGGGGCTAAAAAACTGTGAGCTAGCTCACACTCACTCAGCTTAGAGGGAACACTGCTTTTAGGATGAACTGTGGTTCTGGGTCTTAGTCCCTTCTGGGCTGAAGGTGGTCCCTCAAATGAGTCTCGGTCCGGAGGGGCGCTTGTGTAGCCTCTCCAGGACTCTGGGTGATGGGTTAGAACTGGTTGCCTGGTGGCTGGAGAGCCAGTTGGGTGCAGTGGTGAAGTGTGTGGACTCTTATCTGGGAGAACCGGGTTTGATTCCCCACTCCTCCACTTGCACCTGCTGGAATGGCCTTGGGTCAGCCATAGTGGTTAAGTGCACAGACTCTTATCTGGGAGAACCAGGTTTGATTCCCCACTCCTCCCCTTGCAGCTGCTGGAATGGCCTTGGGTCAGCCAGAGCCCTCACATTGTCCTTGAAAGGGCAGCTTCTGTGAGAGCCAGTTTGGTGTAGTGGTTAAGTGTGTGGACTCTTATCTGGGACAACTGGGTTTGATTCCCCACTCCTCCACTTGCAGCTGCTGGAATGGCCTTGGGTCAGCCATAGCCCTCACATTGTCCTGGAAAGGGCAGCTTCTGTAAGAGCCAGTTTGGTGTAGTGGTTAAGTGTGTGGACTCTTATCTGGGACAACCGGGTTTGATTCCCCACTCCTCCACTCGCAGCTGCTGGAAAGGCCTTGGGTCAGCCATAGCTGTGCCAAGAGTTGTCCTTGAAAGGGCAGCTGCTGTGAGAGCCCTCTCAGCCCCACCCACCGCACAGGGTTTCTCTTGTGGGGGAGGAAGGCAAAGGAGATTGTGAGCCGCTCTGAGACCCTTTGGAGTGGAAGGCGGGATATAAATCCAATATCTTCATCTACCTCACAGGGTGTCTGTTTTGGGGGAGGAAGGGAAAGGAGATTGTGAGCCGCTCTGAGACTCTTCGGAGTGGAGGGCAGGATATAAATCCAATATCTTCATCTACCTCACAGAGTGTCTGTTGTGGGGGAGGAAGGGAAAGGAGATTGTGAGCCGCTCTGAGACTCTTCGGAGTAGAGGGCAGGATATAAATCCAATACCTTCATCTACCTCACAGGGTGTCTGTTGTGGGGGAGGAAGGGACAGGAGATTGTGAGCCGCTCTGAGACTCTTCAGAGTGGAAGGTGGGATATAAATCCAATTTCTTCATCTACCTCACAGGGTGTCTGTTGGGGGCGGGGAGATAAAGGAGATTGTGAGCCGCTCTGAGACTCTTTGGAGTGGAGGGCGGGATATAAATCCAATATCTTCATCTACCTCACAGGGTGTCTCTTGTGGGAGGGGGGGAAGGTAAAGGAGATTGTGAACCGCTCTGAGACTCTTCGGAGTGGAGGGCGGGATATAAATCCAATATCTTCTTCTTCTTCTACCTCACAGGGTGTCTGTTGTGGGGGAGGAAGGGAAAGGAGATTGTGAGCCGCTCTGAGACTCTTCGGAGTGGAGGGCGGGATATAAATCCAATATCTTCATCTACCTCACAGGGTGTCTGTTGAGGGGGAGGAAGGGAAAGGAGATTGTGAGCCCCTCTGAGACTCTTCGGAGTGGAGGGCGGGATATAAATCCAGTATCTTCATCTACCTCACAGGGTGCCTGTTGTGGAGGAGGAAGGGAAAGGAGATTGTGAGCCCCTCTGCGACTCTTCGGAGTGGAGGGCGGGATATAAATCCAATATCTTCATCTACCTCACAGGTGTCTGTTGTGGGGGAGGAAGGGAAAGGAGATTGTGAGCCGCTCTGAGACTCTTCGGAGTGGAGGGCGGGATATAAATCCAATATCTTCATCTACCGCACAGGGTGTCTGTTGTGGGGGAGGAAGGGAAAGGAGATTGTGAGCCGCTCTGAGACTCTTCAGAGTGGAGGGCGGGATATAAATCCAATATCTTCTTCTACCTCACAGAGTGTCTGTTGTGGGGGAGGAAGGGAAAGGAGATTGTGAGCCACTCTGAGACTCTTCGGAGTGGAGGGCGGGATATAAATCCAATATCTTCATCTACCTCATAGAGTCTTTTGTGGGGGAGGAAGGGAAAGGAGATTGTGAGCCGCTCTGAGACTCTTCGGAGTGGAGGGCGGGATATAAATCCAATATCTTCATCTACCTCATAGAGTCTTTTGTGGGGGAGGAAGGGAAAGGAGATTGTGAGCCGCTCTGAGACTCTTCGGAGTGGAGGGCGGGATATAAATCCAATATCTTCTTCTTCTTTTTCTTCTTCTGCCTTTCCTTCCTTATTTCTAGGCCAGCCGGCGGCCTCTACGGCATCGACAGCATGCCTGACCTACGCAAGAAGAAGCCCCTTCCGCTTGTCAGCGACCTGGTGAGAGTTTACCGCTCTGTCTCTCTCTCTCCATAGACATGGGGAAGGCCGGCCCAGCCTGGTCTTCGGTTCTTTTGGCACAGCAAGGAGGTCAATGTGGGACTCCCCCTAGACATGGGCAAGTGGAGTCCTGGTCTGGGACTGGTGGAGGGAGGTCTCTACCTGGCTGCACTTCTTTGCCCTCTTTTTGGAACATCTTCATCCTAAAAGGGAGGTGGAGGGGCCAAGGCGAGGCTGGGCCAGGCCCCCTTTTCTCAAGCATTGTCCCAGCTGGGGGACTCTGAAATCTGCTCTGGCCTTGGGCTTACTTGCCTGTGCTTGTGGGGTGGACTTTGGGGGTCTGGCAGCCTGTCCCCTTGTAGAGCTTGAGTATGCGCCAGTTGACCCTGCCCTGTGGAACCAGCTGCCACCTAACCCTTCATTCGCTCCAGGAAGAAACTTGGTTCATCTCAGGAGAAGGCGCCGTCTCTTCCCCTCCATCTCAACCTTGCCATTTTTTCATGGTGGGCTCAGTAAGCCAGCCAAAATGCCTCTTCAGAAACAGACCAGAATGAGGCAATGCCAATGCCCCACAAGAGGGTTTGAGGAGATGGTGGAGGCTGGCAAGATGCAAGGAGAGGAGCTTGGGAAGGGGCTCCTGTCCAAATACGCAGCGAATAGAGTTGGGAACTACCTGGAGGTGTCGGGGGCGGAGCCTGGAGGGGGTGGGGTTTGGGAAGGGGAGGGACCTCAAGGAGGTGTACCCAATGGAGAGCCAGTTTGGTGTAGTGGTTAGGTGTGCAGACTCTTATCTAGGAGAACCGGGTTTGATTCCCCACTCCTCCACTTGCACCTGCTGGAATGGCCTTGGGTCAGCCATAGCTCTTGCAAGAGTTGTCCTTGATAGGGCAGCTGCTGTGAGAGCTCTCTCAGCCCCACCCACCTCACAGGGTGTCTGTTGTGGGGAAGGAAGATATAGGAGATTGTAAGCCGCTCTGAGACTCTTCGGAGTGGAGGGCGGGATATGAATCCAATATCTTCTTTTTCTTCTTCTTCAATGCCACGGAGTTCATTTTCCAAAGCAGCCGTCTGCTCCACGGGAACTGATCTCTCTCTTGTCCGGAGACCAGTTGTAATCCCAGGACCTCTCCAGCCACAACCTGGAGGCCAGAGTAACCAAAAGAGTAATGTGGAAAAGTGAAGCAAGAACAAAGTCCAAAGGCCTCCACAAAAAACCAGCCTCAGTTATGAAAAAATTGACAAATTTACACAAAATACTTGCTGCATAAGAAAACGATACTTCTTGTAAATACAAATACAAGATAGCCTTAACCCAAAGTCCTTTCATTCAAATAAAACGATTGATTGATTGAATGCCAAAGTTCATTTCTTTGTGGTGGAAGTCCGGGGAAGGAATTAAACAAGCCGTGAAGCAGGAGTCTGCTGCTTAGACAGTCCTTTCAGCAAAGGCAGGTGGAAAGACGATGAGCAGCACAGCATAGTTTCACAACAGCGAAGCACATTTTGCCCTGTTTCACAAGAGGCTTTAACAAGCTTCATCAATCTTGAATAATTCATACATAGCAATAGCTCAGCCTTTTTTTCTGCAGATTAGAACGGCCGATAAGAAAAAAAAGTTGAGCTGTTGTTGTGTATGAATTATGCGCTTCCCTGTTGCGAAATTGCGCTGTGCTGCTCATCGTCTTTACACCTGTCTTTGCTGAAAGGACTGTCTGAGCATCAGACTCCTACTTCATAGAATCATCGAGTTGGAAGGGACCTCCAGGGTCATCTAGTCCAACCCCCTGCACAATGCAGGAAACTCACAAACACCTCCCCCTAAATTCACAGGATCCTCATTGCTATCAGATGGCCATCTAGCTTCTGTTTAAAAATCTCCAAGGAAGGAGAGCCCACCACCTCCCAAGAAAGCCTGTTCAACTGAGGAATCGCTCTAATGGTCAGGAAGTTCTTCCTAATGTTGAGCCAGAAACTCTTTGGATTTAATTTCAACCCATTGGTTCTGGTCCTACCTTCTGGGGCCACAGAAAACCATTCCACACCATCCTCTATATGACAGCCGTTCAAGTACTTGAAGATGGTGATTCTATCACCTCTCAGCCACCTCCTCTCCAGGCTAAACATCCCAGCTCCTTCAACCTTTCTTCATAGGACTTGGTCTCCAGACCCCTCACCATCTTCATCGCCCTCCTCTGTACCCGTTCCAGCTTGTCTATATCCTTCTTAAAATGTGGTGCCCAAAACTGAACACAATACTCCAGGGGAGGTCTTACCAGAGCAGAGTAAAGCGATACCATCACATCACGTGATCTGGACACTATACTTCTGTTGATACAGCCCAAAATTGCATTGGCCTTTTTAACCACCGCATCACACTGTTGACTCATGTTCAGCGTATGATCCACTAAGGCCCCTAGATCCTTTTCGCACAGACTACTGCTAAGTCAAGTCTCCCCCATTCTATAACCATGCATTGGATTTTTCTTACCTAAATGCAGAACTTTACATTTATCCCTGTTAAAATTCATTTTATTGATTTTAGCCCAGTTTTCCAGCCTGTCAAGGTCATCCTGTTTCTGTCTTCTTCTGTGTTTGCAACCCCTCCCAATTTAGTATCATCTGCAAATTTAATAAGGATTCCCTCTATTCCTTCATCCAAATCATTGATAATGATGTTGAACCAAACAGGTCCCAGGACAGATCCTTGAGGCACTCCACTTGTCACTCCTCTCCAAGAGGATGAGGAACCATTCACAAGCACTCTTTGGGTGTGATCTGTCAACCAGTTACAGATCCACCTAATGGTAACAGGATCCAAACCACATTTTACCAACTTGTCAAGAAGGAGAGTATGTGGAACCTTATCAAAAGCCTTACTGAAGTCAAGATAAATGATGTCTACAGCATTCTCCCAATCCACCAAGGTAGTCACTTTCTCAAAAAAAGAGATCAGGTTAGTCTGACATGACTTGTTCTTAAGAAAACCATGCTGGTTCTTAGTAATCACATCCATTCTTTCTAAATGTTCCAGGACCGACTGATGATTTGTTCCGTTTGTATTTATAAGAAGTATCGTTTGCTTATGTAGGAAGTATTTGTTATAAATTTGTCAATTTTTTCATAATTGAGGCTGGTTTTTCGTGGATGCCTTTGGGCTTTGTTCTTGCTACAATCTGGAGGTTGGCAACGCTGGCAGAGAGTCTTGCGGCATCTTTAGAACATTTGTTTCTGCTGCCACATTTTGGCCTGCCCTCCCCCACCCCCAAAGTTGGAGGGGGTGGTCAGAAGCCACAAACGGCTCTTCTGGCTGTGTGTCTGCAAGAACGGCTTGTGTGTCTGAAGGTTTGTGATGCAGCCTGGTCCCCTTTCAAGGGGGAAGGCGGACTTTGAGTGGGGATCCGTGGAAGATGTTTATGGAGAAGAGGTTTTGCAGAGGAGGGGAGGGGGAGACCCTGCATGTATCAAAAAAGATTCCTTCTGCAGGTTTTAATGCCTCCATGGTTTTTCCAAGCTGAATGGTTAAAAAGCAACCCCTAGACCCCTTCCCCCCTACACACCTAACCCTTAATGATTGTTCCGGGACTCAAGGGTTGGCGGGTGGGAGATTTGCAATGTCCTGGTCTCCTAGCCAGCAGCAGGGACACCTGGTCCTAAGTCAGGGCACACCCTTGGCTTTAAATAGGCCTTGCTTAGGAGGGCAGAGGACAGCCTGGCTCTCTGTGTGTCCCTCCGGATCTCTTGCACGATCTTACTCCACGGTAAAGCCGGGCCAGGGTGTGTGTAGTTGTTGAGGTGGTGCTGATTGAATTAATCTGTTATGCTTTCCTTGAACGCTGACACTGCCCTTCTGCAGGCCATGGTAAGTGGAGATCGACCCCACCGATGTGCCCTTTCCCCTGTCTTCATGATGGCTTCTCCTCCCACCCCCAATAAATGCAGGGCACCCCCTGCCGTACTCCTTCCCCCACCGCCGAGGGTGAGGAACCCTCCTAGCCATGCCATGAAATAGCACCATTTGTGCAGGGGGGACTCAGGGCCCCCTGCCATAGCGATCAGGGCCTTCTTGGCTGCAGGGGCCCAGTGGTCTCGGGGGAGGTGGGGTTCCTTGGGGGGGGGTAAGCAACACGGGCAGGCCTGTTGCTCTTGGGGGTGACCAGTCAGCATGGTACCCGCACACAGGCTGGCATTCTGGCTGAATCTCCCTTGCTTGCTGGCCCAGACTTCTCTTTCTTCAGGGAACGGGTTCCTTCTGAGGCCCGGCCCAGCCCTTTTTATCTAGAGAAGGTATGGGATTCATTGGCCGCCTGGGAAAAGGGCTGGCCTGCAAGCTGTATGGTTATGTGGAAGTAAGAGAGCCAGTTTGGTGTGGTGGTGAAGTGCACGGACTCTTATCTGGGAGAACCGGGTTGGATTCCCCACTCCTCCACTTGCACCTGCTGGAATGGCCTTGGGTCAGCCAGAGCTATCGCAAGAGTTGTCATTGAAAGGGCAGCTTCTGTGAGAGCTCTCTCAGCCCCATCTACTTCAAAGGGTGTCTGTTGTGGGGGGAGAAGATATAGGAGATTGTAAGCCTCTCTGAGTCAGAGAGAAGGGCGGGGTATACATCTGCGGTCTTCTTAGGTTCAAAGACTCCTATCTGGTAGAACGGGGTTTGATTCCCCACTCCTCCACTTGCACCTGCTGGAATGGCCTTGGGTCAGCCATAGCTCTGGCAGAGCTGTCCTTGAAAGGGCAGCTTCTGTCAGAGCTCTCTCAGCCCCACCCACCTCTGTTGTTCAGGGAGAAGATAAAGGAGATTGTAAGCTGCTCTGAGTCTCTGATTCAGAGAGAAGGATGGGGTTTAAATCTGCAATTCTTCTTCTAAGACTATGCTGACCAGATCCACGTACACAGGACTTTTTTTGTAGCAGCAACTCCTTTGCAAATTAGGCCTCACCCCTCTTCTTGCAGGGCCTACTGTAAGCTCTTGGAGCACTGGCTACATCAGGGGGTATGGCCTAATATGCAAAGGAGTCCCTGCTACAAAAAAAGAGCCCTGCCCATACATTTTGGAAATGCCCGAAAGAGTGTCCATTGGGTCGAGGGGAGGAATGACTCTCTCTTCCCTCTGACAGCTGTGCCAGTGAGTTCAGGGGTTTCAGAAGGTCTCCCCCTGGAGGCTGCTGTGAGCCTTTGTTCAGAGGTTTCCAGAGAAGGTGCTTGAGGGGTGGCGGTCCTGCCAGGAAGGGAGATCTGTTCGATCCACTGAATCTGAGTTGAGGGATGCTCGTCCAGAACAAGAACAGAAGGAAACACTTGTTTGTGGACTGCAGCCCTTACGAACATACGAAGCTGCCTTCTACTGACTCAGACCCCCCTGGGTCCATCAAAGTCAGTCTTGTCTGCTCAGACTGGCAGCGGCTCTCCAGGGTCTCCAGCTGAGGTTTTCGATGCCTATTTGCCTGGACCCTTTTGAGTTGGAGGTGCCGGGGGTTGAACCTGGGACCTTCTGCTTACCAAGCAGATGCTCTACCACTGAGCCACCATCCCTCCCTAACACTTATGAGGCTCTCCAGGGTCTCAAGCTGAGGTTTTCCGTGCCTACTTGCCTGGACCCTTTTGAGTCGGAGATGCCGGGGATTGAACCTGGGACCTTCTGCTTACCAAGCAGATGCTCTGCCACTGAGCCACCATCCCTCCCTAACACTTATGAGGCTCTCCAGGGTCTCAAGCTGAGGTTTTCCGTGCCTACTTGCCTGGACCCTTTTGAGTTGGAGGTGCCGGGGGTTGAACCTGGGACCTTCTGCTTACCAAGCAGATGCTCTACCACTGAGCCACCATCCCTCCCTAACACTTATGAGGCTCTCCAGGGTCTCAAGCTGAGGTTTTCCGTGCCTACTTGCCTGGACCCTTTTGAGTCGGAGATGCCGGGGATTGAACCTGGGACCTTCTGCTTACCAAGCAGATGCTCTACCACTGAGCCACCATCCCTCCCTAACACTTATGAGGCTCTCCAGGGTCTCAAGCTGAGGTTTTTCATGCCTATCTGCCTGGACCCTTTTTAGTTGGAGATGCCGGGGATTGAACCTGGGACCTTCTGCTTACCAAGCAGATGCTCTACCACTGAGCCACAGCCCCATTCATGGCTCTCCAGGGTCTCCAGCTGAGGGTTTTCATGCCTATTTGCCTGGGCCCTTTTGAGTTGGAGATGCCGGGGATGGAACCTGGGACCTTCTGGTTACCAAGCAGATGCTCTGCCTCTGAGCCACCATGCCTCCCTTGAGGCAGGATGTGGCAGGGCAAGGTGATGAAACATCTTTGGGGTCATCTGGGAGGGGGGTGTCAAGTTTTTGGCTTTGAGCGGACTGGGCACCGCAGGCAGGGCTTCTGAGCAGGGGTTTTGCTGGTGTCATAAACTCTTCTGCATCCCAGTCTCTGGTCAGGCGGTTCAGAAGATCCTACATGAGGGCAACAGCCTAGCTGAAGCCTCTCTAGGCCGGAGGTGTTAGAAAGCCCTGAATGATGGAAGCTCCTTTTCCTTCCAGTCGCTGGTCCAGTCCCGGAAGGCCGGAATTACCTCAGCTATGGCCACAAGGACGTCTCTGAAGGATGAGGACCTGGTAAGAGCTGGCAGATCCGCTTCTCTTCAAGTGGCGAAGTGGTACTGGGGTGGTGTTCGTGTTCTGCTCTGGTCTGCCAAGCGGCAGGGTCGAGGATGAAGCCAGCGTGGAAAGTCCACCACTGCCAGCAAGATGAGATCAAAACAGGCTGGAAGGGGAAGGCTTTCAGAAGCACAACAGAGTCAGGAGAGCTCCAGTTCCCCCAGAAAGCCATTATGGGAATTGGGGGGGGGGGGGGGGGGAGAGTTATTAATTATTTGTGTGGAACTGCCAAGGGAGAGGAGATCAAAGGAGCCTTCGCTGCAGTCGTCATTTGGAAAGGAAGGAGAGCCAGTCTGGTGTAGTGGTTAAGTGAGCAGACTCTTTTATCTGGGAGAACCAGGTTTGATTCCCCACTCCTCCACTTGCACCTGCTAGCATGGCCTTGGGTCAGCCACAGCCCTCACATTGTCTGTGAGAGCCAGTTTGGTGTAATGCTTAAGTGTGTGGACTCTTATCTGGGAGAACCGGGTTTGATTCCCCACTCCTCCACTCGCAGCTGCTGGAATGGCCTTGGGTCAGCCAGAGCTCTGGCAGAGATTGTCCTTGAAAGGGCAGCTGCTGTGAGAGCCAGTTTGGTGTAGTGGTTAAGTGTGCAGACTCTTATCTGGGAGAACCGGGTTTGATTCCCCACTCCTCCCCTTGCAGCTGCTGGAATGGCCTTGGCTCAGCCATAGCTCTGGCAGAGATTGTCCTTGAAAGGGCAGCTTCTGGGAGAGCTCTCTCAGCCCCACCCACCTCACAGGGTGTCTGTTTTGGGGGGAGAAGACATAGGAGATTGTGAGCCCCTCTGAGTCTCTGATTCAGAGAGAAGGGCGGGGTATACATCTACGGTCTGCTTGTCCTCCAGTCCTGACCTCTGCAAATGCCCTCCAAGGGGGTCTTTGCATGGGGCAGCCTGAGTCCAGGAGTCCAGCCTCGTCAGCCACGTGGGAATCCAGCCGGCCAGCCAGGGGTCTCCTTCCTGAGGTGCTTCAGAGAGAGCCAGTGTGGTGTAGTGGTTCGAGTGGAGGCCAAGGCTCTGAGGGAGCCAGGTTCTGATCCCAATTCTGCCCTCAAAGCTCGCTGGTTGGCCATGGGGGCAGTCACTCACTTTCAGCCTAGCCTACCTCATGGGGCTGTCGTGAGGATAAAATGGAGAGTAATATGAGCTGCTTTGAATCCTCACTTGGGGAGAAAACAGGGGTATCAATAAGTAAGGATTAGACCCCACAGCCTGGCTTCTTACCTGGAGTCTTGTGTTCGGTTTTGGGCACCACATTTTAAGAAGGATCTAGCCAAGCTGGAAGGGGTCCAGAGGAGGGCGACGAAGATGGTGAGGGGTCTGAAGACCGAGTCCTATGAGGAAAGGTTGAAGGAGCTGGGGATGTTTAGCCTGGAGAGGAGGCGGCTGAGGGGTGATACGATCACCATCTTCAAGTACTTGAAGGGCTGTCCTATAGAGGATGGTGTGGAATTGTTTTGTGTGGCCCCAGAAGGTAGGACCAGAACCAAGGGGTTGAAATTAAATCCAAAGAGTTTCCAGCTCAACATTAGGAAGAACTTCCTGACAGTTAGAGCAATTCTTCAGTGGAACAGGCTTCGTCCTCGGGAGGTGGTGGGCTCTCCTTCCTTGGAGGTTTCTAAACAGAGGCTAGATGGCCATCTGACAGCAATGAAGATCCTGTGAATTGAGGGGGAGGTGTTTGTGAGTTTCCTGCATTGTGCAGGGGGATGAACTAGATGACCCTAGAGGTCCCTTCCAACTCTAGGATTCTTCAGGAGGTGGTGGGCTCTCCTTCCTTGGATGTTTTCAAACAGAGGCTAGATGGCCATCAGACAGCAATGAAGATCCTGTGAATTTAAGGGGGGGGTGTTTGTGAGTTTCCTGCATTGTGCAGTGGGTTGGACTAGATGACCCTGGAGGTCACTTCCAACTCTATGATTCTTCAATGGGTTGAAATTAAATCAAAAGAGTTTCCGGCTCAACATTAGGAAGAACTTCCTGACAGTTAGAGCGGTTCCTCAGTGGAACAGGCTTCCTCCTCGGGAGGTGGTGGGCTCTCCTTCCTTGGAGGTTTCTAAACAGAGGCTAGGTGGCCATCTAACAGCAATGAAGATCCTGTGAATTTAAGGGGAGGTGTTTGTGAGTTTCCTGCATTTGTGCAGGGGGTTGGACTAGATGACCCTAAAGGTCCCTTCCAACTATGTGACTCTGTGATTCTTGAAGGGAAGCTCCGGGGTCTGTTGCTGAAGACGGGGGTGGGGGGTGGAGGCTGCAGAGTCCCACCTTCACAGAGCCCCTTCTGCCTCTGGTGTTCTGGAAACTCTGGCCCCAAATGCACAGACACACGCAGAGTCTCTGGAACAGAAGCGCTGGCTGTGCCCCAGGGGTGCCTGCTGTTTGCAGTGCAAGTCGGGAGCTGAACGTTGTGTGCAGTGCTCCGCCCACGCTGTGGAGTCTTGTGAGCAAAAATTCTACTTTGGGAGCTCCTGGCATGAAAGCGGTGAGCCGCTGCATACATTCGTTTGCTCTGGGGGCATTTCTCCTGAGCTAAGGCAAAAATGTGTGAGCCGGAGGCTAAAAAAAAAAACACCCGGTGCGCTTGCTCACACTAACTCAGCTTCCAGGGAACACTGGTTGTGTGTTTGATGTTGGCCAGCAGGCAGCCCTGCAAAGCTGTTGGGCTGGAGGAGTTCAGGGCATTTCCCATTCAAAGTCATAACGCCGGCCTTATAGAGCCCTCCCCCTCCCCCTAATCTGATGCGCCTCTTTGTTTCAGAAATCCCACGTCTACAAGAAGAGCCTGCAAGCCTTAATCTACCCCATTTCCTGCACGACCCCCCACAACTTCGAGGTGTGGACGGCCACCACCCCTACGTACTGCTACGAGTGCGAGGGGCTGCTGTGGGGCATCGCACGGCAGGGGATGCGCTGCACCGAGTGCGGAGTCAAGTGCCACGAGAAGTGCCAGGACCTGCTCAATGCTGACTGCTTGCAGAGTGAGGAGCCGTTCTGCTGGGGTGGGGGAGGTTTGGGGGGCGCTTTGCTCAGCAGTTGCTCTTGGAGGACTTTGCTGGGTCACATTTTAGGAAGGAGAGAAGCTGCTGGAAGGACTGGGGAGGAGGGAAGACACCCCTGGGCGGAGGTTGCTGCTGCATAAAGCAGAGTTTCTGTGGTTTCCCTCCTGCACATGCATGCGCGCTCCATCTCTCTCTCTCCTGCTCGCTCTCTCACACACCCATGCGCAGAAGTACAATCTCCTCCCAGAAAAGCTTCTGGGTGTGAAGTCGCTGGGAAGAAGTTGCGTCCCAGGAAGCAGCAGGTTTCCGAACTGCTTGAAGCATGGCCTGGAGTGACTCTGCACAGAACTGTGGACGTTTGCACCTTCGTGCAGCGGGAGACGTTCCTCAGGCTGGCCTCTGGCTTTGTTCTGGCCTCTGAGGTCTCTTAGGTTTTCTTCTTCCCTTTCATTCTGTCTTCCTGGCATCTGGATATTTGGGACAAACCACAGTAGAGGTCAGGCCAGTTTTGCCCCAACAGATCCTCAGGCCAGCCTCTGACGACATCACCTGTCAAAAAAGGGCTTTTCTCTGCCCAAAGCAGCTGCCTGTCCATTTGACCCAGACTAAGCTAGAGGGCCTTCCCCTGGGAAGAACTTCAGAAGAGCCCTGCTGGGTCATACCAGGGAGGGTCCATCTAGTCCAGCCTCCTGTCTCACACAGGGGCCAACCAGTTCCTCTGCAGGGCCCACAACAGGGCAGAGAGGCTGAGGCCTTCCCCTGAGAAGAACATCAGAAGCGCCCTGCTGGATCAGCCCAGGGAGGGTCCATCTAGTCCAGCCTCCTGTCTCACACAGGGGCCAACCAGTTCCTCTGGAGGGCCAGCAACAGGGCAGAGAGGCCGAGGCCTTCCCCTGAGAAGAACATCAGAAGCGCCCTGCTGGATCAGCCCAGGGAGGGTCCATCTAGTCCAGCCTCCTGTCTCACACAGGGGCCAACCAGTTCCTCTGGAGGGCTAACAACAGGGCAGAGAGGCTGAGGCCTTCCCCTGGGAAGAACCTCAGAAGAGCCCTGCTGGGTCATACCAGGGAGGGTCCATCTAGTCCAGCCTCCTGTCTCACACAGTGGCCAACCAGTTCCTCTGCAGGGCCCACAACAGGGCAGAGAGGCCGAGCCTTCCCCTGAGAAGAACATCAGAAGCGCCCTGCTGGGTCAGACCAGGGAGGGTCCATCTAGTCCAGCCTCCTGTCTCACACAGGGGCCAACCAGTTCCTCTGGAGGGCTAACAACAGGGCAGAGAGGCTGAGGCCTTCCCCTGGGAAGAACCTCAGAAGAGCCCTGCTGGGTCATACCATGGAGGGTCCATCTAGTCCAGCCTCCTGTCTCACACAGGGGCCAACCAGTTCCTCTGGAGGGCTAACAACAGGGCAGAGAGGCCGAGGCCTTCCCCTGAGAAGAACCTCAGAAGAGCCCTGCTGGATTAGTATTTTAACAATTTATTGATATCATATGGTTATACAACTTAGTTATTTCTTAATTATCTCAATATTAATCCGTATGACATTTCAATCCCCCCTCCCTCCAATGTTGTATTTTAACAATTCATTAATAACCTACGGTTACGATGTTTAGTTATATCTTTTCTATCCTTAACCCATATGATATTTTCAATCCCCCCTCCCTCCGTTATTAGACTTACCTCGAAGTTATATATTTAAATCCAAATATAAAGGTATCCCAAACCCATCAAAACACACTGTCTTTTTCTTCTCATTCATATTAAAAGATTGTCCAATGTCTTTTTACGTTCCATTCTAACTCTATATATTTTTTAAATTTCTTCCACTCCTTTTTAAAGACTTCCAGATCATAGTCTCTCAAAGTTCTTGTTAATTTATCCATCTCGCTCCACGATAAAACTTTCACAATCCAGTCCCATTTCTCTGGTATTTTTTCTTGTTTCCACAGCTGCGCATACAATGTCCTAGCAGCTGAGAGCAGATACCAAATTAAAGTCCTATCTTCTTTTGGAAATTTTTCTATTTGTAATCCTAGCAGAAAGGTCTCTGCCACTTTCTTGAAGTCATAGCCCAAAATTTTAGAAATTTCTTGTTGTATCATCCGCCAAAAGTTTTTTGCTTTTTCACAGGTCCACCACATATGAAAGAAAGAACCTTCATGGTGCTTACATTTCCAACATCTGTCTGACATCTTTTTACTCATCTTTGCTAGTTTCTTCGGAGTCATATACCACCTATACATCATTTTAAAACAGTTCTCCTTGATATTCTGACATGTTGATATCTTCATCGAGTTCTTCCAAAGGTGCTCCCAAGTATCCATTTGGATTTCTCTGTTTATATTGATTGCCCATTTAACCATTTGAGATTTTACTACTTCCTCTTCTGTAGACCATTTCAATAATAGTTTATATACTTTTGATATTAATGAAGAGCCCTGCTGGATTAGACCAGGTAGGGTCCATCTAGTCCAGCCTCCTGTCTCATGCAGTGGCCAACCACTTTCTCTGGAGGGTCCACAACAGGGCAGAGAGGCCGAGGCCTTACCCTGAGAAGAATCTCAGAAGAGCCCTGTGGTATTTGCTGTCATAGGAGGTGATGGTGGCTGCAAGCATAGCCAGCTTCAAAAGGGGAGTGGATAAACATATGGAGCAGAGGTCCATCAGTGGCTGTTAGCCACATTGTATTGTTGGAACTCTCCGTCTGGGGCAAGTGATGCTCTGTATTCATGGTGCTTTGGGAGGGGGGACCAAAGTGGGAGGGCTTCTAGTGTCCTGGCCCCGCTGGTGGACCTCCTGATGGCACCTGGGTTTTTTGGCCACTGTGTGACAGACAACTGTTGGACTGGATGGGCCATTGACCTGATCCAACATGGCTTCCCTTATGTTCTTGTGTCTGGGGCAGTGATGATCTGTATTCTTGGTGCTTGAGAGGGGGCACAGTGGGAGGGCTTCTGGTGTCCTGGCCCCACTGGTGGACCTCCTGATGGCACCTGGGTTTTTTGGCCACTGTGTGACACAGTGTCGGACTGGATGGGCCATTGGCCTGATCCAACAGGGCTTCTCTGATCTTATGTGACACAGAGTGTTGGACTAGATTGGCCATTGGCCTGATCCAACATGGCTTCTCTTATGTTAAGAACATAACATAAGAACATAAGAGAAGCCATGTTGGATCAGGCCAATGGCCCATCCAGTCCAACACTCTGTGTCACACAGTGGCAAAAATTTTTTATATATACACACACACTGTGGCTAATAGCCACTGATGGACCTCTGCTCCATATTTTTATCTAAACCCCTCTTGAAGGTGGCTATGCTTGTGGCCGCCACCACCTCCTGTGGCAGTGAATTCCACATGTTAATCACCCTTTGGCTGAAGAAGTACTTCCTTTTATCCGTTTTAACCTGTCTGCTCAGCAATTTCATCGAATGCCCACGAGTTCTTGTATTGTGAGAAAGGGAGAAAAGTACTTCTTTCTCTACTTTCTCCATCCCATGCATTATCTTGTAAACCTCTATCATGTCACCCCGCAGTCGACATTTCTCCAAGCTAAAGAGTCCCAAGCGTTTCAACCTTTCTTCATAGGGAAAGTGTACCAAACCTTTACTCATTCTAGTTGCCCTTTTCTGCACTTTCTCCAATGCTATAATATCCTTTTTGAGGTGCGGCGACCAGAACTGCACACAGTACTCCAAATGAGACCGCACCATCGATTTATACAGGGGCATTATGATACTGGCTGATTTGTTTTCAATTCCCTTCCTAATAATTCCCAGCATGGCGTTGGCCTTTTTTATTGCAAACGCACACTGTCTTGACATTTTCAGTGAGTTATCTACCACGACCCCAAGATCTCTCTCTTGGTCTCTGCCAGTTCACACCCCATCAACTTGTATTGGTAGCTGGGATTCTTGGCCCCAATGTGGATTACTTTGCACTTGGCCACATTGAACCGCATCTGCCACGTTGACGCCCACTCACCCAGCCTCAACAGATCCCTTTGGAGTTCCTCACAATCCTCTCTGGTTCTCACCACCCTGAACAATTTAGTGTCATCCACAAACTTGGCCACTTCACTGCTCACTTCCAACTCTAAATCATTTATGAACAAGTTAAAGAGCATGGGACCCAGTACCGAGCCCTGCGGCACCCCACTGCTTACCGTCCTCCACTGCGAAGACTGCCCATTTATACTCACTCTCTGCTTCCTATTACTCAGCCAGTTTTTGATCCACATGTTCTTATGTGACACGGAGTGTTGGACTGGATGGGCCATTGGCCTGATCCAACAGGCCTTCTCTGATCTTATGTGACACAGAGTGTTGGACTAGATTGGCCACTGGCCTGATCCAACTGGGCTTCTCTTATGTTCTTAAGACATTGAAGGCTTTCAGCCAACACTCAGGCTTGATGTTATACAGGTACCAGGGCCTTTCTGCCTAACGCCATCCCTTGTCTCAGGTCTGTCTGCTGACTTGCAAACAACACACACAGTATAAGGGACACATTTTGGCTGTCACTCCATGGGAAGAGGGGTGGGAGGTCTCTTACCAGCTAGAAAGAAGGGCCCAGTTGCCCTAGCCCAGTAGTGATCCCTGCCTGGAAACCTTCTGGGAGGGGGGGAGCCCTTGAGCGGCTGCTCTCTGGACCCGAGGCCCGATGCTGCGCTTGCACAAAGGAGTCCCTCCCCACCCTCACGTGGAGCTTGTGTGCAGCCCCTGGTTGCTGAGGGCTGGGGGATGATTCAGGCACCACCTTCACGAGTGGCGTTTTCGTCACGGGCTCTCTGTCATGTGAGGCTTGCCTGGAAGCAGGGAAGGGAGTCTTATTTTAAATCAGGAGGAGGCCTATTTTAGGTTCCAAGAACAAATCCTTTTCAGGCATTACCCTCCTACCTAACAGATGTCCTCCACACGCCGTTTGCGGGAGGGGAGCTGCTGCCACTCCGCTGAGGCAAATGGCAGTGGGCGGAGTGCTCCTGCGGGGATCCCCACATACGTCTGATGCCGTCAGCAGGCCTCTGCCTGCCCTCTCTGGGTCTTTCCAGGCTGCTTTGGAGCCCTGCTCGGTGAGCATACTGGCCGCAGCCCAGAGAAGCATTTCACGTTGCCTGCTAGGGAGACTTCCTCTTTCTCCCGTTTCTCCTCTCCCTTCTCAGCGGAGCTGCACAAAGCATGGTGCTGATGTACTCCTTACCCCTGGGGCAGAAGGATAGTGAGCACGTCAACCGAGGGTCTTGGTACCTGGGTCCAAACCCCCTCTCAGCCACAGAGCTCAGTGGGTGACTTTGGGCCAGTCTGCCTCGCAGGGCTGTTGTGAGAAGAAGAAAAGAGAGGCTTGGAATGGGTGTGCCTCACTTCCCTTTGGCTCCCTGGCAGTGTCCCCCTCAGCAGAGCTGGCATGAGCTAGCTCACAGATTTTAAGCCTCCAACTCACAGATAGAATCATAGAATCATAGAGTTGGAAGGGACCTCAAGGGTCATCTAGTCCAACCACCTGCACAATGCAGGAAACTCAAAAAAACTTCCCCCTAAATTCACAGGATCCTCATTGCTGTCAGATGGCCATCTAGCCTCTGTTTAAAAACCTCCAGGGAAGGAGAGCCCACCGCCGCCCGAGGAAGCCTGTTCCACTGAGGAATCGCTCTAACGGTCAGGAAGTTCTTCCTAATGTTGAGCCAGAAACTCTTTGGATTTAATTCCAACCCGTTGGTTCTGGTCCTACCTTCCGGGGCCACAGAAAACAATTCCACACCATCCTCTAGATCAGGGGTGGCCAACGGTAGCTCTCCAGATGTTTTTTGCCTACAACTCCCATCAGCTCCAGCCAGCATGGCCAATGTCTTAGCTCAGGAAGGAGGACCCCAGAAAACAATGATTTATGCAGCAGCTCACACCTTTAATGCCAGTAGCTCACAAAGTGGGTGAGTGGGCATCAATGTGGCAGATGAGGTTCAGTGTGGCCAAATGCCAAGTAATGCACATTGGGGCCAAGAATCCCAGCTGCAAATACAAGTTGATGGGGTGTGAACTGGCAGAGACTGACCAAGAGAGAGATCTTGGGGTCGTGGTAGAGAACTCACTGAAAATGTCAAGACAGTGTGCGGTTGCAGTAAAAAAGGCCAACGCCATGCTGGGAATATTTAGGAAGGGAATGGAAAACAAATCAGCCAGTATCATAATGCCCCTGTATAAATCGATGGTGCGGTCTCATTTGGAATACTGTGTACAATTCTGGTCACTGCACCTCAAAAGGGATATTATAGCATTGGAAAAAGTCCAGAAAAGGGCAACTAGAATGAGTAAAGGTTTGGAACACTTTCCCTATGAAGAAAGGTTGAAACGCTTGGGGCTCTTTAGCTTGGAGAAAAGTCGACTGCGGGGTGACATGATAGAGGTTGACAAAATTATGCATGGGATGGAGAAAGTAGAGAAAGAAGTACTTTTCTCCCTTTCTCACAATACAAGAACTCGTGGGCATTCCATGAAATTGCTGAGCAGTCGGGTTAAAATGGATAAAAGGAAGTCCTTCTTCACCCAAAGGGTGATTAACATGTGGAATTCACTGCCACAGGAGGTGGTGGCAGGTACAAGTATAGCCAGCTTCAAGAGGGGGTTAGATAAAAATATGGAGCAGAGGTCCATCAGTGGCTATTAGCCACAGTGTGTGTGTGTGTGTATATATATTTGGCCACTGTGTGACACAGAGTGTTGGGCTGGATGGGCCATTGGCCTGATCCAACATGTATTCGCTTATGTTCTTATGTTAAAGTAGAATTTTTGCTCACAAGACTCTGCAGCTTAGAGGGAACTCTGCTCCCTGGTGTCCATTTTACAGGGTTGTTTGCTTTTTGTTGAGAGCAGGTTGCCTCTCCAGAGCACTGCTCCAGACTCCTTGCCGTAGCTGCACTTTCAGTTGTTTGATTTCCTGGGGAGCAGGACTCACTCCCTGTGCTTCTACCACAGTGTCTTTTGGGTCTTCTGCCGAGTCTGAGAGCACAGGACTTCTGCCTCTTACTTCGTGGTCCTTCTCCAAATCTCCATTCCACTGCCAAGCCCCTGGAGCTCAAGACAGGCCAGATCCACCGAGTCTTTAGACGATTCTAGCCTCAGAATCCCCTAGCACCCTGGTGGTGAACCTATGGCATATGTGCTCTCCCCACCACCCGTTTTCGCCTCTCCCGCTCTCCCCGCCACCCGTTTTCGCCTCTCCCGCTCTCCCTGCCACCCGTTTTCGCCTCTCCCGCTCTCCCCGCCGACTCGGTCTCTAAAAGGTTCGCCATCACTGCCCTAGCGCGACAGGCCCATGCATTCTGTCCGCTGACCCCAGGACTGATTTTGGATGTGCTGCGGTGGGTGGAACTTGCTCAGCCCAATGCGTTCCCTCGCTTCTGCCTCCTCGGTCTCTTGTCAGCAGCATTCTTTCTACTCAGGCAGTATTTGTGGGCAGAAGCGTAAGTGAGCCTGTGCCCAGTCAGTCACAATGGCACCGATGAACAAGCGGCCACGTAGTAATGCAAGCTGGCCCTTGGCAGAGTAGTGATCTGATCTTCAGTGAAGTGATGGTATCGCTTTACTCTGCTCTGGTAAGACCTCACCTGGAGTCTTGTGTTCAGTTTTGGGCACCACAATTTAAGAAGGATCCAGACAAGCTGGAAGGGGTCCAGAGGAAGGCGACGAAGGTGGTGAGAGGTCTGGAGACCAAGTCCTGTGAGGAAAGGTTGAAGGAGCTGGGGATGTTTAGCCTGGAGAGGAGGTGGCTGACATGCACAGGGGAGCCGTGTACTTGCAAGGTGGTGACACCATCTGGGATCTGTAGCCTTTCAGCCAGTTGGCTACGGCTGCCGAGCTCTGCCTCCTCTTGGCCTGGCTCATCTTCCCTCTCTCTCTCTCTCTCTCTGCTTGCAGGAGCGGCGGAGAAGTGCTCCAAGCAGGGGGCTGAGGATCGCACTCAGAACATCATAATGGCCATGAAAGACCGCATGAAGATCCGGGAGAGGAACAAGCCTGAGATCTTTGACCTGATCCGAGAGGTCTTTGGTGAGAGCAGGATGGCCCATGCCCAGCAGATGAAAACGGTCAAGCAGAGTGTGCTGGACGGCACCTCCAAGTGGTCAGCCAAAATCACCATCACAGGTGAGGAGGGAGGGCAAACGGGAGGAGCTTCCGCCTCAGCCATTGCCTGTGCAGCTGGGTGGGGGGGCATGTTATACCTCACATTCTTGAAATGCTCCTTTCCTGAGCTGTGCTCCCCCCACCCCCCCCGCTGCCCCACAGTTGTCTGTGCGCAAGGCCTGCAAGCAAAGGACAAAACAGGGTCCAGCGATCCTTACGTCACTGTCCAAGTTGGCAAAACCAAGAAGCGGACAAAAACCATTTTTGGCAACCTGAATCCCGTCTGGGAGGAGAAGTTCCACTTGTGAGTATTGGATTGTTCTCTGCCTCTTTGCTCGTGGGTGGCCTTCCAGGGATCTTGCCCTCCGTGGGTGTGGCTAGTGGAGGGGATCGTCACCTCGGGCAGGCGGGTGCTTGGCAAGCCCAGAATCGTGCTGAACTGGTGGATTTGTGTAGTGGAACGTTCAGTGCAGGAGGGTGGGGGCCTGTGGGTGCAGCCTTCCGAGGCGAAGGACTGGAGAGCTGGCCTTTTCCTGCCGCCCTTACTGAGGTCCCCAAGCAGTGGCTAATTGCTGGGACATCTGGACTGTCTTCCTGGGGGCCTGGCCTCCCCTGCCTAGCAAATGGGATGTGTATTTGGTGGTGGGTGGATATAATCAGGACAATGACTCTCTTGGCAGTCATAATGGGGGTCAGCTGTGCCATTGGAAAAATGCAGGGAATTCCAGCGGCATGTAGGTAAAGGACCCAAAGGCACCCAGGTAGTCTTTAACAGCTCGGACACCAGCACAGAGCAAGATTCAAGTCCAGTAGCACTCGGGGGGTATAAGTTTCAAAAGTCAGCACTCTCTTCATCAGATAAAAGCCCTCTATGGCCAGGGGCCAGCCAGTGTACCTGCAGGACCGCCTTTCCCCATATGTTCCTGTTACACAGCCGGGCATAGCAGGGCATTCTACTGGCTGCCACCACTCTGGTAAGGGTCTGTACGGAGGGCCCAGATCACCCAACCACCCCTGTGTCTTCCTTATTAATAAATACCTCCTAATCGTGACCAAGGAGATGTGAGGACCCAAGAAGTATAACAACAACAGTTTATTTACAGTGCTCAAATAATAAGTGGGTAAAACAGTGAGGTATATGTACAGTAAAGGTTGGTGCAAAGAAACCAAAGCCCTGACGCGTTTAACTCTGCAGTCCCTACTCTAATACCCAATACTCACCCCTTGCCTTGGGTGAGGGACCTTTCCCCTGCTGCAAGCTCTCCAGGCTACAACCTGCCTCCAGCTCAGCCTTGCAGGAAAAGAACCCCTTGCCTGGGCTTGGCCCTTTTATGTTCTCCCCCCAAGCCCCACCCTTCTCTGGACCAGTTTCCCTCCAAAACCTTGCCACCTAATCAGAGGGACAGAAGGGATCCTGGGAGACGGAGGCTCTTCCCCAGTAATCCTGAGCAGGCTTCTCTGGGGCCTGCAGGCCTTACTAGGCCCCGAATCATGACGGTTCCCCAGACAGCACTGTGGTCAAGTTTGCGACATCATTGACTTGTCCCCAGCCCGAAAGATGTCAGGCTGGCTTCAACTAGAGCCAGGGCTTTTTCGGCTCTGGCTCCCAAATTATGGAATGAACTGTTGGGAGTAGGCTTGCCAGTCCCCAGGTCCCAGCGGGGGTTCTTCCGCTTTCCCAGGCTGCTTCCCGCCCCCAGTCAGCTGGCCGATGGGGGGAAGCCCCGCCCCCAAAGCCACCATGTGACTTTCCCCCTTTGGAGGCTCCAGTCTCCGATTGAAAGGCTTCCTCTTGGGATGGGGTGTCTGTGTTACTTGGAAGAAGTTGGCTGCAACTCGTGAGTAGGCTTTTGCTTTTGTCATGTACTGCCTGCAACTCATGACTCACTTCAGAGTCGCCGGAAATGGAGGGGGGGCGAGGGGTGGAGAAGGTCTGCTGAGCACTTCATTATTCCCTAGGTGGAGATCGATTCTCATAGGGTATAATGGGGAATTGATCTGGAGGTTTCGGGTGCTCTGGGAGAGCTGTTTTTTGAGATAGAGGCACCAAATTTTCAGTATAGTATCTAGTGCCTCTCCCCAAAGTACCCCCCAAGTTTCAAAACGATTGGACCAGGGGGTCCAATTCTATGAGCCCCAAAAGAAGGTGCCCCTCTCCTTCATTATTTCCTATGGAAGGAAGACATTTAAAAAGGTGTGCTGTCCCTTTAAATGTGATGGCCAGAACTCCCTTTGGAGTTCAGTTATGCTTGTCACACCCTTGTTCTTGGCTCCACCCCCAATGTCTCCTGGCTCCACCCCCAAAGTCCTCAGATATTTCTTGAACTGGACTTGGCAACCCTCGTTGGGAGAGATCAGGGCCCTGTGGGACTTGCTACAGTTCCGCAGGGCCTGTAAAAACCGAGCTCTTCCAGATGGCTTTTGGTTAACATCTAGAGGCCACCGGCACGTGGGATCTGGCTCCCTGTTGGTGTTACTGTTAATAAGAAACCATCTGTGTGGATCTGCTGCATGGCTGCTGTGGCTGACTGTAGCCGGTAGAGTTTCAGCGCCTGTTTGATGGCATATTATGATAGAAGTTTGATTGTATTTATGATTTTAATGTATTATGTTGGAAGCCGCTGCAAGCCATTCGCGGGAGGAGCGGGGCATAAATGAACAGAAACCAGTCCATCGGTCCGAGATGGCCCACTGCTGGTTCCGGCTCTGTGTGGCAGATTTCCTGCAGCACGTTGCGTCCCATTGGTGGCTCACGGCTGTTCCTCTTCCTCATTGCTTTGGAAGACGACAGCTAAGTATGTTGAATAAAGGAATAAAATCAATACACCTGGTCTGTTCAGGCAATTCAGGCGGAGCCAGAGCCCAAAGAGAAAGTGAAGAAGAGACACCCCTTTCCTGGGAACGTATCCTGAACAATCTAGGCTTTCCTTGAAGTTGCCGTAGTTTAAAGTTCAATGTTCCCTTCCTGCTCTGGGCCGGATCTTCTCCCCATAGTCCCTGGCCATGTGGGCAAGACAAGCTTCCTAGATAAAACTTCACCCTTTGTGGATTGTGCTACCCAATCAAGATCAAGGTGCATGAGAGTCCAGAGTCCTTCTTCCTCACATCCTGAGTTTAGCCTCGGTCCTTCTCCCTACCTTCTTGGGATGGGTGACCTTGCAGTCCTTTCATGCCCCAAAGGAACAGTTTACCTTCTAGCTGTCTGGCTCTTTCTCACACCTTCCAACAGAGTGTGGGGTGGTAAACTAGCCTCCTGATTCACCCATAATCATCTGCGTGAAAAAGCTTGAGTGCTCAGTGTTTGGATCCTGATTTGTTTGGAGAGCCAGTTTGGTGTAGTGGTTAAATGTGTGGACTCTTATCTGGGACAACCAGGTTTGATTCCGGACTCCTCCACTTGCAGCTGCTGGAATGGCCTTGGGTCAGCCATAGCTCTGGTAGAGGTTGTCCTTGAAAGGGCAGCTTCTGGGAGAGCTCTCTGAGTCCCACCCACCTCACAGGGTGTCTGTTGTGGGGGAGAAGATATAGGAGATTGTAAGCCACTCTGAGTCTCTGATTCAGAGCGAAGGGTGGGGTATAAATCTTCAGTCTTCTTCTTCTTCTGACAGCTCCTTTCTGTGGCCCTCTCCATTCTGCCAACTACCAGTTTCCAGCGAGGTTTCTGCTCATGGACAGAGGATAGTCTCAGTGACTGAAATATTGTGGTAAAGTCTTGTCTGAAGGGCCTCTCTCCACACATGCGTAATTGGTTTTGTGCTGTTAGGTTGAAAAGCTTGAAGCTCTTACAAGTTTGATTTTTCTGGATGACTCCACGGCAGTGGTGCATGCCAGGAAAGTACTGTACAGCCAAAGTCCAGAAATCTGTCCAGCTCATGGCCTCGGCAGGAGAGGCCCAAACATTTTGTTACCATCATAGACCAAGTCCTCTGAGGAAAGGTTGAAGAAACTGGGGATGTTTAGCCTGGAGAGGAGGCGGCTGAGAGGTGAGAGGATCACCATCTTCAGGGACTTGAAGGGCTGTCGTATAGAGGATAGCGTGGAATTGTTTTCTGTGGCCCCGGAAGGTAGGACCAGAACCAGTGGGTTGAAATTAAATCAAAAGAGTTTCCGGCTCAACATTAGGAAAAACTTCCTGACCGTTCGAGCGCTTCCTCGGTGGAACAGGCTTCCTCCTTGGGAGGTGGTGGGCTCTCCTTCCTTGGAGGTTTTGAAACAGAGGCTAGATGGCCATCTGACAGCACTGAAGATCCTGTGAATTTAGAAGGAGGTGTTTGTGAGTTTCCTGCATTGTGCAGGGGGTTGGACTAGATGACCCTAGAGGTCCCTTCCAACTCTTCTATGATTCTAACAGGCTTCCTCCTCGGGAGGTGGTGGGCTCTCCTTCCTTGGAGGTTTTTAAACAGAGGCTGGATGGCCATCTGACAGCAATGTGGATCCTAGTCCAACCCCCTGCACAATGCAGGAAACTCACAAACCCCTCCCCCTAAATTCACAGGATCTTCATTGCTGTCAGATGGCAATCTAGCCTCTGCAGAAAAACCTCCAAGGAAGGAGAGCCCACCACCTCCCAAGGAGGAAGCTTGTTCCACTGAGGAGCTGCCCTAACGGTTAGGAAGTTCATAGAATTATAGAGTTGGAAGGGACCTCCAGGGCCATCTAGTCCAACACCCTGCACAATGTGCTGCAAGTGGAGGAGTGGGGAATCAAACCCTGTTCTCCCAAATTCACAGGATCCGCATTGCTGTCAGGTGGCCATCTAGCCTCTGCGGAAAAACCTCCGGGGAAGGAGAGCCTTGCTTGTGTTGTTCGAAGTGCCCTTCTGCTCTCTCCATCATGAAAATCCAGGGAGGTCAGAAGAGATGAGTATCATAAGCAGAAGCATTTTGCCCCTTGGGGAAATGGCAGGGCTGCCCCGTATATGTCTGGCGGCTGCTGACGCTTCTGAGGGGAGTTGCAAGGGGCATGATCATGGTTAAGCACAGCATTGAGTGAAATGTGGGCCTTGATAACAGGGCGGGATCCTACAAGGAAAATGACAGAGCCAGGCGGAAGCTTTCCAGCACTGCCACTGTCTTTCACTACCCAGCTGGCAAATTCAGAAGGATCGAGCAGCAGCTGGCTCCTCTGACTTGCAGCTGCCTCTGTCTCTGTCTGCAGTTGATTAACAGCTGCAGAGAGGAGTCATGTCTCTTCTAACAAGTACAGACACCATTTGATAGGGAAGACAGCAACCTGCCTCACAAATGTGCCGGTTTTACTTTCGGTACTCTGTATGCATGCCCCCCTCCTCAGCATCGTGGGTATCGGGGCTGGCAGGAGATTCTCTTGGAGACACCAAAGCCACTGCAGGTCAGAAGAGACTATGCAGGGTGGAGACAGTAGACCAGGTCCTATGAGGAAAGGTGGAAGGAGCTGGGGATGTTTAGAAGAAGAAGAAGATGAAGATATTGGATTTATATCCGCCCTCCACTCGGAAGAGTCTCAGAGCGGCTCACAATCTCCTTTACCTTCCTCCCCCACAACAGACACCCTGTGAGGTGGGTGGGGCTAGAGAGGGCTCTCCCAGCAACTGCCCTTTCAAGGACAACTCTGCCAGAGCTATGGCTGACCCAAAGCCATTGCAGCAGGTGCAGTGGAGGAGTGGGGAATCAAACCCGGTTCTCCCAGATAAGAGTCCGCACACTTAACCACTACACCAAACTGGCTCTCTTTAGCCTGGAGAGGAAGCAGCTGAGAGGTGATAGGATCACCATCTTCAAGGACTTGAAGGGCTGTCCTATAGAGGATGGTGTGGAATTGTTTTCTGTGGGCCCAGAAGGTAGGACCAGAACCAGTGGGTTGCAATTAAATCAAAAGAGTTTCTGGCTCAACATTAGGAAGAATTTCCTGACGGTTCGAGCGCTTCCTCTGTGGAACAGGCTTCCTCCTCGGGAGGTGGTGGGCTCTCCTTCCTTGGAGGTTTTGAAGCGGAGGCTAAATGGCCATCTGACAGCAATGAAGATCCTGTGAATTTAGGGGGAGGTGTTTGTGAGTTTCTTGCATTGTTCAGGGTGTTGGACTAGATGACCCTAGAGATCCCTTCCAACTCTTCTATGATTCTAACAGGCTTCCTCCTCAGGAGGTGGGGGCTCTCCTTCCTTGGAGGTTTTTAAAGAGAGGCTAGATGGCCATCTGATAGCAATGAGGATCCTGTGAATTTAGGGGGAGGTGTTTGTGAGTTTCCTGCATTGTGCAGGGGGTTAGATTAGATGGCCCTGGAGGTCCCTTCCAACTCTTCTATGATTCTAACAGGCTTCCTCCTTGGGAGGTGGTGGGCTCTCCTTCCCTGGAGGTTTTTCAACAGAGGCTAGATGGCCATCTGACAGCAGTGAGGATCCTGTGAATTTAGGGGGGAGTGTTTGTGAGTTTCCTGCATTGTGCAGGGGGTTGGACTAGATGATCCTAGAGGTCCCTTCCAACTCTAGGATTCTATGAATTCTGGTGATCAAGTAAGTGGTGTTGGATGTAAGCATAAGACTCAATCCTAAGGAAAAGAAAGAGGAGGAAAAGGGGGGGAGGGAAGAAGTGAGGTCAGGGCAAGGCTGGTAGGAAAAGGTATTCTGCAGACGATACTGAACAAGAACCCACATTCCATAAAAAGGAAAGGTTCCCATTCAGGAAGGAAAAAAGTGCAAGCTCAAAGGATACCAGAGTCAGATTTATTGCCCGTTATAAAATATTCCCACAGCTTATGTAGCCATGTTTGAATCAAAGGTGGAGTGAACACCTTCCCTTTCATAGCAGTAATATACCGTATTTACCCACCGTAAACGTAATTGGCAGCAACTCCCAGTCGAGGCTTTGTTAGCTAAAGATCTTCCCGTAAATTTAATAGAAGGGTTTGTAGTGAGCAGGGTACCTAAATGCCCACGATCTGCTGAGGGTATTGGAAGCCTTTCTAGATCACTCTTTCTGCGTTGTGAATCTAGTCTCAGACTCTTGCAAAGTGGGGCTGGAGCCCCACATGGTCTGCAGAAAATTGATCTAGTTTGGTGTAACGTATTTTTTTTTAAAAAAATTACCAGTTCTTCAGTAGTTTTAAAACATACCTTCAGCTATGTCAGGCATCCTGGATTTCTGTAGAGTTCGTTTTCACCTCCAAAGGAGCATGAAAGCGACGTGGCCAGAAGGAGCCTTGAGCAGAGTCCTCAGCAGTTCTTGCCTGGCTGGGGACAACGGTGAGGAGACGCAACAGGAAGACTTTCAACTGTGGTGACTTCAAGCAAAGCTAGCCTGTCCTAAGGAAGTCTTGTTTAGGGCATGTACTAGGGGTAGGGGAAAGGGACTGCACATTCTCTCCTTTCCTTTGTAGCCTTGCTCAGCCAAGAACTCGTGTATCGTTTTTATTTACTGATTAAACTTCCTTATATTCATCTCTGGGAAGCACCACACTTCTTCCGCCTTGTTATCTGGCACAGCTCGCCATCGCTGAGGCAAGAGAGCCCAACGTTGTGATGCTGTTAGGGTTTGTAGAATCTTTCGGGCTCAAGTGCCGTGTTCTACTGGAGAAAGTTTTCCTTCCAGACGTTTCGTTCTCAGCTGCGGAGAACATCCTCAGTGGCGTTGCAGCCGGAGCAGGCGCTCAGACCTTCTTGGCTGCTGTGCATTGAGTTGTGATGCTGTGATAGATGCACTCACACTTGCGTGTGGGAATGTAATAGGAGAGGCAGCCTAGCAGAGCTACTGAAGTGCCTCACACCTACAGAGTGCTACATGTGGAGGAGGTGCTCTCAGAGCGGCTGGGGGCAGAAGGGGTTGTGGTCCAGCTTGTTTTTGGCACCCCTGGGGGGGGAAGGAGGGAGGGAGAGGAAGGCGGGGTGGTGCCAGGTGGAGACTTGGGAGGGCTGCATGGTTTGTTCAGATTCTCGGTGGAGAACCAGAAGCCCCTGGGAAGATCTGGCGCATTCCTCCCTCCACAGAAGCTAAGCCAGACTTTTGGGGCACTGCCTAGAAAGATCCTCTGCTTGTGTTCTTTCCACGCTGGGCACGAATGGGCAGCACTTTAAAAGGTGCCAGTTAATGAGTTCTGAATCACAATAAATGGCACCGGGAGGCCAAGCAGGAAATGCCGTGGTTCTGTCATGGCTCTGATAGACGAGGCTTAGCAGATCGCTTCTGACCCATTTCTTCACTTTCTTCTTCCTCAAGTTCTTCGAGTTGCTTGGCAACAGAGGCTGCATTCTTAAAGAGGCTCAGTGCCAGGTTGTCAGCATGGGCACAGCAATGAGACTGGACCGGGCTTTTCCCTTGTGGAGCCATCCGTTTGACGGGGCAGGCTATGATCTGTAATTGCCCCTCTGCATGTTCACCTGGCCATGGCATGTGGGTTCCTTCATCCTTTCTGAGTCAGGCTTCTGTTCCCGGAGTTTGTGTGTGTGTGTGTTGGCTTGTGTGTCTCTGTGAATTGTTTTGGCACCTGAGCTGTAAGAGCCGCTCTGCTTGGAGCCTGACCCATCCTTGTGGGGCGGGAGGGGGGGGAAGGGATCAAAAGGAGGCTCTGCCGGATGCTCATTCCGTCCTTCATATCTCAGCTTCAGTGCTGCTGTCATATGTGGTTCTAAGGGATTGCTTTTGGAATGATCCCCCAAGAAGCATGCATTAGGAAAACCGATTTTTAAAAGAAGAATCCGCAGGCAGGGTGCTAGATTTTGCCCACTCCTTCCTGTTCACGGAATCTTATTTATTTATTGCCCTTTTCCGTCAAGGAGCTGCGTGCAGCACACACCAATTTCCCAATCCTTCACAAGGACCCTGAGGGGTTGGGTAGGATAGGGAATTTTTGGAATATAGAAACCTTTTCTAGGACTCCCATTCCTACTGGGTTCAGAAAGAGGGGGGGATGACTGGTCAGAATAAATAGAGAGAGAAACCGGTACCAAAGTTAAAACCATGTCGCGGCAATTGTTAATCATATAACATTCTAGTATGCAGCATACAGAATTTATCGCATTTAGCAAATACCCAATGACAATGCACTATTGTTCCTTAGAGAATGCATCCTATAGAATCATAGAGCTGGAAGGGACTTCCAGGGTCATCTAGTCCAACCCCCTGCACAATGCAGGAAATCCACAAATACCTACCCCAAATTCAAAGGATCTTCATCGCTGTCAGATGGCCATCTAGCCTCTGTTGAAAAACCTCCAAGGAAGGAGAGCCCACCCCCTCCCGAGGAAGAAGCCTGTTCCACTGAGGAATCGCTCTAACGGTCAGGAAGTTCTTCCTAATGTTGAGCCGGAGTGTCATGAGCCCTGACGAGGAGGAGCAGGAAGGGTTAACAGACCTGGAAGAGTTGCCAGCCAGTTCCTCAGCTGAACAAACAGCAGCTGGCCCACCAATCACTCTCTAGGCACCAGTGTCAGCTGTTGACGATCAGTCTCCTCCAAGCTCTCCTCCTCACATCTCAAGAGTTCGAAGCAGGCTCCGGAAAGAACTTAAAGAGCGAAGACATGAGGCACGCCGATGCTTCAGATCTCTCAGCCCTGAGTTCTAGCAGAGTCGCTGCCCCTCAGGGAGCAGGCTGATTGAGACTCCCATATAGCCCCCACCCAGGACCTGGTAACCTTGTGGAAGCAAGAAGTCTATTCTCTGGCTTGCATCCACGCTCCTTCCTGATTCCTGATCCTGCCCTGCTTGATTTCCTTGGCACCTTGACCTTTTGGCTTTTGGACATTGACTTCTGATTCCGGTTTGTGATTCTGCATTGGAGATTTGGCTCCTACTTGACTTCCTGGATTTTGACCTTGGACTCCTGCCTGCCTGCACCCGGAGAATGTGATACAGAAACTTTTTTGATTTAATTTCAACCCATTGGTTCTGGTCCTACCTTCTGCGGCCACAGAAAACAATTCCACACCCTCCTCTATATGACAGCCCTTCAAGTACTAGAAGATGGTGATCCTATCACCTCTCAGCCGCTGCCTCTCCAGGCTAAACATCCCAGCTCCTTCAACCTTTCCTTATAGGACTTGGTCTCCAGACCCCTCACCATCTTTGTTGCCCTCCTCTGGACCCGCTCCAGCTTGTTTATATCCTTCTTAAAATCCTGATTGCTCTGCCCAAAGACCTATAAGGTGTTTTTCTAGAATAACAAGGGGCAAGGAACTTTGACTTGCAATACTTTGACAAAGCAATACTATGAGGGTCAAACTATGCAGGCATTTAATCAAGTATATTATCTGTCCTGGTGGGTCAAGAAGCTCTTAGATGAATGCTACGTCAGGAGTTCCTAATCTAATGTTTATGCTCTGAAGTTAGTACTACTGATACTGAAAATATAAACTATTTTCTAGGACTGGGTCTCTTTCATAGAGACAGTGCAGCTGTGCTGTAGAGGATCATGAGAGAGAACCAAAATTTCAAACAATGAACAAATGTGAACAAAATGGATGTGTCCGTGAATCTTTAAGTTTCCTCAGAAAAATTCTGCCACAGGTTAAGAGTCTGATTAGCCCAGCTGATGGCCCTGAAGTCTAGTCCAGCCTCTCATTACCCGCAGCTCTGAAGGGTCTCTGCCGAGCCATTGGAGAGTCCGGCAGGGTCCCTGTCTGTGTTTACGGTGAGACAATCTGGAATTTGTGGCTAAGGCCTCCAGGGAGGATGGTCCTGTTGTTAGGGGGTAGATTCAGGGTCATAAGAACCTAAGAGAAGCCCTGTGGGTCAGGCCAATGGCCCATCCAGTCCAACACTCTGTGTCACACAGTGGCCAAAAAACCAGGTGCCATCAGGAGGTCTACCAGTGGGGCCAGAACACTAGAATACCTCCCACTGTGCCCCCCCCCCAGCACCAAGAAGACAGAACATCACTGCCCCAGACATAAGAACATAAGAGGAGCCATGTTGGATCAGGCCAATGGCCCATCCAGTCCAACACTCTGTGTCACATAAGAACATAAGAGAAGCCCTGTTGGATCAGGCCAGTGGCCCATCCAGTCCAACAATCTGTGTCACATAACAACATAAGAGAAGCCGTGTTGGATCAGGCCAATGGCCCATCCAGTCCAACACTCTGTGTCACATAAGAACATAAGAGAAGCCGTGTTGGATCAGGCCAGTGGCCCATCCAGTCCAACAATCTGTGTCACATAACAACATAAGAGAAGCCGTGTTGGATCAGGCCAATGGCCCATCCAGTCCAACACTCTGTGTCACATAAGAACATAAGAGAAGCCGTGTTGGATCAGGCCAATGGCCCATCCAGTCCAACACTCTGTGTCACATAAGAACGTAAGAGAAGCCATGTTGGATCAGGCCAATGGCCCCTCCAGTCCAACCCTCTGTGTCACATAAGAACATGAGAGAAGCCCTGTTGGATCAGGCCAGTGGCCCCTCCAGTCCAACACTCTGTGTCACATAAGAACATAAGAGAAGCCGTGTTGGATCAGGCCAATGGCCCATCCAGTCCAACACTCTGTGTCACATAAGAACATAAGAGAAGCCGTGTTGGATCAGGCCAATGGCCCCTCCAGTCCAACCCTCTGTGTCACATAAGAACATGAGAGAAGCCCTGTTGGATCAGGCCAGTGGCCCATCCAGTCCAACAATCTGTGTCACATAACAACATAAGAGAAGCCGTGTTGG